>NC_139644.1:9377261-9557261 GCF_964638095.1 Poromitra crassiceps
TTGTAAATAACTTGTTGTACGTCGCTTTGGATAAAGGCGTCTGCCAAATGAAATAAAGTAAAGTAAAGTAAAGTTTTGCCGTACCACGATGCTAGTTAACTTCTTATTGAGATAGATCACCATAGCAACTTATGCTCTACGGCTAACCTGCTTTGTAGCAGGTTAAGTTCATAGGATAAGATAAAAACCCATGAAAGACCCACCTGCTTACCAATCAGCTCTCTGGAACAGCGAGTCACCATTCATATGGTCCCCATATGAAAAATACATTGCATTCAAATGAAAAAGAAAAAGAAAAAAGAAAAAAAAAGGCTCCTGTTGAATTAATCAAGGACTAACGCCTTGCACTTGTTGCAGGCTACATTTAAATTAAGCCCTACTTACCACTTTGGAATATGTTTTTATATATTCATTTTTGTGCTCTCAAGTAGCCTAGATACGTTGTTTGACCCAGCTGATCGATTGCAGCTGAATAGTGAGTGGAGAAATATCACTTAACCGGCATAAAAAGGTTAAATAAACCTCTCCAAAGCGCACGGTGCCGTGTGCGCAACGGAGCTGAGACTGACGTTGGGTTGGAATTTAAATGGTCATACATGCTAGAATAGCCTACTACATCTAAGCAATTTAATATGGGATCACCACACAGGCATATTAAGATGATTCATATCTAGGCTACTCCTGCATTTTGCAGCTGCAAAACACATCATGAGATCATTATTATTCATTGAGCCTAAATGGTCTATACATACGGATTTTGGACTGAGATAGGTTACACATTGCTTCCACAAAAGACATGCCGGTTTTATTGAGTTTATTGAGAGGGTGAATTGAGCTGCTGTAGATAGCCTACGTGGAGGCAGAAACCGCTCTTCAAAGAAATTACTGGTGTGGATAAAAGTGGTAACTTTAGACAGTCAATCGGGAACAGGCTAATAATATCCAATGCAGATTTTTATTTGTGGTTCCAATGAATGAGGAAATAGGCGTGTCTGGCGCTGTAGAAGTTGGAGCAGTCCATATATTGCATTGTGATTGGCAGTTGTTAAAAACCACACCTCTTTTGTGGGCACGAGCTCCAGTGCACGGGCATTTTCATGTGCACGAGCTCTCGGCTTGATTAGAAAAACCTGGTTCCAGTTAACGAGTGGCAATCGACGTTCGTGGTACAAGTTAACTACAATCGAGCTTATCTGGTTTAGACAAACCAGATCAAGGGACAGATCCTGGATCTTCTTATACATTCGTGGTATAAGGCTCAGATGTCAGCTTTTTATGTTAGATTAATGACACTAATCTGTCTCAGTGCCAACAAAAGATGTTTCCAGACATTCAGTCCAAAACCCTTTCCAGAGATGTTTTCATATAATCATCTTTATCATGCAAGTGTCTGTTGTGTAACTTGTGTTTGGGTTGATGTTGGCCACATCCTGTATGTTGCTGTCCATCAAATGCTTCTTGTTCTTTGAAAAAAGAAAAAAAGTGACTGTGTTCTGTTGTTTTTGGGTTGCAGCTACTGGGGCGCTGGGGAACACAATGGAGCCAAAAAAGAGCCCAATGGAGCCACAAAAGAGAACTGTGGAGAGATCAAGTTCTTAGAAAATAAAACAAGCCCCCCGTCGCCCCCAACATACAGCTGGAATGATGAACAATGTGACCATAAAAACTACTTCGTCTGTGAAAGGGCAGCAGCCAGGCCCGTAGCCAGGGTTTGAGAAATACAGAGGTCATTTTAGCATGGCGTGGGGGGCCCAGGGGGGGCTGAGCCCCCCCAGATAGAAAATTTTGTCCATTTTAAAGTAAAATGCTTCAATCTGGTGCACTTTGAGAGCAAAATGAAGAGGCTAGATCTATAAAGAACTACATACATCATGTTAGATTAATATCCTCTTTACTGTGCCGTTGCTTTAAAATGATACAAAAAATAAATGTCTCCCCATATAATATAATTTATATTCTGCATACAGGTCACATGGCAGAATACTGCTCAATTAAATACAATGGCCCATCTACACAAACATCACTTACAGGGGAGTTACTTACCCATTCACTTCAATAGAACTGTCCCCAAAGTCTAGCCCCAATCTAGCCTCAATGCAAAATCTGAATGTTGTGAGTTATCTCTCTTCCTTCTATAGCACACAGAGAGGAAGCAAATTGTTGCATTTCCGATCAACTGTCACATTAAAACATCAATGACAGATTAATAGATCTGGGGACCGGGGCTATTTAAAAAAAAATAATAATAATAATTTGGTGTGGAAAATACCGAGGTCATGACCTCGGTGTACTCAATGGTAGCTACGGGCCTGGCAGCAGCTACTTAACTCAGAATCCAAACCCACAACAACTACATACAAGACAGGCAGATCAGATCTACATACAAGACAGGCAGATCAGATCTACATACAAGACAGGCAGATCAGATCTACATACAAGACAGGCATATCTACATACAAGACAGGCAGATAAGATCTACATACAAGACAGGCAGATAAGATGTGTCCATCAGTTTCAGCTGAACTGTAAAGTAAGCACTGAAACACTTGTTGGTAAAGTGATTCATTATTCAAGATGCAAGATTATTTCATTGTCGCGAGGGAAATTTGTCGTGGACATACAAGCTGCCACATAAGACATGATATTATAGACATTTATAGGTCTAAATCTAAATGCAAACACACACACACACACACGCATGCGCACACACATGCGCACACGCACGCAGCACGTGCACGCGCGCAAACACACACACACACTTGTGCTTACTTTACTGCATCGATCATTGAGAAAAATGTAAACACTGTAACATATTATCCTTCCATCTGTTATCCATACATTTATTCGTTGCTACATGTCAGTTTTTTCTCATTGCTCATTATCATAGACATTTGTAAAACTGCTATAATCTATAATTATCCATAATTGACTAAACATTGAGAGTTGGGTTGTTTCAGATACAGTAGCCTAGAGCAGAGAGGTTTTCACATTTTTATGATCTAATTCTGCTGAGCTTTTAGCGTTTACTTCTTCTTCATAATTGTACTGTATATACATGTATCTTCTTTTTTTCATTGTTTGTTTTGTTTGATATGGCAGTTACATTTTAGGAAAGTGCTAGAAAATAAGATTTAAAATAGCTGTAATTACTGTTATCGCTCCAATAAGCAGCTTGTGGAAATATAATTGATATATAATGCTTAGCTAAATGTACATATATTTGTATGTTGTTGTGGTGCTAAGAATTACAGTATTATCAGTGCACCTGCATTTCATTTAAATTCCTCTATTCACTGCTTTCATGTCTTTTTAGCCACTTGGTTGTAAATAATGTGGTTTAAGACATGTAGTAGAGTTTTGGATTTTCTATCATTTTTCTATCGATGTGTGTTCTGACTATATATTTTTCTTATCCTGATTTGATATAAATAAATTTGTTTAAGTGTTTTTTTCATGTTTCATGTTCATTTTTTTAAATAACACTTTACCATGCTAAATAGCAGTTTCCATGCTGTTTTTTTTTTTTCTTAAAAAACAACATTTGTCCAACCTCATTGAGAAACAGTTTCTGGCCAGTAACTTCTGGCCAGTAACAGCTGGCCAGTAACTGCTGGCCAGTAACCTCTGGCCAGTAACTTCTGGCCAGAGGGACGACAGTTGAAAATTACTGTCAGATGTCACTGGTCACGTTATGGCCGCGAGGCGGCTGCCTTTGCTGGTCACAGACTCACAGCCACTCTATTGGATGCTTGTGTTTCCACCAGACGCTGCTCTCTGCTCTGCTAAAAATACACCCCCAGTCTTTTTCTATTTTCCAGCTTCGAGTTGTGTCAAGCAGCACAGAGCAGATTGAATTGGGCAGGAAGTCTGACCAAGGAACAAAAAACATCCAGCAAATTTTCAAAATAAAACACTGTGTAGGAGAAGAAATACAAGTGTGTTCTCCTCCTACAGGCACGGTATGTTAAATATAGATACAAAAAATAATTAGGAGGATGGATGTGTTTTTAACAGCCAAATATTTGAGCAATATCATTCATAACTGGATTCAACAGTGGTAAAGTAGGCTACAGGTCTACAGCACAACAAAGTATGTCTCTTGCCATGTTTCTCTCTCTTGCCATCTGGCACTTTCCGACACAGCTCAAAGTCTCTGCCACTCGGTCAATAAACACAATTAAAACAGACAAACAAAGAAACCATTTAACTCTGCAGTCTAGTTTGGTAGAAGCACAAACACAAATGATAAATCCCCAAATTAGCAAGTCAGAAAACTCAGGCAGACAAAACGCTCCTGAGACGCTCCCGGTGAGGTTTGAAGCCACGTGGAGGACGGACCGTGGCACAGACGTCAGTGCCATCTAGCCGGTAGCCATTTTGCTAACCATGGCAAAATTACCCTTGGGTCAATTACTGTGCACTGTCCCTGTATAAAATAAATAAATAAACAAAGAAATTAAATTAAATGAAAGGCAAGACAAATTTCACCTCTCTATCGTCACACCAGAGCTAGATCCCGGGGGAACGCGCGTAGCGTTTGGAAAACCCAGGACTGTAGGTGCCTCACCATAGAGAGTGACCCATACCTAATGTAGTAGTGGTTTGCTGATGCCACAACGGCGTGGGCGGCACCAGGTTGCTCGAAGCAAGTCTAGGGGCACGCTGACGCAGTGGTAGCACTGGTGCCTCACAGCAAGAAGGTCCTGGGTTCGATTCCCGCCTGGGACGCTGACGGTGTGTCCCCATCCCCATGTCCTCAGTGCCTACTGCCCAGGTGGGCTCGTCAAAAAGGGCTTTTCTGTGTGGAGTTTGCATGTTCTCCCCGTGCTCCCCTGGGGTTTCCTCCAGATAGGAACCCCCCGCTAAAAACATGCACAAATAAAAAATAAAGGGGGTGATCATCACGGTGATCAAGGCAGACACAAATAATGAATAATATGAAACTAACATAAAACCAGATATCATTGAATTCAGAGATAGCTTGCACAAGCATCCTGGTTGCTGGTTGTGATGCCATATTGGCACTGGGTTGGCCTGTTGGCCTGTGTACTGTTACAGTGCTCAGGCTGTCTATAGAGAGGCAAAGCGACCGCCTACTTCCTGCTTCAGCACAGTACCAGAGATTTTCATCCGCCATTTATTTTCCCATACACATTTCGTAAAATGCGTATAAAAATAGTTTTACTGGTTCAAACCAAACGGTACAGATATATTTAGAAACAGGAGAGATCGCATAACATTTCGCTGGGACCAAAACGTAGAAAGAATGCGGGTTTAAAGGAAATCTTTTTTCGATGCTGTTTTTTTTGTTTTGGTCCAAGTGAAATGTTCTATGGTCTCTCCCGATTATAGAGCGTTAGCTGAACCATTTGGTTCGATCAAGTAAAACTATTTTATAAGCATTTTACGAAATGTCTATGGGAAAATAAATGGCGGATGAAAATCTCTGGTACAGTGCTGAGGCAGGAAGTGACGTTCCACTTTGCCTCTCTATATGTGATTAGTGTGATGAGTCACTGTGCTCACTCTTATCTTGTCATCTGGTTTGGGGATTCACAGCTGCTGCGGAAGTGGTCTCATAAACCTGCTACCAGCTATTAGCACACAGTTTCATATTATTAGGAACTTCACATGCAATCAATATGTGACATGATGTGCTTATTTTTCTGTTTCTCTCCTCTTTACAGCCCGTTTGCAAAGCCTGAAATCACCTATGTTTAATGATGTGTGCCATTTTATCAACGTTTTTGTCAAAATAAAAATAAAATAATAAGAGTGCAGTTACATGTTCTTCTTGTAAGTGGGGATGATGTTTCACATGTGCAATAAGAGGGCACTCTGTGTGCATATCTCCACCAAACTTTCTACAGTTTCTTGCTGTTACGTTAGGTACGCCAAGGCCCCTTTTGGCCAGTGGGTGTGGAAAGTTCATCAGTTCTGTTGGTCCAAACTTTGCTACCAAGTTTTCTGCAAAATCGTTCTTAACTTTTTTGAGAGATCCTGCAGACAATTAGACTGACAGACAGACGGACGGACGGACAGAAAGACAGACATTACATCCACCCCCACACACAGACAGCCCCCCAGACACCCCCCCCCCACACACACACACACAAACACACACACACACACACACACACACACAACCCCCCCCCCACACACACACACAGACACAACCCCCCCCCCCCCCCCACACACACACACACACACAAACAGCCCCTCCACCTCCACACACAAACAGCCCCCCCTTCCCCCACACTACCACACACAGACAGCCCCCCCCACCCCCCACACACACAAACAGCAACCCCACTCCCCCCACACACAGACAGCCCCTTACACACACAAACAGCCCTCACCCCCACACACAGACACCCACCCACACAGACACCCCCCATAGGTGTAATTTCCACTAGAAAGGGGGGGAATGTCCCCCACCCAAACGTCTGGGAGCCGAGACTACCTTGTGTCAACAGTATCATACTGCAGTAATACAGTTTCACCGCTAGATGGAGTCATCTCCTCTGTGTTTCCTACTGTACAGTCACATCCTTTCTCCACAGAGAAAGGTTCAAAGACCAAAGGGTCAGGACCAACGCACATGACCACAGAAACTGTAAACCATTCAAGTAAGGAACATGTAATGCTTTGATGAGTAAATATGGCTTAGTATGAGGCCCCAGAGTGTCCAATGTATCGCTGTCGAAAAGGTCAATCTGGCTCAAGCCCCCAAACTGTTGGACGGGAAGATGGAGACAGACAGACAGACAGACAGACAGACAGACAGACAGACAGACAGACAGACAGAGATACAGGCAGACAGACAGGCAGGCAGGCAGGCAGGCAGGCAGGCAGACAGACAGACAGACAGACAGACAGACAGACAGACAATGAGCAGTATGTTATTTCAGGACTGTATAGTGTAGTTAGTACTGTGTATTTGTGTGTATTTAGTAGTGATTTACAGTAAAAAGGGAAACTGAATCTGCTAGTCTAACAGATAGAGGGAGGCAATTCCATAGGTCACCTCAAGGTATTTGCTAGAAAACCATTGTCATACCACCACTGTAACATTCTGGAACAACACCGCTTTTTGACCTTTGAAAATATCAAGGTCTTAAAAAGTGTGTGTTTTTTCTACAAATGCCTTCATGGATTAGCTCCCCCGCCTATAGATGAATTCATTCACAGAAACAGAACTAGTGGACTTGGCACCAGGTCTGACACTAGAGGCGACTGTAAGGTCCAGCGCAGACTAACCACGTTTGGTCAGAACGTCCTCTCAGTTAAAGGCAGCCAAACGTGGAACAGTCTGCCAGTCTCCATAAGGGAAAGTCCCACACTTGCCACTTTTAAGGGTTCACTGAATGAATGGCTGAAAAGCCACCAGTCTTGTGGCCACAGGTATAAGGTCAACTTCTGAACTTTTTTTTATTTTTTATGAATCTCTCTGTAGATGTTATACTGTTGTGTTTTTTGAGTGTATTACTGCTGCTTGTGTTTTGCTGTTTTGCACATGTATACTTGTTTTACGGGTGTAAAGCACTTTGATGCCTATGTTTTGCTGTTTTATATATTCTGTTTTTATGTTTTTGTGTTTTATGTTTCGGGGACAACGGATGGAAACGA
Organism: Poromitra crassiceps; assembly: GCF_964638095.1. Taxonomy (NCBI): domain Eukaryota; kingdom Metazoa; phylum Chordata; class Actinopteri; order Beryciformes; family Melamphaidae; genus Poromitra; species Poromitra crassiceps. The sequence continues at coordinate 9,384,891 of NC_139644.1, forward strand.
GCCTCGCGCTAAATCCGGCGATTTTTACACTTTTATTATGTTCCAGATGTTTTTATCTGTTCCATGGTTATTGTGTTCATCAATTTTGCATTGTCCCGTCTAAATAAATAAATCAAATCAAAATCCAATCAAATCTTGTTTTAAGTCTGGATCACGGACAAGTAAGAGTCTGAGGACCTGAGTGGCCTTGCTGTGGTGTACGGCTACAACAATTCTGAAATATATATAGGAGCCGGGCCTATCAAAGCTTTAAATATAATCAGGAGTACTTTAAAAGGAATCCTCTGTCGCAGGAGGCCATTATGGTGGTGATATGAGACCTGAAAGTTGTCCTGGTCAGATATGAGACCTGAAAGTTGTCCTGGTCAGATATGAGACATGAAAGTTGTCCTGGTCAAATATGAGACATGAAAGTTGTTCTGGTCAGATATGAGACATGAAAGTTGTCCTGGTCAAATATGAGACATGAAAGTTGTTCTGGTCAGATATGAGACATGAAAGTTGTCCTGGTCAGATATGAGACCTGAAAGTTGTCCTGGTCAGATATGAGACATGGAAGTTGTCCTGGTCAGATATGAGACATGAAAGTTGTCCTGGTCAGATATGAGAGCTGAAAGTTGTCCTGGTCAGATATGAGACCTGAAAGTTGTCCTGGTCAGATATGAGACATGGAAGTTGTCCTGGTCAGATATGAGACCTGAAAGTTGTCCTAGTCAGATATGAGACATGAAAGTTGTCCTGGTCAGATATGAGAGCTGAAAGTTGTTCTAGTCAGGAGCCCTGCAGCTGCATTTTGAAAATGTTTCACTGAGGACGACATGGACATGGACATGGACATGGACATGAGGATATGTATATATATTATATACTTATGAAATGGCTAGTAGGTACAATGTGTATTGAGGTAAACTTACATATTTTGTTTAGTATGTTTTCTGTAGGGTTTCTCACACACTTGTTGGCTAGTGCAGAATCCGCTCGCTGACTACTGCAGAGTTGGGCGGGGCTACGTGTAAGGAATATAAGAGAGAGGAAGGGAGGCGGGGCTACGTGTCAGGAATATAAGAGAGAGGAAGGGATAGTCTGTGTGTGACCGCACCTTGTATAGGCACATTCATCAATATCTCAGAAAGTTTTGAACACATATTCTCAACAGCTTAAAATGGTCCAGTCCTCCTTTCCAAAATGGCTGCTATTCATAGAAGCATGAGCCCTGGAAACCGTGGAGGAAAGGTTTTACTTGTTCAGAACTTCCGGCACCAAGCAAGGGGCACGGGTTAACAACACGTTATGTGCATTAGGGAATGTCCATACCTGTGCTGTGGGGATGTAGGCCTGAGGGAACATAGAGCCTAATCTTGATGGGAGGAACATTTCTTAGAAATGTGGGAACATAGGGCTGTGGGAACATAGGGATGACCCCCACTCAAACATGTGTTCCTGGTAGATTAGCACTTTAGCATACACTAGTGCTAGAGTGATAGTGGCTTCTCTTAGCACTACCCAAGGCCAAGCCACTATCTAGATTAGGGAGGCATGGAGGCTCAGTGGTCAGCACGGTCACCTCACAACAAGAAGGTTGTGGGTTCAAATCTCCACCCTGGTCCTTTCTGTGTGGAGTTGTTCTCCCCGTGTTCGCGTGGATTTCCTCCGGCTGCTTCGGTTTCCTCCCACAGTCCAAAGATATGCTGTGTTTGTGTAGTATTGTAATGTAATCTAGTAGAATGTGTAGTGTATATGATGTAACATGTGTGACTGTGATGATGTTATGTAAAGCCCTTGTGTGATAAGGGGCTTTATAGACTTTCAAAAATCATGTGAGGGGATTTTTTTTTTATTAGTTATGTGTTATGTTGATGTTATGTTAACTTCCTTCAGTTGACGTCCCCATCAGACCAGTGCCAGTGGTTGAAAACCACCACAGACTTCACACTACATCTCAACATGCAGCTTAGATGACGTACAGTTGAAAGCCACAGATCTGAAGTAGATAAGTCAACACACAGTGTTGAGTGTGCGGGGAGGAAGAAGCCGAGAAGAAACGGATGCAGCAAGGCGATCAGATGGATGTTCGCACAGCGACGTCAGCGCAGTAACGGACGGCTTGAAGATGTCCGAGGAAATCTACGTTAATGCAGAGATTATAAAACAGTGGTCATTTACAGTGAGGGTAAGGGACGTTGACAATGACCGGAGCTACACCGAAGTTGGAACTCCTACGCACAGGAATCGGATTGGACCTCGGTGTTTAAGTAAGAACACACGAACGCACGAACACAGGCGCGCACACACACGCACGCACGCGCACACACACACACACACACACACACACACACACACACACACACACACACACACACACACACAGGATTGTATACACACTACAATATTGTGTAGTAAAATGTGTGTTCCATGGAAGCTGAAAATGAGGTGAATGTGTGCTTTAGTGTGTTTGGAGTGGTTCGGTCCGGCCAGAGCTGCTGCAGTGTGTCTGGGCCTGCTGTCCCTTCTCCTGATGGCTGGGATCGCAGTTCTGTTAGTGACAAGTGAGTTTTTTCTTTCCTCATTTTATATATTCAGAGATGTTCTGATTCCAAATCTCGTTTCCCCAACATCACGGCAAAGAAAGTCACCTCAGTCTCTCTGAAATGCAAGTATGCAAAAGCAAAAGATCTAGATTAGAAGAAGAGAAGAAGCGGTTACAGGCCAATAACAAGAACTTGAGTCGAGAATTTGTCGGCACTAGCAGTGTTGGGGGTCGTTACTCAAAAAAGTAATATTACATTACACATTACTTTAAAAAAAGGAATGCCTTACTTTACTTAATTAATCCCTGGAGAAAGTAATTTGTTACACTCCTAGTTACATTACTTTTGTGTTACTCTGAGATGCATTGTCACCTAATTGCCAATTAACAATGAAACCTTACATACGCCCATATCAGCACAAATCCCTATCCTAATCAGAAAATACACAAGATCTCACTCCTCCCCGTCCCTCCAGCCCATCCAATCCATGTCCTGTAATTTAGTGCATGAAAAAGCACTGCATGTTTTTTTCCCCTCCAAAATCCTGCAGATTCAATCCTGATCCTGCAGATAATTGAAGAACCATATAACCATAAGTAATGCCATAAGTGTTTGAATAGTAACTGTAATGTGATTACTGGCTTTAGGGACTGGAATGCCTTACACTGCATGCTCGCTACAGACACATGTAATGTGAATACAGTGATGCGTTACTTTGTAGTGCGTTACCCCCCACACTGCTCACAAGTCAGTCTCTAACGCTGACCTAAATAATAGAGTACTGCTGGGAGAACGTATTTTTATAGGCTGCTTCGTACGTGTAAAAGGCAATGGGATGGGATTTTTCTATGGGAATTTCAGTTAAATCCATGAAATAAGGCCTGTGGTTAACAAGAGTTTATGAAACAGTGACGTTTGCGTTCAGCAAGATAATCTTCACAAACGAGGATCACTTTCCCTAACGCATTTACGCTTCAAAAACCATACACACTCATACACAGTGTATATGTATGTATATATATTAGGGGTGTCAAAAATAATCGATTATAAGATGCATCGCGATGCGGACGTGCATGATTCTGCATCGATTCACAAATGTCAAAAATCGATTATTAATTTTTTTTATTATTACTATTTTTTTTAATAATCAAATCAAATATAATGGAAGTACATGCAGTTGTTTATTTTAATTATGGATCATAATACAATGCAATTCCAAATGCACTTTTATTTTAAAAGTAGCCACACAGTGAGAAAAAAGAAAGTGAGAAAAAATAAATCAAAAAAGTGATGCATCGATTTAAGATACATCGAGATGCATCGATAATCGTAATCGAATCGAATCGTAGCCCTCTGAATCGTAATCGAATCGAATCGTGAGGCCAGTGAAGATTCACAGCCCTAATATATATATATATATATATATATATACATATATATATAGATAATACAGTATATCCCACTGACCTCTGCTACAGTAGTGTGGTTGGTTGCTCTGTTCATTACGTATCAGTGTTTTGTTGTGAGAGTGAGAGAGATGAGGATAATTTAGCTATAGTTGCTCAAGTAAGTTACTTAGCGGTGGACTGTGGTGTGTCAAGACAGACTGATGTGTCATTTCCTTTAAAACGAGGCAGGGTGGAGGACAGCAAAGATGCAGATGAAGCTTTCTGTTCTGCATGTTGGCATAGAGAGGCAAAGTGACCGCCTACTTCCTGCTTCAGCACTGTACCAGAGATTTCCATCCGCCATTAAATTTTCCCATACACATTTCGTAAAATGCGTATACAAAGTTTTACTGGTTCAAACCAAACGGCACAGATATATTTAGAAACAGGAGAGATCGCATAACATTTCACTGGGACCAAAACCTAAACAAAAAAAAGAAAATATTTTTTCAATGTTGTTTTTTTTTTTTTTTTGGTCGGAGTGAAATGTTCTATGGTCTCTCCCGATTATAGCGTTAGCTGAACCATTTGGTTCGACGAAGTACAACTATTTTATAAGCATTTTACGAAATGTCTATGGGAAAATAAATGGCGGATGAAAATCTCTGGTACAGTGCTGAAGCAGGAAGTGACGTTCCACTTTGCCTCTCTATAAACAAGCTATGGAAGCTACTGTATGGACATTGACAGTGTGATTTACGCTTTGCTGTCAATCACAAAAACAGGCAGATCGTCCTTTTCCCTCTCGCTCTCCATCCCACTTATTCCCATCTTTCCAAATGTGTAGCAGGCAGAGGCAAAGTGGAAACAGTGCAATTCAGCACTCTCACCACTTGGAGGCAGCTTGCGAAGGGTTGGATGAAAGCATGATGTCATCTGCAAAGTGTGACAGGTTATTCCTCCCAAAGCTGCAAACCATGAGATGCACGGCTCTAATCTGTGATGTCATCATGAAACATGTGGAAGTGCTCACATGAGAATGTAGTTAGAGACTTTAAAGACACAGTTGTTCAATTACGGTTGTAAAAGTTGTTCAATTAAGTTCAAAATTGTTTAATTAATTATTATAATTAAATTCAATGTTGACAGAACAGTCAGATTGAGTCTTGGCTCTCATGGCTGCTGGCTGTGGGAGAGGGGTTGTTTGTATCCATCTATGATTCATGGATTGATGCAATAATATCTGGATTGTGTTTTAAAGTGAATTGTCATCTAAACTGAGAACATGCTCTGATTCTAGTAAGTGAAGGTGACGTCTCTGCTCAAAATGACAACCTAAGAGAATCTACTGTAAAAGTGTTGTGCTGAGAAGAAGGCTGTGTGTTCTTGTGCTGGCCATGTGGGTGAACTCACTTTTCCATGTCTTTTTTTCTGCTCTCAGACAGATCCAATGAAGCCCTGATTAAAGAGAAAGAAGACCTGATTAAAAAGAAAGAGCAGCTACTACAGACCAGTAACAACACCCTGGATAGCTTGAAAGCAGAAAAAGAGCAGTTAGTACAGATCAATAACAAGAACCTGACTTTAGCGAGAGGTGAGTCAGAGACCAGATACAACGAGTTGAACACAGAGAAAGATAAGTTACAGAGCAAATACAACACCTTGAAAAGAGAGAAAGAGCAGTTAGAGACCAGTAACAAAGTCCTGACTGAAGAGGGAGAACACACGAAGAACAATCTGACGCAGTTGATGACGAAGCCAAGTAATATTGGTGAGTGTTATGAGGATGAAATCAGTTAGGGTCCAAACACATAGTGCTGGAACCCTCTTGTTTTTGTTGGATTTCTTTCTTTCTTTCTTTCTTACTTTCTTTCTTTCTTTCGGTAACACTTTAGAATACATCCCGCGAACTACCCTAAGTGCAGGGTAACAGATCAGGGTACAGATCACCCTGTACATACATCTTGGGGTACAAGATGTGAATTTACCCTGTAAGTACAGGGTGTCAAATCAGTACAGGGTAAGTACCCTGTAAGTACAGATGTGGTACCCTGTACTTTACCCTGTAAGTGGGGCATGGGCCTTAACACGGTTTTGGTCTATATAGCTATTTTCACCTTTTCATAACAACTGTAGTGGGGTCATTTTTTATATAACTCGCACATTTGTAGTAAAATAGACGATAGAAAAGGCGATGATTGACAGATCGCCTGTCCAGTGATCGCACAGCTTGCAATCACGGACCAATAGCAGGCGGGGCTGCAGCTCTGGGGAACCCCCATCTAACATGAGCTGTGCAAGGACTCAACCTATTCCCTCCCACTCTGCTGACGAAAGATCAAGATAGCGAGAGCCAACACTTCAACTCCAAACAGGAGTCCAAAATCAATGGGATAGCTCTGTCCATACTTTTTTAGGTCAGTGGTTTTCGCCATATGACTTCTGAACTCTGGGTCCTAGACTGAACATTTTTGTGTCCATAGATTCTTTGGAAGGGGACGAGTCCAACCCATATATCACTTTCAATGTCTGCCATTTTGATTCTTTATGAAACACTTTTGTCACAATTCCTCCTCCTAGACTGCTCATCCAATTCACATAAAGCTTGGTGTGGAGAATCTTGGGACTGTCCTCTTTCAAAGTTGCATGACTTCTTGTGTGTGTGTGTGTGTGTGTGTGTGTGTGTGTGTGTGTGTGTGTGTGTGTGTGTGTGTGTGTGTGTGTGTGTGTGTGTGTGTGTGTGTGTGTGTGTGTATGTGTATGTATATATGCATGTATGTATGTATGTATATATATATATATATATATATATGGGTGAATATATGTGGGTGAATTCACTTTTCCATGTCATTCTTTCTGTTTTGACATTGTGACACCTGGTAGAGGCTGGATGCAAAGCCCTGACTGAGGAGAGAGACCAGTTACAGACCAGTAACAAAGCCCTGACTGAGGAGAGAGACCAGTTACAGACCAGTAACAACGACCTGACCAAAGAGAGAGCTCAGTTACAGACCAAGAACAACAACCTGACCAGAGAGAGAGACCAGTTACAGACCAACAACAACAACTTGAAGAAGGACCTGAATAATACTGGTGAGTGCTATGAGGATGAAATTAGTTAGGGGTCCAAACAAGTAGTGCTGGAACCTTTTTGCTGGATTTCTTTCTTTCTTTCTTTCTTTCTTTCTTTCTTTCTTTCTTTCTTTCTTTTTCTTTCTTTCTTTCTTTCTTTCTTTCTTTCTTTCTTTCTTTCTTTCTTTCTTTCTTTCTTTCTTTCTTTCTTTCTCCCTCCTAAAAGTGTCTGCAGCTCAGAAACCGTATTTGACAGTTGGGTCCCCACGGCCGGCCCCCACTATTCAGGCAAGGCAGCACGCGCATATTGGCCAGATGGTGGTGCTTTAACAAGCACTGTATCTTTAATTTGATCTTTCATCATCTCATAATATTCATTAATTCACTTGTACCATTTGAAGTCTTGTTTGGTTTGATTACCTTTTGATTTTGGTATCTAACTGTACTGATCTGTTGAGGTTCTTGTGGTTGTTCTCAACAGGATGGAGTTATTTCAAGCATAGTTTCTACTATGTTTCCTCCACTAATAAAACCTGGGCTGAAAGTAGAAAAGACTGCAAGCAAAGAGATGCAGACCTGGTGATTATCAACAGCAGAGAAGAACAGGTGCGTGCGTACGTTCCTGTGTGTGTGTGTGTGTGTGTGTGTGTGTGTGTGTGTGTGTGTGCGTGCGTGCGTGCGTGCGTGTGTGTGTGTGTGCGTGTGCGTGCGTGTGTGTGTGTGTGTGTGAGTATGAGTGCAGAGAGAGAGAGAGTAGTGAGAGTGGATGAATGCAACGTGTAGGATATGGGAATCTGAAACAACAAATCACTTATGTTGACTCCCGTTTGTGTCCATCTGTATCAACCAGGACTTCACAAGACAATTCCTGAAGCGCATCTGGATTGGACTGAATGACACTGTGAAAGAAGGGACGTGGAGATGGGTGGATGGGACGGAGCTGAACACAACAACGTACGCAAGGTTCTCACATTACTTTTGTATTTGAATTCAGTCAAATTCAGCTTTACCAGACCAGGGGCCTGTACCACAAAGCAAGATTACTGGCTTAGCGAGGTAACTTCAGGTTTAACCCTAGTTTTGCCGTACCACGATGCTAGTTAACTTCTTATCGAGATAGATCACCATAGCAACTTATGCTCTACGGCTAACCTGCTTTGTAGCAGGTTAAGTTCATAGGATAAGATAAAAACCCATGAAAGACCCACCTGCTTACCAATCAGCTCTCTGGAAACAGCGAGTCACCATTCATATGGTCCCCATATGAAAAATACATTGCATTCAAATGAAAAAGAAAAATAAAAAATAAAAAAAAAGGCTCCTGTTGAATTAATCAAGGACTAACGCCTTGCACTTGTTGCAGGCTACATTTAAATTAAGCCCTACTTACCACTTTGGAATATGTTTTTATATATTCATTTTTGTGCTCTCAAGTAGCCTAGATACGTTGTTTGACCCAGCTGATCGATTGCAGCTGAATAGTGAGTGGAGAAATATCACAAAACCGGCAAAAAAAGGTTAAATAAACCTCTCCAAAGCGCACGGTGCCGTGTGCGCAACGGAGCTGAGACTGACGTTGGGTTGGAATTTAAATGGTCATACATGCTAGAATAGCCTACTACCGGTACATCTAAGCAATTTAATATGGGATCACCAGCACACAGGCGATCCCATATTAAGATGATTCATATCTAGGCTACTCCTGCATTTTGCAGCTGCAACTGTGTTGCTTTTGGCCTGTATGATGTGATTGAACTTCATATTTCCAGCATCATTATATGAAATATGGAGATATGCGACTCTGCTGACAATAGCCTATATATGTGACCTAAATAGGCAATTTTTTATAAATGAAATCTATGCCCGCACGTACCGTGTCGATTCAGTTCAGAAGCATTTTTTATTTTATTATCATTCTTTTTTTTATTGATTAGCCTATAGGAATTATTCAATCAGTGCGACTAAACACATCATGAGATCATTATTATTCATTGAGCCTAAATGGTCTATACATACGGATTTTGGACTGAGATAGGTTACACATTGCTTCCACAAAAGACATGCCGGTTTTATTGAGTTTATTGAGAGGGTGAATTGAGCTGCTGTAGATAGCCTACGTGGAGGCAGAAACCGCTCTTCAAAGAAATTACTGGTGTGGATAAAAGTGGTAACTTTAGACAGTCAATCGGGAACAGGCTAATAATATCCAATGCAGATTTTTATTTGTGGTTCCAATGAATGAGGAAATAGGCGTGTCTGGCGCTGTAGAAGTTGGAGCAGTCCACATATTGCATTGTGATTGGCAGTTGTTAAAAACCACACCTCTTTTGTGGGCACGAGCTCCAGTGCACGGGCATTTTCATGTGCACGAGCTCTCGGCTTGATTAGAAAAACCTGGTTCCAGTTAACGAGTGGCAATCGACGTTCGTGGTACAAATTAACTACAATCGAGCTTATCTGGTTTAGACAAACCAGATCAAGGGACAGATCCTGGATCTTCTTATACAACATTCGTGGTATACGGCTCAGATGTCAGCTTTTTATGTTAGATTAATGACACTAATCTGTCTCAGTGCCAACAAAAGATGTTTCCAGACATTCAGTCCAAAACCCTTTCCAGAGATGTTTTCATATAATCATCTTTATCATGCAAGTGTCTGTTGTGTAACTTGTGTTTGGGTTGATGTTGGTCACATCCTGTATGTTGCTGTCCATCAAATGCTTCTTGTTCTTTGAAAAAAGAAAAAAAGTGACTGTGTTCTGTTGTTTTTGGGTTGCAGCTACTGGGGCGATGGGAAGCCCAATGGAGCCGAAAAAGAGCCCAATGGAGACACAAAAGAGAACTGTGGAGAGATCAAGTTCTTAGAAAATAAAACAAGCCCCCCGTCGCCCCCAACATACAGCTGGAATGATGAACGATGTGACCATAAAAACTACTTTGTCTGTGAAAGGGCAGCAGCCAGGCCCGTAGCCAGGGTTTGAGAAATACCGAGGTCATTTTAGCATGGCATGGGGGGCCCAGGGGGGGCTGAGCCCCCCCGGATAGAAAATTTTGTCCATTTTAAAGTAAAATGCTTCAATCTGGTGCACTTTGAGAGCAAAATGAAGAGGCTAGATCTATAAAGAACTACATACATCATGTTAGATTAATATCCTCTTTACTGTGCCGTTGCTTTAAAATGATACAAAAAATAAATGTCTCCCCATATAATATAATTTATATTCTGCATACAGGTCACATGGCAGAATACTGCTCAATTAAATATAATGGCCGATCTACACAAACATCACTTACAGGGGAGTTACTTACCCATTCACTTCAATAGAACTGTCCCCAAAGTCTAGCCCCAATCTAGCCTCAATGCAAAATCTGAATGTTGTGAGTTATCTCTCTTCCTTCTATAGCACACAGAGAGGAAGCAAATTGTTGCATTTCCGATCAACTGTCACATTAAAACATCAATGACAGATTAATAGATCTGGGGACCGGGGCTATTTTTCAAAAAAAAAAAAAAAAAAATTGGTGTGGAAAATACCAAGGTCATGACCTCGGTGTCCTCAATGGTAGCTACGGGCCTGGCAGCAGCTACTTAACTCAGAATCCAAACCCACAACAACTACATACAAGACAGGCAGATCAGATCTACATACAAGACAGGCAGATCAGATCTACATACAAGACAGGCAGATCAGATCTACATACAAGACAGGCAGATCAGATGTGTCATCAGTTTCAGCTGAACTGTAAAGTCAGCACTGAAACACTGGTTGGTAAAGTGATTCATTATTCAAGATTCAAGATTATTTTATTGTCCCGAGGGAAATTTGTCGTGGACATACAGGCTGCCACATAATACATGATATTATAGACATTTATAGGTATAAATGCAAACACACACACACACACACACGCATGCACATGTGCGCACGCACACACACACACACTCTCTCACAAGCACGTGTACGCGCGCAAACACACACACACTTGTGGTTTATCATTGAGAAAAATGTAAACACTGTAATATATTATCCTTCCATCTGTTATCCATACATTTATTCGTTGCTAAATACATGTCAGTTTTTTCTCATTGCTCATTGACATTTGTAAAACTGCTATAATCTATAATCATCCATAATTGACTAAACATTGAGAGTTGGGTTGTTTCAGATACAGTAGCCTAGAGCAGAGAGGTCTTCACATTTTTATGATCTAATTCCGCTGAGCTGAATGTTTACTCTTTTACTATTCATAATTGTACTGTATATACATGTATCTTCTTTTTTCATTGTTTGTTTTGTTTGATATGGCAGTTACATTTTAGGAAAGTGCTAGAAAATAAGATTTAAAATAGCTGTAATTACTGTTATCGCTCCAATAAACAGCTTGTGGAAATATAATTGATATATAATGCTTAGCTAAATGTACATATATTTGTATGTTGTTGTGGTGCTAAGAAGTACAGTATTATCAGTGCACCTGCATTTAATTTAAATTCCTCTATTCACTGCTTTCATGTCTTTTTACCCACTTGGTTGTAAATAATGTGGTTTAAGACATGTAGTCACCTGGAGTGTCCAATATGTCAAGAGTTTTGGATTTTCTATGATTTTTCTATCTATATGTGTTCTGAGTATATACAGTATATATTTTTTATCCTGATTTGATATAAATAAATTTGTTTAAGTATTTCTTTCATGTTTCATGTTCATTTTTTTAAATAAGACTTTACCATGCTAAACAGCAGTTTCCATGCTGTTTTTTTTTCTTAAAAAACATTTGTCCAACCTCATTGAGAAACAGTTTCTGGCCAGTAACTTCTGGCCAGTAACAGCTGGCCAGTAACTGCTGCCCAGTAACTTCTGGCCAGTAACTTCTGGCCAGTAACTGCTGGCCAGTAACTTCTGGCCAGAGGGACGACAGTTGAAAATGACTGTCAGATGTCACTGGTCACGTTATGGCCGCGAGGCGGCTGCCAGAGCTGGTCACAGACTCACAGCCACTCTAACAAAAAACATCCAGTCAATTTTCAAAATAAAACACCGTGTGCAGACATGCGACTGTATATCACAACTGTAGGAGAAGAAATACAAGTGTGTTCTCCTCCTACAGGCACAGTATGTTAAATATAGATACAAAATAATTAGGAGGATGGATGTGTTTTTAACAGCCAAATATTTGAGCAATATCATTCATAACTGGATTCAACAGTGGTAAAGTAGGCTACAGGCCTACAGCACAACAAAGTATATATGTCTCTTGCCATGTTTCTCTCTCTTGCCATCTGGCACTTTCCGACACAGCTCAAAGTCTCTGCCACTCGGTCAATAAACACAATTAAAACAGACAAACAAAGAAACCATTTAACTCTGCAGTCTAGTTTGGTAGAAGCACAAACACAAATGATAAATCCCCAAATTAGCAAGTCAGAAAACTCAGGCAGACAAAACGCTCCTGAGACGCTCCCGTGAGGTTTGAAGCCACGTGGAGGACGGACCGTGGCACAGACGTCAGTGCCATCTAGCCGGTAGCCATTTTGCTAACCATGGCAAAATTACCCTTGGGTCAATTACTGTGCACTGTCCCTGTATAAAATAAATAAATAAACAAAGAAATTAAATTAAAAGAAAGGCAAGCTAAATTCCACCTCTCTATCGTCACACCAGAGCTAGATCCCGGGGGAACGCGCGTAGCGTTTGGAAAACCCAGGACTGTAGGTGCCTCACCATAGAGAGTGACCCATACCTAATGTAGTAGTGGTTTGCTGATGCCATAACGGCGTGGGCGGCACCAGGTTGCTCGAAGCAAGTCTAGGGGCACGCTGACGCAGTGGTAGCACTGGTGCCTCACAGCAAGAAGGTCCTGGGTTCGATTCCCGCCTGGGACTCTGTGGGTGTGTCCCCATCCCCATGTCCTCAGTGCCTACTGCCCAGATGGGCTCGTCAAAAAGGGCCTTTCTGTGTGGAGTTTGCATGTTCTCCCCGTGCTCCCCTGGGGTTTCCTCCAGATAGGAACCCCCCGCTAAAAACATGCACAAATAAAAAATAAAGGGGGTGATCATCACGGTGATCAAGGCAGACACAAATAATGAATAATATGAAACTAACATAAAACCAGATATCATTGAATTCAGAGATAGCTTGTACAAGCATCCTGGTTGCTGGTTGTGATGCCATATTGGCACTGGGTTGGCCTGTTGGCCTGTGTACTGTTACAGTGCTCAGGCTGTCTATAGAGAGGCAAAGTGACCGCCTACTTCCTGCTTCAGCACAGTGCCAGAGATTTTCATCTGCCATTTATTTTCCCATACACATTTCGTAAAATGCGTATAAAAATAGTTTTACTGGTTCAAACCAAACGGTACAGATATATTTAGAAACAGGAGAGATCGCATAACATTTCGCTGGGACCAAAACGTAGAAAGAATGCGGGTTTAAAGGAAATCTTTTTTCGATGCTGTTTTTTTTGTTTTGGTCCAAGTGAAATGTTCTATGGTCTCTCCCGATTATAGAGCGTTAGCTGAACCGTTTGGTTCGATAAAGTAAAACTATTTTATAAGCATTTTACGAAATGTCTATGGGAAAATAAATGGCGGATGAAAATCTCTGGTACAGTGCTGAGGCAGGAAGAGACGTTCCACTTTGCCTCTCTATATGTGATTAGTGTGATGAGTCACTGTGCTCACTCTTATCTTGTCATCTGGTTTGGGGATGCACAGCTGCTGCGGAAGTGGTCTCATAAACCTGCTACCAGCTATTAGCACACAGTTTCATATTATTAGGAACTTCACATGCAATCAATATGTGACATGATGTGCTTATTTTTCTGTTTCTCTCCTCTTTACAGCCCGTTTGCAAAGCCTGAAATCACCTATGTTTAATGATGTTTGCCATTTTATCAACGTTTTTGTCAAAATAAAAATAAAATAATAAGAGTGCAGTTACATGTTCTTCTTGTAAGTGGGGATGATGTTTCACATGTGCAATAAGAGGGCACTCCGTGTGCATATCTCCACCAAACTTTCTACAGTTTCTTGCTGTTACGTTAGGTACGCCAAGGCCCCTTTTGGCCAGTGGGTGTGGAAAGTTAATCAGTTCTGTTGGTCCAAACTTTGCTACCAAGTTTTCTGCAAAATCGTTCTTAACTTTTTTGAGAGATCCTGCAGACAATCAGACTGACAGACAGACGGACAGAAAGACAGACATTACATCCACCCCCACACACAGACAGCCCCCCACCCCCACACAGCCCCACACACACAAACCCACACACCCAAACCCCCCCACACACACACACACACACACACACACACACACACACACACACACACACACACACACACACACACACACACACACACACACAAACAGCCCCCCCCCCTCCCCCACACTACCACACACAGATAGCCCCACCAGCCACACACAAACAGCCACCCCACTCCCCCCACACACAGACAGCCCCTTATGGCTCATTTCCACCACATTTTACTGCCCTGCACCACTCGGCTCTAATCGTATCGGCCCGATGGACTTTTGCTTCCACCGCGGATCATCTGCCCCCACCCACCCCCGCCCACAGCTGGTCGTCATAGCGACCGCATATCTGTCCTTCGCTTATAGCCGAAGTAGGCTATAACATAACGTTACAATTAAATCCATCCACAGAACTTTTAAACTGTTTATGAAATACTGGTGCCTCTAAATTACCTACAGTGTACATGGGCAAATGTGACAATCGGCCAAGAGAATGGATATCACTTTGTAGTTAGTCAAACTCACAGGCATGCGCTGCGCTGTGCGGGGACGGGAGAGGCGCAACAGAGTGAAGCCTCTACCCCGCGGCCTCTCACCAGGCAAGACCGCGGCTTCACCAAACACCCGCTGCGGCCTAGCGGAGCGCTGCAGCCTGCACTCAGCTACAGAGCTTCCTGAGCTCCCCCGATTTTATTTCACCGGAGGCGAAGGCAGCAACACAAAAGACTGATGGAAATATACATAACAGAAGAGAAGGTAAGACCACTAAACTGGTATGCAGCCGCCAGCATTGCATTGACACTCAGTAGACAGAGTAAACACGATTCTGCCTGACCAATCAGTCGTCAACAATGTTTTCACGTCACCGTATGAACCCGGGTTCACAGAATAGAACCACGACGAGGCAGGTACTAAAAGTAGCACGACTCGACCCCAATACAAACCGGGCTGGGATAGTTTTTAGTGGTGGAATGAGACCATTTATCGAGTCGAGCGGAGCGGGACCGCGCTACTAGCTGCGGTGGAATTGGGCCAAAACACACACAAACAGCCCTCACCCCCACACACAGACACCCACCCACACAGACACCCCCCATAGGTGTAATTTCCACTAGAAAGGGGGGGAATGTCCCCCACCCACACAGACACACTTTTCAAAATCCAGATTCTGATCCAGATTCCAGATTAGGCACTGGCCCAGAACTGACCCTGGAACTAGGTCGGTGGAAAGAGGCGGGTGAAACTCTGAATAGTGAGAATAAGCTACAATCAATCAATTAGAATCAATTAGATTGACCTGTAATAAACATGTATTGAACGAAGACGCATGAAAAAACACACATAGCTGAAAAACTATAAAGGTCACTGATGAAAGATAATGTGAGTGTGAAGCACATGACTCTATATGTGCCACTCATTTGCGTAATGTTGGCGCAAAGACAGTTTGAGGTGAGTTTTTCTGTGTAAATCAGAGCCAGGGTAAGATAAGAAGCGTTAGATAAGAATTCTACCTTTCTTATGATCTTATCTTAGAAATGACAGTTTGGTGCTTGTTTTTGTTTTTAGTGTCACGGCACCAGCGCTCCCAGGCATTAACACTTATCATAATGTTAGGCACTCGTTCGTCTATAGGCTTCTGTGCACTAGCTGTAAACATAATATGTCACTTTATACAACTCTGATGTACCTTGTTATATTGTATTGTATTGTGATATTACTGTCTCCAGGAAATTTGCATGTTTTGATGGACAGAAAGTTCAAGGGGGCTGAACTTTTTCTGGATTGACGGATTGGTTGGATTTTCTGTTCTCAGAGCGGAAATGGAGCAGAAGTCGCCGCCATGACAGTCTGCCCGCATCGATAAAAACATTATTTTAGAGCCACACTATTGTTATAAATGTCAACAACTAGCCAGCAGATTTCAAAGCTGGTGGGCTTTGTGGAAAGAGCATGACTTGAACTGGTTCACCGTTATATCAAACTGGTCATTCAGTGGTGCTTTATGCAGCTCCACACAGCTATGGCTAACAGCTACATATATGTTCCAGCTCTGAGCCCACGTCTTCCTGACTACAGAGTGCCGCATGCTGCCCTTCCCCATGTCATCTCAAAAACAACGCAACGGACATACATCTATCCGTTTTATAATTCTGTCCATGTTCTAATGGATCAGTGTGAAGACCACCTTACACGTCATTCTGGACATTCTGGACCTGGAAGTGATCAGATGTTGCTCAAGGGCGGCTGTTATTGTTTCTTTGGATTCTTTCTGTCCACAGAGAACGAGCATGGAGAGCCTTAACGAGCCTTAATGAGCATGGAGAGCCTTAACGAGCCTTAACGAGCCTTAATGACACATACCAGCTGGCTGAGTGGAGTTTCTGCAGGTGGAAAAAAATGATATTTCTCTATTTGGAAAACATATAGGGCTCTATCTTCCCGACGACGTTAAGCGCCCGTTTTGCGCTGGAATAGCGCCCCGCAAAGCCCTAATTGTGGGCGTGTCGGCCCGCTGCGCTTCACGTCATCTCGGCGCACATCTCCGTATAGGCGTGTTTATGCCCAAAAGCATAGTGGAGGTGTGGTCATCCCCATAAAACCACAGCGTCACGTCAGCAGCTTCCTCCTCACTCAGAGGGAGAGTGAGAGAGAGAAAGAGGGACAGAGAAAAGATAGCCTAGATGGGGAGAGGGAGAGAGAGAGAGAGAGAGAGAGAGAGAGAGATAGAGAGATGTGAGGCTGTCATAGAAATCAAATAACATGCTCATGCCCACCTGTGAATCACCTGTGTATTATTGTCATTTCACACGCTGAAAAAGGGCTGCTGCCCAAACGTCTGACTGTATGGACGTATGCTTAGCCTATTCCTTTTCGGGCTCTCTTCTCCTGCATCTCCGCCGTGGGCATATACTGCATGCGTAATTGCGCAGCGTACTGAGAGCTGGCGATGAGTGATGCTGCTCTATTTGAAGTTGAATTTCGTTCCACCAGCACACATTTTATTAATCGATATATATATACATCGAATCCCACCAATTTAGCCCGTCATTTTCCCCTTGGCGCACATAAAGACACATGCTTCCGTCACTGTCTGCTTGATGGGGAGAGGGTGTCTCTCTCTCTCTCTCCCCCGACGAGGGAAGTGGAGAGGGCTATTGCGGTGCTATTAAATGTATAATGGTTAGAAAAGATCAACATTTGCTTTTAATTTTGTCCTACCCTCTCCTACCTAAAGTAATCTAATGTTACACCACAGACCTGTATGGTCGGGAATTATGTAGCCTAATAAAACCATGACAAACGAATTCTCATTTTTAAATCAAGGTGTGTTTTTTCTGCAACGTAGGCAATAGTTGAAAATCAACGTGGCATTCCGAGGAGAGAAGAGTGTGTGCAGGCGCGAGTGGAGTGACATCCATGCCGTGCGTAAATTGATCCAATCAAGGATTTCCTGCACTGCACGGAGATGTGGAGACTGTCTGTGCTCAGGCGCAGGGCCGATTTTACCAACGGGCTCACCCGGGCTGAAGCCCGGGCCCCGGGACATCAAGGGGCCCCAAAAAAAAAAAAAAAAAAAAAAAATTTTTTTTTTTTTTTTTTTTTTTTTGGGGACCCTTGATGTTTTTTTTTTGGGCCCCCTGTCCAGGGTCTTCGCAAAAAATGTTTTTTTTACTGACGGCATTCAAATTTTTTTGCAGAGTAATAACATCCACTGTGAGAGGGTGTCCACCCGCTATGCCGACCACTCGCAATGCCGACCTTAGGTTTAGGCGTGGAGGGTGGGAGAGGTTAGGTTTTGGGTTAGGGTCTGGGGGAGGTTAGGTTTAGGCATGGGGCTGGGAGAGGGGAGGTCGGAACAGCGAGAGGTCGGAAACAACGACATGGAACCCTGTGAGAGGGCTCCCGAATTTGTAGATGAAATATAGTGCAATTCAAAGAATTCATCAAAAACAAAGACAATGAAAGTGTGCGGCACTTGCTTCAAATAATAAGGAAGAGGAACCTGTCATCAGTTTTTCCAAATGTGGATATTGCCTTCAGGATTTACTTAACTCTCCCTGTAACAAATGCCTCTGGAGAGCGCTCCTTTTCAAAACTTGGGCTTGTCAAGAACAGGATACGGTCTACAATGGGACAAGAAAGGCTCACCCACTTGACATTGATGTCATTGGAAAGTGACATTGTTAGAACATTGGACTTCACCACTCTAGTCAAACGCTTTGCCACGGCAAAAGTCAGGAAGAAGACATTTCAGGTACGAACAGACTTGAATACTGCTTGATTGATTTGTGCAATAATTGTGAGAATGTGTGTGTGCACTGTAATAATAACAGCAATAATAAATACTAAATAATAATAATAAAAGTGCTTGTTGTGACATCTCAGTGGCAATGTTTTCTTTCCAATCAGGCTGTTTATGAAAGAACATGATGGCTAAACCTACAGTTTGTGTTTGTAAGTTAGAATGCTGACAGGAGAGCAGGTGGTGACATGAAAGTTAGTGAGAAAAGGAGAAGATACTGAATAATGACATCACAACAGTATAATCCTAATGTTGATTTAAAATGAGATATTCCTTTAAATACGGCTAAAAAAGGTTAAAAAAAAACACTCAAATTTTTTTTCGGCGGCGCCCGTTGGGCGCCACCGAAGCCCCCCTTCCGCTTGAGGGGGGGCCCTGCAGAGATGAATAGCCCAGGGGCCCATGAAGTGTAAAATCGGCCCTGCTCAGGCGTACGTCTGCGTTTGCGCTAAGACCAGCTATTTCGTGGCGTTAAAATTGAGAGCAAGGCGATTTTTTCTAACACATTGCGCTGGAATGCCTATTTTGGAACGGGCAACTCCCAAACCTCTCTTTGCGCTCGCCACATACCGACGGTATCTTCCCCACAGCGCTAAATGACACTTGCGCGAGACACATGATAGGCTAGAGGCCCACCGACACGCCTGGGCCACGCCTACACCTGTGTCATCACAGCGCAAAACTGGACGGTGAAGGCAGACGATAGCAATAAGAGGCACGCAAACGCAGCGCAAAAGATAGCGCCGTACAATGATAGGGCCCATAGAGGAGGTAAGCACTGTCCATATGCTTATATTACTGAGATTATAATGATGCAAAGTGGCTTTAAAATCGGGTAAATATAGTTATCCCTATATTTATCCCCGTGGGGAAATTCATCCTCTGCATTTGACCCATCCTCTATTCACCTTATCATTTGCCCATATCAGGAGGCTTCTGCATGACGTCATTTTGTAATCGTATTTCCATTTTAGACCCGGAAGTAAATTACTCCCACCTTTATCATTTTTAGACTTGCCCAAAAACTGTTTTCAAGTAAAAAAAAAAAAAACTGTTACGAAGTTTTACTATTTTTTCAGATGAGAACGTACCATTCCAAATATGTGACCAGTTTATCAGAATAACGCCTATTTGGACATTTTCAGCGAGCAGCAAGGAGCGCGCTGGCTGTGTGACCGGTCGGACTAACGCTAGCTAGTACGCTATCTGTCAACCCCTAGTACTGTACTGGCAGTGAGACTGTCAACGTGCTTTTATAACTAACGTTAAATGGCGACCGGGTACAGCCATCGGCTCCTCGCAGCAGTAATGCTATGAGCATGTCTGAAGTTGGCCGCAGTGTAGCTTCTGAATGTTGCTAAACCTCATTCATAGTTTACAGTTTATCGATGTTTACCGGCCGGCTAACCCTGAACCGGAAGAACAAATACAATTGCGTCTAACACGGAAGAGAAAAAGTGGCCGTGGCAACATAAGGTGAATAGCCTAACATAGTGTCCTCTAGAGCAGTGGTTCTCAAATGGGGGTCCGGGGACCCCCAGGGGTCCGTGCAGGGGGTCTGCAAAAGGTTTTCAGGAAAATAAAAATCAAAACTTTTTGTGTGTGCAAAAACTTTATAGTTCAACGGAAATATTGTATGCTTTAAATCTAAAATGATTCATGGATTACATTATAATCTAACAAACCTATCAATTTAAAAGTCAAGCACGTTACCGTGGAAACAATTAAGCTTAGCCCAAAATCACGAATCAGAATGAAGGGGTCCCCGGTATATTTTCTATCTTAAAGTGGTCCTTGGCTGAAAAACATTTGAGAACCTCTGCTCTCTAGAGAGAGAGTGGCGTCAGCGGGGGACCAAAATGCGAGACTCATTAGCCAATGAACAGCCAGGAAGGGGTCTCGCGCTACTTTTGAATGCTAAAATAAAGCTGATGTACAATTTGATTAAAGAAAAAAAAAACTTTCAGAGTACAACACAAACTGTCCATTTTGCTGCAACTCGACAGTGCTGCTTAATCCAGGACCTTACTTCCTGGAACTCTTGAGAGTAAAAAAATGGTCCATTGGAATGAATGGAGATGTCGCAACTCTTCTTACACGGCTCTGGCCCAACATACTCAAGGATAGCTCCTCCCCCATGGTTTCGTCCATCCAGCCTCAACTTCCACTTACTCTCTCTGCCGGCGTAGAGAATACGTTGTGCCCACAAGCAGAACTAAAAGACATGAACTCTCTTTTCTTCCTCGCGCCCTTAAACTGTTTTATAAATGATTGTATCTTATTTTGCTTATTTAAATTTCCCTTCAGGCTTATTTATGTTGCTAAATTCATAGCTATTATCTATGATGATTGATCACTGTAAAGTTTTGATGCATTCCAGGATCACTGTTTAAAAACTGTGTTTTTATACTATACTGTTGTACTCTGCCTAGTCAAATTTGAATAATAATAATTAATAATTAATTTAATTTATAAAGCGCTTTTCAGTGACCCAAAGATGCTGACACAGTATGAGTACATAGAAAACAAGATAACAACAGGCAACAGATACAAGTAACACTTAACACATCGAACAGGGGTATATGAAAACAGAGGGGAGGGAGGGAGAGTGTGGGAGGGACAGGGGCCAGACAGAAGAGAGGGAAGTGGAAAAAAGGGGAGGAGGCGAGGTAGGAAGAGGTGGTTAAGGGGAGGGGAGGTTGTAAGCTTGGGAGAACAGGTAGGTTTTGAGTGGGGATTTAAAAGTGGGGAGTGAAGGTGAGTCTCTGATAGGCTGGGGGAGGGAATTCCAGAGTCGGGGTGCAGCTCTCGAGAATGCTCGATCTCCAAAGCTTTTCAGTTTGGATGGTGGAACGGTGAGGGGAACAGTGGATGAGGATCGGAGGGTACGGTCAGGGCGATGGGGGAGGAGATCAGTCAGATAAGGGGGGGCCAGGCTATGGAGGGCTTTGAAGGTGAGGAGGAGTAGTTTGAAGTTAATGCGTTCTTTGAAGGGGAGCCAGTGGAGGGAATGGAGGACAGGAGTGATGTGATCACGGGACCAGGTGTTTGTGAGCAGGCGGGCGGCTGAGTTTTGGACCATCTGGAGTCTATGGAGGGAGCGCGAGGTGATGCCAGTGAGGAGGGAGTTGCAATAGTCCAGACAGGAGGAGATGAAGGCATGGATGAGGGATTCAGCAGCAGGGATTAATAAATGAAACTGAAACTGAATGGGCAAAATTCGGCCCCAGGGCCGGCCCCGGCCCCTGGACCATCTCAATCAATCCGGCCCCCAACGTCCTCAAAGCAAAACAAAACAACCCCGAAAAAAGTCAATAAAAGACAACATTATGTTAATAAATCTCATCCGCTACAGCCATTTGATTTGTATCACTATGATATCAGGAGATTAACAGGAGAAATTAACAGTCACAGCGGGAGAGAGGGTTAAAAATACAGACTCCCACGAAAATCAGGGGTGTTGGCAGTTATGAGTCCAATGTGTGTCCCTTTGGTTACTTTACTGTATGTATGTCAGTATGGCCCTTTGGTTACTTTACTGTATATATGTCAGTATGGCCCTTTGGAGAAAAAAAATTGCCCGCCCCTGCTCTATAGGAACCTTCATAGAACTAGGAGCAGTGGGCAGCTGCAGTGCAGCGCCTGGGGAACAACTCCAGTTCTTTGGTCTGGGGCACTGACAGGAGTATGACCCTAACATACATGTCTGATGGTGGGAGGAAAACCCACACGAACACGGGGAGAACATGCAAACTCCACACAGAAAGGACCTGGGACGGACTGGGGTTCAAACCTGGGACTGTGAGGCAACAGTGCTAAACACTGGACCTTAAGCCACTTCTTAACATGCAGTGGAATCCGTATTATAACCCGCTCCTAGCCGGATGGCCTGCATGTTAAACAACAATTAGCCGGCCTACGCGCACTCCTGCGAGTCCGTATCTTATTCACCTCGCTCGCCGGTGTAAGATCCGGATTAGCGCAAAAGGAGCTGCAGTTTTAGTGTGGTCTTGAGATGGGTGTGGTTTACCCAAATGCTGACAGAGTTCAGTCTATATAGAGTCAAACAACAGATGCAGAAGTCACAAGCAAAGAGAGACGCAGAAATGGCGACGTCTGTCGGAGGAGATGAACTTGAAATAACGGAGATCAACGATCATCTCATGAGGGCTTATTGTGCTGAGGTGCATCAGCAGGCTGCCCAGAAACACGGTAAGGGAAATATGGGAAGAGAAACTGAAATGACATATTCTGCACAAAATAATCTCTTTACTTATTTCTAGGTCTTCAAAGAAAATTGTTAATGTTTTGAAGAAACTCATCAAGCTCAAAAGTATCAAATAACACATTGGAGTCATTACATTTACTATACAGTGCAACTTGAGCTGTAAAATGGGTCTTTATTTCAAACTATCAGATTCCTCGAACATGCCATGTCTTATACCTGGGACAAATGGAGGGTACTGAGGTACGCAAGATTCTTCTCGCGGCTGGAAAGAAAGCTATCACCAAGAAACTGGCTCAGGTCTGATGCACCGAATCTTTAGCAATGGATGACCATCATAGACGATATACAAGTAATGGAGAATATCACATATAAGTTGAAAGTAAAAGATGAATGTTTCATAAAAGGCGGGGGAAAATGGTTAGTATAAAAAGCAGAGAAAAAACAGACATCTGTAAAACTAAAGGGAAAATGGAAAAGAATGCTGACTTAACCCACAACAGCCATGTTATGTTTATTTTATGTTTGTCATGTATTATGTATTATGTTTTGTTTTGGTTCTCTGAAATAACAATACATACTAATTGCAACAAAAAAAAGTTGTTATTTACTAGCCTCATATTCCATCTATTACAGCTTGCGTACAGTCGGTCTTATGGGCTTATAAACATGTTGTTTAAAATTACATTTTAGATGCACACTTTTATTTTCATTAACTATATTTCACCTTAAATACATTCTTCACTTTTAGATTGGTAGTTTGTAGGAAAATGGTAGTACTGAAAAATACTTTGAGAAATATTCATCCGATTGACTTCAAACTTGGGGAGTGCGCTCCTGGGAAAGTAGTGCCTTGCTGAATTTCTTGCAATTTGACATAGCGCTACATTCATTCTCAAATACACTACTACCGCATGCGCTAGGACGTGTCATCAGTGATGTTATCTGGGGTCGTAAGGTGTTTCGGGTCTGTCAACATCATACACCCTCGCCCAGTAGACCCAGCCGAGGCCAATTAAGACCCCGACTCACGTCCCAGAAGCCGCTACGGATCAGCCTTACTACTCTATCTGCAACGTTGCCCGCGGGAGGGGTAAAAGAGAACCCAATCCGCTGCAATAGAGCTAGTGCTACGCCGCAGTATTGGCCCTTCGGTGCATGGAGGATCTAGGCTCTGTGGGTTTCTCCCGGCCGTGCTCCTCCTTCGTCTCACCAGACCCCCCTCATGACAAAGGCAATCCAGAGGCTGAAGGGATGCCTCAAGGACGCCTCAAGAGGGCCTGTGCGCTGCACGTCATTTACCTGCGTCGAGCACCTCGCTCTAGCCTGGAGGACCCCAGGCCGCGCCGATCTTGCGCAGATTTTCATGAGGCTAATCCGTAGCGTTTGTGGATTTCTCCCTCACGAGAGAGCCAAGATGGGGTGCTAATCCCATCCCGTACCGGGTTGCCGTCTCTCCGGCCGTCAACTGTCTCTCCAGCTCGTCACCAAACTATACTTGGTTGTCACCTAGTCTTTCCTAAGTGTCACTGGCCAGAGGCAAGCCAGGATTCTACATTCTCAAATACACTACTACCGCATGCGCTAGGACGTGTCATCAGTGATGTTATCTGGGGTCGTAAGGTGTTTCGGGTCTGTCAACATCATACACCCTCGCCCAGTAGACCCAGCCGAGGCCAATTAAGACCCCGACTCACGTCCCAGAAGCCGCTACGGATCAGCCTTACTACTCTATCTGCAACGTTGCCCGCGGGAGGGGTAAAAGAGAACCCAATCCGCTGCAATAGAGCTAGTGCTACGCCGCAGTATTGGCCCTTCGGTGCATGGAGGATCTAGGCTCTGTGGGTTTCTCCCGGCCGTGCTCCTCCTTCGTCTCACCAGACCCCCCTCATGACAAAGGCAATCCAGAGGCTGAAGGGATGCCTCAAGGACGCCTCAAGAGGGCCTGTGCGCTGCACGTCATTTACCTGCGTCGAGCACCTCGCTCTAGCCTGGAGGACCCCAGGCCGCGCCGATCTTGCGCAGATTTTCATGAGGCTAATCCGTAGCGTTTGTGGATTTCTCCCTCACGAGAGAGCCAAGATGGGGTGCTAATCCCATCCCGTACCGGGTTGCCGTCTCTCCGGCCGTCAACTGTCTCTCCAGCTCGTCACCAAACTATACTTGGTTGTCACCTAGTCTTTCCTAAGTGTCACTGGCCAGAGGCAAGCCAGGATTCTACATTCTCAAATACACTACTACCGCATGCGCTAGGACGTGTCATCAGTGATGTTATCTGGGGTCGTAAGGTGTTTCGGGTCTGTCAACATCATACACCCTCGCCCAGTAGACCCAGCCGAGGCCAATTAAGACCCCGACTCACGTCCCAGAAGCCGCTACGGATCAGCCTTACTACTCTATCTGCAACGTTGCCCGCGGGAGGGGTAAAAGAGAACCCAATCCGCTGCAATAGAGCTAGTGCTACGCCGCAGTATTGGCCCTTCGGTGCATGGAGGATCTAGGCTCTGTGGGTTTCTCCCGGCCGTGCTCCTCCTTCGTCTCACCAGACCCCCCTCATGACAAAGGCAATCCAGAGGCTGAAGGGATGCCTCAAGGACGCCTCAAGAGGGCCTGTGCGCTGCACGTCATTTACCTGCGTCGAGCACCTCGCTCTAGCCTGGAGGACCCCAGGCCGCGCCGATCTTGCGCAGATTTTCATGAGGCTACATACTGGCAACGCAAAAAACAGTTTATCTCGAGAAACATTTGTCCGATTGACTTCAAACTTGGGGAGTAAAGTGTGCTGCTCAGACGTCGGACCTCGATGGAGTGCAGTGCCGCATTTCATGCAATTTGGACTGTCTGTATGTCTGTCCTTTGCATATGTTGAGAACCGTTTGTCGCATCGACTTCAAACTTGGGGAGTGCGCTTACAGTAGGGGGACCTGACAGAGTGCAGTGTGTGTGCGGGGGGGAAGCTCCCTCGGGGTGGTGCATGGGGGAACGGGCACTGCACTAGTATAGTCTAACTACGGTACATGAAGGAGGCTGTAATATAGGGCTATAGCATGGTGGAACAGTCTTCCAGGTGATTTCCGTTCCATCATAGGAAAGATTTAGATTTGACCTACTTTCACACAAACCTTCCTGATTTACACATCTCTTCTTGCCTGCTTACTATGTCTGTTTTGTTGATTACAAACATTTTCTGATTGTAAATTAAAATGTTGGTCCACTGGCTAGCTAGAGGGCTAGCGGATCCATGTTACATTGCTTTATCTGGTTCTAGATTTGCTTTTAACTCTTGTTTTCTTTTTCTTTAATTTTCCTTTTTGTTCTATTCGTAGGTGATACTGTTTTTTCTATTTCATTGTGTGTCTGTCATGTATGTATATTGCTGTCTTGGACCCCAGGAATACTACCTGTCGTCTAGGCATCAGCTGATGGGGATCCTTTAAAAAAACAGATAAACACCAGACAGCTCCTCTGTACCCAGGCGCGGACTGCATAATCGGGCACGTCGGGCAAATGCCCGGTGGCCTGGCCTGAAAAAAAAAAAAAAAAACATTTTTTTTTTTTGGTGCTTGCAGTCAGGCCAATCACTGAACAGCAGGCCAGGCGCCGCCTACTGGTTTACTAGTGGTTTTATTACTTTATTCAGGGGGTTAAAGTGGGTGCATCTCATTGTAAAATTGGACTCGGCCCAAATTGGGCTTCAAACGGCCCAAATTGGGCTTCAAACAGCCCAAATCTGGCTACAAACGACCCAAATTGGGCTTCAAACGGCCCAAATCTGGCTTCAAATGGCCCAAATTGGGCTTCAAACGGCCCAAATTGGGCTTCAAACGCCGGCACGTGCGTCGGCCCGTATCGGCCTGGCCTGCTTGGTATCTAATGCCCGGCCTGAATAAGGATCCCAGTCCGCCCCTGTCTGTAGGCTACCTACAATCTATGGTCCGGTTCCAAACCTCTCACCGCTCCCTCTGCTCCTCCACCAGTGAAGGACGCCTCGCTACGGGGGCTCAAAGGTCGCTCGCCCCGATCGCGACTCTTGTCGTCCCTGGCACCACAATGGTGGAACGAGCTCCCCCCTTTGGTCAGGACGGTCGCATCACTGCCGATCTTTCAGCAAAGACTAAAAACACACCTTTCCAGCCTCCACTGGCCCTTCTTGAACTAACATACAGTATCTCTCTCTCTCTATATCTCTGTGTCAATAAACAGCTTTACCACTCTATTCCTTCAGGAAGTTGTAGCTGTCATAGATTGTGTTGCATAGTTGATTTCTCTATTGTTGACAAAAATGTGTTATTGTAAGTCGCTTTGGATAAAAGCGTCTGCCAAATGGCGTAATGTAAATGTATGTACGGTAAATGTAATGTATTTATAAACTGTGCTATCACCACTTATTACTACTACTAATAATAATAGTAATAATAATACTAATAATATGTTGTTGTTGTTTTCAGCTCTGCAGGCGCTCCACTCCCCTCAGCGTCGCTCCTCCTACCAGCCGATCACTCCACAGTGTGATGCTGACGCACACCGGACACACACACAGTGTCGCTACATCACAGGTGTCACACACACACACACACACACACACACACACACACACACACACACACACACACACACACACACACACTACACTTTTTTAAATGAAATTCTAAAGTACATTTTTAAGTGGTGCAGTCGCTTCTATGCGTGACTTTGTATGTACCCAGAGCTCAGTAGTTGACCTGGGCAAATCCATCAGAGCCAGGTTTGAGTGCTGACTCTAGCCCTGGCTACGTTATTTACATTTGAAAAACTGCAACAGTTCACACAACTTTAACACAATATGCTATACATTAAACTCTTGTGCTACTGCTCTCACTCAGAATGTCAAAATATAAGCAATGTCATGTATAGTTTTTGAGATATGAACGTTTGTTTGGCACAACTCATACTAGTAAACTGCTGCACTTCCAGGGGATTTGCGGTGTCCTGGCGTCGCGCTGATTCATCGTATTGCTCGAGTGACATCACTGATGACATCGCAACTGCCTGATGTAGTCACCTGTTAGTAGGTCACCAGTTGACCGCAAACCATCTCGTGCGAGTGATGTCACAGGCGAGTGATGTCACTCAACCGGAAGTGATGTCACGCAGTTGCTCGACTGTGATGTCATCAGGCAGTTGTGATGTCATCAGTGATGTCACTCGAGCAAAAGTTGAATGCATTTGCAATTGCTTAACTGTGATGTCACTCGATCAACTGTGATCTTATCTGTGATGTCAGTCAGGCAGTGTGTGTGTGTGTGTGTGTGTGTGTGTGTGTGTGTGTGTGTGTGTGTGTGTGTGTGTGTGTGTGTGTGTGCGCGCGCGCGCTCACCCGGATGCTCACACATGCAGATACAGTCTGTCTCTCTCAGACCCCACAATGAAGAGAAGTATATTAACCCTTTAATGTTCGCTCCAACAAAAAAGCTATTTTTTATGTTATTAAGGCACTAATAAGAATTTTAAAAATGACAGACCCCACAGTTATTTAAATATAGGCCTCTACCTGTTGGGATGCCGCTTCATGGTAAAAGAACCTAATGCATCTTGGCTAAGTGGGTGGTGTCTCTGGCTGCAGTTCCTATGTAATGCATCCTTAAGTAGCGCCCTGAACGTCTCTATGAAGACCAGCTGGTCCAGTTTAAGAGTCCTGAAGCTTGGTCCATCTATCAGGAGCATAGAAGATGAAAGTGGTCTTTCCTGACTCAGTACTTATACGATGGTGGAATGACCAATGTGTGTCTGATATCCTGTAGCTCTGTAACTGAAAAGCGAGGACAAATGCAATAGAAGCTTGCCACACAAGGCCTTATAAATAAATAAAAGATAATGTCGATCATTCAATGTTGTTCCCATGTAAATGTTTGTTTTGCAGAGAGAAAACGTAACAGGCTGGTCTTGGTCAGCTTTGGACTGCTGATGTGTTTTACACAAGCTGCTCTCATCATCTCTCTGCGTCTCACTATGCGTAAGTATCATTCTATTTTCATTTCCTTATGCTTGTTCACTGTCGAGAGCAACAGATGTCTCAATTCCTCAAAACTTGGTTTTATCTGACAATTGCTTTCAGATCATTCAGATAATTACGGTTGTAAAAGTTGTTCAATTAAGTTCAAAATTGTTCAATGAATTATTATAATTAAATTCAATGTTGACAGAATACTCAGATTGAGTCTTGGCTCTCATGGCTGCTGGCTCTGGGAGAGGGGTTGTTTGTATCCATCTATGATTCATGGATTGATGCAATAATATCTGGATTGTGTTTTAAAGTGAATTGTCATCTAAACTGAGAACATGCTCTGATTCTAGTAAGTGAAGGTGACGTCTCTGCTCAAAATGACAACCTAAGAGAATCTACTGTAAGTGTTGTGCTGAGAAGAAGGCTGTGTGTTCTTGTGCTGGCCATGTGGGTGAACTCACTTTTCCATGTCTTTTTTTCTGCTCTCAGTCAGTTCCAATGAAGCTAAGATTAAAGAGAAAGAAGACCTGATTAAAGAGAAAGAGCAGCTACTACAGATCAGTAACGACACCCTGACTATAGAGAGAGACAGATACAGCTTGAAAGTACAACAAGAGCAGTTAGTACAGACCAATAACAAGAACCTGACTAAAGCGAGAGGTGAGTTAGAGACCAGATACAACGAGTTGAACACAGAGAAAGAGAAGTTACACACAGAGAAAGAGCAGTGTGAGATCGAATACAACACCTTGAAAGCAGAGAAAGAGCAGTTAGAGACCAGTAACAAAGTCCTGACTGAAGAGAGAGAACAGATGAAGAACAATCTGATGCAGTTGAAGGGGATCAAGTAATATTAGTGAGTGTTATGAGGATGAAATTAGTTAGGGTCCAAACACATAGTGCTGGAACCCTCTTGTTTTTGTTGGATTTCTTTCTTTCTTTCGGTTTAGAATACATCCCGCGAACTACCCTAAGTGCAGGGTAACTTACATGCATGTGACTTACAGGGTAAGTACAGATGTGGTACCCTGTACTTACCCTGGAGGTACAGATGTGGTACCCTGTACTTACCCTGTAAGTGGGGCATGGGCCTTAACCCGGTTTTGGTCTATATACAGTAGCTAATTTCACCTTTTCATAACAACTGTAGTGGGGTCATTTTTTATATAACTCGCCCGTTTGGAGTAAAATAGACGATAGAAAAGGCGATGATTGACAGATCGCCTGTCCAGTGATCGCACAGCTTGCAATCACGGACCAATAGCAGGCGGAGCTGCAGCTCTGGGGAACCCCCATCTTACATGAGCTGTGCAAGGACTCAACCTATTCCCTCCCACTTTGCTGACAAAAGATCAAGATAGCGAGAGCCAACACTTCAACTCCAAACGGGAGCCCAAAATCAATGGGATAGCTCTGTCCATACTTTTTTAGGTCAGTGGTTTTCACCATATGACTTCTGAACTCTGGGTCCTAGACTGAACATTTTTGTGTCCATAGATTCTTTGGAAGGGGACGAGTCCAACCCATATATCACTTTCAATGTCTGCCATTTTGATTCTTTATGAAACACTTTTGTCACAATTCCTCCTCCTAGGCTGCTCATCCAATTCACATAAAGCTTGGTGTGGAGAATCTTGGGACTGTCCTCTTTCAAAGTTGCATGACTTCTTGCTAACACTAAATTGGTCATAACTCATTAACCATTCATCTAATCAAGTGCAAGTTTGAAACACACACACACACACACACACACACACACACACACACCTGTGTGTGTGTGTATATATGTGTGTGTGTATATATACAGTATATATATATATATATATATATATGACAGATATATATATGACAGATATATATATGACAGATATATATATATATGACAGATATATATATATATACTGTATATATGTATATATATATATACATATATTAGGGCATTCACAGACTAGTCGACTAGTAAAACCACTAGTCGACACTGTGCTTAGTAGTCGACTAGTCGTTTTAGCAAAAAAAAAAAAATTATATTTAAGAAAGAACATGAGGTATTTACACGACATACATGGACTATCATATCCCATATCCCCCACAAAGAACATCAAAACACAACAAAACAAGAAAACTGCATAAGATACACAATAATCCAAGAACAAACAAGACTATTGGACAAACAACCAAACAAAAACAATGCATTCAAAGTAAATACATAGATCTTGCCCTGTTGGCAGCTAGGAAATGCATAGCTTTAAATTGGAAAGCATCCAATCCCCCAGCTGTAGTTCACTGGTGGAATGAACTCTCAAGCTACCATACGTTGGATAACATTTACTACAAGAGCAAAGGCAGATTCTTAGACATCCCCAAAATATGGCAACCACATACAGACTTTGACTTTAAGAACTTTTTACCCCAGTGTCATTAGGCTTATCAGGATAGGAGCTGAATGCATTGTTTTTGTTTGGTTGTTTGTCCAATAGTCTTGTTTGTTCTTGGATTATTGTGTATCTTATGCAGTTTTCTTGTTTTGTTTTGTTGTGTTTTGATGTTCTTTGTGGGCGATATGGGATATGTGATATGATAGTCCGTATGTCGTGTAAATACCTCATGTTCTTTCTTAAAGATTAAAAAAAAAAAAAAAAAAAAAAAAAAACGACGACTAGTCGACTACCTTTAGGGACGACTAGTCGACTAGTAAAATTCACTAGTCGTGAATGCCCTAATATATATATATATATATATATGGGTGAATATATGTGGGTGAATTCACTTTTCCATGTCATTCTTTCTGTTCTGACATTGTGACACCTGGTAGAGGCTGGATGCAAAGCCCTGACTGATATGAGAGACCAGTTACAGACCAGTAACAACAACATGAACAACATGAAGAAGGACCTGAATAATACTGGTGAGTGCTATGAGGATGAAATTAGTTAGGGGTCCAAACAAGTAGTGCTGGAACCTTTTTGCTGGATTTCTTTTTTTCTTTCTTTTTTCTTTCTTTCTCCCTCCTAAAAAGTGTCTGCAGCTCAGAAACCGTATTTGACAGTTGGGTCCCCACGGCCAGCACCCACTATTCAGGCAAGGCAGCACGCGCATATTGGCCAGATGGTGGTGCTATAACAAGCACTGTATCTTTAATTTGATCTTTCATCATCTCATAATATTCATTCATTCATTTGTACCATTTTAAGCTTTTTTTGGTTTGATTACCTTTTGATTTTGGTCTCTAACTGTACTGATCTGTTGAGGTTCTTGTGGTTGTTATTCTCAACAGGATGGATTTATTTCAAGCATAGTTTCTACTATGTTTCCTCCACTAATAAAACCTGGGCTGAAAGTAGAAAAGACTGCAAGCAAAGAGATGCAGACCTGGTGATTATCAACAGCAGAGAAGAACAGGTGCGTGCGTACGTTCCTGTGAGTGTGTGTGTGTGTGTGTGTGTGTGCGTGTGCGTGTGTGCGTGCGTGCGTGCGTGTGAGTGTGAGTGCAGAGAGAGAGAGAGTAGTGAGAGTGAGTGAATGCAACGTGTAGGATATGGGAATCTGAAACCACAAATCACTTATGTTAACTCCCGTTTGTGTCCATCTCCATCAAGCAGAACTTCACAAGACAATTCCTGAAGCGCATCTGGATTGGACTGAATGACAATGAGAAAGAAGGGACGTGGAGATGGGTGGATGGGACGGAGCTGAACACAAGCACGTACACAAGGTTCTCACATTACTTTTGTATTTGAATTCAGTCAAATTCAGCTTTACCAGACCAGATGTCAGCTCTTTATGTTAGATTAATGACATGAATCTGTCTCAGTGCCAACAAAAGATGTTTCCTGACAGACATTCAGTCCAAAACCCTTTCCAGAGATGTTTTCATATTCATCTTTACCATGCAACTTTCTGTTGTGTAACTTGTGTTTGGGTTGATGTTGGCCACATCCTGTATGTTGCTGTCCAGCAAATACTTCTTGTTCTTTGAAAAAAAGTAAAAAATAAAGTGACTGTGTTCTGTTGTTTTTGGGTTGCAGCTACTGGGGCGATGGGAAGCACTGGGGCGCTGCTGGGGAACACTATGGAGGCCAAAAAGAGCCCAATGGAGGCACAGACGAGAACTGTGGAGAGATCAAGTTCATAGAAAGTAAAACAGGCCTCCAGACATACAGCTGGAATGATGAACGATGTGGCCATCAAAGCTACTTCGTCTGTGAAAGGGCAGCAGCTACTTAACTCAGAATCCATACCCACGACAACTACATACAAGACAGGCAGATCAGATCTATATACAAGACAGGCAGATCAGATCTACATACAAGACAGGCAGATCAGATGTGTCATCAGTTTCAGCTGAACTGTAAAGTCAGCACTGAAACACTGGTTGGTAAAGTGATTCATTATTCAAGATTCAAGATTATTTTATTGTCCCGAGGGAAATTTGTTGTGGACATACAGGCTGCCACATAATACATGATATTATAGACATTTATAGGTATAAATGCAAACACACACACACACACGCATGCACATGCCCGCACGCACACGCACACACACACACACACACACACACACACACACACACACGCTCTCACAAGCACGTGCACGCGCGCAAACACACACACACACTTGTGGTTTACTGCATCGATCATTGAGAAAAATGTAAACACTGTAATATATTATCCTTCCATCTATTATCCATACATTTATTCGTTGCTAAATACATGTCAGTTTTTTCTCATTGCTCATTATCATAGACATTTGTAAAACTGTTATAATCTATAATTATCCATAATTGACTAAACATTGAGAGTTGGGTTGTTTCAGATACAGTAGCCTAGAGCAGAGAGGTCTTCGCATTTTTATGATCTAATTCCGCTGAGCTGAATGTTTACTCTTTTACTATTCATAATTGTACTGTATGCATCTTCTTTTTTCATTGTTTGTTTTGTTTGATATAAAAGTAAAGTAAAGGTAAAGTCCCACTGATTGTCACACAATGTGTGAAATTTGTTCTCCGCATTTGATCCATCCCCTGGGGGAGCGGTGAGCGGCAGCGTGCACCGCGCTCGGGAATCACATGGTGATTTAACCCCCCAATTCCAACCCTTTGATGCTGAGTGCCAAGCAGGGAGGCAAATGGGTCCCATTTTTATAGTCTTTGGTATGACTCGGCCGGGGATCGAACTCACGACCTCCCAGTCTCAGGGCGGACACTCAGACCACAAGGCCACTGAGCTGGTTTTGGCAGTTACATTTTAGGAAAGTGCTAGAAAATAAGATTTAAAATAGCTGTAATTACTGTTATCGCTCCAATAAGCAGCTTGTGGAAATATAATTGATATATAATGCTTAGCTAAATGTACATATATTTGTATGTTGTTGTGGTGCTAAGAATTACAGTATTATATCAGTGCACCTGCATTTCATTTAAATTCCTCTATTTACTGCTTTCATGTCTTTTTACCCACTTGGTTGTCAATAGCTGGGTTTCCCAAAAGCTTCTTTGCGCTAAGAAGCTAATTTAACCTTTCTTAAGGCCCCCTTAAGAAGCAAACGCGTTTCCCAATTGCTTCTTTACGAAGGCATGCGTTTCCCAAAAGCTTCTTAGCGCTATGAAGCTTCTTTGACCCTTCTTAAGGCTCCCGTAAGAAGCCAACGAAGCCAACGCGTTTCCCGATTGCTTCTTAGCCTAAAATTATCTTCCAATTATCTTCCGTTAAGAAGGCTGCGTTTCCCAAAAGCTTCTTAGCGCTAAGATGATCTTTCGTTAAGAAGGTTTTGTAAGAAGGGTCTGGGGCATTCTTAACACCTTCTTAATGACAAAACACTGGCAGATCCAGCCGCGTCAGGCAAAAGGAGATACTTGTGTCCACTGTTCCTCTTGTGTTTTTCCCTTTTTCCTTTCTTTCATGCACCCTTTAGTGTTTAAAATTGGGGAACACTTGAAAATCTCCCCTCTATGTATGGTTACTTGTGTTTTAAATGTTTTACCGTAGGCTATATTGCTCTAATCAGAATGGATTCCTTTTGTAATGTTGTGGATTTATATACATGTAGCACCTTTCACAGAACCCAAGGTCGCTTAAATTCTGTAGTGTTTCTCGCAATTTTGTTGTATGCTGTGTATATAAAGCAATTTGAACTGCAGTCCATGTCTGAAATAAATAATGTTTAATAGAAGAAGTTCTTGTTTAACATGACCACGATTAGGTTATTGTACAACAGTGTTTCTCAACCACTGCGTCGTGGCCCACTGGTGGGCTCAGAGTGCCATCTAGTGGGCCGCAGAGGACCTCTCACATCGAGATGGTGGACAGCTCCAGTTAAGATGCTTCTTAACAGCCTTCTATTTTTTTTATTTTTCTCTTCTGTTAAGAAGGCGTTTGGGAAACACTTCTTTGGAGCCTTCTTAACTCCTTAAGAAGCTTCTTAACTCTTAAGAAGCTTCTTTGTTGGGAAACTCAGCCAATGTGGTTTAAGACATGTAGTCACCTGGAGTGTCCAATATGTCAAGAGTTTTGGATTTTCTATGATTTTATCTATATGTGTTCTGAGTATATATATATTTTTTATCCTCATTTGATATAAATACATTTGTTTAAGTATTTCTTTCATGTTTCATGTTCATTTTAAAAAATCACACTTTA
The DNA here is from genome assembly GCF_964638095.1 of Poromitra crassiceps. Lineage (NCBI taxonomy): Eukaryota > Metazoa > Chordata > Actinopteri > Beryciformes > Melamphaidae > Poromitra > Poromitra crassiceps. The sequence goes on from NC_139644.1 coordinate 9,420,279, forward strand.
CCATGCTAAATAGCAGTTTCCATGCTGTGTTTTTTTTCTTAAAAAACATTTGTCCAACCTCATTGAGAAACAGTTTCTGGCCAGTAACTTCTGGCCAGTAACAGCTGGCCAGTAACTGCTGGCCAGTAACTGCTGGCCAGTAACGTCTGGCCAGTAACTTCTGGCCAGTAACTGCTGGCCAGTAACCTCTGGCCAGTAACTTCTGGCCAGTAACTTCTGGCCAGTAACAGCTGGCCAGTAACTGCTGGCCAGTAACCTCCGGCCAGTAACTTCTGGCCAGTAACTTCTGGCCAGTAACAGCTGGCCAGTAACTGCTGGCCAGTAACCTCCGGCCAGTAACTTCTGGCCAGTGGGACGACAGTTGAAAATTACTGTCAGATGTCACTGGTCACGTTATGGCTGCGAGGCGGCTGCCAGAGCTGGTCACAGACTCACAGCCACTCTAACAAAAAACATCCAGTCAATTTTCAAAATAAAACACCGTGTGCAGACATGTGACTGTATATCACAACTGTAGGAGAAGAAATACAAGTGTGTTCTCCTCCTACAGGCACAGTATGTTAAATATAGATACAAAATAATTAGGAGGATGGATGTGTTTTTAACAGCCAAATATTTGAGCAATATCATTCATAACTGGATTCAACAGGTAAAGTAGGCTACATATGTCTCTTGCCATGTTTCTCTCTCTTGCCATCTGGCACTTTCCGACACAGCTCAAAGTCTCTGCCACTCGGTCAATAAACACAATTAAAACAGACAAACAAACAAACCATTTAACTCTGCAGTCTAGTTTGGTAGAAGCACAAACATGAAGGATAAATCCCCAAATTAGCAATTCAGAAAACTCAGGCAGACAAAACGCTCCTGAGACGCTCCCGTGAGGTTTGAAGCCACGTGGAGGATGGACCGTGGCACAGACGTCAGTGCCATCTAGCCGGTAGCCATTTTGCTAACCATGGCAAAATTACCCTTGGGTCAATTACTGTGCACTGTCCCTGTATAAAATAAATAAATAAAAAAGAAATTAAATTAGATGAAAGGCAAGACAAATTTCACCTCTCTAACGTCACACCAGAGCTAGATCCCGGGGGAACGCGCGTAGCGTTTGGAAAACCCAGGACTGTAGGCGCCTCACCATAGAGAGTGACCCATACCTAATGTAGTAGTGGTTTGCTGATGCCATAACGGCGTGGGTGGCACCAGGTTGCTCGAAGCAAGTCTAGGGGCACGCTGACGCAGTGGTAGCACTGGTGCCTCACAGCAAGAAGGTCCTGTGTTCGATTCCCGCCTGGGACGCTGTGGGCGCTGACGGTGTGTCCCCATCCCCATGTCCTCAGTGCCTACTGCCCAGGTGGGCTCGTCAAAAAGCGCCTTTCTGTGTGGAGTTTGCATGTTCTCCCTGTGCTCCCCTGGGGTTTCCTCCAGATAGGAACCCCCCGCTAAAAACATGCACAAATAAAAAATAAAGGGGGTGATCATCATGGTGATCAAGGCAGACACAAAAAAATGAATAATATGAAACTAACATAAAACCAGATATCATTGAATTCAGAGATAGCTTGCACAAGCATCCTGGTTGCTGGTTGTGATGCCATATTGGCACTGGGTTGGCCTGTTGGCCTGTGTACTGTTACAGTGCTCAGGCTGTCTATAGAGAGGCAAAGTGACCGCCTACTTCCTGCTTCAGCACAGTACCAGATATTTTCATCCGCCATTTATTTTATTTTTTATAAATATATTTATATATTATATATTTATATATTTATATTTTATTTTCCCCACCCCCATGTCCTCAGTGCCTACTGCCCAGGTGGGCTCGTCAAAAAGGGCTTTTCTGTGTGGAGTTTGCGTGTTCTCCCTGTGCTCCCCTGGGCTTTCCTCCAGATAGGAACCCCCCGCTAAAAACATGCACAAATAAAAAATAAAGGGGGTGATCATCACGGTGATCAAGGCAGACACAAATAATGAATAATATGAAACTAACATAAAACCAGATATCATTGAATTCAGAGATAGCTTGCACAAGCATCCTGGTTGCTGGTTGTGATGCCATATTGGCACTGGGTTGGCCTGTTGCTCAGGCTCTCATAATATATGTGATTAGTGTGATGAGTCACTGTGCTCACTCTTATCTTGTCATCTGGTTTGGGGATTCACAGCTGCTGCGGAAGTGGTCTCATAAACCTGCTACCAGCTATTAGCACACACTTTCATATTATTAGGAACTTCACATGCAATCAGTATGTGACATGATGTGCTTATTTTTCTGTTTCTCTCATCTTTACAGCCCGTTTGCAAAGCCTGAAATCACCTATGTTTAATGATGTGTGCCATTTTATCAACGTTTTTGTCAAAATAAAAATAAAATAATAAGAGTGCTTCACACACTCCGTGTGCATATCTCCACCAAACCTTCTACAAAGTTTATTGGTGTTACGTTAGGGACCTTTTGCCAAGGCCCCTTTTGGCCAGTGGGTGTGGAAAGTGAATCAGTTCTGTTGGTCCATCACCAACTTTGCTACAAAGTTTTGTGCAAATCCATCAGGCCCGGTTCTACGGGGGTGCAAAAGCATGCATTGCAGCGTGATTTCTAACCCCACATAGGATAAGCAATAACCACGCCCTGTGGCGCCGGGATTGGCCAGGAGCAACACTGGAGGGCACGCAGCCCAGCGATTTCATGAACCAACTGAATAGCTCTTGAGAACGGACAGCGATTTCGAGAGCGGACATTGAGAGCGGACATTGAAATGAATTATGGTCACCTACCTTCCTTAGCATAGTAATAATAATAATAAGCATAATAATTGTAATCTACACAATGTACACAATCTAGAAAAACATGCAATAATATAAACGGTGTTGTGTTCACGTTCATAGCTCATATAATATAATGTACTGTATCATATCGTTAATTTCAAGCTCAATTCTTACCCAGAGAAAAGGTACAGCACTGAAAATGTAAGCAATAGTTTTTTAAACATCTTTATTTTAAAAGATGAAAAACCCCAGGTGCTTTAGTCCCAAGCTTCAATGCTCCTGGCCAATCCCGGCGCCACAGGGCGTGGTTATTGCTTATCCTATGTGGGATTAGAAATCACGCTGCATTGCACCCTTATTTTAATTGTCTGCATGCTCAGTTGAAAAGTAACATTTTTTTTTTTTTTTAATAAATGCTGCAGCTCCACACTTACTGTTTAAACTTGAATTATAATTGTTGTTTTTCTTTGTTCTTTGATGTGAATTTATGGCTTTTTGGCACCTATATGTAACCTTTTAAGGTTGAGATAATTGTATTATCATTATATGGTCCAAATATTTCAGTAAAGCACTTGAAACACTTGAAATATTCTTGCTTGGGTGGTATCATTCTACTTGAAATGATGGTAAAATGTATTATTTTTAGTAAAATAACATGTCGGCCGGGCATCTGCACCCCTTCCTATCTAGGATGCATCCCTAGTCATCTTGTTCTGGAACCGGCCCTGAAATCCGTTTTTTTTTAGAGATCCTGCAGACAATCAGACGGACGGACGGACGGAAAGACAGACATTACATTACGTCATTAAGCAGACGCTGTCATCCAAAGCGACTTACAATAGTACATTTTGTCAACAGTATTGAAATCAACTGTGCAACACAGTCTTCGTCAGCTAAGACATGAAACACTCCCTGCATTGCTGCTGCTGTCAGATTGTCTCTGAATAGTGAGAATAAGGGAGAATCAACATTAGACTTAAGTGTAATAAACATGAATTGAATGAACATGCATGAAAACACACACGTAGCTGAACAACTATATAGGTCACTGATGAATGATAATGTGTGAGTGTGAAGCACATGACTCTATGTGTGCCACTCATTTGCGCAATGTTCGTGCAAAGACAGTTTGAGGTGAGTTTTTCTGTGTAACATTCGGAGCCACGATAAGATAAGAAGGGTTAGAATTTCCAACCCTTAATTCTCATCATCTTATCTTACAAATTACTGTTTGGAAATTGTTTTTCTTGATTGCAGACTACTCGTCATTCTGTGCAAAAAAAATGCTATAATTCTTTTACTTTTAGTATCACGGCACCAGTGCTCCCAGGCATCAATATTTATCATAACTTTAGGCACTCCTTCATCTATAGGCTTCTGTGCTGGAGCTGTAAACATATGTATATTGTGAAAGGCTGTCAAAATGACTGTAAGGCTGCTTTCTTACTGGAAACGATGGCTTTCGTTCTGTTCCGTTCCGCACCCGGGAACGATTGGCCCCCTCCTCCCCTCTCCCCCGCTGGTCAGCTTTCACATTACAACATTTCTTCCGTGCCCGGAAACGGAACGGAGTGCACTTGCGTCATCAACTATGCCTGCAGTGTATCCTCGCCCGTGTGTTGTCTATGTGGTTCGGAACGGTTGGCTTTCACACTCGCAAGTGTTCCGTAGCCCGGACACGCCAAAGCGCTCCCCAGACCACCTTTTCAAGTGGATCCTGTCACGGTTCCCTGTTACGCGCCCGGGTGCGGAACGCAACGTTCACACTCATCAAACGTTCTGAAACTGGGGTCAATTTGGGGACAAGTGTACTCAGGAATGGTATCTGGGTGCCAGTGTGAAAGCACCAAGACCAAGCTTACCTTGAGTAGCTTGGATAGCTTAGCAGATGCAGATGCTCGTCCGTCCGGCAAGCCCGCTTTTGTGGTTCACGAGTGCTCCATCACGACAAACCCTCTGTCAGTTCTGGGACAGACAAGAAGACACGAACACAAAAGACGTCAGAAATCACACGTCGTCGTAGACAACCGTCGCCCCCCATTAGTGCAAATGTTTTATTTATTTATCCTGGTTGCTGCTCCACCCTCTGCCGATCTGGGGAGAGCCGAAACTGGCTCCATGCTTCCTCCGAGACATGGGCAGTAGCCAGCCGCTTCTTTTCACCTGACAGGGGAAGCTTCACCGGTAGGACATAGCATGTGGGAGGATCACGCTATTCCAACGAGTTCCCCTCCCTCCGAACAGGCGCCCCGAACGACCAGAGGAGGCACCACTTCAGCGACCAGGATATTGCATGATTTGGTGAGGGGTTCCTGTATGAAGGAAACCCCCAGGGGGCATGGGGAGAACATACAAACTCCACACAGAAAGGCCCTTTTTGACGACCCCACCCGGGCAGTGGGCACTCAAGGACATGCGGACGGGCACGCACTCCTTCAGCACTCACAGCGTCCCAGGTGGGAATCGAACCCAGGACCTAGCTGTGAGGCGACAGCGCTTACCACTGCGCCACCGTGCCCCCCGGTAGTGTGGATTAACATCAGAGCGGATAGGGCATGTCAAGTAAATGAACATAAGCTTTGCCCACTTTTGATTGGCAGCCAGCATTACCTTGAGCTGATATATATATATTATAACTGTATAATATTACTTTGAATGCGAAATGTAGATGTAGGTTAAGGGAGAATATTATTTTTTCTTTTGGAACCCTGTCAACCTGACATGCAATCTCTCCATTTTATCTTGTCTATAACAATCTACAAGAACCCTTTGTAGATAGTTAGCTTAGCTCTCCTCAGCTCTGTATTCACCTTATCATTTGCCCATATCAGGAGGCTTCTGCATACATCATTTTGTAATGTTATTCCGTTTTAGACCCGGAAGTAGATTACTCCTACCTTTATCATTGACTTGCCAAAAAGCTGTTTTCAAGCACAAAAAAAAACTGTTATGAAGTTTTAATATTTTTTTCGGATGAGAACTTAACATCCAAATATGTGACCAGTTTATCAGAATAACACCTACTTGGACATTTTTAGCGACTGACGAGCACTGGCTGTGACCGGTTGGACTAGCTAGTAGCCTATCTGTCAACTCAGCTGGCAGTGAGAAAACACTGTCGTGCTTAATTGTAACTAACGTTATGCCAACCACCCCGTCGGCATATCAGCTCCTCGCAGCAGTAACGCTATGAGCATGTCACTGAAGTTGGCCACACTCGCTGCAGTGTAGCTGCTGAATGTTGCCAAACTTCATTCATATCGATTACAATGCAACCGGCCGGCTAACGCTGAACCGGAAGAACTAATGCTTCTTCTTCTTCTGATAGCTTTCCGGCAGACTAGATGCCTTACGGCACATTGCTGCCTATCACTGGTAGGAAATATTAAACCTGCGGCTGACTGCTTTCACAGTTGCCTGATTCTCAGTGGGATTCTTCTTCTTCTTCTTCTTTAGATTTCCGGCAGACTAGGCAGGGGTTAGTGCATTGCTGCCCACTGTTAAACTACGTCACTGCACATTGACCTATATCTAGAGGAGCATTACCTCCCAGGCCCGGTTCTACGGGGGGGCAAAAGCACGCATTGCACCCTTATTTTAATTGTCTGCATGCTCAGTTGAAAAGTAAAAAAAAAAAAAAAAAAAAAATGCGGCAGCTGCACACTTACTGTTTAAACTTGAATTAAAATTGTTGTTTTTCTTTGTTCTTTGATGGGAATCTATGGCTTTTTGGCACCTATATGTAACCTTTTAAGGTTGAGATAATTGTATTATCATTATATGGTCCAAATATTTCAGTAAAGCACTTGAAACACTTGAAATATTCTTGCTTGGGTGGTATCATTCTACTTGAAATGATGGTAAAATGCATTATTTTTAGTAAAATAACGTGTCAAATTTTTCCCCTTCCTATCTAGGATGCATTCCTAGTCATCTTGTTCTGGAACTGGCCCTACCACCTACTGAATTCTAGTAGTTTTGCAATGCATTTATTTATAGTGAACAAAAAATAACAGTTTCACCCCAAAATGCTCCCATTCATAAATATTGTCCATACTAACACTCAGACGCAATTGTCTGAGTTCTACTGAATTCTAGTAGTTTTGCAATGCATTTATTTATAGTGAACAAAAAATAACAGTTTCACCCCAAAATGCTCCCATTCATAAATATTGTCCATACTAACACTCAGACGCAATTGTCTGAGTTTGCGCAAATGCGTCCCTCAGTATTTTATCGATATCTGTTCCCGATACATCAGTCTTCCCGGTTGGTTACATGCTGCCACTCCGACGTGCTGCCACTCCGACGTTCTGCCACTCCGAAATATCGGCACTCCGAAAGGGGGTCTATATTCCCCGTTTTTCACTAATCTCTCCCAGCCCCCACGCCAAACCTAACCTCCCCCCATGCCTAAACCTAACCTCCCCCAGACCCTAACCCAAAACCTAACCTCTCCCACCCCCACGCCTAAACCTAAGGTCGGCATTACGGCTTCTAAGGTGAACGACCGCCAGTCCGAATAATGGAAGTTAACGTTCGGAGTGGCAGCATGTCGGAAAGGCAAAGGAACCCCTTCCACATGCTGCCACTCCGACGTGCGGTTATACTAGCAGCACAGTTCAACACCATAGCAATAAAGGCCAGGAATCGCTTCTTAGCCATGCAGATAACATTACTCTGATTCGATCTGTCCATTTCCTTTCTCGGTTCCTTTTGTACACCCATGCTGTCCTCATTTCTTTCCACCCTCTCACGTTTCCTCTCCACACTTTTGACAGCCTCAGCATATGACAACCCTTTCTTTTCTCTGACTTTACTCACTATTCCTTCTCGGATTCTTTTTGGGCACTGTGCTGATCCTGTATAGTGTTTTCCCTCACAATGCAGGCATTTCACCTGCTCTTCACACTCATTACCATATTTCATATCACAATCTTCCTTCCCACACCGACCACACCTTTTATCTCCTCTACACACCGCAGCTACATGACCATACTCTTGACAACTGAAACATCTGAGTGGTGCCCTTTCATAGGACCTCACCCTGTAGCTCACACTGTCCAGGAACACTCTTTCCGGAAGCCCTTCACTAAAAGACAGACACACAGATAAACTATCCTCTTGGGGGTCAGAGTCAGAGTCAGAAAAAAGGTAGACTACACCACTGCACGCACACACACACACACACACACACACACCCACCCACACACACACACACACACACACACACACACACACACACACACACACACACACACACACACACACACACACACACACACACACACACACACACACACACACACACACACGCATTTGACTCTCTACTGCCCACTGGTGAATGTATTGCTTAACATGATACCAACGTGAAAGACGCATGGAAGTAGGCCTATGTGGGCAGTGACAATTACACCGTTTGGAACGGACGAATCTATTTACGTATGAAAATGGAGTATAAATGAGCCATATAATACGAAGCTCCACTCACGTTAGTCGGCTGTGCAATGGAGTGGGGAGAGTAGGAAAGAATTCCACCCAAACCTAGTCCGCAAAAAAATCAAAATCAATCAAAATCAATCAAAATTCCACATGATCGAATGGAATTAACGATCAATTATCGATTTTTGATTATTGATGAACATCCCTACTTGTAACCATATTTTGGCTGTGGACCAACGTTGCTATGTCACAATGTTTTGTGAGACATATTTGGTCTGTCATGTGCCTTTGTCACATGAAGGTGATCTCAAAAAGACAAAATTTCAGAAGATGTGCGTTCATACGTGTGTGTGTGTGTGTGTGTGTGCGCGCGTGTGCGTGTCTCTACGTGTGTGTGTGTCTCTACGTGTGTGTGTGTGTGTGTGTGTGTGTGTGTGTGTGTGTGTGTGTGTGTGTGTGTGTGTGTGTGTGTGTGTGTGTGTGTGTGTGCGCGCATGTGAGTGTGGTTTCCTTGAACAAGCTGAAGATTATAACTTGGTTACTGATTAACTATCGGCCTACTTCCTGAAACAGAAACACATGAAAACAAAGAGTGATTTCTTCCACAGCAGCAGGAAGAAGCAGCGTTGATTATTCATCTACTGTGTTTACAAACATGGAACCAATTCAAGAAAAAAATTAATTAGCACTCTGAACACTCTGAACTCACCTGGATCTAACAGATAAGAAAGACACACATTCATTCATTCATTCAAACTTGTGTTTGTTTGTTTGTTTGTTTGTTTTTTAGTTCATGGACATACTGGTGTAACATTACAAATAGAGTCACAAGCAACAAAAGGGGGGGGGGGGGAGGGGGATAAACAATGAAATCAATAAAAAAGTGAATTCTTAAAAGAGAATCGCATAGATTCACATAAACTATGCTTGTGGGTTTTACTTTTTCGGATTGAGGGTCATTTTTAGCCAGTCCTCACTTCTTCCATTTGGGTTTAGGGTTAAGATTAGAATCTGGTTTGTATTTAGGTTACGGAAAGGGTTAACATTCATTTGGGATTTGGGTTTTAGAGTTGAGAAGGATTAGTTTAGTAAGGTGATGCTTATGGTTGAGACTTGGCTGTAAAGTTAAAATTATGATTAGGTTAAGGCTGGTAAGAGGTTATGATTAGGGTTAGCCTCAAAACTGAGACTCCGCCTTCGATTCTCTTGTCAGACAAGCACCTATACGAATTCCATTGTCGGCTCGGCTCCATTTAAAATGGCCCTACTTTTTCATACATGTAATCACAATAAAAGGATATTTGCCTTCAAGATAAAGTTGTTGTCCATCTGAACGGCCTATTTGTGTTCTTGAATGTTGTGTAGTTTTAAATACTGAGGGGTTTGTGTCATGCCAGAGTCTGTATCTGTTCTGTGTAATTATGTTTCCATCTGCAGCCACGGCAGAGAGGGCGCTGTTTCCCCGCTGGGAAGCAGAAGAACAACAACAAGGGCCATTTTCAAATTGAAAAGACAGGCCGACAAAAACCCCTCTGCATTGAACACAAATAGCCCACAACATTGTCTTGTATGTATTTTTGTGATTGCTACATGTATGAAAAAGTAGGGCCATTTTAAATGGAGCTCCTAGTGGAATTTGTGGGCGCTTGTCTGAGACCGTGACAAGACAATCGAAGGCAGAGTCTCACTTCTGATGCAGTTTTAGGGTTATGAAATTAATATAGAGAATATTGTGAATGCAGTCAAGGTCCTCACAAGTATAGTAAAGACAAATGTGTGTGTGTGTGTGTGTGTGTGTGTGTGTGTGTGTTTGTGCCGAGTGCTTGCGTGTGTGTGTGTGTGTGTGTGTGTGAGAGAGAGAGAGAGAAAGTGGGAGGAGCCAGCCGCTCCACCTGTAACTTAGCACCTAGCAGTCAGTACTGCAGGACAGGTGAGGCGAGGCGAGGCAGAACGACAGACAGGAGAGTGAACGGGGAGACGGGAGAGGAAGAAACAGAGATGAAAGGATGCACCTGAGAAAAACAACCAATCAGAGGACTACCCATACTATTGATCTCATTTTCACTCTCTCTCCAACATCTTTAACGTCGTATTTTATTTTTTGAACGTGAGGAAACTGAACTATCGTCATGGTGTGATTGAAACTTTTTTCCCTCCATCATGGATTATTAGTTTCTGGTGACATGGCGATCGACCTCCCATCATGTGACCTCAACTCCTCTGACTTCAGTGTAGCTCAGGACCAAAGTGGCCAACCTGACTCTCTTCTGTAGAGAACGAAAGAAAGAAAGAAAGAAAGAAAGAAAGAAAGAAAGAAAGAAAGAAAGAAAGAAAGAAAGAAAGGGTATTACGGCCCTTATATACGCACACTGTAAACTTTATAATATGAACCCAGTTTCCATAACGTCAGGAGGTATTTTTGTGACTTGAAGGCTTAAATCGGGAATAGCTTCAGAGTGGAAAGTCTGGACAACTCAAGAAGACTACAACCAGCTCTACCTCTGTTTCACACAGGTGAGACTACAATCACTAATCTACACACACACACACACACACACACACACACACACACACACACACACACACACACACACACACACACACACACACACACACACACACACACACACACACACACACAGGTTGGTGGGACTGGAGTCACATGACTTGCACCCAAGTCACAGTTTTGATTGCTTGAGAGTGAGACTTGACTTGGGTTCTGGTGACTCTGACTTGTACTTTGTCGACTTGAAAAGGTTTCTAAAGTGTTGACTTGAGATCTTGTGTTTGTGCAAATGACTTAGATTGAAACTGAGGAGATTTGTTCCAGCAGACGGCTGAATATTAACTCCTGTTTTCTGAATTTATATGGATTGATTGCATTTATTGAAGTTGAAACAGATCATAGAAATCAAACTCCTGATGATCGTACCAAGTTTTTATCCTGTTCAAACCGTATTGCATTGAAGAGTTCTCGATCTTTAGTTTTCTTTAATATAGTATTGATACTGGACTCTAATTGATTTGTTCTGACTTGACTACATTCAGACTGACTCAACTGTAAGCCTATACACGTAAACCCGCCAGGTAAGAAATTCACTTTTGAGAACGCCAGCCCCCCCCCCCCCCCCACCACACACACACAAACACACACACACACACACACACACACACACACACACACACACACACACACACACACACACACACACACACACACACACACACACCACTTTGATCTGATTTTGGGGGGGGGGACATATTTGTGGTAAATTTGGTTGAAATATATGAAAACAATATTATTTGAATTGTATATTAATTTGGCAGGCAAAGGTTGTTTCTTTAAACTTTATTTCCACTGCCTGGAACAGGCCTTACAGACTCTCTGTCTCAAACAAACACTCCCTCCTCAATTTAGATATGTTTCTCTGTCTCTTGTTGATGCCGTGGTTTGTTGGTCTGTAACTTCTTCCACTGCTTCAGGCTGCGTACCCACACAGGCATTTTATGAAGAAATTCAAGAAAACCTTTGACCTGAGCCCCGATCCGGTCGGTCGGGGTGCCTAGTCGGGGTGGAAGGGAACTGGTGGGAATAGCTGTTTTGATCATACTTTCTGTTACCTACAATACAGACAGTCATGGGTTTCTGGACACAATATGACAATAACAATATTCTGGGCCCGAAAGACTAATCAAATGGGGATCCATGGCTCTAATGTGGACTAAATGAGGGGTCCCTGTTGTGTTTGAGTGACAGGGACCACTTCATGACCAAAACAGTCCGGTTTGGTCCTCACTATGCAAACAATGAAGGAGACGTGTTAGCCTACATCCAAAATGGTCTTCAAACCAGCCGCTGGACCAAAGAAGACGACAGTATAGAAACAAGGAAGGAGTCCACACACTGTGGCTCCCATTTTCCTCATTCATCTCCCGTGTGTAACGCTTCAAGCCAATGCTCGTCCTCAGACTTGCTTCTCACTTTGTCTGTTATCATGTTTTCGCTCTAAGCCAGGTAATGCTTCACATGGAAACGGACAGATTTGCTCCATTTCATTTTAATTTGATTTCCAGCTCACAGATCACGTTTCTTTTCCATCATCAGACAGTGACTTGATCATGAAGAGTTTTGAACAAGACTCGTTTGGTCCGGTACCCGCCTCCTGCCAGGTGTAACAACCTTTGAACACTGCTATGTTTGATCGCCCTCTCTCTCTCTCTCTCTCTCACACACACACACACACACACACACACACACACACACACACACACAGACACACACACACACACACACACACACACACAATAAACAGTTTCATTGGTAACACACTGACTGCACCCAGGTGATTGTAGGTGCACTGACCACAGAACTCTTGTGAGGTTAGCTTCCCAGTGGCTTTGTGTTGAGCTGAACAGACGAGCTGTTTTATAATCGTTGTAAAGGACAGCATAAGGGAACTAACAAAGACGCTACTCATTACAAGTTTACATTAGTGCACTAAACAGTCCATATGACTATGGATGCGACACCGCGCGAGCAAACACCCAGCGGAAGAAGTGGCAACCAAAAGTTTTATTTTGAGTTTGCCACTGCAAAATACTTTCATTAAGCTGGAACAGGTGGCACAAGTTAGCAATCTGAGCGCTCAGCGGACGTTTGTCCAAATAACACACAGTGAGGTTGCCGGCGGCATAGTCTCTCCCCAGACTCAAATATTACGTTGAATCGCTGCGCTCCGCATACTACATAAGTGAGTCTGTGCTGCAGTTAACAGCCACTGCTGGTTTTGAAGGCGGGTTGAAATTGAATGAGTGACAGGTCGTAGCACCGATGAGAGAGCAAATGGGCTGCGCCTCCCGTGTTGTCTGATCGCAAAGTCGTTACTGATTGGAGAGGACTGAAGCCATCACTGGCATATGACTGGCCAAGTAAACGGTTCCCTCCCATAACCAGCCCTCTGAGGGAAAGTGTCCCAGACGCAGAGAGAGCTCTGCAGCATGCAGTAACGTAGTGTATCAGCGTAAGAACTCTCATGGGTCTGGCGTCGAGACTACCGGCGGCACAACTCCATAGCAGCCTTCTCCAAAGCAACTGAAGTCAGTGTGGTGACCAGTTCTTCAGCGGTCCAAAAATACCTCTATTTACACCATCATTTAGTGCACGTCTTAAATACAGCTCATGGATTTGCTGCAGATAATATGATGGGTCTTTCTATTCACAGTGTGATTGGGCCACTTTTGTTTTTGGAACTCTAAACATGGCCCCCATTCAGTTCATGCTGGCAACCTCGCTGTGTGTTATACGGACTAACACATTTCACCTGTGCTTCATTTGGCATGAGGGTGAGTAGATGAGGACCAGTGTTGGGCAGTAACTTAGTTACAGTAACTTAGTTACTGTAATTTATTACTTTTACCAGTAACTAGTCATGTCCGTCCCAGGTCCTTTCTGTGTGGAGTTTGCATGTTCTCCCCGTGTCCGTGTGGGTTTTCTCCGCATGCTCCGGTTTCCTCCCACCATCAAAGAAAGACATGTATGTTAGGGTTAATACTCCTGTCAGTGCCCCTGGCTAAGGTACTGGCAAAAGAACTGGAGTTGGTCCCCGGGCGCTGCACAGTGGCTGCCCACTGCTCCTAGTTCTAGGAAGGTTCCTAGTAGAGGATGGGTCAAATGCAGAGGATGAATTTCCCCAAGGGGATAAATAAAGGATAACTTAACTTAACTTAACTTAACGTAAGGGACTACAATTTTCAAAAAGTAATCCAAATCCAAGTAACTTCAAGTTACTGATTTACTTTCTCCAGCACTGGCACAGCGCTAAAACGCAGGGTGGAGATAGATAGGTCTGGCTGGCTATGTGAGGCTTCTGCGTTACCAGAAGGCAATTCATTTTTTTGTCCTAGGTAGGCAAATAAATACAAAGTCTGCAGTTTGCTTGAATGTTGACTCCTGCTGTAAAGTTAATTATTGTTCCAATAAAGTGGATTCAGTTGTAAAAGGAGCTGGTTAAACAGGTTGTATGTCACTTTCTCAGAACTGGCGTAGCGAAAATAATAATATAGTAAAGTAACGAGTAATGTAACAAATTTCTTTTGAAACCAAGTAATAAGTAAAGTAATTGTATTACTTTTTAAATGAGTAATCAGTAATAAGCAACTAATTACATGTCCTGAGTAACTTGCCCAACACTGATGAGGACAGAATTTCCATTTTGGGTGAACTATTCCTTTAACCTGATGCAGCATTTGTGTGTGTATCCCTTTAAGATTCGGTTCGCGGTCTTAAAGGGATACACACACAAATGAGGGATATACACACAAATGCTGCATCAGGTACCGTATCAATGGGTTAAAGATGCTCGGATGATAATTTATTTAATAGCGGTGATTTCCAAGAATAAAATTGGCTGACATACACTACTCGTTGTGTTAGCAGAGAGCTAGTGATCTCTCTTGCTTTCTATTTTTGGTTTCAATTCATAGTAATTGACATTGCAATAAGGACATGTTTTCCTGCGCGTACACATGCATTAGTCAGCGTTGTATAGAAGCCATCATATTTCTGTGGCACACATGAGCAGCACTGACCGTGCAGTCAAAAGAAGGCAAATACAGTCGATACTCCCGGGCCCTTTAAAGCTGTGTGTGGAGTCCACATCCAGAGTGACAAAGGCTGCCAAACAATGATCTGTTAGCTGAGCAAATCTACATGAGAGAGAGAGAGAGAGAGAGAGAGAGAGACAGAGAGAGAGAGAGAGAGAGACAGAGAGAGAGAGAGAGAGAGAGAGAGAGCGCGAGAGAGAGAGAGAGAGAGAGAGAGAGAGAGACAGAGAGAGAGAGAGAGAGAGAGAGAGAGAGAGAGAGCGAGAGAGACAGAGAGAGAGAGAGAGAGAGAGAGAGAGTGAGGGTGAAGAAAAGAAAGGAAAGGAAAGGAAATGAAATCTGCTTTAGTTTCTGTTTGCTCAGCTGCTGTAAAAACTTGCCCTGGGCGGGTAGCTATTCAGGACCCAACCTAGTCTGAAAGTATGGGTACAGTCAGCGCTAACAGCTTACAATAAGGGCATGTTGATTTCTTAATTGATTAAAGAGATGCTCAACACTTTTTCCACTTTTTTCCCTGCTGAAAATCAAATATATATAAATATAAATATAAATATATATGTGGGGATTTAGTAGTGTTGTTGATGAATGCAGGTCAAAATCCTGACATTTAGGCTACGGGCCCTATCAACGGGCCTTAGGCGTTAAACTGCCGTTAAACGCAAAAAGATGCGCTTTGCGCCTGCCTCGGGAAGATAGCATCAGGTTTTTAGGCCCCGAAATGCGCTTTACGCCGAAGAGGCGTGGCGCAGTGCCAGAATAGGCCAGAATGGGCGTTTCGGCCATAAATACCGGCCTAACGCTATCTTCCCCCCTGGCGTTAATTTAGCGTTTAGCGATTTTCAAAACCAGGCCTTATTCAGTGCGCCGCGGATATTACTGTGCGTAATTACGCGCAGCTCTCCTCTGCCATCTCACTCTCTCTCCCCCTCTCTCTCTCACTCCCTCTCTCTCGCGCGTCAGACACGCACAATGACCGATGCCCCTGTCATTCAGAGGCTGTTGCATCATCCTACCTGTGCAGTGGGGGAGAAGAAAAGGTAGCAAGATAAAACGATATAATTCTGCCCAAACTTTCACCAATCTAATCTCATCATGACATCCAGGGATAGGCTATATTTTTCTAGCCGATGCGTTTAGAACATTCTTTTCACTATGATCTTGCGTTCGTGTAGCGTATTTACATGCTTGCTGTATTTAAACTGCAGTGAGATTGGTTTGAGAAGCATAATAATATGGAATAATATATATGGAGACAGACGGGGATGAAAGAGGGAGGGGTTTTCTGACCGGATTGGATCGCTCCGTGGAATGGAACATGAAAGGGACATTGTGATTCGTTTACTGCACTTCTCCAATGAGCACGTTGTGAATAATTCTACGCTTAAAAAGTGTGGTTATAATGCTTAAGGCCGCGTGTAGCACCGACACGAAAATAGGGAGTGCGCCGGTCCACGCCCACTAATATAGGCTGCGCCTGGAGCTAAGCGCTAATATAAGGCCAGTGGGACGATAGGGCCCTACATCTTCATTACCACGTTTGCAAGAACACTGCAGTTAAAGCCAGTCTACACTAAAGCAGGCTCCGTTCAGAATAGCTCCAACGAGACCCATGCTACATGACGCGTCACGTGCACTGGGCATGGGCGTGCCTCAATGTGTAATACTGGAGTCCACATCGAGAGGGCAGCAACTATGGCTATGGCCAAGGCAAAGAGGAAGAAGAAGAAGATGACGACGCTCTGCCACCATAATGCTGTGAATCACAAATAACAAAGTCAAAATGTGGTTATCCATGGTGAAACAGTGTAACGTTAACTCTCAACTCGCACCAAAAGTGTGTCAACAGTGCGGCACACTTTCTTCTTCTCTTGGTTTATAAGTGGGTCGCTGACCTGACCTGCTGTACAAGTAGGTTAGTTGCATCGTTTCAAAATTACACGTCTACATTAACAATCCAACGCGGATTTTGATGACGAAGACGGGCTCGGCCACCGGAGACCGGAGTGTTCGTGTTTGATGCTCAAAACAATAGAGGTAGTGTGGACAATAGATGCAAACGCAGTGCAGATCCCTAAAAAACAGCCTATAGACATGACCGGCCTGAAGATACTTCCGCGTCCGCCCTGACTTGGAGCCTTGCCGGCGACTGTCGGGGACAGCAAGACATACATACTCGAACGTCACTCAGCACGTTGGCTGCAGTAACACCTCCGAGACACTAGGTGGCTTGTGGCGCACTCCGGTGCTTGCTGGCATCTTCCTCTCACAACAATCCCACAGCAAGTACATCACAGCGGATATACGTACATGGCCCTTGGCCCGCCTCCAAGGCGGTCCCTAGGCAATGGCCAATCACAGCTCTCGTGCTGGTCACGTCACGTCCGCGCCAACGCCGCAGATTCACATTTTCGAGGAGCTGCACGCAGGCTGCGCTGACTGTGGTGCAACCCTCGGCGCAGTCGATGAGGGGTGTGACGCGGAACTATATTTAGGCCTTTTCAGTGTCAATCCGAGTAAGTCTTGGGTGTGAAGTCACCACCACACCACTCATAGTGTGAACCCTGGCTCTCTACCTGAGGGGCATTCACATGGTTAATGTCTGTTGAGCCTGTTGAGTATCTCTTTAATTCTTTAATTAATTGATTCGTTAATTAATTAATTAATGGATCAAGAGCCTTGACCATGAGCTTGCTCTAACTTGATCATGAACACCATTAGTAAATGATTAGTAGACACATTAGTTAACTGTTAGTTAAAGCTTATTTAACGTATCCTTATTGGAAAGTGTTCCTCTCATTTATTTTTAATTCTTGTCTCATGGGCTCAAATTAATATTTGTTGCATCGATTATCTGGGCGACGTCATGTGACCCCCTTGACCTCCTTACTGTTAACTGTCATCTCAGTGATGTTGAATTTGAAGCTTGCTGTTGCACTTTGTCATGAGTCTGTCTGGATGAGAGAGTCAGAGAAATGACTAGAATGTACAAGTGTTTTTCTTCAGTTTATTGTGTTTGATTTAGCCAAGCAGATGTGCAAGAGGTTAGCAGCCAGGAACATTTAGCGTCACTAGATTATTGGAAACATGATCACACAGACACACGCGCACACGTGTACACACACACACACACACACACACACACACACACACACACACACACACGTGTGCACACACACACACACACACACACACACACACACACACACACACACACACACACACACACACACACACACACACTTTTCCTTCAACAAAATGTCCCATCTCATCTGTACTGTACAAGCTTTCCTTGATATACTGTACAGTATGTTTCACTCTCTCTTTTGCAAACACACTCTTTCACACACACAGTTGCACACACACACACACACACACACACACACACACACACACACACACACACACATACGGTGGACATCATAGACAGTAACCTGATCCTCTGTCCATCCCACCAGCTTGGAGACTATTGAAATACACTGAAATATTAACAAGGACATGGGTGGGTGTATACAAACACACACAGACGTAAACATCTAAATTAGAAACCAAGGGTCAACAACCCCCGCCGCTGAAAAAATGAAGCTAATCCCGCAGTGCCTCAAGCCTGCATTCTTTCTGTTGGCCAGCAGGGGGCAACTCCACTGGCTGCAAAAAGAAGTCTGATTGTAATCGACCTCTTATTGGAAAAGTACCCTAATCCTCACTTGATTTATGACCTCAATAAACACTTAATGGGTTTATGGTCTCTGTTACAAACGCTTCTGAGACGAGACCACAACTGTTACAAACGCTTCTGAGACGAGACCACAACTGTTACAAACGCTTCTGAGATGAGACCACAACTGTTACAAACGCTTCTGAGACGAGACCACAACTGTTACAAACGCTTCTGAGACGAGACCACAACTGTTACAAACGCTTCTGAGATGAGACCACAACTGTTACAAACGCTTCTGAGACGAGACCACAACTGTTACAAACGCTTCTGAGATGAGACCACAACTGTTACAAAACGCTTCTGAGACGAGACCACAACTGTTACAAATGCTTCTGAGACGAGACCACAACTGTTACAAATGCTTCTGAGACGAGACCACAACTGTTACAAACGCTTCTGAGACGAGAACACAACTGTTACAAATGCTTCTGAGACGAGACCACAACTGTTACAAACGCTTCTGAGACGAGAACACAACTGTTACAAATGCTTCTGAGACGAGACCACAACTGTTACAAACGCTTCTGAGACGAGACCACAACTGTTACAAACGCTTCTGAGACGAGACCACAACTGTTACAAACGCTTCTGAGACGAGACCACAACTGTTACAAACGCTTCTGAGACGAGACCACAACTGTTACAAACGCTTCTGAGACAAGACCACAACTGTTACAAACGCTTCTGAGACGAGAACACAACTGTTACAAACGCTTCTGAGACAAGACCACAACTGTTACAAACGCTTCTGAGACGAGACCACAACTGTTACAAACGCTTCTGAGACGAGACCACAACTGTTACAAACGCTTCTGAGACGAGACCACAACTGTTACAAATGCTTCTGAGACGAGACCACAACTGTTACAAATGCTTCTGAGACGAGAACACAACTGTTACAAACGCTTCTGAGACGAGACCACAACTGTTACAAATGCTTCTGAGACGAGACCCCAACTGTTACAAACGCTTCTGAGACGAGACCACAACTGTGGGGTCTGAGACCAACGACGATTACCCACTGGTTCTTATATGATTATTAAGTTACAGCTAACATCACTCGGGGTAGCTCCTACTGTTAGCACTGTTAGTGTTGTTTGAGAATCCCATTCTCGAACAGAGCTAGTAACTAGCATCTCCACGCCAACTACTAACTCAAATAGTA
Source organism: Poromitra crassiceps (assembly GCF_964638095.1). NCBI lineage: Eukaryota > Metazoa > Chordata > Actinopteri > Beryciformes > Melamphaidae > Poromitra > Poromitra crassiceps. The sequence goes on from NC_139644.1 coordinate 9,439,970, forward strand.
CATTAGCCACTGACTCCGATGTCATCAGTTGCGCTAAGCCCCGATGTCTGTGTCTTCGGACACATGCGGCCAGTCGTTCCCGTGTTGGCGACAGCTCCAGGTGCGCTACAAACAATCCCATGTGTCTTTCATCCAGGCGGCTTTTTAGGTCAAAGCCGTCCACGCCATCTTGTCTGTCATCTCATCTCTTGTCTGTATTATCTTTGCAAGTGCGGGTCTCGTCATCAATGTCCGTACGTACGATCAGCTGCTCTCAGCAAACAGTAGCTCCTCCAACGTGATTCCACATTTCTCCGTGGTCTCAACAGCTAGCCGACTGCCTTGCCCAATAGACTACTTGCACAACTCCACTACTTCCTGAAATGAGTAGGGCATCTTGGTTTCCTGTCCTCCACTATTGGATGAACTGATTAATGTCAGGTGTGCCTGATCACTGTTGTTGTAACTGCAGCAGTCAGGCACACCTGACATTAATCAGTTCATCAGGAAACCAGTATGCCCTACTCATTTCAGGAAGTAGTGGAGTTGTGCAAGTAGTATATTGCAGTCCATTGTCAGCATGGTAATCAGTCTCAGGTGCACCAGCTCTCCGTGTCCTTCTTTGAGTGACGTCATATACGATGAGGGTCAACTTTACGCCGGATGTGATGTGTCCATCTGTCCCCTGCAGTGCCCCTAGCGCTAAACAAGCGGTACTACAATAATAATAATGTGTGTCTATCACTATACAGCAAAATAAAAGGGAAAAGATTATACTGTATTCTAAAGTAAGGAAGTAAGGAAACCCTCTCAGACTGATATCATGATTATGATCTTTGGCTTCAAGGGCGTAGCATAACAGTCTCAATCGCTGTATAGTTTCAAGTCTTCTTCATCCTTCATTTTGTAAATGATGGTCCCATTTAGAGTAAAACTGATGATAAAGCAGATTATATTTTGGGACATGATTGACAGGTCACCTGTCCAGTGATCGCGCAGCTCGCCGATCACGGACCAATAGCATGTGGTGCTGCAGAGCTGTAGGAAACCCCTGGTCACATGCTAGCTGCTTCTGGCTAGGTCCATATTTGTATACAGTCACACAGATACACGCACAGAAACAGATGAAACACACATAATGCATGTTTACGTCAGAGCCGTATAATAGCAGAGTTGCGATATCTCCATTCACTCCAATGGACCAGGGTTTTTTTTACCTCATAAAAGTTCCCGGAAGTAAGGTTCTGGATTAAGCAGCGCTGTCGAGTTGCAGCAAAATGGAAAGTTTGTGATGTACTTTGAAAGGGTCAGATGTTTAAAGAATCAAATCAGCTTTATTTTAACATTCAAATGAGCGAGCGCCCTTCCCGGCTATTCATTGGCTATATGTCATGCATTTTGGACCTTCGCTGGCGCCACTCTTACTAGATTGCTCTGGTTTACGTGTGTGTGTGTGTGTGTGTGTGTGTGTGTGTGTGTGTGTGTGTGTGTGTGTGTGTGTGTGTGTATGCGTGTGTGTGTGTGTGTGTGTGTGTGTGTGTGTGTGTGTGTGTGTGTGTGTGTGTGTGTGTGTGTGTGTGTGTGTGTGCCTGTCTGTGTCTGTGTGTGTTTGGGATTATTGGATTATTGTTTTACTGCAGCTCTATTTTTTCTCCCACTCTCCTAGACGACTTCTTCTCTGCCATTTACCTCCCTCCCTCCTTCCCTCCCTCCCTCCTTCCATCATGGCAGAGCCGTCTCCCGGCTGGTGGAAGCTGACTTTCCTGCGGAGGAAGAAGTCCCAGCCTAAAGTTCTGTATGAAATCCCGGCAGAATTTGTTTCCAACGCCGCCGCTGGTCAGAACGGAGCCACCGCTGCCGAAGCTGCTCCTGTCCCGCCGGAGGACGCTGGCGATGACGCGCAGCTGGACGCCAGGCTTGAGCGGATCGTGGACAAAACGACGGCCAGCAGGGGGCGCCACGTCAAGGTGTCGCACTCTGGGAGGTTTAAGGAGAAGAAGAGAGTGCGAGCAACGCTGGCGGAGAACCCGGAGATGTTTTGCGGAGGCGACGCCGCAAGAGACGAGAACCAAAGGGCTGGAAGTGACAGGACACACACATAGATAATGTAGGTTGATCTTACCCCGTGATGGAAGTGACAGGACACACACATAGATACTGTAGGTTGATCTTACCCTGTGATGGAAGTGACAGGACACACACATAGATAATGTAGGTTGATCTTACCCCGTGACGGAAGTGACAGGACATACACATAGATAATGTAGGTTGATCTTACCCCGTGACGGAAGTGACAGGACACACACATAGATAATGTAGGTTGATCTTACCCCGTGATGGAAGTGACAGGACACACATAGATAATGTAGGTTGATCTTACCCCGTGACGGAAGTGACAGGACACACACATAGATACTGTAGGTTGATCTTACCCTGTGATGGAAGTGACAGGACACACATAGATAATGTAGGTTGATCTTATCCCGTGATGGAAGTGACAGGACACACACATAGATACTGTAGGTTGATCTTACCCTGTGATGGAAGTGACAGGACACACACATAGATAATGTAGGTTGATCTTACCCCGTGACGGAAGTGACAGGACACACACATAGATAATGTAGGTTGATCTTACCCCGTGATGGAAGTGACAGGACACACATAGATAATGTAGGTTGATCTTACCCCGTGACGGAAGTGACAGGACACACACATAGATACTGTAGGTTGATCTTACCCTGTGATGGAAGTGACAGGACACACATAGATAATGTAGGTTGATCTTACCCTGTGATGGAAGTGACAGGACACACATAGATAATGTAGGTTGATCTTACCCTGTGATGGAAGTGACAGGACACACATAGATAATGTAGGTTGATCTTACCCTGTGATGGAAGTGACAGGACACACACATAGATACTGTAGGTTGATCTTACCCTGTGACGGAAGTGACAGGACACACACATAGATACTGTAGGTTGATCTTACCCTGTGATGGAAGTGACAGGACACACACATAGATAATGTAGGTTGATCTTACCCCGTGATGGAAGTGACAGGACACACACATAGATAATGGAGGTTGATCTTACCCTGTGATGGAAGTGACAGGACACACACATAGATAATGTAGGTTGATCTTACCCTGTGATGGAAGTGACAGGACACACGCATAGATACTGTAGGTTGATCTTACCCCGTGATGGAAGTGACAGGACACACACATAGATAATGTAGGTTGATCTTACCCTGTGATGGAAGTGACAGGACACACGCATAGATACTGTAGGTTGATCTTACCCTGTGATGGAAGTGACAGGACACACACATAGATACTGTAGGTTGATCTTACCATGTGACATAAGTGACAGGACACATAGATAATGTAGGTTGATCTTACCCCATGACGGAAGTGACAGGACACATAGATACTGTAGGTTGATCTTACCCTGTGATGGAAGTGACAGGACACACACATAGATAATGTAGGTTGATCTTACCCCATGATGGAAGTGACAGGACACACACATAGATAATGTAGGTTGATCTTACCCTGTGATGGAAGTGACAGGACACACACATAGATAATGTAGGTTGATCTTACCCTGTGATGGAAGTGACAGGACACACGCATAGATACTGTAGGTTGATCTTACCCCGTGATGGAAGTGACAGGACACACACATAGATAATGTAGGTTGATCTTACCCTGTGATGGAAGTGACAGGACACACGCATAGATACTGTAGGTTGATCTTACCCCGTGATGGAAGTGACAGGACACACACATAGATAATGTAGGTTGATCTTACCCTGTGATGGAAGTGACAGGACACACACATAGATACTGTAGGTTGATCTTACCCTGTGACGGAAGTGACAGGACACATAGATAATGTAGGTTGATCTTACCCCATGACGGAAGTGACAGGACACATAGATAATGTAGGTTGATCTTACCCTGTGATGGAAGTGACAGGACACACACATAGAGTGTAGGTTGATCTTACCCCGTGATGGGGCAACTTGTCACAAATGCACATAAATGGATTACTCTATATTAAAATGAGTAGTAAAAGTAGTAAGTAAAAAAAAAGTAGTAAGTAAAAAATCTAAAGATTATATATTTGTGCGCAATAACTCGTGACTGGTCTTAATTAAATAACGCTCCAAATTTAGGCAAGATTTTGGCACGGGAAAAACGAGCATCGCCATTTTCAAAGGGGGCCCTTGAGACAGGCCCAATCTCATGAAAAAACAAAAACATATGTCATAATGCCATTTTTGCATGCACATGTGTTATTTTTTGCTGACTATAAAGCTGAGACTCCTGTGAATTCAATGAGCCCATTTATTCATATGTGATGATGTTAGTCCTCATACTAGCAATTTCATTTTAGTTAGACAATTCTTTCTCAATTTGACCTCACTGTATAAAATGAGCTATTGTGACCTCTAGGATAAGCACAGCCTCATGAAACTAACCACAAACTAGGGATGTAGGGCATACAGGCAATGTATGGCTCTCCACCATATACCACCCAATCGCAGAGAAATGTCATTCTTTGATACCAAGTTACAGCATGAATTGTTCTACGGTGTCCACCCCCCCCCCCCCCCCCCCTGATGAATTCCCGAGTGGTCAAAAAGGTTAAGTCCCCCCCTCCCCCATTATTGTGGGGGGTATTGTGTCGTCCCTCCACACACACACACACACACACACACATACACACACACACACACACACACACACACACACACACACACACACACACACACACACACACACACACACACACAACCAACACTGCACATGGACAGTGTCATGGAGTTATCATTATTATCACACATAGTCGGCACCATGGATTTTACCAATAATTTGCTCAAACAAATGAATACAGTTTGACATAGGCTACAGAATTGCTACAGCCATATAGTCAAGCAACACATAGCCTAATAAATAACCACCCACACAACAAACTACAGGCTATTGCACGCCTGCACAATTAACCAAGCACACACGGCGGTGTACTACAACACAAGCACAACATTTTTAGTAAAATAGCATATTAGTTGTTTTATGAATAAAATAAAATATATCTTATTCTAACAAGATATAATTTGCTCCTTTTGCACCTGCATGTTTGACTCTGATCGCCAATCCTACACCCTGAGATTGGGCAGCATAATTCATTAATTATGATCTGTTTTTTATTAAGATTCAGTTTCTTTCTGAGAATTTCATCTTTAGTGTTTAATTCTAGTTCTACTTAATTTTCCACTTTATAGCTTAAATGCTACTTGTCTTGTAAAGTACTTTATAAATCTACTTTGCTAAGTTTTCTTTCATTAATTCATTCCTCCCCGGCTGTACCTGTTCACCACCAGCAGGGGGCAGTGTTGTCTCTGCAGTCAGTGTCTGAGCTTCAGCCAGGCGACGACGAGGTTCAACAGCAGCCACAGACAGACAGCAAAAAGAAGAATACCATCAGACATAATAATAAAATATCCTCAATATTACAGGGGGTTTGTGAAAGCTGGCATACTTTTCAAAGACTGCCATGTTTGCCCCTAGGTTTCTATTGCATGGAAGGATGACTGGATAACACTAGATCTTGAAGGTCTGAGTGAATGCAAAAAGGCAAGAGTGTAATGACCACAGAGTCCAAGATGGAGAAAAAGCCAGCACACCAAATGTCCTTTCAGTTTTCTAATTATCATCTGCATCAGCAGCAACGTTTTTTCTGTCTGTCTGTCTGTCTGTCTGTCTTTTTTTGCTGCTGATAAATCATAAGACCATGATTTCCCAAACTGAATAAATATGTGTACTTTTTATACTGAAAAATACTGATGTTTCAAAATCACACTGTGCAGGTTTCTGCAAGATTGTGTGTCGTTTTACACACTACAGAGAGTAAAGAGTGTGGGAAGAGGGACCAGACAGGTTCTTGGTGATGTGTTGAAACAGCAGGCTCTGCTAGGAGGAAGACAGAGTTTAGTTTTCCACACTTTTATTATAACACCATACAGTGTGCAGTCAATGAAAATGTGTTATTTTACATGTTCTTAACAGAAAATGAGCCAAGGCCAATGAGTCTCAGGCAGAAATAATACAAAAACAATCAAACGAAAATAATTACTTTTATATTTTTTCTTTTAGTAAACATTGAAAAGGTTTGGGCACCCCTGAACTAAATCAATGTCAAGATTATTTCAATGTCAATATTTAAAAGAAAAAAAGACAGCTTCATCACACCTGGGATCTTAGTCACCAGACAGATCACAATAATACAGGAAAATCACCCACATACTGTACTTAGAAACCAAAGGAATAATGTACAAAAAAAATACAAAAAATTAATAAATGTACAACTTAAAGGAGCTCATGAGGCATCATGTAATGGTGTTTTCTTTCTTTCCCTCTCTCAAACTGACAACATTGATGTTCATCTCATTGAAATGCATGGTAATGTAATATATAAACATCTGTAATTTTGGGGGGAAAATCCATAATTTGTTTCACATCTTATTTTGAGACACTTGATCATTTAGGAAAAAACCTAACACAATAATTTAGTCAATGTGATATGATTCTACTGAAAGACCATACATGAGAGTCCTGTGTGGACTCATGCTTCTCTTAACATGTCTCTCACTAAAACATTTCTGAATTTTCATGTGGAGACTTAATGTTCCACTATGACTGTACACAGACTAAGTTACGGTTAGGGTTACGCTCTTGTGTGTAATTTCATGTGTGACTTCAAGTTTGCATTTTGACTAAATTTTTTACCACAGACTGAACAATAAAAGGGTTTCTCTCCTGTGTGGACTCTCATGTGTCTTTTCAATTGTTCATTTACACCGAAATCTTTACCACAGACTGAGCAATTAAATAGTTTCTCACCTGTGTGGACTATCGTATGTTTTTTCAAGGCTGCATTTTGACTAAAACTTTTACTACAGACTGAGCAATTAAATGGTTTCTCACCTGTGTGGACTCTCATGTGCCTCTTCAATGTTGCATTATGCCTAAAGCATTTACCACAGACTGAGCAAATAAATGGTTTCTCTCCTGTGTGGACTATCATGTGTTTCTTCAAGTCTCCTTTGGAAACATAACTTTTACCACAGACTGAGCATTTAAATGGTTTTTCTCCTGTGTGGACTCTCACGTGTCTCTTCAAGTTTTCATTGCCACTAAAACTTTTACCACAGACTGAGCAGTTAAATGGTTTCTCACCTGTGTGGACTCGCATGTGTCTCTTCAAGTCTCCTTCATTCACAGAAGCTTTACCACAGACTGCGCAAATAAATGCGTTCTCTCCTGTGTGGTATCTCATGTGTGTCTTCAAGCTTCCTTTACGAACAAAATCTTTACCACAGACTGAGCAATGAAATGCTTTCTCTCCTGTGTGGACTATCATGTGACTCTTCAAGACACTTTCATTCACAAAACCCTTACCACAGAGTGAGCAAATAAAGGAGTTATCTCCTGTGTGGTATCTCATGTGTATCTTCAAGCTTCCTTTAAGACCAAACCCTTTACCACAGACTGAGCAATTAAAAGGTTTTTCTCCTGTGTGAACTATCATGTGTCTCTTTAAGTTTGCATTTTGACCAAAGCCTTTACCACAGACTGAGCATTTAAATGGCCTCTCACCTGTGTGGACTCTCATGTGTCTCTTCAGGTCTCTTTCATTCACAAACACTTTACCACAAAATGAGCAAATAAATGGGTTTTCTCCTGTGTGTACTCTCGTGTGTCCGTTCAATTCTGCTTTTTGACCAAAACCTTTACCACAGAACGAGCAATTAAATGGCTTCTCTCCTGTGTGGACTCTCATGTGTCCCTTCAAATCTCTTTCATTCACAAAACCTTTATCACAGACTGAGCAATTAAATGGTTTCTCGCCTGTGTGGACTATCCTGTGTCTCTTGAGTTGTTCATTTCGACTAAAACCTTTACCACAGACTGAGCAATTAAATGATTTCACACCTGTGTGGACTATCATGTGTCTCTTCAAGTTTGCATCTTGACTAAAAGTTTTGCTACAGACTGAGCAATTAAATTGTTTCTTGCCTGTATGGATGCTCATGTGTCGTTTCAAGATTTCTTTACGACCAAACCCTTTAGCACAGACTGAGCAGTTAAATGGTCTCTCTCCTGTGTGGACTCTCATGTGTGTCTTCAGGTCTCCTTTTTGACCATAACGCTTACTGCAGACTGAGCAATTAAATGGTTTTTCTCCTGTGTGGACTCTCATGTGTATCTTCAAGTGTACGTTATGACCAAATATTTTACTACATACCGAGCAACTAAAGTGCTTCTTCCCAAGAACTTTGTTTTTCTGTGAGTCCAAACCTGACTGAGCTTCACTAGTTTCCATCCAATCATCATCACTGTCTTCGGGCTCAGGTTCAGAAGAGTCTGAAGTCTTGCCAGCACTAGTTGGTTGTAAATCACTAGCTGGATCTAAGTTCCTGGATGGTTCTGATACTCCGCAGTCCTCTCCATCAGCTTCTGTTTTCATCTGTTCAGTTGAGCTGCTTGCTAGAGGCTCTGCCTCTCTGTTCTCCTCAGTTTGGCTTTGATGAAGCTGTGAGGACTGAGGTTTCTCCTCATCATCTTCACTCTTCATAGGGACAGGAGTGAATGGGAACTCAGTGATATCAGCCTCCTCCAGCACTTAAAGCTGCTTTCTCTCCTGACTGGTCCAGAGGTCCTCCTATTCTGCTTGAAACTGGGGGGGATGGGGCTCTGGGCTCTGAATCCTCCTTGTCCAGGTGTCTATGCTAGAAAAGAAAAGAGTTTACTGTTATTACTTGTTTCTCGTTTTACTGCATCTATATGCCCTGTTATTTTGCACCTATATGCCCTGTTATTTTGCACTATGTTGTAATGGAGTCTACAGCACAAGAATTTCACACGTGATACTTGTACTACGGAGTGACAATAAAACACGCCTCTGTCTTCCTTAGTATTGAATCTGTGCCTACATACTTTGGGTATTTGGTCTCATGCTAAAGGTACTTCCTTGGGTGAAATCCCCAAGGTGGCGTAGTCTGCTTCATTCCTTACCACCACGTCACACAGAAAATACAAAAACTTTGTATGCCCTCCTTGTTCCTTCCCCATCTCTAAATAAAATACCTTGCCCTCCCCAGTACTGAAAATAAAATCTAAAATTCCCTCCCCCCATTTTTCACCCCACCTAAATATCAAACAGTCAGTTGAACAGTTGATGTTCTATTTCAAACATTCTCAACGTTCGATGAGCGCCTGCTGTATAGTCACACATCATCTGATCCTGTGCTATACACCAAGGAGATACGCCTGGAAAAACGGCTCAAGTTATGCCGGAAAGAGTTTTCCTCCGTAGCTTAGCTACAAGGAATAGCCACATTATTGCTGAGATATCAACAACTGGGCAACGGATTTCAAAGAGGATGCCCGCGTTTTGAAAGAATGTGACTCGAAATGGAGCTCAACAGTGACCGCCCACATTTTCGCAGCTCCGGTCGGCGGTTCCATAAGAGAATTCCCCCTCGTTTAAGAAAAATCCTTAGTTTTAAGCCTGTAAGCAAGCCGACCGGACAGCTACTGAATCGTGAGTGACCATAAAACATTTCACTTGCAGCAAAAAAAAATAAAAACAGGGGGAAAAGTTGTTGTTTTTCAACAGAAAATTAATCAACAACTATTTTGCTAATCGAGTAATCGTTTTGAGTACAATTTTAAGAGAAAAGGTTGAAATTCTCTGATTCCAGCTTCTTAAATGTGAATATTTTCTGGTTTCTTTACTCCTGTATGACAGTAAACTGATATTATCTTTGAGTTGTGGACAAAACAAGACATTTGAGAGCGTCATCTTGGGCTTTGGGAAACATTGATCGTCATTTGCTACCATTTTTCTGATATTTTATAGACCAAATAACTAATCGATTAATCGAGAAAATAATCGACACATTAATCGATTATGAAAATAATCATTAGTTGCAGTCCTAATTTGGATGAGAAGAATGTCCAGTGCACCAAAAGAGAATTTGTGTAGATGCTGAAACACAGTGTGGCCTCACTCCTGCAAGGAGATTTGCCCACAGGCACCGCCTCAAGACGCACAGAGCACTCCCAGCAGTTTCAGTGTGTGAATAAGAATAATGTGACAAAACCTTTGTCACCAAGAGGAGCATGGAGGAACACACCAGCCTTCATACAGCTGAATCAAAATACCAATGCAACACGTGGGACAACTTTCCACCGAGCCTCTGATTTGAGCAAACACTTGAAGAAGCACCAACCGAAACCTGATGTCCGTCCATTTGCTTGTGATCACTGTGATAAGAGGTTCCATCAAGCCAAAGATCTCCAACAGCACATGAACAGTATGGGGCTGACGCCCTTCCAGTGCCAGGTGTGTTCCAGTGCCAGGTGTGTTCCAGTGCCAGGTGTGTTCCAGTGCCAGGTGTGTGGGAAATGCTACAGTTGGAAGGACTGGTACTCGCATGTCAGGTCCCACAGTGTGGCTGAGCCTATAGGTGTATCATGGGGGAAAGAGTTCTTTGAGAAGGCCCTGTTCAGGAGCCATGTGAAAAAGCCACCCATGGGAAAAGTTAAGTTATCCTTTATTTATCCCCATGGGGAAATTCATCCTCTGCATTTGACACATCCTCTACTAGGAACCTTCCTAGAACTAGGAGCAGTGGGCAGCCGCAGTGCAGCGCCCGGGGACCAACTCCAGTTCTTTCGCCATTGCCTTGGTCAGGGGCACTGACAGGAGTATAACCCTAACATACATGTCTTTGATGGTGGGAGGAAACCGGAGCACCTGGAGAACATGCAAACTCCACACAGGAAGGACCTGGGACGGACCGGGGTTTCGAACCTGGGACCTTCTTGCTGTGAGGCAACAGTGCTAACCACTGAGCCAGCGTGCCGTCGGTCGATAAAGAGCTGAGTCAAGCAGAACCTGGAGAGGGGAGTGTGAGGCCTGTGAAACGAAGTTCACTCAGCTCCCAGAATACAGACGCCATATAAACAATCACCTAAAACACACACACACACACACGACACACCTACCTAACAATCACCAAGGAGTGAATGTCTGACTTGTGGAGTCACCTGGCCTCTCAAGCAACATGTCCGCACGTACACGGGAGAACGGCCCTACGTATGCCCCATGTGCCAAGACCCCCACATAGATGCGCGCACTGCAAGCACATGGCCAGGTACCACGGGGACCACCTGCCGGGAAGATCATGCTGGAGAAGAAGGACACGTTGCAGTTTCCCAGTCAGGGCACCCAGGTGGAGCACGCTCTGAGCATCCTGGCGTCAGACCTGCCCCCTGAGATGCGCTCCGCCCAGGAGCCGCCCTCAGAGGAGATCGAGACAGTGATGATCACAGAGGAGATGGTGGAGGTGGTGCAGGCTACGGAGGTGGTCCAGGCTGTGACAGACGGCTCGGTGTCTGTCCACCACACTGTCGGATCAGAGCATCATGCAGGTGGTGAACTATGTCCTGGGCCCAACACAACGGAGGCTAAGCTCGAGGACACGCCTGAGGAGATTGGAGGTGGCTCATGTGGCCGAGGTCGAGTGACGTTCTGCTAGGCACCAGGATTCCCACACAGACAGATCACATTGTAGCCTACTGTCTGTATAAAGAATGTAAAAAGATGCCTATTTTTCTGAAAATGTACATGATGTAAGTGAATCATTAATTGTGTATTCACTATCTACTCAGCCCAGCATTGTGTGTGCTTGTTTGTGTGTTTGTGTGTACACAAAAATGTGCACATTCTGTGTGTTGTGTATGCGTCACACCAGTTGTAGCTGTGCCTTTAAGACAGCCGGGCAGCTTTACGACAGCTGCCGGAAAGTGTAGTAGTGTGGTTGATTTAAGATGGAGCCTGTAACAGCATGTGAATAAAACGTTAACTGGTACGTCGTGGTCCGCAAGTTTATTGAACATAACACTGTGTAAATATAGCAGTGCTCCGTCTATGTGCCGACAGCCCGCAATGCCGATAGCCCACAAGCAGAACCAGCTGAGCGAGGCGGCGTGCAGCGTGTCGGTGGACCGGCTGGAGCTAACCTCTCCCAGACCCTAACCCTAAACCTAACCTCTCCCACCCCCCACGCCTATACCTAACCTCTCACGCCTAGTCTCTTAAAACAGACATCTACATCCGGCGAATGCAGCTATACAGTCTGTACGTTACACCCCCAGAACATGCACAAGGAAGTTGGGAAAAAAAAGTTCAACAAAATCCGACCAATCACGACACGTGTGTCCACGAAAAAGAATTCTGATTGGACTAATGAGCGGAAGACCCGCCTTTCTGCTTCCCATTCCGGTTGGTGCATGATTCTCCCCCACGAAGTGCAGACGGTATGGCGGAAGCATTTGAAAATTGCGGAAGCCAACTCGTCTGTTCTAAGAGACTATCTCATGCCTAAAGCTAACCTCCCCCAGACCCTAAACCTAACCTCTCCCAGCCCCCACGCCTAAACCTAACCTCCCCCAGACCCTAACCCTAAACCTAACCTCCCCCAGACCCTAACCCCTCCCACCCCCCACGCCTAAACCTAACCTCCCCCAGACCCTAACCCTAAACCTAACCTCTCCCACCCCCCACACCTAAACCTAACCTCCCCCAGACCCTAACCCTAAACCTAACCTCTCACGCCTAAACCTAACCTCCCCCAGACCCTAACCCTCTCCCACCCCCCACGCCTAAACCTAACGTCTGCATTGCGGGCTGTCGACACTGCGGGTGGTCGGCATAGCGGGTGGACCCCGTAAAGAGCTAGGTAGCCTATAACAATATTAATGTGTAGCCTACCTTCTGTGTAAATAGGTAGATATAACTATATTAATTGCCGCATTTGCAATCTACCACAGTTGAAGCTAAGGAGAATTAAAGGTACTGTAGAAGTAATAATTAAGGCACAATCATTACTTTGGCCATATGTATGTTTCTCCTCCTCCACAAAGCTCTGTGGCTTCACTGCAGCAGACATTAATTTTGATCCTCTGGCTGCGGGTTTGTTTTTCTCCCTCTTCACACAACTTGATAAAGCTACGTTTTTAGTTATCCTAGTAAAAAAGTTGCTTATTAAAAAAAAAAAAAAAAGCTCTCCCGAGATTGGCGGAGGAAATCCGAGGGCATGTGACGTCACAGGGGGTGTTCCAATATAACCTTTGAACCTTGAAATCCCCAGTTCCCAGTACAAAAGGAATGCCCCATAAATGTGTGAGTAATGTGAAAATACCAGTTAATGTTCACAAACCTGCTCTGTGTAACCGCACTCCAGGATTTAAAACGGCGTCCAGCAGTGTCGTAGTTAGTCAATCTTCTGTTTTGAACGAGAAACTATTTAGCCCAAATATCTCAACCGCCGCAGTTAGTCGCTGCTATGCTCTCAGCTGCAGACTTTTTCCACACTGTCCTTCAATCAAAGCTCCAATAGCTCCAATATTACGTTAGCATCACAGCTAACCATTCATCTGAGTCCATAACAGATCCAATATAACGTTAGCATCACAGCTAACCATTCATCTGAGTCCATAACAGATCCAATATAACGTTAGCATCACAGCTAACCATTCATCTGAGTCCATAACAGAGGAGCTGCTTCTCCTCCCTCTCAGAGCTAAAGGGAGCCTCGGCTCTAGCTTATAATAATGTCCAGTTTTCTTTTGCTCAGTTAAAGTTGTAAACTAACGTTAGTCTTTCGAAAGGAAAAATAAAATTGATCTTACTTACATACACCGATGGCCTTGCGCAACGCCACAAATAATGATTCTGATTCTGATTCTTCTTCTTCTTCTTCTTCTTCTTCTTCTTCTTCTTCTTCTTCTTCTTCTTCTTCTTCTTCTTCTTCTTCTTCTTTTTCTTCTTCTTCTTCGGTGCATTACCGCCACCTTGTGAAAAGGAGTAGTGCGCATGTGACACAAAACATTACAAAAAACATGTGTTTTTGAAAGTGAACGTTTTGTTTAAATGCTTTTCTCTTGGATTGTGTATAAATGTATAAGTGTATTGAGACACCTTGGTGTGATTTTACACCAAATAAAACTTTGATTGCTTGCTTGCTTGATTATGATTTGTGTGGCCATCCTGGCTATTGTAGTTTCTTGTAAGCCCATATGGGCTGGGCACCTTAAGCCTTTAGGTGCACGACACTCAAATAAAAACATCAATCAATCAAACATAATCCAATAAGCCTTATTTCACTTATAAGCATTAGTATTGTAGCGAATCAGCAGTACACATACAGGGGTGAGCATTGGTAGTGTCTCAACTACAGATAGGAACTGATGTGTGGGAGTGTTGTATTGGGGAACACTATGCTGTGGGAATACTTCCGGGAAAGACTGAGCATGCGCGTCAGTCTCCACACACTGCTACAAGAGAAGGTTGCTAGTTATGAGCGTGACAACCGCTGAGAGTTGTAATATAACTAACGGAGAATAAAGAACCTTGTACCAACAAGAAGCCTCTGCCTCATGAATTACCAGGAACGTTACAGTATGTTTCAGAGTTAAACTAATAAGACACTGGTCAGACAGGGGAGCGGTCAGTCAGCAACGAATATTTTTTTTTAAAGTCAGAAATTAAGTAAGCAAAAATAAATCCCAGATCTGCTGCTTGAACCATCGTGCTGTTTGGCTTTACAGTAGTTTGAACTGTGAAGAAGCTGTTACAAAAAACAATAGGTGGCAGTAATGCAACACAAGGATGCCAACCGGCCGCCATCCAACCCAATGAAGAAGAAGTCAAGAAGACTGCAACCAAAGAGCATGGAAGGAAAGAGACGACACTCCGGCCATTTTTGGAAACAGAATGCGCCTCGCAGTGGTCAGCTGCGGTAGCGCTGGCCCCTATAATCAGCCTCTCTAAACAGTAACTCAACGGGAGTTGAACCTCGGGTCCTTTTCATTAGGTATTTATCTTGAAAAAACTAAACAAAGAAAACGAAAAATGTTGCTTAGTTTCCACAATATGGTTGTTGTTTTACATCCCTGCACTACACCACTTCAATCAAGATTTGCAGTACGCCCGGAAAATATGTGAATCCCCAAAGTTTAGAGTGTTCTCCCGTTGAGTTACTGTTTAGAGAGGCTGATTTTAGGGGCCAGCGCTACCGCAGCTGACCACTGCGAGCCTGTGCGAGGTTCTTTTGGCGCTGTCACGCTTCCAAAAAATAAAAAATGGCGGAGGCTGCTGGGCGCTGATGTTGCAATGGGGCAATATGGAGCTGTCATTTCTTTCCATAAAAGTTCTTTGCTGCAACTTTGACTGCAACACCAATGACGTTGCGCAAGATGGCGACCCCGTGCAAGCGTTCTTGGTTCTTGAGCGAGCGGAGCATTATTGTTTATTTCTTTGCTTTCTAAAGTCTAGTTAAGTTTACAGCGTTAACTGAGCAAAATAAGACTGTGTGGAAGGATGGATGGCATGGATATAAGCTGTAGCCGAGGCTCCGTTTGGCTCTGAGAGGGAGGAGAAAAAGAAGAGGCTCCTCTCTCTTATGGACTCATCTTTAGCTGTGAAGCTAACGCTATATGGAGCTTTGAAGGCCAACATCGCAGCGACTGCAGCTGCTGAAGAGATATTTGGGCTGATTGAAAGAACGATAGCAGAATACGAACGTTCAAAAGATGAGCTCGCCTCGACAGACTACGAAAGCTGCTGGACGCTGTTTTAAATCTCGAAGTGCGATTACACAGAGCAGGTTGGTGAATATTTAAATGTTATTTTCACATTAAAATCACACACAATGTTATGATATTTCTGCAGCTGTGACAGCAACTGCGAGCATGGCATGTACGTAAGTTAGAGACAGGGGGTGGGACTTTCCGTTTCAGCCGAGGCGAAGTTTGAACTTTCATCGATTTTCACAAACTAGCTATTGATCACATTGTGATCAGTAGGATCAGCTGATGCAGAACAATAGCTTGGTTGTGGCATCTTCTCCACTGCCCTTGTTTTCTCATGGTCTTTCTTGACAGCTTGTCAGCTCCCTCACTCCAAACTCGCACTTCTTCGTGTTCAGTTTGAGCCCTGTGCCTTTCAGTACTTCCCTCAGCTGGGGGTTATGGTCACTCTGGGAACGGCCCCACATTATTACATCTTCCTGTCACACCCACCATATAGGCCCCTAGCATAAGAATGACAATCAAGAATGTACTTTTAAATAGCAAATTATTTTATTACAAAAGTTCAGCTTGACAATCCCAGTAGGCCCACATTGACCTCTTTCCATAGAACCTCTCAGTTATTGTTAACAGGGCAGGGGTTATGTTCACTGCACACACCCGTAGGCTACACACTGTAGGATAAATCAGTTTGTTCACTGCACACACCAGTAGGCTACACACTGTAGGATAAATCAGTTTGTTCACTGCACACCAGTAGGCTACACACTGTAGGATAAATCAGTTTGTTCACTGCACACACCCGTAGGCTACACACTGTAGGATAAATCAGTTTGTTCACTGCATACACCCGTAGGCTACACACTGTAGGATAAATCAGTTTGTTCACTGCACACCAGTAGGCTACACACTGTAGGATAAATCAGTTTGTTCACTGCACACCAGTAGGCTACACACTGTAGGATAAATCAGTTTGTTCACTGCACACACCTGTAGGGTAAAGAACTCTGGCACTCTGGGTGAAACAAAGTTTACACACATAATTCAATTCACTGCAACCATTTATAAGCACGGCACACTTTAAGCCTGCCCTGACAGTCAAACTGGGATTACCAGGTGAAGTGGCAATGGTGGGGGAGAAGCGGATTAAATAAACAAATAAACAAACAAACAGAAAAAGAAGAAAAAAAGAAAACTAGTCCGCCCTGAGGGCAAAGCCCATTCTTTTTTGCCCGCTACCAGCACACTTGCCAGGGCGAACTAGACAAGAGAATAAACCCCAAAATAACAAACAAAAAGTCTCGCGGCAAGAGCAGCGACTGGACCCGCTGATGCTCTGGTACGTCGATGGTAACTGTCCTATCGACTACCAGCCGCCTTCAACCCAGCAGGGAGGCAGATTATCTCTTTGTTCCTGCACGCCAGCATGGAATGAGGTGTGCACCTGCCTCACTCCTCCGGCCTGAAACAGCTGCGCTCTAGCGTTCCTCCTACAGGTAACCCTATATGAAGTCATTCAGGCACCTCCCCTTTTCTCGTTGGCGCCACCCACCACATTCCAAAAACACGCCCACTGCTTCCACGCCTTCAAAGATCCGAGAAGCAGTCCTGTGGAATACCTCTGAAGCTGAGCAGATGCCAAAAGGCCGTCTCAAGAAACCACCAAAAGGTACAGCGTGTTGTGCTCTGCTGCTCCAGTTCTATGTGATAGAACATAGATGAAGCTTCTAGCTTGGAATAAATAACTTGCACCTGCCGTGCACACTGTCCGCCTTAGCGGACCACCTGAAATGTTCCTTTTTAATCCTTTATTCAGGTCGTTTGGTGCCAAACACAGTCGCAGTTTCCTATCCTTTGATCACTCGTGAGTTAACCCACTCTGTAGGTTCCTCAATTCATCTCACAATTCCCATTTCTGTCAGCCGGTCCAGTTCATTTTTAAATCCGTCCCTCAGTGCGAATTACACTTTTCTGGCTGGGCGGACGACAGGACAGGTTCAGCATTTTCTTTGAGATGTGTCTTGTGTTTCCCTTCCCTATGCCTCCAAACACTTCTGGAAACTCTGTTCTGATCTCATTGTGCAGTTGAGTCCAGCCCTTCAAAACGGTGGCAAAAGCTGCGCTGCTTCAGGCAGATCCAGAAAATATAGAACCGGCGTCTATATTTTCTGTACCACATGTATTGCCCATCTATTAACATGGGCGGGAGAGCCCCCTTGCCCTAAAAATATGTATGTGCAAATCAGAAATTATGTTCGATCCAAGATTCGCACCTTTTGAAGTGCTCCCAAATTAACATGCTTTTTATTTGTATTGCTGAGCCCTCCTCACTCCAAGCATCTACCTTCTAGATGTGTATGTCTGTATGACAATTGCACCACGGCCTCCACTGAGAGGATTGGAGAAGCATGCCAGGGGGAACTTGGCATTGACTTATCTGACATTATATGGGATAGGAGTCTCTGTGATACAACTCTGTTCAGTTAATAGTAGACACCAACTGATCCAATTTAAAGTCAGTCACCATCTTCACTATTCTAAGCATAAGTTACACAAGATTTATCCGTTCGTCTCACCACTGTGTGACAGGTGTCAGAGGGCACTCTGTCTCATGCCTTTTGGTTGTGCCCTTCACTGACGGGGTTCTGGGCCAAAGTATTTGACTGGTACTCTAAGGCCTACAAAATAGCCCTTCAGAACTCGCCATCTTGCTTGGAGTCCTCTCTTGACCTCCCTACAGCTGTGCAACAATCTCTGTCACAGGGGACAATTGTCGCCAAGAAACTCATTCTGCAGGAATGGAAGTCCCCCTCTCCACCCTCTTTTCAGCTGTGGTTGGCGGACATGATCTCTGTTATACGGATGGAGAGACTCGGGTATCTGAGGACCAACTCACTTGAGAGATTTCTAACCATTTGGGACCTGTTTCTGGCCTACCTTGACGAGGTTAGGGGCGATGGGTGACTCACCCGGCGGCCTCTCATGGACCCCCCTTGTGTGAGATCCCATACAGTACATAGCGTCTTTTGCGGGCACGTAGACACCTTGTGTGGCTGGTGGCACCACATTAATATTGGAGTGTCGATATGTTTCGTTTGTTTGTTTTTGTGTATTTGTATTTTGTTTGTTTTTTCTTTCTTTTCCCGTATCTGAGTTTGTTTTTGTTTGTTGTTGTTGATCTGGAAATTACAAAATAAAATATATCCTGCAGTTTTACAGGAGCCGCACAGAGCTATACCGCATCTGGTGGACATTTGGCTTAAGGCAGGGCTGTAGTACGATTTTTGACAGTCTTGGTCTTGTCTCAGTAGGAAGGTATGAAAAAACATACCGCCCAAGCCTAAAAGGGACTTTTAATTGAATTGGGGCTTTCATTTGAAGCTTCATGGTTTTGCCTGATATACCAAAATAGGCAATATATATTTTGAGGATTGGCAGTTGAATCGGGCTCCTTAGAACGAATAGTCAACTATTCAGGGTCACCCCTAGCCCAATTGTTTTGGAGAAGGCTGCTACAGACTTTTGCTGGAAAGCTCCGGGACTGTTTTATGGGCTAACAAACAACGTTTAAACTCACATGCAAGTGAGTAGGTAATGACTGCATTTTCACTTTTTGGTGAACTGTTCCTTTAATGTGTGTATATCTGTATTTCAGCCATACATCCAGACCTCCAGCAGGTGTTGGTCATTAGAGAAGAGGTTCCCCCTGAGCAGCAGGAGTGGAGCTGCAGTCTGGACCAGGAGGACCCAGAAGCCCCATACATTAAAGAGGAACAGGCAGACCTCTGCACCACTCAGGGGGGCAGAGCAGCTTCAAGGGCCGGAGGAGAGTGATCTCACCGAGTTCCCATCCACCTCTGTCCCTGTGAAGAGTGAAGATGAGGAAGAGAAACGTCAGTCTTTGCAGCTTCATCAAAGTCAAACTGAGGAGAACAGAGGTAGAGCCTGTAGCCAGCAGCTCAACTGAACAGATGAAAACAGGAGCTGATGGAGAGGACTGTGAAGTATCAGAACCATCCAGGAACTTAGATCCAGCTAGTGATTTAAAACCAACTACTGCTGGCAAGACTTCAGACTCTTCTGAACCTGAGCCTGAAGACAGTGATGATGATGATGATGATGATGATGATGATGATGATGATGATGATTGGATGGAAACTCGTGAAGCTCAGTCAGGTTCAGACTCAGAGAAAACCATTGAAATTCTTGTAAGGAAACACTTGTGCTCAGTTTGTGGTAAAAGCTTTGGTCGTAAAGAAAGCTTGAAAATACACATGAGAGTCCACACAGGAGAAAAACCATTTAAGTGTGTATTCTGTGGTAAAGGTTTTAGTCTAAAGCAAAACATGACGACACACATGAGAGTCCACACAGGCGAGAAACCGTTTAACTGCTCAGTCTGTGGTAAACATTTTAGTCAACGTGGATACATGAAGACACACATGAGAGTCCACACAGGCAAGAAACCATTTAAATGCTCAGTCTGTGGTAAAAGTTTTAGTCAAAATCCACACTTGAAGGAACACATGAGAGTCCACACAGGCGAGAAACCATTAACGTGCTCAGTCTGTGGTAAAGGTTTTAGTCAAAATGGGAACTTTAAGGCACACATGATGGTCCACACAGGAGAGAAACTATTTAATTGCCCAGTCTGTGGTAAAAGTTGTAGTCAAAAAGGACACTTGAAGTCACACATGACAGTCCACACAGGAGAAAAACCACTTCTTTGCTCAGTCTGTGGTAAAGGTTTTTGCCAAAATTCCGAATTGAAAAAACACATGACAGTCCACACAGGGGAAAAGCCATTTAAATGCTTCGTCTGTGGTAAAGGTTTTGGTCTTAAAGGAAACTTGAAGACACACATGAGATACCACACAGGAGATAAACGATTTAATTGTTCAGTCTGTGGTAAAGGCTTTGTTAGTAGTAGAGACATGAAAATACACATGACAGTCCACACAGGAGACAAACCATTTAATTGTTCCATCTGTAGTAAACGTTTTGGTCATAAAAAGTACTTGAAGACACACATGAAAGTACACACAAGAGCCATGTAATTGCTAAGTCAACATCTGGAGTGGACATACATCTCATACATCTGGAGTGGACAGGTTCATTGAATGGTGCGATCAGCATCATTTAAAAATAAATGTAAACAAAACAGAGGAGGTCATCGTAGACCCCAGGTCCATAGGAGACCACACTATCATCAGTGTTCACAACCATAACATCAAACAGGTCTCCTCCTATAAATATCTAGGAGTGCAGATTGATCGGGATTTGAGCTGGCACACGCATGTTACAACTCTCTGCGCAAAGATACATCAGCGTCTACACTTTCTTCGAAGACTCAGGCTTTTTGGAGTCAGTGTGAATATTATGTTGATTTTCTACACGGCTAGTATAGAATCCATTCTGAGATATGGTATTTGCAGCTGGTTTGGCAACCTGACTGTTAAATACAAATCTCAAATTGCTAGGCTTGCACAAATGGCTGGGAAGATCATGGGGATGTCCACCCCCCCCCGATCACCCCCCAAGCCATTTTTGAGCAATCAGTGATAAGACAAGCTCGGAATATCTTATCTGACCCCTCGCATGTACTGAACCCAGAGTACGAACTACTGCAATCTGGCAGGAGATATAGGATACCGCGGTGCAAATATAATAGATATAAACACTCATTTGTTCCTCTGTCAATCAAAATGATTAATTACAACTAGAAATGACTAGAGACACTTTATCACGGGGGTATGTGCAATGATGTATTAATTTGTATTATGCAATGTTTTTGGTTTTGGTGTTTTCTGTAAAATGTTCTATGTATGCAGCTGTGGCCCTGTCTCCAAGACAAATTTCTCCCAAGGGAGACAAATAAAGAAAAACCTTGAACCTTGAAGTCTGTGGTAAAATGTTAAGTCATAGTGGAACATTGCCTGCCGTTCAGACTGCAGGCAGATGCGATTTGTTTCTCAAATCAGATTTTTTATTTGTTTCCCAAATAAGACGTGTAAAACTGTCTAAAAAGAAGGAATCTACAATTCCAGATCACATTGGAACGTCGTGCGGTGTGAAGTTGTGTTTCCAGTAGTTTCCAGTGTAACAATATTGTGAACTGAATGAGGATAATTTTACAGGTAGTTCTTGAACCAAAATGTCACAATGTATGGGCTGTAGACCAGCATCCTCATACTCTTTGTTTATGATCGCTTTCTTTAAAGAATGGGCTTTTCCTTTCCATATATAGTCAATGTATGTTGATGGTCTTTTTATACCACTTAATGTAGATATGGAAAGATAATAAGTTAGACAAATGCACATTGAAAGACTTTACATCTTTGTGATAAAAATGTGACCAAAAAGAGAAAGATCTCTGTTTAACATTGATTTGCCTTCATCCATTTTATACATCTAGTCAAGCTTTTGCTTAATTTAGTATGTTTTGTGATATGTATGTATGAATTTGACAAGACTGTCAATTTGGCCTCTTCTAGCTGGCTGGGTGGATTGTTTCAATGATGTGAAAAAGCTTCTTGTTGTAAATTTCAGAAAATTCCCATTCGCATGTATAAGAAAAAATATTGGCATCTTCAGAAACTTCACTGATAATATCTCCCCTGACCTCAGAGTGTAAGAGGCTGGCATTACATTTCCAATATGCGCTATGTGTGCTCAGTAAAGAACTGGTAACGTACCACGGGCAAATAATTTAGGTAGGCAGATATAAAAGTCTTCCTGGAGTGCTGCGTTTGTGTGCTTTTTGTGATCTTGGTGTCATGGAGGATGAATTTCACTTTGTGTTTCATTGTCCCATGTGCGGTGATTTGAGAAATCCTTTATTTGAGAAAATCCAGTTGAAGAGTCCTGATCTGTTTTGGTTGTCTGCAGGTCAGATGTGATGAGTTGGCTTTTTGATGAGGAGATTTTTGTTTTAGCCAGATTTATAGAAAATGCCTGGCGACTAAGACAGGGAACATTGTACCCAGTAACTTTATCTCTGTTTTGGAAAGTGAATGTTCTGTTGAAATGCTTTTCTCTTGGATTCTGTACAAATGTATATTGTGATTTGTCGTGTGGTCATCCTGACTATTTTAAATATTATATAGTGTCTTGTATAATATAAATAAACCTTAAGGTGCACAACACTCAAATAAAAACAATCAATCAAACATCATCCAATAACCCTTATTTCACTTACAAGCATTAGTAGGTTTCAGAGTTAAACTAATAAGACAGGGGTTGACAGCGGAGCAGTTAGCAGAGTGGCCTGGACGTCTATTTAACTAACTGAATTAGGTAATTATTACCCTAACTGATAACTGATTACTATATACGAAAAGGGGCGATAGGGAGCGGTCAGTCTTCAACTGAATATTAAAAAAAATCAAATCAATCCTAGATCTGCTTGAACCATCTTGCTGTAGTACAGTAGTTTGAACTGTGAAGCTGTTACAATACAGTAGGTGGCGGTAATGCAACACAAGGATGCCAACCGACCGCCATACAAGGCAAAGAAGAAGTCAAGAAGAAGGCAGTTACTTGCCAGTACATAACAAAACACCCGGAAATAGTTTCAAAATAAAACTATTCTTTGCCACAAGTGTTGCTGCTCTTCTGAACAGTTCAGTTCAAAGTAAAAAAAAAACCCCGCAAAACTAAGAATATATTTGATGACGAATCTGTACTAAACGACCAAACGTCCTTTCCACTGCATATATTCATCGCCATGTAGGCCTATGCAAGATGTCGTATATAGTTTGTGCTTTCATTTTGAAGGCCAAATCGCCTTATTTCCTTTATTATTCTGGATATCTCTGGCTAACTTGATGGAACTGGCAGTCACAGCCGGGTCACAGCTCACAGGCTAACTTTGGACAAACATGAGACACGAACATTGTATCTTTGGATATATACGGCCAGCCAGCCACAGTTCATGGATCTGACTTTTAAACTAGTCGAAACTGGGGGCTGATGGCGGAATAATAGTGTAATCTAGCTACAAATCCGTGGAGAAGACCGCAGAACTGGCTTTCCGTTTTAGCGATCTGGATAACGTTGTGTTTGTAGTGTTACATAATAAATCAGCATTGAATAGTGATTAACGTTAATTAGATGTTATCTCTCGTTTTTCACTTCCTCGGCAATGGATGTTCACTCTGCTTAGTTTTCACCACAGCGGGACTTGCAGCGAAGAGGAACCTATAGCATGTAGTAAATGTTTCCCTGACGGAGGATAACTGGAGACGCACAATATTTTTTGGAGCCGACAGATTAGGTTAGTCCATAAGCATGGCTCGAGGTCTTTGGAACAGACTGGACCCGTGGATAGAGACTCTGATCCTGAGCTATGGCAGTGAGCAGGAGGGCAGCCCTGGCCCGCTGAGGGCTCATGTTATTGGGGTGGGCCAGATGTCTCTGTCTCAGGCTCAGGGCTCAGAGGGCCCCCCCGGCCTGCTCTTCCTGTCCGATGGGGTGGTCCAGATCCCCGCTGCCCTGACCGAATCCGCCTGGGAGCGTCTCCAAGAGCTAGAGGAACGCGAGTGTTTCTCCAGCCTGGTCAACTCCACGGTGTGCGTCCACCCCTACTGCCTGCAGTTCCACATGGCCCCGGAGCAGAACAGGTGCAGGTTCTACCTGTCGGTGGGCAAGCTGACCACCATCTCATCCGGGACGGTCAAAGACAACACCCCTTGCTGCACAACCCTCTGCTCCGTCCGCGCCGAGATCTCCAGAACCTGGAGGGCCCTGGTGGGTCAGGATCCGGCCGAGTCTCAGAACAGCCAGTGCCGGTTCGACCTGTCGGAGATGCTGGGCGAGTGGCGTCACATCGGCCTGCAGGCTCTACTGGATGACGTGTCAGACAGGCTGAGGACAGTGAGAAGCCCGCAGCCCTCCACCTCGGCTTGCCACCCGCCCCGCAGCGACGTGTACACCACCACAGGCTGGGATGCCGACAGGCTCAGGTATAAGGAAGCAGAGTGTTTCAGCGTCCCCGTTAGCCGTCTTCTCATCCCGGAAGAAGCACTTTTGAGTGAGGGAAGCGAGACCCTAAGCGGACTCCTTGTCACCTCTGAGGGCAGAAAGACAGATTCCCCACCTGCCCACCTGGACACAGAGACTGTTGACAATTTGGAATTGTCCTCAAGTCCTCAAACTAGCTCGCCTTGTCCCGGGCTGAGCATGGACTTGGTGGCAGGGATGATGGCCTGTGACGCTAGGCCTTTGTCTAACCCTTGGGACATTTTCCCTCCTCCGTGTGAGGAGCTCAGCACCTCCTCGTGCTCCAATGCGTGCTCCATGACCGCAGACGTCCTGCCGCCACCGCTACAGTCTCCGCTTGATCCTGTCCAATCCCTACCAGAGCCCGCCCCCATGGTAACCAGCACTCAAGTCCCGGTGCGCGGGTCAGGCGATTCCCAAACATCGGAGCAAAGCAAAGGCAAGCAGAGCTTCCTCCCTCCGTACCAGAAGCCGCAGCCCTCACCCAGCCACGTCCCCGCCTCCGGTTCTTCCTCTTCTTCGACCTCCGTGAGTCAGAGTCAGCCAACCGCCTTGGAGGAGGAGGAGGAGGAGGATGCTCAGATGGCCTGGAGCCCTCCATCTTGGCTCTTTGAAACTCAGGTGCTCTCCAGGGAGGAGGTGGCGAGGAGCTTCAAGAAGGACAAAGCGGCAGCGAGCATCCCGAGGAAGACCCCTACCGAACATAGCGACGGCTCCAAATTCTCTTATTCGTACCAAGTTTCCAGCCAAAGCCTGCAGGACTTCAGCATGTTTGAGGTTCCCGATGACTTGGTTCACTGGGCGGTGCAGTATCTTGTCGCTCCAAAGTAGACAGAGTCCGAGTTATTGGGAGTTGATTTTGAGTTAAGGTTTATGCGAGTCGTGTGTCATTCATGCGCAAATGACATCACTGGCATCAACTTTAACTCAAATCAACTCTCAATAACTGTCAAACTAAATGAATGCCTGCAAAACGGTTTACAGTTTTTGGATATGTGTGAGATCATGTGTAAAATAACTCGGCATTGTTTTTGGTCAAGGTCTCCTTTAAAGGGATGGTTCACATTTTTTTAAAGCCTAACCCTATTTGCTACTTTACCAATGATGATGATAATGGAGTTCTTTCTCAGCACAGTCCATGCTGCTCCTCATCGTAGCTCTGGAAAGGTGGGCAAAAATGAATGAAAGGTCAATGGGGTCACGCTCTTGTCTGTACAAGCTGATTGAAGCTCACTGAAATGTACTTTGTGTGTGTGTGTGTGTGCATACTTTGTGTGACTGTGGATGACATTTTAGTGAGTCTCAGTCAGCTTATACATAGCTGACATGGCAAATCGATGCATCACTTTTTTCCCCGAATACATGATTTTTTTTCTCACTTTCTTTTTTCTCACTGTGTGGCTACTTTTAAAATAAAAGTGCATTTAGAATTGCATTGTATTATGATCCATAATTAAAATAAACAACTGCATGTACTTCCATTATATTTTATTTGATTATATAAAAAATAAATATATATATTTTTTAATAATCGATTTTTGATATTTGTGAATCGATGCAGAATCGTGCAGGTCCGCATCGCGATGCATCTTATAATCGATTATTTTTGACACCCCTAAGGCCTACACACAACATCATCTAATTTGAGTGTCAGTAAAAAGAATAATAATCACGAAAAGTTTATTTTGCCCCTCCTGCCATTGTTAAAAATGTGTGCTTAAAACTAATTCTGCCGAGTAGCCTAAACTGGTAACCCCAACTGTCAGATACATGTGGTGGAGGAAAAGTACATTTCCCTCTGAAATGTAACGGAGTAGAAGTCTCCCAAAATGGAAATACTCAACTGAATTGGAAGCAGCTCAAAATTGTACAACAGTAAATGTAGTTAGTTACGGTACTTTCCACCTCTGCTGTGATCTAACTATGAAGGTCCATGAAGCTGCTTTTTAACAAAGACCTTCCTCACTGATTGTGGACAGACTTCAGTATTTCCATTGACCTTGGTCAGCTTCATTGTTAGTCAATCACCTCAGACAAAAAAAGAAAATAAACGACAATGTTTATTTGCAATACTTTCAATGTTTTTACGTGAATTGAACTCATAAACCCCACTTGCACACTTATTTTTCTGTACACTGGTCTCTTCTGCTGTCTATTGTTTTGTTTCTCTCTGTGTCTCATTTGTATCTACTTCTGATGTTTTTTTTAAACTATGTTATAAAGTGTGAAATAAAGATTATTGAGAAAGTTACATCGGACCAATTTATTCTGTCTTTATCACACTAGAAAATTCTGATATCCGAAGAATGTGAATGTTTTATTTGCTATAAGTGCTAACAAAATGAACAAATGACAAATAAAAGCGGAGTCCATGTAAAAAATATAAAAAATGTCCAGTCATTAATGGGGGTGGGTAAAAAGTAAAATGATCATATTGAAGTCCATGTAATATATCAAGTAAAGTTCTTAAGTGGATAATGACTGGGGGGAGGGTTCAATGCAGAGCCAGATTGCTCGAGGGGGGGGGCTTTCAGGTCTCATTGAAGAGGCGGATAGCAGTTGGGTAAAAGCTGTTCCTGTGACGGGAGCAGTGTTGGGCAAGTTACTTTCAAAAAGTAATATACTACATATTACTAGTTACTTTCATTTGAAAGTAATGTTACTTTACAATATCTCTGTCTGTGTAGAGTAACTGGTTACTTATTACACTACTTTTGCATTACTTTTACCAAAACAACAGCAGCAGCAGAATGACATCGCCGCCCCGGAACCATCCCAAAAAATAATTTCAACCCGCCTTGAAGTCAGTGTAAACAATCCAAAATTCTAAATGTTATTCTTTTCCTTTGTTATTGTCATCTATAGTGGTTATTTGCATAAAAACAAACGGTTTGATTAGGAAATTATTGTATCTTTTTTAAATATGTGCTTTGATTTAAAAAAATTAACTCAATTTGTAACTTGAGTTACTTGACAAAGTAACTGGTATAATATTACTGAAATCCTATAAGTAATAGGTTATATTACTCAGTTACTGCTAAAAGTAATATATTACATGTACCGTAATATGTTACTTTTGTAATGCGTTACCCCCAACACTGGACGGGAGGTCCTGCTACTGGAAGACATCAGTCTTCTGCCATGGGGGAGGACCCTGAAGAGTTTATGTCCTTGATGTGTGGGGTCGGCCATCATTTTCTGAGACCGCTTTAGCATCCTGGCAGTGTGTAGGTCCTGGATGGATGGCAGGCTACACCAGATCACCTTTTCAGCTCTGCGGATGATGCGCTGCAGTCTGTAGATGTTCTTGCGGGGAGCAGCAGCAGCATACCAGATGGTGAAGGAGGTGAGGATGGAGGAGGTGTAGAAAAGCGCCAATGCTACCTTTGGTACAGTAACAGTAAGAATTAAAAAATGATAAAAAGAGAAACAGGTCTCCTGGTAAAGTTGTGTTTGGAGCCACTGTAGTGATCACAGTGATCAGTGTCAGGAGTCTGAAGTCTCTTTAATCGACTTCCTCAATGGTGGGGCCATGGCAGCCGGCACCTGCCTGCTTTCTGCAGCCCCCTGCAGGTGTCGCTCCCTGGCAGAGATGGGGACTTGAGACTTGGTGACTTGGACTTGAGTTGACTTGAGTCCCTGTTTTGATCACTTGTGACTTGACTTGACAAAAACTGAATGACTTGAGACTTGACTTGGACTTGGAAGTTAAAGAGTCGGGACTTGACTTGAGACGTGATGACTTGGATGACTTGTTTGTGTTCATCAGTTTAAATATTAAATCTAAAATATTAACTTGTTCAACGTTTTCAAGTGTCTGTGTAAAGTTACCCGCTATGCAAGTGCAGTGACGTGCACAGACATTTTGGGGGGCACGTGCTCAAGCCAAAAAAGGGCACCTCTCTCATAATTATTTATTTATAAAAAATAAATAACATACACAGTCCCAGATTAAGACAGTGCAGTGCCCATGGGTGACCACACTTCTACCTTCTAATTTACATGTAAAAAATATATATAAATTGACTGGCAATAAAGACCACAGATCTACATGAGCTTATTGCTAAAGCAGGCTCAACACATATTACAATAAAATGTAAGCTGCAATGTAGGCTACTAACAAACAAAAATTGGTCATTTTATACAGTGAGGTCAGGAAAAATGGTGTCATGAAATGGCTACTATGGGGACGAACATCCTCACACATGAAGACAACTGGGCTCATTGAATCAAGAGTCTCAGCTTTCCAGTTACATTTATGCAATTCCAAGACTTAGATAGAATAGGCAAAAATATTTACATTTACATTTATAGCCTACTGCATGGGGGATGGTTCCGTAATACGGATATACTCACAAGAGAGGTGATGCGTCAGGAGGGACGCACGCGTAAGGGGAGCTTACTTGAGTCGTACTCGTTTTAAGCAAGGTTTAGAGAAAAAAAACGGCCTGTTTGTCAACGGGCAACAGATGACGCAAGGTACAAGCGGGGGTATGCTTGGCGTCCAAACTGCAGTATAGAGGAAAAGAGGACACCGTACCCAGACCTGAGTTTTATGTGTGTGTAGTATGTTTCTTATATAGTCATTATGTCGGGGGACTCAATATAGATAAATTGATTTATTCTATTATGTAAACCCAATGAGTCCTCTATACGTTTTTAGCTCTTTTTGCAACTGCTGCGCCTGTTGCTTAATGCACTTTTTATACTCTTTTTTTTTTTAAGTTTTGTTGTGATGCTTTTAAATGTCCATTTTATTCTCTTCTTTTATTCTTTTATTTTCCTGTAAACCATTTTATGTGAAGCACTTTGAATTGCCTCTGTGTATGAAATGTGCTATACAAATAAACTTGACTTGACTGCATGCAAAACACTTCATGTTTTTTTTTCCAAAAACTGCATGGGATTAGCATAAAGTGGACTAACTAAGTTTCTTTTCTTTCTTTCTTACACTTTCATGGACAGCATGAAGGAAGCAGAGCTAACAGACTTACCCTTGTTGTACAATGTAGTGACCTTCCTTATTTGTCACATACAGTGTTCACTGTGGGAAAGTTGTCAGTCAGCGGGTTAATGAATTGTGAATTGTAAACTAATAAATGAAAGGTGTTGACATCAGATGATATGAGGATCTGAGTCTTTTCTCTGATCCCAAGGTCCTATTGTTAGAGAAAGCACGGTGATGGCACGGTGACTCAGTGGTTAGCACTGTTGCCTCACAGCAAGAAAGGTCCCGGGTTCGAACCCCGGTCCGTCCCAGGTCCTTTCTATGTGGAGTTTGCATGTTCTCCCCATGTTTGTGTGGGTTTCCTCCCACCACCAAAGACATGTATGTTAGGGTTAAGACTCCTGTCAGTGCCCCTGACCAAGACAATGGCAAAAGAACTGGAGTTGGTCCCCGGGCCGGGCGCTGCACTGCGGCTGCAGGGTGAAGTAGTAGGCTAGTAGTAGTTTCAGATTACATTTAGATTCCATATTTGTACTTTTTGATTACATTTAGATAACTTTTCTTTTCTTTTTTTCAATATTTTATTTTTCAATTTTCAGAACAGACAAAAGCAAAACAAAAATCAGACACAAACATACACAAAAAATACACATACCAACATTACAATATGATGATGCTATTGCTACCAGCCACATAAGGTGCTTAAGTGCTTGTAAGAGATGCTGTACATAAAATCCAGTGCAAGGAGTCTATGAGAAGTTAATTGGGCGAGTTATTCAATGTCTCTAACCTCGTCAAAGTAGGCCAGGAACGGGTCCCAAATAATTGAGAACTTCCCAAGTGAGTTGGTCCTCAGGAACCTGAGTCTCTCCATACGCACAACCAAAACCATATCTGCCAGCCACAGCCGGAAAGAAGGTGGAGAGTGGGATTTCCACTCCTTCAGAATGAGCCTCTTAGCGACCATCATCCTCTGCGTCAGAGACTGTTGTACAGCCGTAGGGAGGAACAGAGAGGATTCTGAGCAGCTGAAGATGGCGAGTTCCGCCTCCGGCTGAAGGGTTATTTTATAGGCCTTGGAGTACCAGTCAAATATTTTGGCCAAGAATCCGGATAGTGAAGAGCAAAACCAAAAAGCGTGTGACAGTGTACCCTCTGACCGTTGACACCTATCACATAGTGGTGAGACAGAAGGGTAGATCCTGTGCAACCTAGACTTGCAATAGTGAAGTCGGTGAGTGACTTTAAATTGGATCAGCATCAGCTGGTGTCTGCTGTTGATTGAGCAGAGTTGAACCACAGACAGACTCCTGTCCCATATAATTTCAAACAGATCAACACCAAGTTCCTCCTGCCATGCCTCTCTAATCCTCTCAGTGGATGCCCTGATACAGCCATCAAACAGATACACAAATCTGGAAATAATATGCCTGGAGTCAGGGGGACTCAACAAAACATAAACAAAATAATGTTCATTTGGGAGAACTTCAAAGTGATGAATCTTGGATCGAACATAATATCTAACTTGCAGGTATCTGAGCCAATGCATGTCGGGCAACTCAAATTTCCCCCTCAGAAGACCATCTATGTATAAGTCTCTGACGGAAACCAGCCCCTTCTCACTCCAGGCATGGTAGTTTCCGTCCGACCATGGAGCTAGAAAAGAATGATTAAAGCAAATCGGTGTGTGTACAGAAACATCTGGTATATTCAAAACTCTCCTGACCTGGTTCAGGATTCTGATCGAGTTTTTCACAACAAAACTCAAATTCCTTAAAGCCCCAGGCGTCTAGATAACATTTCTATGGTGCAATTACTTTTGAGTTACATCTTCACCCAGAATATTTTCATCTCTTAGCATTTAATTTTATTCTCATCTGAACTTCCATGGCAAATTTGTCCAACTTGAAAAACAAACTTCCTGTGGTATAAAGTTCATCGTCATCAGGTTCAGTGGATTCGCTCTTTGGATTTCCTTGTCCGTCTTCACATCAGATGCTTCAAGGTTCAAACGTTCAAATCTTTATCATTCCTGAGGAGCAATTTGTTGTACAGCCAGCAGTGACCATATAACCATCAGACAAACCCTAATAGGTAACACTTTACAAGTTACAAAAGAGAGTAGAGCGCGCACATCCAGTCAAATTTGCAGGTGCAGGACAAAGGGTCAAACAATGCAGAAAAAGAGTAGAGTCCGCACACTGCTGACCTTCTTGAAGAAGGTCGTGTGAGACCGAAACGTCAAGAAATAAATCTATCCGTCTGGGAGACATCTTGTTCAGCAGAGTGCGGACTCTACTCTTTTTCAACACTTTACAAGTTAGCATGATGGTTGGTACCAATGGATGCATTTGGTCCGGGCTTCTAGTTGTATAATGATATCATATCAGTATCGTCACTATAGCTTTATAAATGAGTCTGCTACAGCCTCTGAAAGATAGTCATGTTGGCCGCTGGATGTGTCTTGCAAAAAGGACACTTATCAATCAGAGGTTAAAAGGGCAGCGGTTTTGGCACCACCTGGGGGTCTATCTGTGCACGTCCCTGTGTGAGAGCAAGCTGGAAATGACATCGTCATGGTTGGATTGGATGACTCAATCATGCTCCTCCTTATGGCATTGTCATGATTGGATGACTGGCTGTCAGTCACACTCCTCTCACTGGATCTTTTTTAATGGAGAAGGCACTTATGTTAGTAGTTATTTAAATATACAGTTATTTGACTTTTGTTTTGTTTGATTTAATTTATTTAAATATAATACACATTTTGTCAGCATCTTGCACCCTCCTCTCTATCTCTTCTTTGCTGAGTCGGCCCTTGTCGTTGGGGATGGTGATTTTGCTCTCGTTGCCGGTGCTTTTGACCTCCGCGGACACGTTCAGAATGCTGTTGGCGTCGATGGAGAAGGTGACCTCGATCTGAGGAACCCCTCTCGGAGCAGGTGGGATTCCCGACAGCACAAACTTGCCCAGCAGGTTGTTGTCCTTGGTCATGGCTCTTTCCCCTTCGTAGACCTGGATGAGGATCCCAGGCTGGTTGTCGGCATAAGTGCTGATGGTCTGGGTTTGTTTGGTGGGGATGGTGGTGTTGCGTTTAATCAGGGGTGTCATGACTCCTCCAGCTGTCTCGAATCCCAGGGACAGAGGAGCCACGTCCAGCAGCAGCAGATCCTCAAGGTTACCCATGAGATTGGCGCGCAGGATGGTGGCGGCCAGGATGGTGGCGCCGTAAGCCACCGCCTCGTCTGGGTTGATGCTCTTGTTCAGCTCCTTGCCATTGAAGAAATCCTGCAGGAGCTTCTGGATTTTGGGAATTCTGGTG
The DNA here is from genome assembly GCF_964638095.1 of Poromitra crassiceps. Classification (NCBI taxonomy): domain Eukaryota; kingdom Metazoa; phylum Chordata; class Actinopteri; order Beryciformes; family Melamphaidae; genus Poromitra; species Poromitra crassiceps. Next base: position 9,472,892 of record NC_139644.1, read on the forward strand.
GAGCCTCCCACCAAGACGATGTCATGGATCTGGGCCTTGTCCATTTTGGCATCCCTCAGGGATTTCTCCACCGGCTCTAATGTCCCCCTGAACAGGTCGGAACACAACTCCTCAAAGCGAGCCCTGGTGATGGAGGTGTAGAAGTCAGTGCCCGCGAACAGAGAGTTAATTCCGATGCTGGCCTGGGAGCTCGAGGACAGTGTTCTCTTGGCCCTCTCACATTCTGTGCGCAGCCGAGCCAATGCTCTCTTATTGTGGCTGATGTCCTTCTTGTATTTCCTCTTGAACTCCTGCACAAAGTGGTTGAACAAGCGGTTGTCAAAGTCCTCACCACCCAGGTGAGTGTCGCCAGCTGTGGCTTTCACCTCAAAGATGTTGTCTTCGATCGTCAGGATGGACACGTCACAGGTTCCCCCTCCCAAGTCAAAGATCAGGACGTTACGTTGCGATTCGTCTTTGTCCAGACCGTAGGCTATGGCAGCCGCTGTGGACCCGTTGATGAACCTCAGTACGTTCAGTCCTGCCATGACACCTGCGTCCTTAGTCGCCTGCCGCTGGGAGTTGTTGAAGTAAGCCGGGACTGTGATGACTGCGTTGGACACGTTCTGGCCTAGGTAGGCCTCAGCAGTCTCTTTCATCTTCACCAGGACCATGGAGGAAATCTCCTCAGGCTTGAAGGATTTCTCCTCCCCTTTGTAGTCCACTTGAATTCTGGGCTTATCTCCGTCTCTGACCACCTTAAAGGGCCAGTGCTTCATGTCCGCCTGCACCACCCCATTATCAAACTTTCTTCCGATCAGTCGCTTGGCGTCAAACACGGTGTTGCTGGGGTTCACGTTCACCTGGTTCTTGGCTGCGTCTCCAATGAGTCTCTCTGTGTCTGTGAAGGCCACATAGCTGGGGGTGGTCCTGTTGCCCTGGTCATTGGCAACTATCTCTACTTTTCCATGCTGGAAAACCCCCACACAGGAGTAGGTGGTGCCCAGGTCGATGCCAATCACTACACCTTTAGCTGCACACATCTTTCTGGAGACGGCTGCCTGTGAAAACAGGGAAGAACATTTTAACAACTGAACTAAAACAACAAAATATTACATTACCATGCTACAACAAATGAACACCTACTCACAGTACACATTTCACAGGCTACAGTGTTAGCTATAGCATTTGTTTAAATAGTTTATTTTCATCACAACTAGGCACAAAGTACACTATAGCCTATGTCTCATATCCATGATTAGACTAAATTTGTATAGGCTACATATCTCTTCCAAATTCAGGCTGTAGGCTTAGTTGTGCCTAGTTTCACAACTATAGGCACACAAAGTACACTATATGTCTCATGTGCACAATAGGCAATTTTTTTATATACGGTATATATATTCTCTTCCAAATTATATGCTTAATTCATGGCCATACACTATGATGCGATTTAAATATTCATCTTAAAATTAAAGTATTAACTTCCAAACAGTCTACTGCCCCACAAAAAAGCTCCTAAATCAAAATGCAGCCTGTACTTACTTTGCTCTGTTAGAGGCGTCTGTCCTGTAAACTGGAAGGTTTGTTTTCTTCTTCTCTTGATCTTCTGCGCTGTGAGATCTACTTGCCTTTGATCTCTGACAAGCTGCTTTTATAGCCTACCTCTGTCCATAGGCGGATTATGACATGATGGGCCCCTGGGCCTGGATGCAGGCCCCCCTCACAGCGCACATACGCACGATTAAGGCCAGAATAACATACATTCACCTGCATCTCAACAGGATTTACAGCAGCACAGCCACCTGAACACGAACACTCAAAAGCCAACAGCACAATAACAAGAAATAATATTGATCTGTATCTCAATACAGACTCCAAAATGAACTTTTTTGTCCACCAGCCAAATGGCTAGTCAATGTTCACATTTTACCAGCCACTCAATAGATTACCATTGTTTTTTTCTTGTTGTTTTTTGTTTTGTTTTTTTGCTGGTGAGTGAATCAAGTCAATTAAAGCCAAAAGCACAATAACCCTCCAATTGACCATAAACGTATTGAACATTTTGTAAAAAATAAAGAGTTGGGGGCCTAATGGATCATTTGGTCCCAGGCCTGGGCAAGATATGCATAGAGACAGTTGGCACGTGTGGGAACGCCCACAAAATGTTAAACGGCTGGCACGCGAGTGGGGTAAAACCGCTGATATATCTCATGGGCTGACTCACCAAAAGAAGGTGCTGTGGCTCTAAACTACAGGTTTGGGGTTCTAGAGCAGAACACAACACAAGACATCTGCTCAGATGTGCGTTTACTGTGGTGGTTAAATCCCTGATCGTGTCTGCCTGGGCTGGGCTATCAGCTAAATTCTAACTTTGCTGAATGGATAGAACGGGGGATTTACCCCACCCTGACCACGCCCCCAGCCAGGCTGAGCCAGCTAACCCAGCGTCTATTGTGGGCGTTCCCAGAGCCTGTGTGGGCGTTCCCAGACATGCCGACTGTCTCTATTGGCCCTGTGAAGATGCTGTGGGTTATGGGCCCCCTGAGCTACTGGGCCCCTGGGCCTGGTAATACATCCCTGCCTCATTCTGGATGGTTTCCGGCTTCGCTGTCAAGTCAGCGTCAATAAAAGGTATAACTTCCGTTGTTACTTTCAAAATAAAACCATTACTGACGAACACATACTGCAAGTAGATAGGTGTACATTAACCATTTTATTTTGAAAGCAGACCATTCTTACTTCCAATGTAAATGACGCAGCTGATTCAGCACAGCATTGCTCCCGGTCTGATGACGTAACAGCAATGTTTCAGATCTGGAGGAGCAAAAACCGGAGGCAGAAACCTTTCTGTTTCTATGGTGATTCATTATTACGTAATAATGAGTACAGTACTGTATTCATCCAGAGGCTGTATATGCCCTGCGTTAGTCTGCAGCTTCACAGCAGCTCAGTGTTGATCTGGCTGGCGGAACACAGCATGCTAGTGGTCAAGTTAGAGAAGTGCCAAAGTCACGCCCTCTCCCGTGTTCAGCATACGAAACGATGCGAACCAGTTTTATTTTTTTGTTTTGGTACGAGTGGAACGTTATATGGTAGGCTATCTCCTGATTGTATGCTAAATCGCTTGGTTTGAATGGCGGATGAAATTAAATCCATTGCTTCGTATCAATGGTTCGTATGCTGAGCGCGGACGAGGGTGTGACTTTGGCGCGAGAAACGAGTGACGTGATGACGTTTCCTTCTCACCGGAAGCGGAATACACGCTCGACGTCAATCGCGCGCCAAGGCTAGTTGCTACTGGTTTAGCTGCGAAGCAAGGTGGTAGAGACTTCTATCCTTATTTCCTTTAAAATGTCTAAAGTCCAGATGCTGAGAGCGGTGGTTGACCAGCGACTGACTGCAGCGGTTGAAGAGATATTTGGGCTGATTGAAAAAACGATCGCAGAGTACGAGGAGGAAGTTTCTCGTTCAAAAGAGCAGAACCTCCAACAGCAAAAGCTACTGGACGCTGTGCACAGAGCAGGTTGGTGCATAATGAATCCATACACAGTTCACAACATTCTCAACCCTACAAGCTCCGTCAAGGTGCGACAGTTAACCAGAAATATGCTCTCTTTTCACAGCAACCTTTTACCTTTTGTAAAGCAGGTGTAACCAATAACATGAATGAGGGCCATATCACTGAAACACGTAAGCTGAATGGAATCATAATTAATAGCATTGGTTACACCTGCTTTACTTACTGCTTTTACCACCTCTAAACGGTTGCTGTGAAATGGGAGCTTAGGACCCAAAGATGTTGCCTCCAAAATAAAGTCACTAAAGTATTAAGGTGTCCAGGCAGATAGTAACGATATCAAAATACTCAGTCTAGTCATCTGTCTAGTAGTAGTGAATGACTATAAAAGTAACCTGCTGCACTGCAGCTTATGTGTGTTTTTCATGTCTGTCAACGTGTGAATGTAAATTCAGTCTTAATGCAATGTTTCCAAATAGCTTCAATTTTTAGTCCGCGTAAGTATTGGGAAGAATATAAATCAAAGGTATGTTACAACAATATAAGAGCAGTTTTGTGTTTTAAATTCAAATTCTTTAGTTGTGTCTCGTCTTCACCTCAAAAACTGCTATTCCTATAGTAATCTCCTTGGCATGGTCTCACCAGGCCAGTTCAGCATACTGTAGTCAGTCACTGCTGGACTCCACAGAACCAAATCATAACAATCTGGATCTTCTGCGCGTCTTCTCTGAGGCTCTCAGAGCTGAGTGCTTAGGTCAGCCTGCTCTGTTCTGCTTGGTTGCAGACCATATTGATCATTTTTGCTCTGTGATTGATTGTTGATCTGATAGATCTAGGGAGGCTCGTACTATACACATATATATATATATATATATATATATATATATATATATATACATATATACATACATGTGTATGTATATATATATATGTGTGTATGTAGGTACATATATTTATTTATTTATTTGTAAGTATAAATGCACAATGCAAAAATACAGTAACAGATAAATGATAATCATACACAAGTATGACATAGTAGAAAGTGCGCTATATGAATCGTGCTGTTTATGCAAGATATGCTTTTAACTACATTTTTCAATGTCGACCACATCAGTGATATTTTTGCAGAAAGCAATTCTCCACTCCATGAAAAAACCTTTCAACGCATTACTCTGAGGATAGGGTTAGAAAACGTGGGCTAAATCTCACAATAAAGGTTGTCAAACGTATCTAAGTATCGATACCAAAAATTTGAAACTGATACAATACTCGTTTGCAACAGGTAGGCCTATCGTATCGATAGTATCAAATCAATACAAAAAATTTGAAACGGATACAATACTCGTGCAACGGTACAGTATCAAATAAACCCCGGCATCTGAGTAATGTCTGGATTCTGGAATATCTTCGGGAGTTCAATGCATGTCTGAAAAGGGCTTAATGACACTGGAACAGCTTCAATGTGTCTGTACACTGATACGATATAATCAAGGCTTGTGAATTCAAAAGACAGTCAAAATCACAGTCTGCAAACAGCTGAAGGTGTGTGCCACATAACCACAACTTCCTGTGTTTGAATCCCCTTCTCTCTTACCCTTTCCTTTCCCTCTCCACTCTACTGTCCAATAAAGCAGAAATACCATAAAAAATAAAGTAGAAACAGCCTTCAGTTAACTGGTTCTATTATTTTCTTGTCCGTCCTGTTAGATGTTCCACAGCTGCTGGTGGAGGACTGGAGCCCCAGTCGGGACCAGGAGGCCCCAGAGCCCCCACATATTAAAAAGGACAAGGAGGCCCCAGAGCCCCCACATATTAAAAAGGAACAGGAGGACCCAGAGCCCCTACAGATTAAAATCAGTGAGGTCACGTCACACAATCCTCACTGTGTGGAACATCCAGATCAGGGCCAGACTGCGTCTTCGCTCCTGCGCCAAACCCAGAATAGGGAGGGAAACCCATCTGTGGGCGGCACTTCAGCCCAGCAGAAGAAACCAGGAGCCATTGGAGAGGACTTGGATCCAGCTGGTGATTTACAACCAACTAGTGATGGCAAGACTTCATACTCTCCGGAACCTGAGCCTGATGACGGCGATGACGATTGGACGGAGACTAGGGAACCTCAGTCAGATTTCAACACACAAGTCCTTCAGAGTCGTAAAGGCTCTCGTACCGAGGACAAACAGTTAAGTAGCTTACGTTGTGATGACACATTTCATAAGAAAATTAGAAAAATGTTCAGTGTTCCAAGGACTGCTATTCTTCTGGCAAAGTTTTCTCATGGATTTGTTATCATATTTGGAACTGAATGGAAGGGCCAAATCTTGCAAGAGAAACATAAGACTCTCGGCCGTTAATATTCCAGAATTCCAGCCATATAGAACAACTAGCGGATATATATGCCAGACATAGACATATAATAACCTACATGTAAACAGCAATAAAACAAAAAGCACAAATGTCCCTTTGCATCCTAGCTCATCAAATTAAATATCTTGAAAATATGAGCTAAATGAAGAAGCAGTTCGATCTAAAAAAAAATCCATAGACAAAACAAAACAGCTATAACCGTCCCGTCCAACGCAGGGATACTCAACTTGCTTTGCCCGGAGGCCACTTTTGCAAAATGAGAGGAGGCCAGGAGCCAGTTAATAAACAAACATTAATAATATAAATTTTTACTGTAGCGGATTGTAGGTATTTGGGGTGTCAACCGGAGTTTAGTGCTCAGTGGCCTTGTGGTCTGAGTGTCCGCCCTGAGACTGGGAGATCGTGAGTTCGATCCCCGGCCGAGTCATACCAAAGACTATAAAAATGGGACCCATTTGCCTCCCTGCTTGGCACTCAGCATCAAAGGGTTGGAATTGGGGGGTTAAATCACCATGTGATTCCCGAGCGCGGCGCACGCTGCCGCTCACCGCTCCCCCGGGGGATGGGTCAAATGCGGAGAACAAATTTCACACATTGTGTGACAATCAGTGGGACTTTACCTTTACTTTACCTTTAGTCTGACAATTTTGTGCACACAGGATAGGTTAAGTGAAGTTAGTTTGTACATAAGTACCTGGGTGGTGGAACAGGTGGCGATATTTGAGAATTTAGCTGGAGCTCAGTCAAACTTAATAGTTTTCATTGTCAATTAGAAAATGGCCAGGGGGCCACTTGGCACCCTATCACGGGCTGCATCTGGCCCCGGGGCCGCAAGTTGAGTATCACTGCTATATTCTCTCAAGTTCAAAGCTTTAGAAAGTGCCGCTCTCACTCACGGCTCCGGTGTGAAAAGGCAGTGAAATATGTTAATATTTTGTCAGGATATCCACCAGATGTGCTTCATGGCCTGTTTGAGGGAATAGTGCATCTGGAGTTGCCTTTGTGCCTTAATGTTCTTCTGATAAAGGAAAACATTTCACTTTATTTCAACTTCATGACCTAATCAGACAGTTCCCCTCTTCTAGTGGAATGATCAAGCTGAAGGCCCACCGCCTGTCCCACTGAACCTTGGCAGTTGGCACCCAGAAGAGCGTAGGTGGAAACGCTCATGAAAATTGGTGCTTATTGCGTCTGCTCCTGCTTATCATTGGGTTCAAAGTGCCAGAGAATGAACCAGCATGGCATCTTCTAATGAGCTTAAGACGTTGTTGAACTAGTGGTTTCTCCATTTCACTCAGACGACAATGAGTCCTAAAACCTGGAAATGCGTTTTTTTTCTTTTTTTTTTCTTTTTTGTTAGATGCCTGAAATAAGGTCTGTGGTTAAAAGTGAGATGTTTGTGTTCAGGAAGATCATCTCCACAAATGGCCATCGCCTTGATGATTTTTCAAGTGTTTTCTGGCAAACGCATTTACGCTTCAAAAATCATACAAGTGGTGTTCATTTGATCTCCTCTGTAATATATAATTTGATTCTTTGCATGCCTAAATTCAACATAACCAATGTCCTTTCTTTCCTACTACAGAATCATCAACACATCTGCCACGCTGCGAGTCATGCTGCTAGAAGAAACACAAATTCACAAGCTTCCCTTGCCCTCAGGAATCCCTCAGACCGTGGACCAATTGAAGCGTATTATACAAAAGACATTTGCCATTGAACACGATATTAGTGTGCAGTTCCAGGACCAAGATTTTGATGGTGACTTTTTTACTCTCCATGACACGAACAACATAAAGGACAAAGACACCATCAAGGTGGTTCTTGTTGAACCAGAGGTCGTATCACTACAAGTCATACTGCGAGAAGAAACCGAAAAACACAAGCTTCCCTTGCCCAAAGGAATCCCACAGACCGTGGCGGAATTGAAGCGTATTATACGAGAGACATTTGCAATTGAACAAAATATTAGTGTGCGGTTCCAGGACCAAGATTTTGATGGAGACTTCTTTAGTCTCCATGACACTAGCGACATAAAGGACAGAGACACCATCAAGGTGGATCTGGTTAAATCAGAGGTCATATCACTGCGAGTCATCGTGCTAGAAGAAACGCAAATACACAAGCTTCCCTTGCCCTCAGGAATCCCACAGACCGTGGACCAATTGAAGCGTATTATACAAGAGACATTTGCCATTGAACACGATATTACTGTGCAGTTCCAGGACCAAGATTTTGATGGTGACTTTTTTACTCTCCATGAAACGAACAAGATAAAGAACAGAGACACCATCAAGGCGGTTCTTGTTGAACCAGAGGTCGTATCGACTGAGGATTCTTTGACTGCTGAAGGACTCCAAGAGTTCATTGATCGCAGTTGCGCTGTTGAGTTGTTGGATGACGTTGGTTCCAGTCCCACCACAGCTGCATCTGCCGAGGAACTCCGAGAGTTCATTGATCGCAGTTGTGCTGCCGAGTTGTCGGACGATGTTGGTTCCGGTCCCACCGCTGCATCCAGTGATGCCCCACATCGCTCATCAGGAAGCAGCTCCTTCCTTCGTTCGGTGCCTTGGCCAGCTCAGTTTGAGATACCTACCTTCTCCTTTGAGACTGAGCATATTCTAAACGCTGCAAATCAAGCTTACACAAAGAATGGAACCCTGCTAAGCAATCCTGCAATAAGACATAACATTCTGGACATTCTAGCGGCGAACATCTTTGGCTTCACTGCCTACCCTTCACAAGCACAAAGGGAGCAGGTTACTGAGGCCCTGCTCGCGAAGCACCCGTGTTTGAGGGACCCGGTACCCATGAATGGTTTGTATGGTTGGACTTGGCACAACAGCCTGAAGAACAAGATAAACAATTACAGAACAAAGATGAAACACCTTGGGCTACCAGAGTTAAATGTCAACACTCTGAAGAGAAAAGCCGTTGCAGATAGAACCCCAGCAAAGAACCTGAAAAAGGCGAAGAAATCTGAGGTGAACTACCTCCCACCCCATCCTCATGGTGAAACCGATGCGACCCTTGACAAGTGCAGAGTGGAGCTTCTCTCTGAGCACAAGAAGAGAGACAACCACAAGATCATCAGTGAGAAGATGGCAAAAACCTTCTCACTGCGTCGTACTGATGTAGTCCTCAAGGAAACAACTGTGATTCACTTCAAAACCCGATGGCCTGCCCTATTTGAGCGTTCCCAGGTATGTTGAACATTTTAAGCATGTCTTCTCCGATACAGGGTGTTATTGGCAAAGTTTCAGATTGAATTCCTCTACTTTTAATTCATCATTATTGCCATGTCACTGCTGTAACCTATGCGACACAGGAGGGGGGGGGGGGGGCACACCAAACTGGCTATTTGGGTAGACGGGCCATTACGGCCACACTCTGGGGCATCCATGACTACTCTGGAAATTTGAAAGTTCAAAGTAACAAAGTCTTGAGTGGATTCTGACGGACAAAGAAATTGTATCGCATTCACATAATAGTCTTCCTACATTTCCCAGATCAAAGGAAAAGGCACACGTCTTTAGGTAAAAGTGTTTGTGAGTAAATGTACTTTCTGTCAGAGTGACACCTCTTGCACCTGCACTCTCTGTTCCGGTCTGTCACTTCAATTCCTATGGCAAAGAGCTGTCACTAGGATGAGAGACATGACACTTTTGGTCCGCCTGCAGCTGTCTTGATCAAAGAGGGACTTTCCTGATCAGAGGGGAAACTCCAGCTTGAATTTATTAGCCATATGGTTTTAGCAGTGGACAGTTTAAGCGGTCATACATTTGGCTAGTGTCACTTTAAGTTGTATACTGTATGGCAGATGACATCAGGGAGCACCTACTACTAAGCAATTTGCGAACAACTAATCAATAAGTAATTACTATAAACATGATAAATGCTATGAATTCCTACCACAAATTCATATATCGTGTATCGCCATTCAACCTCAAAATGCGGAGATATAATTTTTGTCCATATCACCCAGCCCTATTATGAAGCCGTGATAAAGTAAATACTATACTCACCCGAGTACCTGTCGCAAAAAAATAGCCGTTTTCTTACCTGCCGATGAAAAAAGCGAATCTGATATCTGTGGAATGTGTTACACTGAATCACTATTCAGCATGGCATATGCAGTGGCTAACTAAACTAAGTGCAAACCATGCGCTTGACTGAAGCGATGCATCCCGTGCAGCATCCTTTAGGAAACGCTGGAGCCAGTGTAGGAAATTTAAAAAAGAAATTTGGGGGCAACTTTTGCCCCCACTCTCTAAAATCTGGGGGCATTTACAAAATTTGGGAGGCATTTAAAAAAATAAAGTAATTAGTGCAATGCTTCTGGCAACCAGCTTGCAGGTGCTGAGTGTGTTAGAGATGGAAATTAAATGGATTGAATGAAAATAAAACAATCAAAAATATTGGGGGCAATTTTTGCCCCATGATCATGGTTTTTAGGGGCATTCTGAGATATCTTGGGGGCATTTTTGCCCTTGCCCCTGGCTAAATTCCTACACTGGCTGGAGCATTTGGATGTCGCTTTCAGTGTAGTTTCAGGGTTAATTTGTCGACCTCTTGACTTGCTCTGTTTCTCTTGCCCGATGTCTCTGATCATTTTCTTTCTGTATCTTGTGACGTTTCTCCATCTCTCTGTTGGTACCTCTCTCAGATCGAGGAGGAGTTCCAGAGGATCACACTGAAGCCACTACAGTCCACATTCCTGGAGAAGTTGGACCACTACACGCCCAAACTGTTGAGCCTGTACAGGAGGAAGGGAGGAGTTGTTGGGAGAAAACTTGATGAGACCCTGGACATGTTAAAGATGGCAAGTACTTACAACAGAGTTGCAGTTACTTGTAGTCAGGGCCCGAAATTGGCAAGCGCCAAGCGCCAATGGGTTTGGCGTGTGCCGCTCAGGTGTCTACCTGCCACCATGTGATGCTCAGGTGTCTACCTGCCACCACGTGGCGGGTCCCAAAATAGTCATCATGTCAAATTAAAACTGTGTTTTTGTGCGCAGCACTAACAATAGTGCTTCCTGAGGCTGTTTCATTCTGGCTCTCCCGTATAGGCTACCAAACGTGACTCTGGCATGAAATGCAGTCGTTTACCTCCGCTAAATTGGCTGACACTGTCGAAGTTATGGTAAATGGACTGCATTTATATAGCGCTTTTATCCAAAGCGCTTTACAATGTGCCTACATTCACCCATTCACACACCAAAGGCGACCAGCTGCCACAGCCATCGGGAGCAATTTGGGTGCCACTTGGAGAGAGCGATGACGATGGTAAAAAGTAGCCTATTTTTTGTATCGCGTTTGAGATGAAATGATCACACACACAACATTCGAGTATAATTGTCACGCATTGTTTATAACTTATGCCGCCGGCATGACTCGCTTCACGTTTCCTCTTGCCAGCTCTCCCTCTCAAGGGAGAGCTCTGTCACACTCAAGGGAGGGGGAATCACATGGATACGTCAAATGCGTCAAACCGCGTCACACACCCGTCCCCAGCAACCAAGGCGAAACATGTGTCACATAAACATTTCAAAGTTTACAGCACTAACGTAGCTATTGTGTGATCTTCTGTGCTAACGTTAGTTATGAGAGGTAACGTGACAGCAGGTAACGTTACAGCACTCGTTATTCCTGTGTGTGTGTGTGTGTGTGTGTGTGTGTGTGAGAGAGAGAGAGAGAGAGAGAGTGTGTGAGTGTGACCACATAAGGGTTCGTTCCATTTGTTTATGCTTTTATCAAGCTAAGCTAAAAATCCACATGGCAACTGTAAAAGTAAATTATTTATTTGATTTTGTGCACATATTTATCATACTTTGATAAATACTGCGGCCAAGCCTCATCTGTCAAGAAACCCCAGGGGCCAGACTCTCTCTCTCTCTCTCTCTGTAGCCGCTCACTGGGCGGGATGGACCGACACAGCTCCCTCAAATACATTCTCTTATTTTTTATTTTTTATTTATTTATTTGGGAAAACAAATACTGTATAATGTGTCTGATGTGTCACTGAGGCAAAAAATAAAAGGCTCAAAAGAGAGTTCTGCTTGAAACGGTGTCCTTCACTAAAAACCTCTTTTTCTCCTATTTCTGTTACAAAGGAGGGCATTTTTAGTGAAAACAAGCTAACTTCCACTGCTTGTAACTAAACAAGGAAACATGGTCGAGTTTCAGTTTTTTACAAGGGGTAAGAAGAGAGTCTCTGCTTTATTGTGAGATATGTTGTGTACGGTAATTTTATTCCTAGCACAGAATATTCTGTGGGTCCTGGAAGATCAGGAAATATGCTCAAAATCCTGGCACTGGGAGCACACAGACCGAAATGACCCTGGCAGAGAATGAGTTAATGACAACACTGGAATAAAGATCGACTATAGAAGATATAAGGAATAGACTATAGAGAAATAAATTGATTCTTTAAACAATTATTTTATAACGTCCTTTGTTTTATAGTAGCCGGTAAATATTTGGGAACGTTACCAGCTGCATTGGCAGTCTGAAAAAATGCCTAGCGGAATCCCTGATGTATATGTGACAAAAATGCGATATATTATTTTGTCCGTTAGAAAATATGCCTGGCGGGGGGATTTTTTCCATCTACCCGCCACCTGGCCGGTAAGTCCAAAGGTTTATTTCGGGCCCTGCTTGTAGTAGCATTCTGATGTCTGTACTTAACATAATCTCATATTGCATATTTTTGCAGGACGACACCATTGAATCCCGAAGAGAAGCTGTGATCAGAGGCCTCACTCTCTACCTTGGTGAAAAGACGGACGATTTCATCAAAGACTACCAGGTAAAGAAAAGAGCCCTCTGCCGTTCGTCTGATTCAAAGCCCTGCCTGTATGAGACACGGTTGTGCAATCTGGGTTAGCTGATGGCTTAAGGCCACTGTTTGCTTTAGTGGTATCATATACATGTTTTTTACATGTATTTACAAAGGTGCTGTAAGCGGTATTCAAATAAAATACAAAATAAAGTGTTAAATAGTAGGGCTGTGCCACAGTGCCGATTCACTTATCTCCCGATTCGATACTATCACGATACTTGGGTGCTGATTCGATATATATTGCGATTCTTAAGTATTGTAATTCTATGATTATTGCGATTTGATATTACGATTTTATTGCGATTTCTGTTTCTTTTTTTTTCTTTTTCTTTTTTTACAGTTTGTTTGCTTTTTACACTAGAACATGGGAAAAGTTGAATCATACACTTCTAGAGACTGTACTGTATATATCATGAGTAGGGCTGGGCGATATAGTTAAAAAGTATATCGATATAACATCTTTCATATCAGTCGATATCGATAATTATTGATAATTTTAATTACCTGTTTTTATTCATTAAAAACATGAGAAGAAAAAGGTTGCATTTAGCCACTTTATTTTGAACCACCTTATTCTCAAGGCACACAGGTAGGCCTAATTTGTCACACACACACACACATACATGCTCTGAGTGCAACTGCAAGCAGTAATTTAGGATGTTTCACACCTATCTCGTTTGGAGGAGTTGTTCCGAAACAGAGAGCATTTTCCCCCTTGGTGCGGTTCGTTTGGGGGAGTGTGAACACAGCAATCGCACTCGGATACGGGACAAAACAAGTGGACCGAGATCGCCAAGAAAGGGTGGTCTCGGTCCGCTTTAAATGAACTCTGGTGCGGTTCGTTTGTGGTGAGAACGTGATCCGACCTCGATCCGCCACAACTGCAGGAAACAGTGCACATTTTTGGATAAACCAGCTGCCGTAGTCAGCTGCGCTGTGCGTAATGGCCTGAAGAACAAGCATTTCTATCGTTTAAAAACATCTTCATTCAGATCCTGTTTTGGCGACTTGTGACTTGCATGGATACACTTTTTTTTTTTTTTGGATCATCACATCAGCAGTTTGAACTCAATCTGGTCTCCATTCAATAAATGAAAACAAGTCGTGCTAATCAGAGCCAGCCTTCTTTGTGACAAGATTGTCTGGTTCAATCAGACAATCAGACTGATTGCATGTCTTCCTCGAAATGTCCGTAGGCTCTTATTAAATTATTTATTAATATTTTATTCCTGACAGGACAAATGTTCATATAGCCTATGTCTCGGCTAATCCTCTGAAGTCTCTGTGATAGTAATAGCAGAAGTTGCGAGGGTCTTTGATCTTCTATCTCCAAATTCCCGATAGCCTAAATAGGCTAAATAAATACATAGGCTTACATAGGCTATATAGCCTACATAAATAAATAAATAAATAACTTCCTCTCTCTCTCTCTCTCTCTCCCGATCCCTCCCTCTTTCTCTCTCTCTCTCTCTCTCTCTCTCCTTGCACGGCGCACACCCGACATAGCCTACAATGTAGGTCTAACAAAACGCATTCTTATAATCATATAGGAAAATCTCTGGGAATTATTTTTTCCATCCCGAGAGGCTATTAGCCTACCAGAGTGTCTCCTTGCCAATCCAGGAGGCTTGGCAATACTATTTGGACCGTTTGATTTGTGGCTGTGTGAACACAAACGAACCAAGGCACAAATGCAACAATTGTATCAATTAAGTACCTGAATCGGAACAAAGCAAACGACCTACAGGTATGAATACACCCTTATTCTCTGTTTTTGGTGTACTTTGTGGCAGCGTTACAGCGCCACTTACCGGCCTGGCATATATACTACAGCGGTTTCAGTGGTTTCATGTGGATACACACATTTCTTGAAACGATTCCTTGTTTATGGAAAACTTTTCTTAAACGAAAAAAAAAAAGATCGGTCCCGTCATCGTGTGGACATGGCCTTAGTGTGTAGATCCGATGAGTTTTGTTGTTGTTTTTTACGGAGCGACCCTATATGTTTAGGGAGGGCACTCATAGTCCGCTTGCTTTGGTCCAAATGATTTAAAAAAAAAGATGATTTCCCCAACAAGAGGTCTTCATTTGACTTAAAAATGGCCATAAATAAACACCACTCAAAAGTAACAAAGCAAGCGCATAATAGCAATCTGATCTTGCGTGCAGAGTGAGCATAGATTCTATAGATATATGAGATACGCATCCTTCACACAACTATACAAGAAGTAGCTTTTATTCTCTGTTGTGTTTCACAGATCTTTGATAACAGTGAAGATGCTGCGGCCGTTAAAAGGGGCCTTCCTACGTTTGACCTCAACATCTTTGTGGTGGGCAGAGTGAGGGATGGAGGTCTCGACAGGCAAGCTGGAATAGCCATCGATGGAGCAGAGGTCCTTTTTGGTATTCCCGATGTGGCACATGCTTGTGCCTACCTGATGGGCCTTGTATATGCCTTGGAACAAAGCTACACTAAGAAACTGAAATACACCTTTGAGGTTTTTCAGAAGATCTTCCTAGAGCTGGAGGATACGAACAAGAAAATGTCCCCCAAGGTCCATGAGCTCAAGATCCGTTTACAAAAAAGCTAAAAGCCATGCAGATGCCATTGAAGGTAGAGTTGTTGGTTTTACACTGCAATTTCTCAGCTTACACTACTCCATTTAATGTTTTTGTGTTGGTCTATGCCTTATTTCGTTATGTTGTTAAAAAAAAAAGTGAAGTAAACGTAATTTTACTCTCCGGAGGCCGGGAGTCAACCGAGTGCAGTTGGGTGGTTGAGCGAGATCAATAATGAGAAAGCGAGTGGCGCAAAACTGTGTCAAACACTCAAAAGTTATTTTTAGATTATTTTTATTTATTATTTTTCTCTCACAGTGGTTATGTTTCAAAAGCACAACTGGAAAAACTCCCACACATCCAAACACCTCGCACAACCCTCTTGTCAGGTCTGCTCGAGTCTGCCCTGCTCTAAACTTACTGGGCCTCTCTCTCCATGTCATGTTTGTGTGTCAAAACGCACACACACCGGGCTAGCAGCACACAGCTAGCCTGGGTAAACCCAGCCTCCACGTGAGCATCAGTTACAGGCATAGTCTGTGATGTCACGTTGAAGGCTGGGTTCACCCAGGCTAGCCTAGCACACTACCTCTCTCTGCATAGCAGAGGAGAGAGAGGGATCGAGAACTGAGTCACATAAAAAAAACACACACACACAGCGATCGTTCTATAAGACGCAGCGACCTTTGAACAAGAGAACAGACTGCGCACTCTGCACGCTTATTGGCTGGAGGCTCCACACTCTGCACGCTTATTGGCTAGAGGCTCCACACCCCCATGTGGATCCACTGCTCAAAAGTTGCAGCCCAGAAACGTCCCGGACTCCAAAACGTGAAAACATGAAAATACAGCCAGAAGGCAGTGTCTCTGCAGATAAACACACAATTTCAGTGGGTCATAAGCATAGATTGTATAATAGAACGTCATAAGTCATGATTAAGGGGCATAACTTTTGTATGAGTGTGTCTTTTTTTCTTTCATGAAAATACAGGGAAACGTTGCATAGTATACCTTTAAGTTGACTTTACTTGCAGCATTAATTTGTTTATGTACAATATTTTTTAGTAGATTTAGTTTACCGTAGGTATACGTCTTGTTTGATCTACATAATAATCTGATCCTAAAAGTTGCCTTAAATTGTTTAAATTGGAGGACTTTGCCACGTTTCAACCAGTTTTGTATGGTTAAAATATTGATAGTATTTTTATGCAGATGAAGAGTGTTTACCTTCTCCCCTTTTCCTGCGCTGAGAAATCCCTGTTCGTCTGCTTGCAGAAACTCCCCACCCCCCGCCAGCTGATAAGGGTCATTAACGCATGTTAAGGCTCTCAGTGTGAAGTGCCTGGAATGAACAGCAGAGCTCTCGGTGCAGTAGATCAAGCAGGATTTTACGAAGTCATTTATAAATTTGCTGATTTAACCATGCAATAGCAGCAGAAAGGCTAAATAACAATATAAGGCTACTAGCTGGTTCAAAACGGACAGGCACACACACACACCTGCCAACATTAGGCTGTGAAAAAGAGGACCCCTTTGAAAATGTTTTTTTCCCTTGCCCAAATTCGGCCTAACTTTGGAGTGTTATTTAGCTACCTTCCTGACAAACTAGCATGACATGGTTGGTACAAATCGATTCCTTAGGTCTTCTAGTTTCATATGATACCAGAAACCTCACTCTGGCTATAAAACTGAGCCTGTTGGAGCCTCTGAAAGTAAATGTTCCAAATTGTGATATTTCCCAAATATCGCGATATTTCCGAAAATGTGTAAAAAAAAAAAAAACGATTCTCTGGCAGACCACAGTTTGGGAACCAAAAACCTTTGTCGCAGAAGCTAAATGTGCTTTTTGCGTATGTTAGTCACCCTGAGAGTGTTGCTCATTTGTTTTGGAAATGCCAAAATGTACAAAACATGGACAATAATAATTTGTTTATTGTTGAGTTACTAATTAGATTTTATTCATAAATTTAAACTGACTGTAATCTGTTTAATTTGTTTTCCCCCAATAAAGGTTATCAACAATGCTATCTAAAATCATGTGCAGCCTGTTTAGTTTAATTTCTGTAAAGATTTGTCAGTTCTACTGTACAGTCGGTACTGCAGGGGTTCTCAACCTTTTTTTGGCTTGTGACCCAACTTTGAAGTCACAAAAATCTAGGGACCTGAGACATTCAAATTCTGGTACACCATCGATAATATCATCAGTGACATCGTCAGTGATGTCACATGTAACAGTATTCTTCTTTTTTCCCTCAGAATTCTGACTTTAATCTCAAAATTCAAACTTTTTTCCTCAAAATTCTGACAGTAACTCGGAATTCTGACTTTAATCTCAGAATTCTGACTTCATTTTCAGAATTCTGACTTTATTCTCAGAATCCTGTTTTAAAGTTATAATCTCAAAGGTTTCCATCTAAATAAAAATAAAAGTCACTATATATATATATATTCACATTATATATATATATATACAGTGCATCCGGAAAGTATTCATAGCGCTTCACTTTTCCCACATTTTCTTATGGTACAGCCTTATTCCAAAATGGATTAAATTCATTTTTTATCTCAAAATTCTACACACAATACCCCATAATGACAAAGTAAAAAAAGTTTGTTTTTGTTTTTGTTTTGCAAATTTATGGGGGGAAAAAACAAAAATATAACATGTACATAAATATTCACAGCCTTTGCTCAATACAGAAATTACAGCCTCAAGTCTTCTTGACTATGATGCTACAAGCTTGGCACACCTATTTTTGGGCAGTTTCTCCCATTCTTCTTTGCAGATCCTCTCAAGCTGCATCAGGTTGGATGGGGAGCGTCGGTGCACAGACATTTTCAGATCTCTCCAGAGATGTTCAATCGGGTTCAAGTCTGGGCTCTGGCTGGGCCACTCAAGAACATTCACAGACGAGTCCCGAAGCCACTCCTTTGTTATCTTTGCTGTGTGCTTAGGGTCATTGTCCTGTTGGAAGGTGAACCGTCGCCCCAGTCTGAGGTCCAGAGCGTTCTGGAGCAGGTTTTCATCAAGCATCTCTTTGTACATTGCTGCATTCATCTTTCCCTCGATTCTGCCTCGTCTCCCAGTTCCTGCTGCTGAAAAACATCCCCACAGCATGATGCCACCACCATGCTTCACTGTAGGGATGGTATTGGCCAGGTGATGAGGGGTGCCTGGTTTCCTCCAGACATAACTCTTGGCATTCAGGCCAAAGAGTTCAATCTTGGTTTCATCAGACCAGAGAATTTAGTTTCTCTTGGTCTGAGAGTCCTTTAGGTGCCTTTTGGCAAACTCCGAGCGGGATGTCATGTGCCTTTTACTGAGGAGTGGCTTCCGTCTGGCCAGTCTACCATAAAGGCCTGATTGGTGGAGTGCTGTAGAGATGGTTGTCCTTCTGGAAGGTTCTCCCATCTATAGTTATGGGCGGATCCAGGCCCCTCCCCCTCCAACTAGGGCCAACTTCTTGAAATGCAAATAAGGAATGTGGGGCAGTAAAATAAGATCATCCTTTATTTGTCCCACAAGGGGAAATGACAGTCCGGGCGGAGGGGGGGGGGGGGGGTGTAGGGGTCGGTAGTGAGTTAATAGCAATCACATAACTGCAATTGCTTCAGCTTCAACCATTTACACATTATTATTGTGGTAGGGGGACACTAGGACTGGTGTGGCATCCAGCCACGGGAGCGGTTGGTGCGTCAAATACAGTTTGAGCAGACGGAAAACTAGAGCCTTCTGTTGTTTCGAGCCAGACACCAGGAGGGGCTGACCTTGGCTCCCAATCAAATTCTGTGTCACCTGGACTGTTAAAGCAGCTGGTTGGCCAATGCTCGATTGTAAACCTGGTAATGAATGGGGTTGATGTTCTATTATTGGACACCGGTTCAAATGTTACAACAATAACAGAAAGTTGCTTCTCAGCCAATTTTGACTCTGACAAACACCAAGTAAACGACTGCAAATGGCTCAATCTCACTGCAGCCAATGGACTGTCTATCCCATATCTGGGGTATGTAGAACTGGATGTGACAGTACTTGGAAGGACTTTGCCAGGATGTGGTGTGCTGGTTGTTCAGGACCCACCCAGTTCTAGAGCACTGTCTAAACAAAAGAAGCAGGTGCCTGGGCTGTTGGGGATGAATGTCATACTCCGCCTTTACACTGACCTCTATGGGGAGTATGGTCCTGCGTTGTTCCACATCCCCCAGGTCACACGGGCGGCACCTGGTTGGAGGGAAGCGTTACAACAGTGCCATCTGCTGGAAACTGAGCATAGTGACGGCAACCGTGGCCAACTGCGGGTGCGAGCAGACGGGCCAGTCCACATTCCCGCAGGCACCACAGTGATGGTCCCAGCCACAGGCCCAAAAGGTAACCAACTGAAATTGTCTGAACACAACAAAAACAAATGGCATGCTACATACGTAGGCTATAGGTACAATGTAAATAGCCTTCCCTGTCTAGTCCGCCCTGGCAAATGTGCCTGGGAAAGGAGCAGCTCAAGGGGACAGACAAGAGCCTGCTAGTGAGCAGAGTCACACCTATCTAGAGACAAAGCTTCATTCAGAACCAAACCCAACTGTTATGTGGGCCAGTGTCCAGTAGGCTAGTAGAGATTAAAATGGGGGAAATTGTGGTCCCATTATTGTTGGATACTGGGTCCATGGTCACAACTATCACTGAGAGTTTTTTCAAAGAACATTTTGGTAACCTCACAAATGCTCAGTTACGTGATTGTGCATGGTTAGATCTTAGGGCAGGAAATGGTCTAGAGCTGCCATACTTAGGCTATTTGGAGTTCAACCAGAGACACATTTAGAATGACAGATGATGTATTAGATTATAAGATACATGAGCCTGTAGGCACATAAGATATAATTTATTTTTGGCGATTGGACTCCATAAACGTTACCTCCCACAAACAGTGACGATAGAAGCGGGAAAAGGGTGATTGATATAATTTTATGAATGAGTGGGCGTGAGAATTAGAGGGTTTCTCTTAAGCGGGAAAGAAGTGAATGACTGAAGAGCTGAATGCACTCTCATTCTCATAGGCACACTCATTCACACAAGTTTCCCCATATCTTTATCCAGAATAAGCTGCTCTGCCCTCTGTTTCCACAAAATCAGCTGCAACTGCTTACCCACGTGAGAGTGTACGAGCACACACGCACGCGCGCACACACACACACACACACACACACACACACACACACACACACACACACACACACACACACACACACACACACACACACACACACAAGATAAGCCAAAAGAGGAATTGAGGCAGAACGTGACACCAGAGGAACACCTCAAGGCGGGCTTTCCTTCCTCTTGTGCTGTGTTGAAACCAGGTTAAGACGATGTAACATTTCCTGAAAACTGATGCAACTATAATGTCCCATAAGCCAAAAGCCAGTTTGCTTCTTTCTGGGATGCACAGTGACAATCTTTTTCCAGGGGTAAAAAAAAGCATTTTAGCAAAGCAGGTTGTTCTGTTGTATAATAGGGTACCGCAGGGATCATAGGCCGCGGAACCGCCCGGGCCACACGGGCCTGGGCCCGGGTACATTTCATTTTTAGAAATGAGTTCCCAATTTATTTATTTTTTATTTATTTTTATTATTATTTTTAAGATTTTTTTTTTTTTTTTTTTTACAATTAAACCTAATTTACTTATTACACTCGACTGGTTGTTTTTCAGATGTGATGTGAATCTAAAGTGAACTAAACAAGTCAGATCCACTATAAATGTTTTTCAGTAGATGCTGTGATGTAGCCACAAGAAAGGTGCAATATTAATGTTTTTCAGGAGATGGCGATGTGATGTAGCTTATCAAGAAAGATGCATTATAAATGGTGTTTCAGGAGATGTGTGATGTTGCTAGCTATAGGTTCTAAACAAGAAATATGGTTCAAATGTTTACGGTAGTTTTCCTTTCTTGCTGCACTACAATGTTACAATGCTGTGAGACGGAGCTAAACACAAAATTAGGCAGCGTTTCCACACACGTTTCGCATTTTCCTTTTATCGGTACACGCGACTTTTCCGCCTCCCTCAAGCGTGAAAACTTTTTTGCGATATTTGGAGGTTTTTGCGAATTAGGCAGCGTTTCCACTCAGTTTTTTTATGTGCAAATTGAAATTTTGCATCAAAACAGGTGGATGACTATTGTCTATTCTGTCTTTTGTGGTGTAGGGTTGCCAACCGTCCCTTAAAATACGGAATCGTCCCGTATTTGTAAATGTAGTGTCTGTAGAAAACTGTAGAACAGACATTAGTTTAGTTGGTTAAGCTAGGTTGAGAAAACAGGTTTGGTTGGTAGCAGTCTCAGACAGGCTGAAGGGAATGTGGTCAGGTGAGAGCCATTTGGCATTTGAGTGGAGAGCACAGCCAATATACACACACACACAGGTAAGCAGGGTACTGCACTCAAGAAGAATATGACAGATATGCACCACACAACCATGTGCATTCACATGTGCACTTTTGGTTCAGATCTAGGAAATAGATAGAGACTGGTTCTGTTTGAAGAGGCCAGGTGGCTCTGGCCCTGAATCTTTATGACTGGGCATATGACATAAGCATTTGTAAAGAGGCTAGGAGCTTCACCCTAGAGGACAGTTATTAAAGAACTTGAAGAGGCAAGTATTGTGCCCTCAGGCCTGAGATAAGGGGGAGATGAGAAGGGGGTTAGTTTCTCCAGAGAGAGGTCAACAAAGGATTTGGGCATCTGGGAGAGGAGAGAAGACTAACTGGTTATCGATCCAGTTTCTGCATTTGCTTAAGAAACACACCGTTCCCACAGCTGAACGGAGTGAGATGATTGGTGGAGGAGAATAGGATGTGAGGTCAGAAGGAAGGCAGGGCTTAGTCTGGACAGAGGTTTTATAAGGAACAACAAAGCAAAACTTAGACAGATGCTATCTCGATTTGTGGACCTGCAGGCACAAATGCGGTCCTACTTTTCAGCGTGCTGGTTCAAACAATAAAACCTTATTGCGAGACCTCACCGCTGGCTTTGGCTTTGAAAAGATGCAATATTAATAGTTTTTCATGAGATACTCAGTATTTAATACTAATACTAATACTAATAATAGAAAAGGAGAAGATACTGAATAATGACATCACAACAGTATAATCATAATGTTAATTTAAAATTAAATATTCTTTTAAATATGGATAAAAGTCCAAAAAACATAAAATTTTCTTCAAGATTCATCAAGATTCCATTCCTTACAGCACCCCCTGCTTAATAATAGTTCCAGCGCGGCTGCGAAAATGTGGTGGCGCATTGTGTCAAGTGTACTGGCTGGGGGAACGGTCCGGCCCCCGGTCTGACAATGTGGCCCCCTGAACAATTTAGTTGAATAGCCCTGCTGTAATTTATAGATTCATTATGCTATAACTTATTTGTACTGATACATATGCTTATATTAACCCAGTGGCACTCATATTCTGGTTTATTTCAAGAAAAACATTTTGGCTAGTTGAAATTAATTGGCTCGTAACTTTAAAATCTAGCAGCCATATTGGCTGGTGATAAAAAAAAAAAGTTTAATCTCAAACCCTGCAGGGAGAGCAGGTGGTGACATAGGAGTGAATGAGAAAAGGAGCAAATATATGATTGTTAAGACTGAATACTGACATCACAACCGTCTAATCCTAATGTTAATTTAAAATTAGATATTATATATGAATCTGGCTTCAAACGACCAAAATGTTTATATGATGATAATAATAATGATCAATGATGGTGGTTCACAGACCTGTGTGTGTGTGTGTGTGTGTGTGCGTGTGTGTGGGAAGGGGGGGGGCATCTGAACAGCCCCCCCAAGTTCAGATGCGTTCCGCTGCCTATGGCAGGGATGACGTATTTTTGTAGGATTAACCAGAAATCACTGCCATTTTGGTTTGTCAGTGGAAAAGTCTATGGGGGTTTAGAATGGGGATTTCACTTAAATGCATCAAATAAGGTCTGTGGTTGACACACGTTTATGGGAGCGCAAATTTGGGTTCAGCAGGATAATCTTCACAAACATTAATCACTTGTATGCCTTTTTTTGCCTTTAAAGTCATAAAAGTGATTAAGGTTTGTGAAGATTATCCTTCTGAACCCAAATTGACGCTCCCATAAACTTTTGTTAACCACAGACCTTATTTGATGCATTTAAGTGAAATCCCCGTTCTAAAACCCCATTCACTTTTCCCCTGGCACATCCATGTGTTTGTAGGCTACTTCGGGTACATGACATTGCTGTGTGACTGCGGAAAATAAGTCGGCAGATGCAAAGTGGCATAACTCCAAATGACAGCGATATTCTCCTCTAACCTTCACCTTTCCAGCCTAGCCCTGCTTGTCACTCTCCTCTCCTGTCACTCTGCTCTCCCCAGGGTGATGGAGTACTCGTCGTGGTTTTCCTAGTCACATGCCTCCCCGCTGAAGCATTAGGAAAATATGCCATCTAGCTATTTTCCAGCGAGGACACCCAAGGCAGGCAGGCAGGCACAACTCCCGTAACACGCTGGGACCAGCTCTGACAGGGCCTGGATTCCACTGCCGACCCTTCAGGGTTGTGACCCTCAACAACACCCTTGGGTCAGGTAAAGGCCAATTTAAAAAAAAGCTAATAGGCAACGAGTAATGGAGTATTTGTGGAATAGATCAATGTTTATAAACAGTATGAGTATGTTGTATATGTGTGCTCGCTAAATGTCTACAGGAATCCTTTGGGTTTATATGGAAGAACACTTAATGAAGAATTCTAATCGAAAATGTTTTGTGTCGTTTTGGAAATGAATCAATTAATCATCATTTAGTAGGCTACCTGCAAAAGATAGAGGATCCAGTTTGTCATTCATTCATTTATTTATTTATTTATTTATTTATTTATTTATTTATTTATTTATTTATTTATTTATTTATTTATTTATTTATTTTTGTCAACCAAGGACTTAAACTCAACCAAGGAAATATAAACGGAATCTATGACCTTATAAATATAAATAAAATCTGTGACTGTATAAATATAAACTAAATGTATTGTTTTTGGGGGGGCATTTTGCCTTTATGTGATAGTGGAGAGACAGGAAACATTGGGAAAGAGAGAGAGGGTTGACGTGATAAAGGTCCTGGCTGGTCAGGTCATTGGTCGACTGGTTAGGGATTCTCCTCGAAGCGGGAAACTGCGGGGTGATTAAGAAGTGAGTTTCTCCTAGGAGAGTGAATACATAAAAAGAGAGTAAATGATGATAATAAAGTCTCTCTTAAAGAATTTTCGCTAAGCTATATTTGGACATCACTATACTGGGAAAATGTGTCACACGCAGGGGGGTCCTGGTAGTGAGAGATGCAGATGACCCTCAAATGCAGTATAAGAAAATGCAAACCCCTGGGGTGCTTGGAATAAATGTGATCAAAGGGTTGAGTTGTTTGTGCAGTCTGGTCCCAGTCCTTTTGATGATCCTATAGGCAGGGATACTCAGCTTGCTTTGTCCGAGGGCCACTTTTGCAAAATGACAGGAGGCCAGGGGCCAGTTAATAAACAAACATTAATATATTTTTTTCTGTAGCCGATTGTAGGTGTTTGGTGTGTCAGTTTGAGACTCACCTGAGCAACAACAAGCGTCAGCTTTGATTGGTAAATATCACTCTGTTTGCAAAGGATGAACCTGATTTAGGTTGTACTAATTCCCAAGCAGGGGCATGTCAAACTGCAGCTGGATGTCACGACTGATGATGTCACAATTTTTATGACCTCATTAGTAGATAGATAGATAGATAGATAGATAGATAGATAGATAGATAGATAGATAGATAGATAGATAGATATTTTATTCAAGTGTCATGCACACAGGGTGCCCAGCCCGCATGGGCTTATAAGACACTAAAAACAACAATCTTGCATGGTGTGTAAACAATTCAACACAAACATACAGTATGTATACATATACACACAGTATGTATGCATATACATATACACACTAGATACATATGCACAAACATACACATTATAGAACTCAAATCAAATATACAGCATATTTTTTCTCTTTTCCCAGGCTTTAGAAATAAAATTGGCTGTATGGAATGCTCCTTTTCTAAAACATAATTCAAGTTTTTTGTAATCATCCAAATAAAATAAATCATTATATAACAAGCTCATTTTCTCGAAAAGCACATGTCTAAATTCATCAGAGGACAGAAGAACCTAAAATGAATCTCATTTTTAATCTGTTCTAGATCACAGAACAGGCAAAGTCTCTGTTCCTCAGGTACACCGCTAAACCTACCTGTCTCTATGGCAAGAGGCAAGGTACCTGAGCGTTGCTGGGCACAGAGAGATCTTTGTGTTTTGGATAGATTTTGTTCAACATATTTTTCTACTTCATAAGTATTTTTTATAAGACAATAAGTTCTTAATTTAGGCTTATTCGATATTTCTATAGTCCATTTTTCTTTATGTAATTGGAAGAAAGCTTTTTTAATTTCTTGAATATTGCAATGTAGTCTATTGTTAAATATGAATGACAAATCAGAAATGGAAAATAAGGATTTCACCTCACTGGCCCAGGGAGATAGTTTTGATGTTTCCCAATTGAAAATCTTTCTCGTCAAACTATCAGGCATATTTACCAGTCTGTTCCATAAGTGAAGCATTTCACATTTATGCCTGACATTTGACGGTTCCCAACCCATGTCTCCACAAATGCTGCTATTGGAGAACGTTTATGAACTCTCAAAAAGGAGCCAATTAGCTCTGTATTGTACTGTGTTAGATTTGGTCTGTTCGTTAAAGCCCCAGACCCCAGCTGCATAGTCTGAAACTGGACATACACAGGACCTATACAATTGGGTAAATGACAATTAGTATTGTGGAGAGTCTTGTGTGATGTGGCATCATCCGTCTGTATGAGTTATCATGTTGTCACAACGGCTCTGTGCATAAGTGATTTATGACAGACAATTGTCTGTTTGTCATAGAGATTGTGACATGATCAATAATGATATCATCAGTGATGATGTCAAGTCAAGTCAAGTCAAGTCAAGTTTATTTGTATAGCACATTTCATACACAGAGGCAATTCAAAGTGCTTCACATAAAATGGATGACAGGAAAATAAAAGAATAAAAGAAGAGAATAAAATGGACATTTAAAAGCATCACAACAAAACTTAAAAAAAGAGTATAAAAAGTGCATTAAGCATCAGGCGCAGCAGTTGCAAAAAGAGCTCAAAACTTATAGAGGACTCATTGGGTTTGCATAATAGAATAAATCAATGTATCTATATTGAGTTCCCCGACTGGATGTCACCACCGATGATGTCACAATGTATATTAACTGATGTCACTTATGTCCCAAACGGTTTCTCATGTGGCCACCCGGGAAAAATAATTGCCTACACAACAACGGGAGACTATAATACACAAGAAGCAAGGGGAAACTAAAAACATAATGCACATGATACACAATAGTAAAAACAATATAAAAGGCCTAATGAAAACAGTCAATAAAATAACGTATTAAACCCAGGATCAGCTGCTCCTGATCCAGCTCTTTACAGAAGTAGGCCGGCTGTTCCACAGCACAGCTGCGTGTCATCCAATCAATCGTCAACATTGTCAAAATTGAACAAATCTCCAATTTTCAGAAGTTATTGGTACTACACACACCCACCCCCAAGGTCGGGAGGTCTTCAGGTGGTGTTTTGGAGAGATTTTAACTGATTAACCTTATTATTTTAGTTAAATTAGTCATAGTGTTTATACATATATTGGGATTTTTGGTATATTTACAGTAGCCTACATTTGTGGACAGTGAACAAACCCTCACTTATTGTTTTCACAGCTTCTGAATATTCACTCAAAGGCCATGTAAAACATCTCAGTGAAACATGGTTACTGCTGTTTTTATGTGACAGATGAGCATTGAACACATTCAATCAATTAATCAATCAAGTTTATTATCAGACATAAGGTCCATAGAAAAAACAGGCATAACATTTAAAAGAACACACACAAAAACTCAGTACAACTATAAAAGGCACTTATACCAAAAATTCCACATCTGTGATTGGTATCTCACAGCACTGATACCAGGATTGGTCCGCAGCATGACAATGAAATTGAATGAGTACAGTTGCTTATTGTTTTAAGGACAGTGTAATCACTTATTTAACCACAGAAGATGAAGAGAGAGTTTATTGTGGATGACATTTTGAACGAGGTAAAGACCCTCCAAAAGTAAATGACCACAATAAGAAAAAGAAATAAAGGCAGACTTTATCAGCACATTTTGAAATATTTTGGGGGCACTTGGTATAAATCAAAGTATCAGACCCACTTTGCTCAAGTTTCCTTCCCCCCCCAAGGCCAACGCGTTTGGGCATGTGCCTTCATCAGAGCATCATACAGAATGATGCTTTTTTTTTTTTTTTTGCTGCAGTCAAACCGGCAAGTTGAGTACGCTTCTTATTTTGAGAGAGATTTAGTTAGTACGGACAAATCATTGAGCATCAAAACAGAGGGAGAAGGGGGTACAGTTATAGACAACAGTGTAGAAAGTTATACGAAAAAGCAAACAGTATGAATGGAAACCGTATGAAAGACGCTTGTTGTCTCTGAGCTGCAGATGCATTACGGCAGTGATACTGAACTTGTGGCCTGCATGGGGGCCAGATGCGGCCCGCGATAGGGTGCAGAGTGGCGCCCCCCTGACCATTTTATAATTCACAATGAAAACTAACATGAAATAAAGTTTGACTGAGCTCCAGCTAAATTGTCAAATACTGCCATCTGCTCGCCACTTATGTACTGTATGTACTTAACTAACTTAACCTAACTAACTATCTTGTGTGCACAAAATTGGCAGACTAAACTCCGGCTGACACCCCAAAAACCTACAATCCGCTGCTGCACAGAAAAAATAATATTATTGTTTGTTTGTTTGTCTGTTTATTAACTGGTGCCTGGCCGCCTATCATTATACAAAAGTGGCCCCAGAGCAAGTTGAGTATCCCTGCATTAGTGAATGGTGGGAGGAGGGGAGTTTGGATTTGGAAAAACCACACGCTTCCTTCCTGAAATCTGCGCCTCAGGCATCTGCTTCGTCCATACATATTTGTCATCTCTGAGGATTACGGCTGTCTTCTCAGCGACAGCAGCATGGGCTTTGATCAGGATATCCAGTAGGCGAGCCTCTCTGGTGAAAATGAAACAGTGAGATAATGAGTTGGAAACTATGAATGTAACATGTAATTATTATTAAGACATTATTTTTAATTCATTTAATTTTTTAACTTTACATAAACTTTACATAAGACCCAAAACAAAATGTTTTCATCAACTGTTGTAAATATCTTAGTTTTGATAATAATGTCATCATATAAATTCACAAGGATAGTACAAATTAGATCTCCTCAAGGGCTTTTACTTGATGTATAAATTAGATCTCCAGATATCCAAAATGTTACGCTCTTCTGGCTCCAGCTTTTGATCTTTTTTGTATAGGCCTATATACATCAGATCTGCAATTAGGCCCGCCCCCTTTTAGGGGGAAAACACAAGCCTCTCCCTGTTGACTTCAATGTAAAATAGCACTACCCCAAAAATGTATAGAAAAATAACAATCAATCTCCGGACATGTGCCGCCAGCAGCCGCCTACAAAATGACGCATCTGGTGTATAACAGTGGCGCCGGAACGAGTTTGCAATAAGGGGGATACAATTTTTTTTATTTTACTTTATTTATTTATTTTATTTTTTTTTACTTTTTTTTTTATTACTTTTTTTAAAGGCGCCCAAAGGGCGCCGCTCTTTCGGCGCCCGCAAGGGCGGCGACGAAAAATTTATGTTTTTATGGACGTTTGGATGATTTTTAGCCATATTTAGATGAATATGTCATTTTAAATTAACATTAGGATTATACTGTAGTGATGTAATTATTCAGTATTTTTCCTTTTCTCACTCACTTGGTGACCTGCTCTTTAGGTCATTTTATAATTACACTACAACAGACAGCAACACAGGCAGAAACACTGAACTTATTATTATTATTATTATTATTATTATTATTATTATTATTATTATCACTTTGAAACACAGTGCAAAACTTGTCATCTCAACACAAAAATAATAACAATAACCGTATACGATTATAGCAGCAGCCAATGACAGTGAGTGCAGTACAGAGTCCAGGTCTGTCTGTCTCTCAGGTGTAATAATCCCACAATGATCACGGCTTTAACAAGTGTCACAGGCTGTGTAAACAGTGTAAAGTGGGCTCTAAGCGTCAGGGGCAGTTGCCCCCTCAGATTAAAAAAAAAAAAAAAAAAAAAAAAATTTAGGGGGACCAAATTTTAAGGGGGACAAAATGTCCCCATGTCCCCCTTGTTCCGGCGCCAGTGGTATACTGCGGATATATTTCACGGCAATAACTGAAATGCACATGATCTTGGCATATCCAGATAGATTTCCTTTCACTAACCTGGGCACGAACTCGACCAGTTGTTTGCACAACGACTGGATGAACAAACTGCCTAGCTCCGGGTCTCTCATGGAGATGTCGCCAGCAACAGTGGCCATGCCTATGAAGAAATCTGCAACTCTCGGATTGGAGTCAGCATCAGCCGGGCCATCAGTGCTGAGTGCAGGGCCGCCGGACCCGATGTGGACCATCTGCTGTACGTTGGGGCCCTGGCAGGCCTGGATGAAGAAAAGCTTGGGTTTTCCATCCAGAGTTCCACACTTCTCTCCACTGAAAGGCGCCTTGAGCTCGCTGATCTTGACGGGGAGGCCATCCACACCAAACACACTTCCCTCCTCGCCGTGGCTGAGAACGATGCAGACCACACAGTCCATCTGACTGTGGTCCATCTCGCCAAGCTTCTTCACCACAGACAGCATCTTAGTACTCTCACAATCATTCTTTATCCGCATCTTAAATCCCAGCCAGGTAAACACTTTCACCAGATTTTCTGAAATACACAAAAACACCCCCCCACCCCCCCGACACACACACACACACACACACACACACACAAACACAAACATTATGCACATGTAGATAAGGAATGGAATATTGGCACAGTTTACATTTGAGAAGGAATTATTTCCAGAATTAATAGAAATTAGCCTCACGTTCATCAATCTGGGTTCCTTCACGAGTTTCCATTTTGCCCTTGAAGTCATAGTTGTTTATGATCAAGCACACACCTCTCACTTTTCCTCGTCCCATATGATACTTTTCCAAAATCTACAGTCAGAGATCAACAAGAAAAGAAGACAGATTACACGTTTTGTTCAGAAGTGTTCATAATAAAGCATAATTTCATAATTGTGTTCATAATTTGCATGAAGAAATCAGCCACCTCTTCCTTTGTGCTTGTAGTTTGTACTTGGCCAGAGCTCCCTTGTTTCTCTATTGGACAGATGATCACAGTAAGGGGAGGGCGGGGGGGGGGGGGGGTGCTGATTAGAAATGTAGACATTGATCACATCATAGAAATGAAAACGAGAGACTGCATGATGAGAGACTGCATGATATTTCTTGGATTGTAGACATACTTCTGTTTCCCTCATGTTGCCACAAGGCTAATCACATGTCAGTTCCCTCTAACTGATCAGAAAAATAGGTACAGGGACACCCCACAGTAGCAGGCTGGATTTTATGACAGGTCTAGGCCTATATGTCCATAATTTCCAGGCAGGAATGGTCAAATTATGAATAATTTCAAATTAAAAAACACTGCAACTGCTACAACAATTGATCTGCAGTGTTCAATGTTCACAAAAAAGAAATCCACTCACCGGCGCCGGAATCAGGTGCAGTTAGGCCCAATTCAATGGTCGCTTTGGCTGCAGAAATACAGACAGAGAAATGTTGAATAGCCCTGAAATAATTTGATGACAGACTTCTTATTTCTACACTATAACCTCATCAGGAACATCTACTTCCTTCTCTATCCCAGAGGACTGACCAAGATTTCAAATTCAAATTGGTTCTCATATTGATAGAAGTAGCCTTGAGGACCACAGAAAGAGAAAGAGGGGGTGGGGGGCAGAGAGGGAGTGCAGCGCAGAAAGGGAAGTTGATGGGGTACTACATCACCCAAATATGTCATATTAATCAGATTAGTAATGTTGCATGTGTGCATAGTTTTTTACAATAGTGTTAGCTCAAATGGTAACGTTAAACAGTAAGTGGATGGACAATGCTAACGCCATTAGCACCATGTTGTGGGGTGTACAGTCAAATAAAAACAAAAATTTCGGTGGGCTAACCTAACCTAACCAAAAACGTCCGCCTTGTAAAAAAAAAAAAAAAAAATTATATATATGTGTGTACTGCATGGTATCCACCAAGATACCATCACGTCGGAATGTTTGGAGCGGGGGAGTCTGGTGCAGCGCACAGGTCGTAGACCTGGTGAGACGAGGGAGGAGCCCGGCCGGGTGGCAACCCACAGAGCCCGGTCCCTCTACGTACCAGAGCCCTTCCTCCCCCGGTCCCGGCAGAGTAGTTCCGGAGCAGCGGATTGAGTGGCCCTGACCACGTGACCACCTTCGACCCTTCCTAGAGGGCTGACCGTGGGTAGCTACTGGGACGTAAGTTGGGGCTTGGCCAGCCCCGGCTGGGTCACCTGGGCGAGGGTGTATGATGTTGCGAGACCCGAAACCTCCTATGACCCCAGGGTACATCACTGAGAATACGTCTTAGTTGCATCCATGCGATGTTTTCTCTTTATGTGTATGTATATACTGTGTATATATATATATATAGAGAGAGAGATTTCTTTATTATTATTATACATTTTTTGACCCAGGGGCCACACTGAGTGAGGTCAGGGGCCACAAATATTTGGCCCAAGTAGATCTTAAAGGGATAGTTCGGATTTTTTGATGTGGGGTTGTATGACGTACTTGCGGACAGTCAGTGTACTGGCTGCAACGCTCTGGACCCCCTCGCACTCCAATTTAGGAGAAGTGCAGTCCAGCCGTGTCAGGCACAGAGAGCTGTGTAAGCGCTCTTTGGGGACCATGAGCAAAAAGTGTAATGTCAGGAAAAATAGAGCAGAAATTGTTTTTTTAGTGAAAACTTAGCTAATTAATTTAAAATATATATATATTTTTTTTTTCTCAAGTGAATGCAATAGGCTTCCTTCCGTACACTCGTGACTCCTTCTTTGTCACCTCTTACCACCAGTCAAATGCTGGTTAATCTCAGCTGTGGCTGGTAAAGTACTGAGCACTTTTTCAGGTCAGTAGCTTGTTTTCAACCAATCCATTCTGTTCTGAAACAATAACAATAACAATAATTTTGATGGTCTGAATTTGTGTCATATTTTGGTGGCAGTTGGCTGGTGGTTAAGAGGATGTTCAGCCTCTAACTGGACCCCCCATGCGCTTGTGCCGGAAAACAATTTTCACACATGAAAGGCATAGACCACTTTCTGGTCATTTCCCGGTATAAAGCGCACGTGTGAAAACGGCTCAGATCTACTGAAGTGTCTCACAAAGAGCTTCACAAAAGCTTGCCTGTCTGTTTTCACACATCTATTATCTATGTAGGATAACAACAGAGTACGAGTCAAAATGATACAGCCCACACTTTAAATAAGTTGTTGATGCAAAGTGTTATATTATAACTACATTAATGTGAAGATGTCTCTAAATAATGTGGCAGTTCTATATTTCCACTTCTCATCACTTACCTTTAGCCAACTGGTCCACTAGGTCATTCCTGGGGACCCTGCTTAAAACCTGCTTGGTCACCTCATACCAAGCAGAGTCTTGGATATATTTCTGCACGATCAAATCAACTGTTTCACGCATCTTTGCGTTCTGCAGATCACACCAAGGGATGGGTTGGATGGGGCCTTTGGGCCCTTGGATTGTAGTGATCTTCAGGCGCCACTTGAAGTCACTAAACTGTTCACATCCCAAATTCTTCAGTATTTCCAAGAGGAGTTTTGATACCTCATCTTCATCCACTGCCGCTGCCATTGTTGCTTCCTGATCAAATTAAAGGATATTGTATTATTTTAAGGTTAGGGGGATTATGCAGTTATTAAAGATTCCTCTCTTTGCATTTTATAATGCCACTGTTTTAGATATTTGGGTCTTATCATTAGCTAATCAGCCCAGACAACACAAGGTGGTAAAAAAAAAGTTCTATTGTTTGATCATATGCTACAGCCTACATTTCTTCAGCTAGGTCTTTAATAATGGCCCTCTGCCTCTCCCATCAAATAGACTATTTCTCCCCCATAGGGTTTAGAGACCTTTGCTTCCTCATTTATTTCATGATGTCCCACCCCAACATCCATGTTTCAAGAAGAAATATCAAATTAAGGAAGTAAAGATGCCATTTCTGGGTCTTAAAGGTAAGAAAGTCTCCAAAATGACATAGGGAAAATAGCCAAATGCCCTATCCTTTTATGTCTGTTTGTGTTTTCCCACATCTAGCCTGCACACAAACACACACAAAAACTAAAACAATAATAGTTCCCTAAAATTCACTATAAACAAATTAACCGCGCAGTTTAATGATGTATCTTAAGTTCAGCCCAAGAAAAAGATTGTTTCCAGAATAGGTAGTGAAATTAATATTAGCCAAATATGATTAACTTCTACTTTGTTTTAGAAATGTGTAATAGGTTAGCCTTTTATGCCTGCCATGGGCTAATATTTCCCTGCTGATTCTAAGCGTAGGCTATTATAGCATTATGCATCTATAGGTTAGCATCTCGTGCGCTATGCACGCTCGATTCCTAGAGCCCGCCCTGCAGCTCAGCTGTTTTGCATCTGCTGATAGGATTATGAACTAAATTAGATGACCCACAGACAATTCAATTGCCCCCCGACCTCCAAAGTCATCATCATCAGCGATTGCTCCTCCTCTGTCCCTTTGAAATATGTTCTGAATCTGCACTGCACCACATGTTGCACATAATTTCATTTTTCTCGTTTGAGATGGCTCTGGCAGGCTCGCAGTCGCCTGGAAAGCAGACGAGAGCAGATGTGGAGCAGCCAGTTGAGTGAATGAGCCGACTGCAGTCACTGTGCAGTCAGCCAATCAGAGGCAGAGATGGGCGGGTCATGCCTTCGGCCATCATGGGGGGAAAATATCGCGGAATGGATGCAGACTGGAAGTTATTTCCTCAAAGAGGAGCGCAAAGAACGGTAACGCTTTAGAATACAGCCCACAAATAAGCATGTAGTTATAGTATAACTATGGGGTACCAGGAGTGTAGTTATAGTATATCTACGGGGTACAAGGAGTGAATTTAGACTTTAACTAGAGGGTAACAAGATCTGTAGGCTACTTATAGTATAACTACGGAGTACCACACTGTACTTACAGGGTAACTACGGGTCGCGGTCTGTATTCTGAAGCAGGGGACCAATTCTGTAGGCAGTAGGCTACTTATAGGCTAATTACGGGGTAGCACACTGTAGGGTACCTACGGGGTCGCGGGCTGTATTCTAAAGCAGGGGACCAATTCTGTACTTATAGGCTAGTTACGGGGTACCACACTGTACTTGTTCTCTGTAGCCTGACATGATCCAGAGTCCATGTTTAAAAGGCACTTATAACTATAGCCTACTCCTTGTACCCCGTAGTTATACTATAACTACACTCCTTGTACCCCTTTGTTATGCTATAACTACACTCCTTGTACCCCGTAGTTATACTATAACTACGTGCTTATTTGCGGGCTGTAGTCTAAAAAGCGTTACCCAAAGAACTTACGTTGATAAGAACCGAAGGCTAATCGCTTGTTCCATTGCAACATCAGCGCACAGCAAATCCGCCATTTTGCCCTGAAGACTATGATTGGCTGTCATGGTTCTGTGCTGTTGTCCCATTGGCTCAAGGCGGCGGTTTTTAGGCCAAAATGGCGGCGTCTGTGTTATTTAAAAAGGCAGCAGCCTCCTCCTCTTGTGTTCAATACTCTTTGACGCGAGTAAAATGAAGCGGGCTCCTACCAAGATTGCGACTTTCTCATCTCCATAATAACAACACGCAGCGTCTCTCCCTTAATGTGAGTCAGATAAGAGCGTTTACCGCCCACCCTGAAGTCCCGAGCTGCTGCAAAGTTAACTAATATCCCCCCTTTCTTTTCCTTTTTATTTGTATGGTGCCATCTGACTGAAAGACGCGACTAATCAGCATGCGTCTTTCGCCTTGTGTGAAGTAGCATGTAGTAGGCACTAACTCTCTTTGTTTTTCTGCAACATTAAAGTAGTAGTAGTATTTATTTGTCCTTTCGGAAAGTTGTCAGATAGGCCTACAATACAGTACAGTAGGCTACAACACAATGCGACGACAATACGTCAAACAATAACGGATATGATCACAAAGTGCTTCGCACCAACCCCACCCCAGTGGAAAAAAGTAAATAAATAAATTACAAGAGCTCTGGTCATGTGTTCAGAGCTTATTAAGCAGGCCAATGCTGGATGGTATGAAAGATCTCTGGGCACGGGAGGTCCGCAAAGGCGGTAGGCCTACCCTGTAGGCTACCTCCGTCCCGATTAAAGACTCCGACAGTAATCTTGTATGACACTCACCCTGCCTCAGCCGTTTCCCTTCTGCTCTCTGCCTTCAGTGAATGGAGTATGCATGTCTTTTACTTTCACTTAAGGTCACTGACTTTACTCCGCCTATAGAGAGCCAAAGTGAAGGTCGCTTCCTGCTTCCAAATGCGTATAGCCTACCAGAGATTTTGGAAAATGCTTAAAGTCGAGCTGAACCCAAGAATGACTTTTCTTTTCTTTTAGTTCAAATAGGCCTACTGGGTATGCAGTGCACCTATTTAATAATGTATGCAAAACAAGTCACAACAATCTAATTTCTTTAGTTTTTCACACTTTTTCACATCCAAAGTTCGTTTTTCAAGATTTCATTGATAACAGTAATTTACAGTTTGCTGACGTCACCTAGTACTATCAAATTTCTACCCCATTTCAACCAATCATATCACGACATGCAGCTGTCAATCAAATCTTAATTTCAGGATAATTTTCTCTTCCAAATGAAGGAGAAAATGGCGCCTAGTGCCTGTCATCTGGCAGAGTTTCTAGCCCATAACTAACTTGAGCAATTATGCAAACTAAATCAAACGGTAATGTTTAAGAATGCAAAGAAATGTAACTGGCTCATTAAAACACGCATTCCAGGAATATTATTTACATTTATAACGATAATGGCGCGCGCCTCCGAGCCTGACACCCTCCCTGGCTGTCAGGGGTCGTCTCTCGGAGATTCCAGGCGGGCGGGCAGCACCTATGGATCGGATTGTCCGCTCGCTCCGCACGAAGCAGGTGGCTCCCTGGTATTCTGCGGATTCCACTCGCGTAGCATGACAACAGGCTGAATCCCATTCGATTTGGGGGTGGAACATGCCAGGATTGGCCAATGCGAAAGCCAGTCCTCAGAATTGTAAAATCAAATCATCGACACGTATATGGTCCGCCTCTCAATTCGTTTTCAGTGTCCGATGCTCTGGTGCATTCCGTTCCGGTTCACTTCGACTTTAAAGTCCCTGGAAACCAGAAATATTTTTTTTTATTTTAGCATTTTGAGTTCATCACATCACAGGAACCTATGTTAATAAGCCACCAGCCAAATTTGAACGTTGCAAAGTAGGCTATATAAATTTAGGTTTGACAGTCATGACAAAAGTCATGAGAATAAATTACATTTTAGTCTTTTCTCCCGCTGACTGTGTGGGCGTGTCCCGTGTGTGTGTGTGTGCAGGACTGCAGGTCTCCTCCGAGAGAGAGAGAGAGAGAGAGAGAGAGAGAGAGAGAGAGAGAGAGAGAGAGAGAGAGAGAAAGTGAGAGAGAGAGGGAGGGAAACGGAGAGAGAGAGAGAGGAGAGAGAGAGAGAAGGAAAGAGAGATGGAGTGTGTGTGTGTCTGTGTTCGCTCGTTGCTCGGCGCATACTGACAGAGAGGAAGAGAGACTCTGCCGCTGCGAGTGCACAGCGCTACTGTGTGTGTGTGTGTGTGTGTGCGCACGTGCATGCGTGCGTGTCTGTGTGTGATTCGATTAAATGTTATGACGTGATAAGATCATTCATTTTAGCACCGCGCGCACTGCTCTCTTCAATGAGGAAGTCCAGACCTTGTAGAAAAGTGGCGATTTTGGGGGTTTGGGTTGAAACTAATGTCTCCTACTTTCTGAGGCACACAATTACTCACATACGACCCTACATTTAATAGTTAGAAGGTTTTTGTGGATTTTGGTTTCCAGGGACTTTAATAAAAATAGTTGTAGGCCTAGGCATATTTGTTCAAACCAAACGATTCAGCTATAGAGAGATTCAGCGGTAACGCTTTAGAATACAGCCCGCAAATAAGCATGTAGTTATAGTATAACGACGGGGTTTAGGGCTGTAGTTATAGTCTAACTACGGGGTTTGAGGAGTGAATTATAAGATCTGTACTTATAGTCTAACTACGGGGTTTAAGGAGTGTAGTTATAGTATAACAACGGGGTTTAAGGAGTGTAGTTATGGTATAACAACGGGGTTTAAGGAGTGTAGTTATGGTATAACAACGGGGTTTAAGGAGTGTAGTTAGAGTATAACAACGGGGTTTAAGGAGTGTAGTTATAGTCTAACTACGGGATTTAAGGAGTGTAGTTAGAGTATAACAACAGGGTTTAAGGAGTCTAGTTAGAGTATAACAACAGGGTTTAAGGAGTGTAGTTAGAGTATAACAACGGGGTTTAAGGAGTGTAGTTAGAGTATAACAACGGGGTTAAACCCCGTTGTTATACTCTAACTACACTCCTTAAACCCTGTTGTTATACTCTAACTACACTCCTTAATCCCCGTTGTTATACTCTAACTATACACTCCTTAAACCCCGTTGTTATACTCTAACTACACTCCACCTGTAGTTACCCTGTAAGTACAGTGTGGTACCCCGTAATTAGCCTATAAGTACAAACATTTGTCCCCTGCTTCATAATACAGCCCGCGGCCCCGTAGTTAGACTATAAGTACAGATCTTGTTACCCTCTAGTTAAAGTATTTTTTCACTCCTTAAACCCCGTAGTTAGACTATAACTACACTCCTTAAACCCTGTTGTTATACTCTAACTACACTCCTTAAACCCCGTTGTTATAGTCTAACTACACTCCTTAAACCCCGTTGTTATACTCTAACTACACTCCTTAAACCCCGTTGTTATACTCTAACTACACTCCTTAAACCCCGTTGTTATACTATAACTACACTCCTTAAACCCCGTAGTTAGACTATAAGTACAGATCTTATAATTCACTCCTTAAACCCCGTAGTTAGACTATAACTACAGCCCTAAACCCCGTTGTTATACTATAACTACATGCTTATTTGCGGGCTGTATTCTAAAGCGTTACCGATTCAGCTTTAGACCACAGAACATTTCACTCGGACCAAAACGTAAAAGAATTGCGGATTTAAAGAAAATATTTGTCAAAGAGAAAAAATTAGCTGCTTAGAGTTTAAAGATAAATACATTTAATAAGAAGTAATTTGTACCTGTGTACTTCACAGAGTTAACATAGTGGCCCCTATCGTTGCATCGGCGCAGTTTCTAGGCCGAGCGGCAGGCGCAGATCAAAGCAGTGGGCGTGGAAAGGCGCACTTGATATCGTCGTGCTGGCGCTAGATGCAGCCCAAAGCATTACAACCACGCCTTTTAGGCGTAAAATTATGCACCGTCATGCTCATTGGATAAGTGCAATAAACGAATCGCACGCTTGCCTTTTTAGCTCCAATTCCAGTGATCCCGCAAAACCAGACGAAAGCCAAACGCTCTGCCCCCCCCCCCCCTCCCTTCATCCAGCCTGTCTGTCTGCATTATAGGCTATTATTCCATATTATTATGCTTCTCAAACCAATCTAACTGCAGTTTCAATACTGCAAGCATGTAAATACGCTACACTATAGCAAGATCAAAGTGAAAATAATGTTCTATGCATCAGCTAGAAAAATATAGCCTATTAGATTGGTGAAAGTTTGTCCAGAAAGATATCATTTTCTCTCGCCTGCTGCAGGAAGGATGATGCACATAAATATACCCTACATTATGTCAAGTCATTTCATAAATGTGTTTTTATTGTAAAACTAAATGTGAAATAGGGCCAAGTTATTGGAGGGACATCACAGTATAGCAGATGCCATTAGAAGCGCGTTCCGAAATCACGTTAACTCGACAAGGGGTATATATAGGCCCAGGAGGACATATATGTTTCACATAGGGTGGTGTTTTCATTTCGAGGTTTTATTTGGTCCAATATTGAAATGTTGACAATGGCAGGCTGTGTTACCATTACACATTAATTTAGAACTACCTTTTATATCTATTTTGGCTCATTTGGTGGCTATTTAGTAGCGAAATGAAGAAACACAATGCATGCTGGGAACTCAGAGAGAGAGAGAGAGAAGGGTGACAGAGAAGAAGCAGTGAAGGCACAGAATAGGCCTGCTTTACAAAAGCGCAAAGCGCTAAATGTAGGCCAGGTCCCAAGATATCACTAGGCTGGTATTTAGCGCCGACACGCCCACTTTGGGACTGCGCCACGCCCATTCGGCCTAAAGCGCATTTGGCAGCCTAAAGCCTATTGCTATCTTGCCGAAACAGGCGCAAGGCACGTTTTTTTGCGGTTAAGGCCCGTAATAGCGCCGATGGCCTGTGGGAGAATAGAGCCCACAGTGTACATCTTCACAAGTCATTGATACGGGCAACAACAAGAAAATATTTGTTCAATGTTTTTTTGTTTTTTTTGTCCGAATGAAATGTTCTATGTTCTCTCCGAATTATAAATATAGCTGAATCGCTTGGTTTGAAAGTAAAACTATTTTTATACGCATTTTACGAAAAGTCTATGGAAAATAAAATAGCCGATGAAATCCCTTGGTACACATGCTGAAGCAGGAAGTGACGTTCACTTTGGCTCTCTCCTGTAAAGTTTAGGACTAGGCTACTCCAGGAAGGCAGCATGAGGCGGAGCTCCGCAAAGTGGGAGCACATTCCTTTTCCACTGCTGCTGCCATTGCTTCCTGATCAAATCAAGGGATATTTCATCATTTCAAGGTTAGGGCAATTATGCAATTATTAAAGATCCCTTTCATTGCATTTTATAATGCCACTGTTTTAGATATGTTGGTCTTACACTGGTTCACAGCTGACTCAAGAGGCTGAGACCATTGAGCTATTAAATATGGAGAGATGGTGGCTATCTCCGCCCAGTAGGGTCGAGTGAAGCCGAAATCCTGCCAGATCAGTGAACCAGATTCTGCGCAGTAGCTCCATTGAGTTAGAACCTCTGAGAGCTCCCCGCCCCTCTGAACTTTCTTATAGAGCTGTTATTTCTAGATTTGCGCACAGTGCGTTGTGTAGGCCTATATAGCTACAGTCTAGCTCTGTAAATATTGCACTTTAAGTTGTAATATTTTTTGTCTCGGCAAAAGTAACCAGGAAGATTCCCACTATGAGATCAGTTTATCAAAATGACGCCTGTACGAAAATCTGATTTTCGTTGTCGGAGATTGAGCTCGTATCAGCCAGACAAAGTGGTAACACTTCATAATACTGTAACACAAAAAATGGGTAGTTACTGAGGAACGAGTAAGGAACGAACCATTAGTTCATGAATAGTTAATAATTAGTTAATGAGTAGTTGATAGGTAGTTCCTTAATGGTAGTTACTTAAGAACTGACCATTAGTTACCATGTTAACGAACCAGTAAGTAATGATTACTTCCCTAAAAAAAACTTTTTTTCATTTGTTTTCATTAACTAGTTCATTAATAGTTAATCGGTAGTTCCTTAAAGATCCTTAATGGTAGTTACTTAAGAACTGACCATTAGTTCCCATGGTAGTTACTTAAGAACTGACCATTAGTTACCATGTTAACGAACCAGTAAGTAATGATTACTTCCTTAATTTTTTTTTTATATTTCACTAGTTGTTAAGTAATGGTAAAGTAAGCAGGAAGTAATGGTGTATTCCTTAGTAACTACTCAGTAAGATGTACTGCTTTACTTGAGGGGGCACAAACATGTTAAGTAATGGTAAAGTTTATATAAATTTATATATAGTTTTAATAGTTAATAGTTAATAGTTAATAGTTAATAGTTAATAATAATAATAGTTAATAGTTAATAGTTATAATTTATATATAGTTTATATAGCAGGAAGTAATGGTGCATTCATATAGTATATACCGAGTTGTTAGTAAGGAATGCACCATTCAGTCAGTTTAAGAGCTGACTTTTGGCTGCAGAGGCCTTGGGTTCGAATCCCACTGTCTGTTGCATGTCCTTATAACAGTTTGTCTACTTACTTGAAAGGCCATGCATTGTTTAGTCTATTGATTGATTGATTGATCTATCTATCTATCTTACTAACACCTATTTTTACAGTCCATCCTTTGGCAAGAGATGAAATGTTGGTACTCCAATTAATTCACAACCTAAATATAGGCTACATTTGGAAACCTTTCCCTTTAAATGGGTTGCACATAGAAACGATTTAACTAATGCAAAACACACCAATTACCATCAATGGTCTCTGTGGTGGAGTGGGTTAAGGGCTGACTTCTGGTCCATGTTGCAGATTAGGAAGGCATGAGTTCAAATCCCAATTGTATTGTGTTTTGCATGTCCTTATTATAACAGAGTATGTCTACAGCACTTATAGCCTACTTGTCAAGTCATGATTTTGTTTTTTTGTTGTTTAGTTTGTTTTTCTTTCTTAATTACAAAGACCCGTTTTTACAATCCATCTTTAGACAGTTTTAACTTGACAATTGACATTAAATTGTCCCTAGCTTACTTCAAGTTGCAGTGTTTGCTAATACAATAACTGACAGGAATTAAGCTAGGTTTCAAACTGTTCCCTAGCAACATCGTTCGAAAACTGTCTATATTTAGGGAGATTTGAAGATCTGAGGTAACCTACTGCCTGCCTGTAAATGTAGCAGTTTTTATGTCCAGATGACACCTGGCGGCTAAAATGCGGTACTACGGGAGGCAGGTCTGTCCAACGCGTTTGTTTACAAACGCGCGCATGTACAGGGGGGTTGATTTGCACGTAACAGAGGCTCCTGACAGGCAAGGCAGTGGGCCCTGATGTCCTAAGGCAGGGGTGGGCAATTCTTTGTCATGGGGGGCCACATGAGAAACCCAGATTGTTGCCAGGGGCCGAACAAATATTGTCATGCCGTAACCCATGGATGGGTAACTTTGATGATAGAGAGGGC
Organism: Poromitra crassiceps; assembly: GCF_964638095.1. Classification (NCBI taxonomy): domain Eukaryota; kingdom Metazoa; phylum Chordata; class Actinopteri; order Beryciformes; family Melamphaidae; genus Poromitra; species Poromitra crassiceps. Next base: position 9,515,423 of record NC_139644.1, read on the forward strand.
CACAAAAAATGTATTCGCTACTAGGTTTTGCTGAGGGCCGAACGGGGCCAGCGTGAAAATTTTGGTGCATTTGAAGCCACGTTTAGAGGAATAACTCATTTTAAATTAACAGTTGTGATGTCATTATTCAGTCTTAACCACCAATATTTCATCCTTTTCTCATTCACTCCTATGTCACCACCTGCTCTCAGGGCTTGAAATTAAGTTTTTTGACCACCTGCCAATATGGCTGCTAGATTTTAAAGTTACCAGCCAATTAGAATTTCCACTAGCCAAAATGTTTTTCTTGAAATAAATCAGAATATGAGTGGGTTAATTTAAGCATAAGTATCAGTAAGTGGCCCGGCATAATCAAAGCCTGTGTTGAGGGTCACACGAACAAAAATGCAGTCTTGAAGCTAAATAAATCCAAAACCAATGAGTTAATTATTTAAATTTCTAATTCAATGTAGCCTTTTAGTCATAAAGATTATTGAAAGATATTCCATATTCCAGACTGAAATGCTATAACAGAAGTGGAGTATTGGCCAGAATGACATGAACATTTGGACATTTATTCAGCGGGTATCTTGCATGTTGCGTTCAGGTGCACTGTGTAAAAAAAAAAAAAAAAAAAAAAAAAAAATTTTTTTTTTTTTTTTTTTTGCAATTCCATGGCGGGCCACACAGGTGGCGCCCGCGGGCCGCATCCGGCCCACGGGCCGTAATTTGCCCATGTATGTCCTAAGGGCATGCGCTGATCAGCTGTGCGGAGTTCTCCAGCACATCTTCAACTTGAGCCTGACTGGAAAGAGTTCCAGTGAAGACATCTTGCCTGGTCCCTGTACCAAAGTATGACTACAGGCAGATTGTAGCTCCTTTCACAACAATACAGACACAGGTCGGTTCTTTAGAACGGGCGCTTTTATTTATTTTTGGCATCTCTTGATTGTGTCCACTCCTTTCTCTCTCTTTTATGCCTTTTACGCCATGCGCCTTGCGCCGTACGATAACTATATTTATGAATGAAAAAAATACAGAAATATATCAGCAAACTGCACAGTATACATACAGCATGAAACAATGTCAATTTACATGTAACATAAAATATGTTGGCCGCTTGTAGTGAAACGAGGTCCTGGAATCCTTGAAGTCTTTTGACAGTCTGCTTAGACTTCAGGGATGTCAACTCTACAGAGAACATAATGGTCCGTCAACAAACTCCGTCGTAGCAGCACCAAAACAAAAATTAGTTCCGCCTTGGAAGTGAGAGTAAAACACGAAGGAACATTAGTTCCTGAACAGAAACAAATAGCCTACATTTTAACTCTTTTAACCATACTTCAAATCAATTATTATTTATTTATCTATTGAAACTATTTCTCTATTTATTAAATTAAATTATTATCCACCACTAATTATGCAGCATGAATGTAGGCCTATAGCATCTGACGTTTTCAGCATTTTAATATAGCATTTTTAGCAGCATTTACACAGATGATGGCGTTGACCTCACACATCATGAAGACACTGGAAAGGCTCGTCCTGGCTCACCTCAGAGCACTGGTGGAGGAAGAACTTGATCAGGATCAGGATAAAGTGGGAATGGAAGATGCAATAATATAGGCTACCTGCTGCATAAGGCCTACTCCCATCTGTACAGGGCAGGAAGCATTTTGAGGATCATGTTTTTTAAACCCACTTATTAGTATTATTTACTTGTGTATGCTACTGTGTCTATTACTGTTTGTATTGTATTTATTACATATAACATGTAAATTTGCTACATGAATATGTATATTTGTCAGATACATTTATGGATGTATATTGCATAGTGAGAAATATTTTTTGGGAACACTTTATTTTTCTTTTGAAAGCAGACCAGCTTACTTCCGGTGTCTGATGACGTAACAGCAATGTTCCAGATCTATCTGGCGTAATCTATAGCAAAACCCGGAGAGATCCAGACAAAAACCTTCATTTCTCTGTGTTTCTATGGTGATTCATTGTATCACTCTATTCATTCAGAGGCTGTTATTGATCTGCAGCTTCACAACAGCTTGCTAGCTGACGCAGAGAGCTGTCAAAACCAAGGGGTCCAGGCAGCGTTACTGGTTTTAGCTGCGAAGCTAGGTGGCAGAACTTATGTCCTCATTGCTTTTAAAATGTCTAAAGTCCAGATGCTGAGAGCGGTGGTCGACCAGCGACTGACTGAAGCGGTTGAAGAGATATTTGGGCTGATTGAAAGAACGATCACAGAGTACGAGGAGGAAGTTTCTCGTTCAAAAGAGCGGAATGTCCGACAGCAAAAGCTACTGGACGCAGTTTTACATCCTGCAGTGCGGTTACACCATGGGTTACACAGAGCAGGTTGGTGCAAATGTATACAGGTCACGTCACACAACTGTTCACAAAATTCTCAACCTTACGAGATGCGTCAAGGTGCGACAGTTAGCCGGAACCGGAAGCCGTTACCTTCAAAGTAAAGGCGTAAATGTGTCACTCCTGCTAGAAAAATGATTGTTATGACAAAATACTCAGAGTAGTGGATCGAAACTATCTGTTACATTGACGTTTAAAAAATATATCATATATTCATGACAATGAATCATTCATTGCTATTTTCACAGCATAGGCAACCATTTGAAATCAATATTGAAGAGCTAACCTAAGCTCCAACCTTCATTGACCAGAGCCCTGTACTACGAAGCTAGTTTAATGCCTTATCCGAGTAAGTTTGAGTTTAAACCTGGTTTAGCCGTACTACAAAGCAAGTTAACTTTCAATCACCATGGCAACTGACGCTGCAAAGCTAACCTGGTCGCGACCAGGTTAGCTTCAGAGGATAAGATCAAAATCCATGACAGACCCATATAATCGGCTCTCTGGAGTCACTCACCGTTCATATAAGATCGCCATATGAAAAATAGATTGCAGTCAACTGAGAATATAACAAGAAAAACATTTGTGGCTCTGTAGGCTACATAATTAAATTAAGCCTACTTACCACTTTATGTCTTAACAGCTCAACGATGCGTGGAGAAATATGATCACTATTAATCACCGCGGCGCATATCATGAATGGACCCTCAAATGGAGTGAGGGTGATATTCTCCTACATGCCAGAAAAGCCTATACGTCTCAATTCAGTTCAGCAGTTTTCTCTTTTATAGTAGGCTATTAGGCTTTATACTAGGCTATTTTATATATGAATTATTCGATCAGTGCAACCACACACATGAGTGATAGAGATCATTATTCATTGAGCATGCGTTTCTAAATCTATGGTCTAAATAGGCTTACAGATTGTGGAAATGTATAGACTGAGATTACACATTTAGATTTGTTGCTGCTGCCTGTATCAATGCAGCTGTATCAATCGCTGATCAAAGTAAATCAAATGACTGATGTGAGTACAAGCTGCTGCTTTAGACAGCCCTTCAGCAGACTATCCAACGCGGATTTTCATTCTGACATTAAATCGCGGATACATTAAATATCCGCTAAAACTCTGATCATGCACTGCGCTTCATTGAACGAGGAAATGGGTGTGGAAATGGGTGTGGGCGTGGATAAACTCAGCTGTTCATAATGTGATTGGCTGGCGCACCTCTTTCGCGTGGACGCGCGCCTGTGCACGAGCGAAAAACGTGCGCGTGCACAGGCAGATCCCAGGTCCACTTACCTAGTAAAAAACCAGCGTCGTAGTATCAGTTAACTAGATAGCTTTGATCCTGTTCAGTCAAACCAGATCAAAGGGACTTATCGCGGATCTGTTAAACTAGTTTCGTAGTACAGGGCTCTGCAGTGTGCAGTGTGCAGTGTGCATGTCATTTACAGTCTTCTTGCAATGTTTCCAAATTGCTTCAAATTTTGGTGTCCACATTAGTGTGGGTAGAATATAAATAAAACATACCGGTATGATGCAATAATAAGAGCAGTTTTTCGTTTAAATTCCAATTCTTTTGCTGTCCCAAAAACAAGTAGGCCGAATCCTTGAAGTAGCCTAATCCAGTAGTGTGCTTTGGCGTTCCAAAAAGTTGAGATGTTGTTGTTGTTGTTGTTGTTGTTTTTATCTCAGTGCACCATGGTCGTGGTTACGTTATGAATATATGTTATTCGGGACAGCTTTAGTAAACTGGTTCTATTATTTTGTCCTTCCTGTTAGATGTTCCACAGCTGCTGGTCAATGAAGAAGAGGTTTCCCCTGAGCAGCAGGACTGGAGCCCCAGTCTGGACCAGGACGACCCAGAGCCCCCACACATTAAAGATGAACAGGAGGAACCCTGGACCAGGCAGGAGGGAGAGCAGCTTCAGGACGACCCAGAGCCCCCACACATAAAAGACGAGCAGGAGGAACTCTGGACTAGTCAGGAGGGAGAGCAGCTTCAAGAGCTGGAGGAGGCTGATATCACCGAGTTCACTTACAATCCTCGCTGTGTGGAAAGTCGAGATCAGGACCTGCGCCAAATCCAGAAAAGGGAGGGAGACCGAGCAGTGGCTGGCACTTCAGCCCAGCATATGAAACGAGAAGCTGATGGAGAGGACTTAGATCCAGTTGGTGATTTACAACCAACTAGTGATGGCAAGACTTTAGGATGTCCTGAACCTGACGACAGTGATGATCATTGGAAGGCGACGCGGGAACCTCAGGCAGGTTTCAACACACTGAAAAACAACAAAGTCCTTCTGAGTCATAAAATAGCTCATCCTGGGCAAAGACGTTTTAGTTGCCGAGTTTGCGGTAAAAGATTTGTCCGTGAGGAACATCTGCAGTCACACATGACCATTCATACTGGAGAGAAGCCATTTAGATGCTCATTGTGTGATAAAAGATTTTGTCACAAGAGAAGTTTGCTGAGACACGTGCCCATTCATACAGAGGAGAAACCGTTTGAGTGTACAGTTTGTCATAGAAGTTACTGTGAAAAAGGATATCTGAAGGCACACATGAGACTCCACACAGGAGAGAAGCCTTACAGTTGCAGTGTTTGTGGGAAACGATTTAACCAGCTCTCCAACATTAAAAGACATAAGTGTCATGGTGAGAACAGCAGCAGTTCTTCAAAACATGGTTCTGTCTGTACATATTAGTTTACACTGTGGTCCTCAAACTTTTTGGGCTTCAGTACCCCCTTTCTTTAATTTCTCAGTACCTCCTTTACCCAACTACAATATTTTGCTTAGAAAACTGCAAGAGAAAATGATAGCATATTCAATTCAATTTATTGTTGTCCACAATGTGGAAATTTGTCTTTGGCTTCACAGGTTTGCTTGCACACATGAAAGGCACAATGCAACAAACACCAGAATACACACAGTACACAACACAGGAAACGACAGGATACATAATACAACAAAGAACAAGATGCACAATACAGGCAGCAATAACAGACATGGTTCTGATGTGGATGATGTTTATGAATTTAGCAAATTTATTGCATTTGGTATGAAGGTTTTTTGTAGAGGTTGTTGGTTGCTGCAGGAACTCTGTAGCGTCTTCGCGAGGGCCGTTTTGTGAACTCATTAAAAAGGGGATGTAGCTGGGTCAGACACACTTTGTCTGGCTTTTCGTGCCACCCGTGTTTTATAGATACATCCCAGTTGTTCTTGTTCTTTCCCAATAATTTTACTCGCCATGTTTGTAATTCGGGACAGTCTAATTCTGTTCTTAGCTCCCATACCATGTACACATGTCAAAGGTCAAAACACTTTAAATAAGACTCCTGTAGACAGTCTATAGAATAGCTTTGCTTATTTTGTATGAGTCCAATTTCCTGATTAGATACAAACGTTGCATTGCTTTTTTAAAGATGTATTCTGTGTTGGCTGTGAAACTTAAATTACAGTCAAAAAAAGTTCCTGAGTATTTAAACTCCTCTACTGTTTCAACAGGCTGGTTATGAATCAAAACAGGTGTAAAATCATGACCTGCATTGTGGTATATGATGCAATGAATGAATGATAACCCACCTTTTGAAGAATGTAGCATTACAAAATAGGAAATTGAGTGAAATAGTTGCAATTAGTGCCTCCCGAGCGTATTTATTTTAACGGTTCATTTATTTCCATGATGCATTCTTACATTTTTCCATTTTCCCCTTTTCCCTCCACGTACCGCTAGGGGTATGGTGTATGCATAGTGCGTACACCAGTTTGGGAATCACTGGTCTGGAGGAATAAACCATATTGTTTAAGAAGATACATTCTGTGTAGCAGACAAGCATAGTTTGCAAAAATCTGGCAATTTGTTCAACAGCTTAATGACCTGATGGAGTTTTTACTCTGTGTTTTTGATTTTGGGAAAATCCCTGTGAAGCTTTCAACTTTAATATCTCAACTTTAATATTTCCTCTTGAATTGGAGTCTTTTTTTATGAGCACACCTTCACATAGATACACTATGTGGAATATATACCATACAGAATAAGTCACTTTATTTCCAAAATTGACCCCATAAAAACATTATTTGCGTAAAACAATGGTATCACTTTATTTTGTGGATCTGCAAATTCCAAATGTTCTAGAAAGGAACTGTTCATTTCTTTTGAAGTTTACTGGAAACAGACATGAAATTATGAAGTATTCCTAGAAACTGTCAGCAGTCTGGAGAGTCGATCAGACGCTGAACATTTCTAAAAGAATTTCCTTGGGAAAACTGCAAAGCTTTCAATTGGAAAAATAATAGAAAGAGGTCCATTTCTAATTTTCTACACAAATGCCTCATAATTTCATGGTTCTATCTTGGAAATAGGAGAAATTGTAGGAACTTGCCAACAACCATTCAATATTTCTCTATTTTCAGAATAATTTTACATAGAGGTGTAACAATACGCATATTTGTATTGAAATGTTTAGGTACAAGGCTATAGGTACAATATGCATTGCAAACCGAACAAATCTTCCACTGCTGACACAAAAGGACAAACTGTTTTATTTCAAACCAATCAGCAAGAATAATTTCTTTGTTAATTTACTTCTTAGATTTTATTCATAAAATGATTCAATCTGGAAACAAGTCTCTATTTTAATTTGTTTAACATGGAGGTAAAAATGCCATGGACATTATTTCCAAATGTAAAAACGAAACAAAAAAAGCAGTATGATAGCAGTTAATACAGTGTGTTTGATACAGATGTCGTTTCAATTGTTCTAAGAAATCCCTGTATATGTATTCAACATCGACAGTAAATAATATGGACGAAGCCATTGGTTTTACTTTTTGGACTCCTGTTTGGAAGCATAATAGTGTAGCCTGTGGCCATCTTGGGGTCCTGGCACAGCTCGTGCGAGACGGCACGAGACGAGGGGTTTCCCAGAGCCGCAGCTCCACCTGCTATTGGTCCGTGATTGGCAAACTGCACGATCACTGGACAGGCTACCTGTCAATCACCCCCAAAACATAATATTTTCTATCGTCTATTTTACTCTAAACATGGGAGTTATATAAAAAAATCACCTCTCATACAGTTGTTATGAAAGGTGAAATTAGCTATAGGCCAAACCTGTGTTTCGGACCAGACTGTAAACATGCTTAATCCTGTTACAAAGTGGGGTATTTTAACATGGGAGTGAACGGGAACGACTTCCTTTTGGGTCCAGCCTCAAGTGGCCATTCGAGGTATTACAGCTTTTACTTCTGCGGCTTCCTCGTCCAAAGCCTGACCTAGCCCATTGGTATTCACATGCTCTTTACCTTGTATGAGTATTTGCAGTCTGCTTTTGGTATTGCAGAGTCATGGTTGTTGTGATATAAAATGTGTTGAATGTTACACAAATTAAATTGATGGTCTTTTCGAATGCCAGGTAGACATTAGCTTCTCCTCCATTTATGTGACACTAAATCAATCTGACTGCCCTGCAAGGTTACAAGTTGTAACCTTGCAGGGTAGTCAGATTGATTTAGTGTCACATAAATTGAAGCTTATAGGGTTTTAATTGATAAATAAATCCTATTTTTCCTATGTTGCCAGGGGAAAAAATGGTTGAGGCTATGTTCCTTCCCTTGCTTGACTATGCTGATCTGCTGTACATGCCCGCCTCTGACCAATACTAGTTGCATCGGCTGGATACTGTCTACCACAGTGCTCTGAGTGTTGTCACAGGCTGCAAAGCTCTCACTCATCATTGCATGCCAGAGTCCATTGGCCTCGTGCAGACTCACTCATGGCTACATGTTTATTTATAAGTCCATCCTTGGGCTGCTCCCCTCCTTTGTGGGTATATCTCTCTCAATTATATCTCTCTCAATTATTGTGCTCAAATGACACCCTCTTATTAAGGTTCAAACTGAATTTAGCAAACAGGCCTTTATGTTTTCCACCCCTGCAGCCGGAACCTCTTGCAGACAGATTTGCAGCTAGATGAGCTGATCCCAATTAGGGCATTACAAAAATGTGAAGGGTTTGGAGGCAAACTCGATTGGAGTTTGTCATTGCTTCCGTAGATAGGCCCGTTTCCTCCTGTCTTTATTTTATGCATATGATTCTGTGAGTTGCTATTTTTATGAGCTTTTAATGTTGTAGGCCTATGTTGTTTGAAACTGTATTGCTGCTATCTTGGCTCCCTCAAAAAAGAGATATTGTAATCTAATGGGACTCGCCTGGTTAAATAAAGGTTTGATAACGATTTTAAAAAGTATTTTGTTTTATCTTCTCTTTTTGTTCACTATTGTCGTTTTTTCTTAATTATCTTACTCTAGTTCTACTCTGACCTATGACCTTCCATTCTCCTCTGACCTCACTCCTCCACAAGGTGTCCCCCCCAGGACTGGATGTGTAGGCTACTGGAATATGTGTAAAATAAATGTTATGCGGGAAGTAGCCTACTTAAAAAGACCTTTGCATAAATAAATAAATGTTAACATTCTGGAAGAACTTAAAACCGCACATGTGAATGTGAACCTGTGATTTAAAACACTAATCGTTAAAATGCAGAAAGGTTTCTTGCTTCGGATTTTTTTTTATAAGTTTTATTTACACAATAAGAAAATATAATGTTCTTTCCTGCTTCAGATTTTTTTTTATTCATTCCAAAGCATACAAGTCAACAAGCATACAGTACATTAAACATCAGTACAGAGAGTATGCCACTTCGATAGATTTCTTGCTTCTGATGAGCAGAACAGTGCAACGAAAGATGACGTCACATTCGTGCGACTGAGCTCAGCTCGCTGTCTGTAAAAAAATATCTTCTATCGAAGTGAAGTAGCAGAGACTTATCATCATCATCACTGCTGTGTAAAAATGTCCAGAGTTCATCAGCTGAGAGCTGTGGTGAAGCAGCGACTAACTGCGGCGGTTGAAGAGATATTCGGCCTGTTTGACAGAACGATAGAAGAGTACGAAGAAGAGATTGATCGCCAACGCAGGCTGCTGGAAGGTGTTCTGAAGCCTGTCTACATCCACATCAACAAAGCAGGTTTGTAGAAGGTTTTTTCTAGACTCCTCTTCTTTTCTTCACATTTAGTTCTCCCTCAAGTCAAAGTCCGAACGGCTGCAGCACCTAGCTAACGACGTTATCGTTAACCAGCTATCCTATAGCATAATACCCCGGCCATCTGGCTAGGCTAAGCTAGGCTACATGTTAGCATGCTAAAACCAGTGGGTTACCCTAATGCTTACAAATAACACATTGTACAGCATCTCTCATTCATTCAGCTATCTTGAGTGTTACTCGAGTTGTTCATCAATTAATCCCTTTGCATTTTATGAATATTTCCCAAGTTTTAGTTGACCCACCTGGGAACAATGACAAGGAAGTCACACTTGACTTGTTAGCATGATGTGACTAGAATCTTCAGCTTCCTCAATCCTCCCCTTCTGCTGGTCAATTGGCTGCAACGGTCCATACAGTCTGAGTGAAACAAAACTTGCTCTCTACTACAAGTAACTTGTATTTGTTTTTGTGGATAATGGCTGATCAAGCAGTTTGTCCTTGGAGGACAGGACAAATTAACTAAAAATATGTTTATTGCGATTTTGTCCTGAAGTCCCATACATATACAAATGTATATGTATGGGACATGCCAATAGGCATGAACACAAACACACACTTGACCTCCATGCCAATTTTCAGCCTCTAGTGTGAAAACTGTGCCCGATCTAAAGCAGGGTGAACTTTTTGTCGACCGACCGACCAATATACTGACTTAAAGAGCTGCTGGTCGCAGCTAATAAATCAATCAAATAAAAGTATTGTACGTACATATAGGCTTAGAGGTAACAGTGAAACTATAATTAAAGTAGCCATTCTTCTACATTCTTTAATTGTGTTAGCTTCTTGTAAATGAAATAATGGTGAAGTTTTCGTAGATAGGGTTGCCAAGTCCTTGAATTGGAAATAAGGGGCAGTGGTGGTGGTCCGGGGGGAAGGGGGGGGGGGGGGGGGTATATCCTTCACAAGTAGAACAGGTCTTACACCTGCTCAGTAGTGGACTTAAAGATATAACAACCACATAACTGCAATGGCTTCAGCTTCAACCATTTTCCCCATTATTATTATTAACACAAGCAAGCTCACAATCCTTTGGTCAGTTTTTGAATATTTGTGCAATAGGAATAATAAGCGTGTAATACATTATCATTCAAGAATTTTATTTTGGCATTACAAAACAAAGTTTCTCATTCTTTAGAATAAAACAGTGGTATCTTAAGAAAAAACAAACAGTAGTGCAAATGGCAAGCCAGGGTTATAGTAAATACATTTGGTTAAGTTATGCAAGTAAAACAACTTGGTTCGGAAAGTAAAAACATCCTGTTTAAGGTTAGGCAAGTAAAACAACTTGGTAAAGGTTAGGCAAGTAACTCAATGTGCAAAACAGAACACACTCATTGGCTGAGTCACGACGTGGTGTCGTCAGTCTATTGAATCTATAGCAACGCTGACAGCGCTTCTCATTGGTCGTGACTCACAAGAATGAGAAGCGCATTCTATGGTAGTTGAACGTAACATGACACCACAGCACAGACAGGCCAAGCTGAGGGGCAGAACAGCAGCGGGCGGCGGAGTCGTCTCGCTCACAAATAGCGCTTCACTCTTTTCACTGCAATGTTTCTCCAATACGGGACAAAGCGCGTCCCGTATCAGTTCAATATGGAACACGTCTTTTTGTTTAGAAATACGGGACGATTCCGTATTTTAAGGGATGGTTGGCAACCCTACCCGTAGAAGCCCTTCAAAGACCCAGCGGTCACCGGAGCCCATGTTGAGAACCACCCCACTCGTAATATCCTCTCCCACTTAAAGTATAAAATTCCCCTCAAAGTCTAAACCCCCCACCCCCACCCCATGTGAAGCATATCCACCTTATGTTTGTGAGGCTCCCGCTGTAAAATAATTCTGGGAGCAATATCCGGTCTAGAACGTGAGCAGCTGTGTTTATGCTGGCTTGACGCTGCCTGGATAGTACTCTGCACTGCAGTCCATGACTGCAGCGCATGCCTCCTCCTCGCATCGCATTTCCTTGTTGAACTCCAACGTTAAAAGTTTGCTCGTCACAAAATAACACTCGTTTTGGGAATGTAGCCTAATGATGTTATCTATCACATCCACTAACCTGTTGCTCGTTGAACAAGTCGGCATTTATCAGCTCAGCTGCACCGTTTACAGACGGGTACATTAGACGGGCTGTGTTGTGTCAAGCTAGACGTAACGGGGGAAGAGGACAGCAGAAGGAAGCAGCACCCATGGTGCATCATGGCCGCCAAAAAGAAGGTGGATAAGGGGGGATAGTCTTATTAACACATACAAATGTTAATGAGCACCTTTATAAGGGCATTATTACATATTAATTCACTCTTATTACAAGGACCTTAACATAACATGTCTCAGAATGCCATTATTAAGTTGCTCACTGATCCTGGGCTAAGCACTGTGAGATACCAGTCACATATGTGGAAACTCTGGTATGACTCTCTTTTATAATGTACTTTTGTTCTTTTATTGTGCTCTTATGTGCTTTTTGTAGTTGTGTATGTGACATCTATGGACCAAGTGTCTGTCAATAAAGGTTTGATTGATAAAGCATTACCAATTTCTGGTCAACCCGCTAGGATGAAGTATGAAGCATGTTATTTCCTGTTTCCAGTAGGTGGTGCTATGCATGTGTCCAAACGGCACCAAATTCGAATCGATACTGCGCTTAATTCCCAGCAACACACTCGCGTGTGAACGGACAAACGGTTCTCAAGCTATGCGTTAAACAGAGATGCACACAGACGGTCTAGAGCCCTCCCCTAGACAGTTTTTTTTATCCTGCTCCTGCCGGATTTCTGATCAATACCGCCTGGCGCCCGATCCCACGACAGGGCCGCAACGTGTGTCACTGACCGCCCGCAGCCACGTTATGACCGCCCGCCCCCGACCGCTATCAAAAATGTGGGGTCCCGCGGACCGCGGCTCTCTCAATAATCACATCATGTTTTCCTATGTAGTGCTGTTGAAACGCTGCTGCTTTAACAGCCTCATATTTTTTATTATCATCTCTGCCTGAGTCATGGTTAAACTGCTAAAACATCGTCAGTTGCATCTCCCATCCCCTTTACACAATAAGAGTGAGTTCACCTGATCTTCCTGTTGTTTTTCATTGAGTCATGAAGCGATCCAAAAGGTGTCAAATCTTCGTATCCAGCGTGGCCATTCTGCTGGGTTTGGAAAAAAGGGCACCTGCTGTTTTGGGTGACTGCCCGTTGACTGCCAAGGTAACATGAAAAGCACATGGCTACTTAATATGTATGTTATCAGGAGCTTTCCCAGGGACTTTCCCGACCACTGGCTGTCGACCTCTCGCCTGTCGGTAGGATATTTACTATTGTGTTGGTGTTACAAGCCACAAGTAACGAGTGCGCGACAGCCACATGTCCTGGATCCACATGTCCTGGATCTTTTGTCGCCAGCCCTTGAAGGTGCTATTCTGCTTATTCACCAACTGACCCTCATGTCGCGAAGGGGGTCCGTGGCTTCATCTCCGGGCTTCTGCAATCTGAATGTAGCACCATTTGCCTCTGTGCATGAGAGTGAGCTGCCTGTAACTCCCGCTGGTGTGCACAGATTAGAGACCGCCCGATATATCGGTCCACCGATACTATCGGCCAATATATCGGTATCGGCTGATATATTGGCCGATATAGCAGATATTTTTATATTTTGTATTTTTTAAGTTCTAGACAGCATGTTGTGTATATTTGATGTTTTTTCTTAATTCAAGTCATATTTTATATTTGTTCTATTTGTGTTTTTGTATTTCTAGTTATTTATAATTATTAAATTCCATTGTCATTTTGGACAATAAAGTTGATTGATAAACTGTAAAATCTCCTGCCTACATTACATATCTCTAGTCATGTCAATTCATATCTTTGTCAAGTGTTTGATATTTGAGGGATCATTGAAAAACATTGTGTAATATAATGTGTATATATGATATAAGAATATCGGCCGATATATCGATATCGGAATTTTTTTACTCCCTAATATCGGCATCAGCCTCAAAAATCCAGTATCGGTCAGGCTCTAGCACAGATCCAATCTTCCGCCGTCCCATCAAACCCCTCGTGCCCCAAACAGAATGTCCACTGGCAGATTGGGCGAATGGCCAAACATAAAAAAAAGGCTGTATAGCCGGTGCTGGAATGTTCTGCTGTATTTTACGCAATCACAGCTGCAGCACCTTACGCTTTCCAGTCAAGTATGGTCCATTTAAAAGTTTATATTCTTCCAAAATCTTTATCTAATGTGGTTTGGCCCGCCCAACTTCAAGTAAAGGGAAACACTGGTTTGCTCGTTACCACAGCTGTGGCTCATGCCCAGTAGGTATCATCTCCAAGCAGGGCATGACGTCATACCGCTGGAATCATGGCACTTGGGAGTCCTTTTAGCTCCCCAATTCACCCTTCGCTAAGTCCTGCCCCCCTTGGTTACTGTTGCTATGGAAGGCAAGCCACGCGTAAAAATGTCGTTCACAACGATATGAGTGAGAGACATTCCCTAGTAAATAACGACCAATTTCTGGTGTAACAGCTCCCAAATATCTGACTAATCAGCTCCACAAAGAAGAAGAGAAAGGAGGGGGGAATAAAGACGTGGCCATAAGAATAGTGTGAGATCACACCTCTTATTTTCAATAATGTAAAAGTAGCAAGCACCTTCAGTTAACGGTTTCTATTATTTTTGTCCTCCTTGTTAGATGATCCACAGCTGTTGGTCAGTGAAGAAGAAGTAACCCCTGAGCAGCAGGAGTGGAGCCCCAGTCCGGACCAGGAGGACCCAGAGCCCCCACACATTAAAGAGGAACACGAGGAACTCTGGAACAGTCAGGAGGCAGAGCAGCTTCAAGGGCTGGAGGAGGCCGATATCATCGAGTTCCCATCCACTGCTGCCCCCGTGAAGAGTGAAGATGATGAAGAGGAACCTCAGTCCTCACAGCTTCATCAAAGCCAAACTGTGGAGAACAGAGAGGCAGAGCCTCTAGCAAGCAGCTCAACTGAACAGAGGAAAACAAAAGGTGATGCAGAGAACTGTCGAGTATCAGAACCAGCCAGGAACTTAGATCCAGCTCATCATTTACAACCAACTAGTGCTGGCAAGACTTCACACTCTTCTGAACCTGAGCCTGAAGACAGTGATGATGATTGGATGGAAACTAGAGAACCTCAGTCAGGTTTAGACTCACTGAAAAACAATGAAGTCCTTATACGTCATAAAACATCTTCTATTGGGGAGGAGCATTTTAGTTCAGCCTATGGTAAAGCATTTCTTCAGAAGAGTCATATGCAGAAACACGTGCGAGGCCACGCAGGAAACAAACCATTCGCTTGTCCAGTTTGTGGTAAAATATTCATTCAGAGTGAAACATTACGTTCACACATGATAATTCATACAGGGGAAAGACCTTTCAGCTGTTCAGTTTGTAAAGAAAAATTTAAACAAAGATCAACACTGAAAAAACATATGAGAGTGCATACTGGAGAGAAACCCTTTAGTTGCTCGACCTGTGGGAGACGTTTTGGTGATAAAGGAAGTTTGAAGAGACATCTGATGATCCACACGGGAGAGAAACCATACAGTTGCAGTGTTTGTGGGAAAATATTTCGGTATCGTTCACAGGTCAAAAGACACAAGTGCCTGGGGCCCCCCGGTGGTGCAGCAGTAGATTCCCTCGCTACCAACACAAGGGCCACAGGTTCGCGCCCCGTGTTACCCCCGGCTTGGTCGGGCATGCATACAGGCACAATTGGCCGTGCATGGGAAGTGGGACAAGGGTATGTGCCCTGGTCGCTGCACTAGTGCCTCCTCTAGTCGGTCGGGCACCTGGTTAGCGGTGAGGGGAACTGGGGGATTCTCCCAAGCGCAAAGTCCTCTGGGTGAAATTCCTCGCTGTCAGGTTAAAAGAAGTGGCTGGCGACTGCACATGTATCGGAGGAGGCATGTGAGAGTACGCTATACCCTCCCCAGATCGACAGAGGAGGGTGGAGCAATGGCCAGGACAGCTTGTCAGGGGGAATAGGCCAAGTACAATTTGGGCAAAAACGGAAACCGAAATCTTATACGCCTCAAAAAGTTTGAGACCATTACTTTCAACCCAAATCCTAAATATCGCCATTTCAATATTTACAAATTTTCTTGAGGCAGCTTTGAATTGGGCGGTGCCGAACTGCTTCAAACTCCCCCGCCTGTTATCACTAGGTGGAGCCAATCAGTGATGTGGCTTGCAGTTGTCCATTCAACAAAACCTTGGTGCCCCCGCAGCCCGCTGGGACTCTGTCTGAATGGGGCCGGCCGTGTCAGAGTGAAGAAATGACTCGGGGACGGTCCTCACCACCTTCAGGGAAACACATTGCTAATTGCTGATTCGTATTGGGTAATCAACAATTGATTGGAATAATCTATAATCAATATAATGGAATAATTTGATTGTGGTGATGTGGATATACCTCTTACTATTTTCTTTTAACCATTATAAATAATTTTATCTGTATAATCCTTTATCATTTCTATATGATGTTTACGTATCAAACTGCTTCTGTATTTGGCTAGGCATCCAGGCTATGTTTTGTGTTTGTTCTACTACAGAAACTTTGGGTACAATATATGTATATGCAGTATTCTTATTTAGGCATGTATGCAACTGCCTATTGGTGTGTATGGATGGCGTAAGTCTATGCATAGTATAGCATAGCATCTGTTAACTGTGCCTTACATTACATAGATTTTTCTGTATGACCTACTGCAGATTTTGTATTTTTGAAAAACTCCAATAAACAAAGTTGTAAAAAAAAAAAGCCTCCCAGCTTATCTGGAGTCAGCCCCAGAACTGCTGCTTACAGCTGCATTATGGATCCTGATAAATATCCAGGGTTCCTACGCAACTATGGAAAAGTACAACATTTGAATCGACCATTTTCCAGGTCTGGAAAAGTATGGAAAAAGAAGAGCATGGAAAAATATTAGTTTCTCCAGACTTCGTTTTTCTCAATAATAAAAATTACGAATTTAGAAAGAATTAAATGGAAATGCAAGTGAGTGTTCTATCATGGCATCAGAATGTAACATACATGTTAACAGTTGGATTTTAAAACCATTTAGTTAGATAATAAACATGTAGCTGTATTCCCAACCTAACCCAGTATCACTTCTGTGGCGTCAACTCCCTTAACCCTTGTACCCTGCTAACCCGCTAACCCTTAAACGTCTGCTGGTCCATGTACATGCACCTTGATATTAATTCTTATTTTTGATAGTCTTAATTAATTATTTTTTTATTTTTTATTGATTCTTATCCATTGGTAACTTCATCTCTCATACCTCATATCAACATTTCATGCTCACTGAATTTTAACCCCTCAAATGCCAGTTTACTGTATTTTCTGTACAATAAAATTTTCAGTAGAAAACACAAAATATTATTTTTTTCCCTTCCCATGAATGCCACCTGGTGGCGCTGTGGTGGGATTATCATAGCTATGGATTGATGACATTTTTGGCGGAGGAATTACTTTATCCCAGCTTCCATCTTTTGAGAATTGCAAATTTGCATTTTTTTAACTTTCATGGATCTTGATATTAGTACTTGTTTTTTATATTTATAAGTAAGTATTTTCTTATTTTTTATCGATCCATATCCGTTCCTGATTCCATTCCTCCCACCTCATATGCGTAGTTGAACATCCTGCTCAAAACACACGCTTGAGCGACACCATTTAGGCCATGAGTGAGGGAGCACAGAACTGGCCTCCATGGATGACGCTCTGACCGCCTCCGCCGCCCAAGGCGCTCCTTCGTGGGCATCGGATGTTACTGTGGCCCGCTGCGCCTCGCAGCTTTTGCCTGTCTCAACGCGGAAGTCATTGAAACCTCTTAGAACGGCAATGATCGCGACAAGATTACACATCTAGAGTCACTTTTTGATGCCGATTCCGAAAATGCTCGTCATGAGTCTCTACAACGAACGGGCGCGGAGATACGATGTAGTTTCAACTAAGGTAAGTTTTACAAAAAAAAACATGAAACTGCCCATTTTCGACTTCGAGCTAGTTTTCACAAGAAACGCAAATGAGCTTCATCCTATGGAATCAAATAAGGGCCAAGCTTCAAATAATTAGTTTGCACCGGAAAATCCGCGTTCGCAGGTCATATGACCATTTTTCCATGATTGATAACTGCAGGGTACTTTTCATGTAAATCTCCATGTAATTGGTTGCTGTGCTGTGCTGTGTGATGTGCTGGGGAAATAGCGGGGGGGGGGCAAACACAATAGAAACTACAAATTTGATGTCTTGAGTCGAACTGAGAGGTGTAAGATCAGAAAAATAATTATTTTTGGGGAAAGTGGCTGGGAGTCGATTTTTTTTTTTTTTTTTTTTGCAAAATTAACATTGAAGTCAATGGGAAAACTATGCAATGGAATTGAAGCCTTGTAACTCAACCAAATGTTCAATCAACCCGAAGGTTAGATATTAAGGTCAAATTTCAAGGTATTTGGTACAGGATGCCCGCTGAAAAAAATTAAATACATTAATTTTGTAAGAATTTCCTGGAGGTCTCAAAAAGGCGGTTTTAATGGGAGTCAATGGGCGTGCCGGTGACCTTAGCAGGCGTTTAAGGAGTATTTGAGTTTCTGGGTGCCAGGACGATGTTTTTCTATTTTTTTCAACGTGAATTACCATAATAAACCATAAAAACAACCTGTGCTTAATCTTACACTTTTCGCTCCAGGATTTTCCAAATTACACTTACGCGATTATTGCTTCGCACCGGCTGGGTGGACCAGCAGGGTATATTAGTATCTCAGTAGTTTTACGGTAACACGATACTGTATGTCTGTATTTTCTACAAGTAGGCTAAATGTTCAGTTCTAAGTCAAAGCCATATGTGAGATGTAGGAGATATGGAAAATTAGCTTTCCTCATCAATTTAGACATCAGAAATGTACCATGAGATTAAAATATCTTCATATCATCACAATATGATTCCACTTAAAGATGATAAACATCAATATTGAATTATTGCCCAGCCATAGGTTTAGGTAGGGTACCTGTAAGTAAAAGAACAGTTACATGTAGGTTTAGGCAACAAAGCAACTTGGATGTGGTAATATGAGACTAGATAATGGTCTTAGATGTTGATATGAGACTATTATGGTCTTAGATGTTGATATGGTGATATGAGACTAGATAATGGTCTTAGTTGATATGAGACTAGATATGGTCTTTGATGTTGATATGGTGATATGAGACTATTATGGTCTTAGATGTTAGATTATGGTTATACGGCATAAACGTTATCTTATCCTGGTTTTAAAGGCTGCATTTCTAGTCAAGTGATGTCATTTTCTGAACTTACCAGACTGTTCTTTTTGTCTACCCACTATATCCACATTACTGATATCAATAAGCTGATGAAGGAGACTGGACAGTCCCTGGCTCTAGTGTGTAGTTGTTCACTGGTTCAAATCCCACCTTTAACGCTTTTAAATCAGATGCCAAAGCCCAAACTGACAGATATTTTTCAAAAGTGCATTTTATGCCTGCTCTGGCCTCTGTCACAAAATAATGGCAATGTGAGTCAAAGTTCAACTGTCTGTGATTTCCTCTCTCATAATCCCCTGCTCATATGATTGTGATCATGTGACAGGAGCAGTCAGCAGGGTCAGAGGTCATGTGACAGGAGCAGTCAGCAGGGTCAGAGGGCAAATATTTAATGGTTAACTGTAAACAAATGATACAGCTGATAAGGACAGGAGATTACATACACACATACACACATACAGGGTTAAACCGATATGGTTGGGGCTAATATTGGGCTTTTGTTAAAAATGTGATATTTACTATTGAATTGATCAATACAACACTGGTCGGCTTTAGGAAGCCCTTAACCTGAAATTACTCTGAGTGATTTTGACTGTATGCCACACACACACACACACACACGCACACACACACACACACACACACACACACACACAATGTTGTATTACTATTCTTAACAGTGGAGATTTGTAGTGTGCCATGATGGTCTAAAATGCTGTTTCAGAAAATACGAAAACTCTGACAAGGACACATTGAATACTCAGGATTTCTTTGGGGGGGGGGTGATGGAAAATGGAAATGGTCAAAACATCTGGAATATTGGCACAAAATGATGAATATCAGCCTTCAAAGACCCATATCAGTCAAACCCTGATCCACACATCATCATTCATCTCCAAGGTGTCACTACTTAATGGCAAATTGAGATGTCAGTCTGTTTCAGCTCAGACAAACAGCTGTCAGTCTGTTTCAGCTCAGAAAAATAGTTGTCAGTCTGTTTCAGCTCAGACAAACAGCTGTCAGTCTGTTTCAGCTCAGACAAATAGTTGTCAGTCTGTTTCAGATCAGACAAATAGTTGTCAGTCTGTTTCAGATCAGACAAACAGCTGTCAGTCTGTTTCAGCTCAGACAAATAGTTGTCAGTCTGTTTCAGATCAGACAAATAGTTGTCAGTCTGTTTCAGATCAGACAAATAGTTGTCAGTCTGTTTCAGATCAGACAAATAGTTGTCAGTCTGTTTCAGATCAGACGAACAGCTGTCAGTCTGTTTCAGCTCAGACAAACAGCTGTCAGTCTGTTTCAGCTCAGACAAACAGCTGTCAGTCTGTTTCAGCTCAGACAAACAGCTGTCAGTCTGTTTCAGCTCAGACAAACAGCTGTCAGTCTGTTTCAGATTAGCCAAACAGCTGTCAGTCTGTTTCAGCTCAGACAAACAGCTGTCAGTCTGTTTCAGCTCAGACAAACAGCTGTCAGTCTGTTTCAGCTCAGACAAACAGCTGTCAGTCTGTGTCTTTTCAGCCAAACAGCTGTCAGTCTGTGTCAGATCAGACAAACAGCTGTCAGTCTGTTTCAGCTCAGACAAACAGCTGTCAGTCTGTTTCAGATCAGCCAAACAGCTGTCAGTCTGTTTCAGATCAGCCAAACAGCTGTCAGTCTGTTTCAGATCAGACAAACAGCTGTCAGTCTGTTTCAGCTCAGACAAACAGCTGTCAGTCTGTTTCAGCTCAGACAAACAGCTGTCAGTCTGTTTCAGCTCAGACAAACAGCTGTCAGTCTGTTTCAGCTCAGACAAACAGCTGTCAGTCTGTTTCAGCTCGGACAAACAGTCACAGAGAAGAGGATGTTTGGAGGCGGGATTTTCCTGAGCTTCACAGAGAAAGGAAATCCCATTCACACATTCACAGGACAAACCAAACACATCAGGGTTAATAGGCAAGATTACAAAATGAAGAATGTAATAGGAGAGACTAAAAATACAGCACTACAACGTTCTCTTTGCTTGACATATCACAGCGATTGCATGCCAAATATGGAAACCAAATCCATACAACGCAGGCTGGACACGAAAACGGAAACCTCTCACAATTCATGATAACCAGGTAAAATAACATTTCAGAAACATTTTCATTCATTTTACAATAACAAGAAAAGATGGCGACTCAGGATTCTGCATTTTCTTTTTTAAGGAAGTATTTGCGGAAAAATGTTTTGAAAATATCTGAGGGGAAGAAAAAAAAACTGTACAAAGAACTTTGGTTGAATATCCACTCCTGTATATACCTCTAGTATACAATATACATATTTAGATAACTATAATTTAAATACTAGTCTGGCTAAATTAAAATGAATACTTTCCCAAAAAATAGTATGTATATTACTGACATCTGGCATGCCATCTTCCACTGTACAAACTACTAACTCCATATAGACAGTGTTAAATGACAACATGCTTTGTAAGGGAAGGCGTTCTTCCCTTTGTATAAACAATATCATTGAGCACTTTTACATGTTTTACATAGCTTCATAAACCCAGAGGTTATAAATGTTCATGTATAAAAGTATATATCTTTTTTTTAAGAGCACAAACATACTGGCACCGAGCCGTGTGGAAGACACAGACTGAAGATGGTCGACATCACTTGATATAAAATGGATCTTTTTCTTTTTTCTTATGCAAAATATTACAAAGGTCAAATTTGAAATGGTCAGACATATGTCAAAAGACAGATAGAGCTTCAAAGTACAATATTAGTGTATAATAATAATAATTATAACTGCCTAGCAATAGTTCCTCACAGTGGGCTGTTTTTTTGTTTTGAGTCTACCCGGTTCATATTTGACAAGTCGGGAAATGGAACGAAGGCACAACAACATGAGGAAGGAATAAAATCTTGGAGGGAGATACGAGTCACGGGGCGACTCGAGATACATCCGAAAACGTAGTGTTTGATCGGCCTGTAATGTCGCCTGTGTTGGAAACGTCCCGTAGAAGACCCTGTTTTTGAAGAAGTAGAAGAAGCACAGTGGAGCAGTGTTAAGTGCTGGTGTGTTCAGAGAGAGAGGGAACGAGACGGCAGTGGTAAATAGTGCGGGTCGATTGTGTCAGGTCCCTCCATCAACTGACCAACACACTCGTCTGCACTGTCCAGTTCAGAGGGGTGGTCCGCTCCAGCACCCCTCTGTCTGTCTCGGTCTGCGCTGGACTTCCTGAGGTGAGGGTGGATGGGATGGGTTTTGTTTTTATTTGGGGTTTTGTTTGTGGGGAATTAGGAACATAAGAGAGGCTTCAGTCCAACATGGCGTCCAACTGGTCCGCTAGGTCATCAAACATGTTGCCGATGTCGTCCAGAATGGTCCCTGCAGACTTCACTGTGTTCGCTCCGCTGGAGGGGAAAAAATAAAAATCTGGGTTTTAATAGCTAGTAAGGCCAAATCTTACTTTCTTTGATCTAATACATGTTTTATATGTTAGAATGTTAATACTAATGTGAAAGATACTGTATCCTGATACGCCTCTTTGGTTGATAGAGAGAAATAAGGTCAGATGAAACTTGAATGACAGTTTGAGGGTAATACAGTAAAACTGTCATACTGTAACATGATACAGCAAAGAAAAACAGAATATAGGTCAGAATATAGACAAATGTGGGGTACTTAAACAATGCTAATGAAGATTTCGACAAATAAAAGTGAGTCTGTGCAAAAAAAACAGCAGAAGAACATACTGAGACAATGAAAGAATTGTCCAGACTGCTCTCTTACCCGTCAGAGCCGTCCTCCAGGGTCAGCTTCCTCTCCACGGCCTTCAGAGCGGCTTCCAACGATGTGCTGGTCTGATCCAGCCTCTGCTGTCCGGGTGAGGTGGTCTGATCCAGCCTCTGCTGTCCGGGTGAGGTGGTCTGATCCAGCCTCTGCTGTCCGAGTGAGGTGGTCTGATCCAGCCTCTGCTGTCCGAGTGAGGTGGTCTGATCCAGCCTCTGCTGTCCGGGTGAGGCCTCGGGGGCCAGGCCCGGGCCCACCATGCACACCTGGGGCTTTGCTGCTGCTGGCGGGTGGCTCTGAGGGGCGGGCGGGTGGCTCTGAGGGGCGGGCGGGTGGCTCTGAGGGGCAGGCGGGTGGCTCTGAGGGGTGGGCGGGTGGTTCTGAGGGGTGGGCGGGTGGCTCTGAGGGGCAGGCGGGTGGCTCTGAGGGCCAGGCGGGTGGTTCTGAGGGGTGGGCGGGTGGCTCTGAGGGGCAGGCAGGTGGCTCTGAGGGGGGGGCGGGTGGCTCTGAGGGCCAGGCGGGTGGCTCTGAGGGGCAGGCGGGTGGCTCTGAGGGGCAGGCGGAGGGGGTGGGGGAGCGTGGGCGGGGGGCGAGCAGAAGGCCACACTCTGCACCACACTGACGGTCACCCCTGCGGATGAGGCTGCTGCTGCTGGAGACCGAAATAAAACAAGTTGAAATGCAGAATATTGCATTATATTATATAGCTACAGTTTGAATTTTGAGTGGGAAAAAATGAATTTAAGTCTGTGAACTAATGAACTGCTGTTTAGGACAATGGGCCTTTTTTCACAGCAGCCATTTTGCGTCTAAAAGGCAGGAAGTAACACAGGTGCAACCAAACATTAATTAGGGTTTCCAATTTCCAATCCATGTAGGTGTTCCAGTGCTGGGCCCCTAATTAATGATTTGGTTGCACCTGTGTTTATCCTGCCATTTAGACACAAAATGGGGGCTGTGAAAAAGGCCCATGGACCTCAACGTGGGGCCCGGGGACCACCAGAGGTCCTTGAGCTGGTTCCACTGGGTCCCCAGCAAATCAGTTAATTTACAAGAAGTTAACACAATTATAGAATGTAGAAGAATGACTGGTGATAATAGTTTCACTGTTATCTTTCTAACTACAATACACACAGTCATGGAATTATTCATATCTAACAATAAGAATATTTGGAGGATGAGGTTCCACCCAAACAGCCCAGCAGGCTGGTCCGGTCCGGTGCTCTCAGAAGAGAACAATCTTTGATAAGAATATGGGTTTGAGAGACTACAGTAAAATCTCATCCCATGTGGGTCTGTGGCCTTAAAGTCGAGCTGAACCCAAAAAGGACTTTTCTTTTCTTTTAGTTCAAATAGCTGGGTATGCAGTGCACCTATTTAATAATGTATGCAAAAAAATCACAAAAATCTAATTTCTTTAGTTTTTCACACTTTTTCACATCAAAAGTTCATTTTTCAAGATTTCATTGATAACAGTAATCTACAGTTTGCTGATGTCACCTAGTACTAGGGATGTCACAATATATCGTCCCACAATATATCGTGATATTAAAACATGACAATATGTATCGTTGAGATGAAATCTCATATCGCGAGAAAAAGAAGCTGAACATGGTGGCACTGATCTGCATCTGATTGCATGCTCGCTCTCCTTTTCATTGCTTTGTTTGAACAGACGAGGGACGTTACAGACACGGAGGATGAAAATGGTGAAATTACAGAAATTAGCGTGGAGGATGCCCCCTCAACTTACAAATCGATCGCAAAAAAGTATCGTTAAAATATCGTATCGTATCGTTATCGTGTACCCAATATCGTGTATCGTATCGTATTTTGAACTGAGTGTATCATGACACCCCTAACTAGTACTATCAAATTTCTACCCCATTTCAACCAATCATATCACGACATGCAGCTGTCAATCAAATCTTCATTTCAGGATAATTTTATCTTCCAAAAGAAAGAGAAAATGGCGCCTAGTGCCCGTCATCTGGCAGAATTCCTATCCCATAAACTAACTACTAACTTGGCCAATTGCATGAAACATGAACAAAAAACAAAAACGGTAATGTCTAAGAATGCAAAGAAATGTAACTGTCTCGTTAAAACGCGCATTCCAGGAATATCGTATTTACAGCAATAGCGATAAAGGCGCGCGCTTGAGAGCGTGGTTGTCAGGGGTCGCCCCTCGGAGATTCCAGGCGGGCGGGCAGCACCGATCATGCATCGGATTGTCCGCTCGCTCCGCACGAAGCAGCTGGCTGCCTGGTACTCCGCGGATCCCACTCGCGTAGCATGACAACATGCTGAATCCGACTCGATTTGGCGGTGGAACACGCCATGATTGGCCAATGCCAAAGCCAGTCCCCAGAATTGTCAAATCAAATCATCGACACCCGGCATTGTGCGGCTTGTGGTCCGCCTCTCAACCCTGTCATCTCAGACAAGATTTGTTTGAGTCTCCGACGCTCGTGCTATTGCATTCGCCTCCGGTTCACTTCGACTTTAATGTAAATTTGGGTCCTTGATATGAAAAAGGGGTTCAGAAGATCTCCTGCCAGTGACCGTACTGACAGCACAATTGAATTTGGGCCAATAGGGCAAATCTACAGTATCTCAGTAAGATGGAATGGGACACTGTTCTCCGTTGCAGCCTGTCGGGTGTGTTTTTGACCTAAAGACCTTGCACAGTCCAGCTTTAAATACAGAAAGTACATATGTGTATATCTTACCCTGTGCTGCCAGCAGGCTGTGGCGGACAGGTTTGGGGGCGGTGGTGGGGGGTTTGGGGGAGACCGGCGGTTTGACGGGGGATCCTGAAGCAGGTGTGTCCAACCGCTCCAGGCCGGCCTCGCTGATCCTCAGACTGACCTCCTCCTGGCTCTGGGACAGAGGCTCCGACTTGCCTCCCTCCCCGGTGGGGGAGCCGCCCCCCTGCTCTTTGTCTTTGGGCTTGTGTCTGCGCTTCACTGTGTCCGATTCTTTCAGGTTGAACTCCGGCACGTCCGGGTTCTTGGCTGCCTGCTTCTCCGGAGGCTCCAGCACAGCCTCGGCCCTGGGTGGCCCTCCCACCTTGGGCCTCTGTTTGATCGTCAGGTTGCCCTCCTCCGCAAATGGGATGCACTCACTGGAGCTGTTCTGAGGTGAGGACGAGCCTTCCAGCCCCGGACCTTTTGACTCGTCCTCCTCTGAGTCAGATTTCACCCCCCGCTCCGGGTCGGCGCTGCTGCTCTGGACGGGAATGCACTCGCTCTGCACTCTCCTTCTCACGCCTAAGGCCTCTTTGGGTTCCTGGACTGCAGGGGGGAGGGAGGGGGGAGGAGGCACCTCCTGCTGGAGGAGGTCTAGTTTGGAGGAGAGGGGCTTCCTCCCCTCAGCCGAGGTCTCCAGAGAGGCTGTGATGCTCCTCACACTCCCTGGGCTGTCTGTCACCACCCCGCCAGCAGATGGCGCTGTGTTGCTCTCAAGCAGCTCAATGCTGGTGTTGCTGCTCACTGAGCTCAGTCTCTTGGGTGGGGGAGGAGGCGGACCCTTTTTTCGAGCACGCACCGCAAACGACTGACTGCGGCCCACGTTGCCATTCTTCTCCGGGCTGGACTGTAACCGAGCCGGGTGGTTGCGGCCGGGTCGGCGGCTCAGGGTGGCGTAGGAGGGCAGATTTCCAGAAGGAGCGGAGTCGTCCTCATCTTCCTCGTCAGGCTCTCCGTCCGACAGCGCGTAGCGGGTCAGGCTGTGCGTGCGCTTCTTGGGCGCGCTCAGGGTGAGGGAGTAGTCGTGGTGCCTGGCAGGTGCCCTGCGCTCCAGGTCGGTGGAGCCGCAGTGAGAGTGCAGGTAGCTGAAGGCCTTCAGCGGGGAGCCGTGGGGGGAGGAGCCCAGAGAGCCCGGGGCTTTGGGCTTGGCTGGGATGGCTGGGTATTTGAACACTGTGGCCGTGCCCAGAGGCACCTGCTTGGGCAGCTGCGGCAGCGGCAGCGGGCGCTGGTCCCAGCCCTCTGGAATGTTCCTCTCCTTGGCGGGGCTGCCCTCCAGGCTGGCGCTGCCCAGGCTCTCCTGGGACCGGCTGTGGGGTGTAACCGAGGCTGTGGGGGGTTCCTGGGAGCGTCCGGAGCCTCGGGATCGGGCGTCGATGCTCTCCTGGCTCTGGGACATTCCCACAGCGTTCTTGATAGCCAGGCCTTCCTGGCAGCCTCCGTAGTGCCTGGACATGGCGGTCTGCAGCTCGGCGCTCAGCTCGCTGTCCTGGAAGGTCAGCATCTTCGGGGTACGAGGCGAAGGGCACTCGCCCCCAGACGAGTCGGGCGGCTCGATGGTGACGAGGTGGAGCGCTCCGGGGGGTTTGCGCCGCAGCGTTCCTTGGCCCGTTTCAGCCTGAAGGATCGCCCGCTGGATATCACACAGCTTCTTCACCGCCAGCATCAGCTTCTTCTGGTGGCCTGGGAGGAGGGAATTAAAGAAAAGAAATGAAAGAAATGTATTGAACCATTGGTATTGGTCCAATATTGTTTTGCTGATGTTTGGCCAATTGTGGAATTTGAATGTTTCTGTGATTTTTTTCTAGGAGTGTGTCACTGTCTGAAAAGCTGACACTTTTCACACTCACATTTGAATGTTGACACATTTGAGTTGACTAAAATGTGGAGAGAAATGCATATCGAGAGTATCATATCACACACACACCGGTGCATCCCCAATAATTACCACAGACATATTTATTTGAATGATCTTGTTGTTTGTACTGTAAAACAATTAAGAACACCAATGCAAACTGTTGGATCCAGTCATAGTAGATCTGTCCGTACCGAGCTTGGTGATGCCGATCTCCTGCAGGTCCTCCCAGGTGAGGTCTCTGACGATACTGATGGAGTCGTAGCCGTTCTCCGACAGCTTCTTATGGTACTGCGGGAGGCCGATGGCGCTCAGCCACTCAACCAGATCAGACTGTGAGAGAGGGGAAATAACCCGTGAGATTCCGGCAGTTGACCTATCACAATATCAAGAGGTGAAGCTGATGTGTAGGCATGCTATATATGTACACAAACATTGAAGAGCCTCACTGGGATGTATTCGGGCAGCCACTCGGGGATGTTCAGGTTGCTTATCTCCATGGAGATTTTCTTGCGGTGTCCTGGTTTGGTGACTCCAATGGCAGTCAGGTCCTGCAGCCACATGACACAAGACATCAGTGGGGACAGTCAGAGACAGAGCTACTGACTCACATTATTAGTGCGTGCAGACGTAGCCCCATATGTTCCGCTGTTCACCTTTCCTCTGTGATCCACTCTGAACTGGCGTCACACAGCGTAGCATAAGGAAATCGTTTCAAAACGCTCTCCTACCCGTCTCCGACGTCCGATCGCCGATCCAAAGATATAATAATATCCCTACGGAAGCCAGTAGTTTAGGTGGCGGAGTTAAAATGATATTCCTGCGTGAAACAGCCGTTTAAAAGCAGTCTTTCCACAGCCCGTGGTGAATTTACAGCAGGGTGTGTTTGATCTCGCTATCATGGTGCACCGCTTGCACACGACGAGCAGACAACATTGCAGTCACACGGAGACGGCAGCACAGTGATCACATCATCAAATCCAGCGCACCTGGGAAGCAAAACACGTCATGAAATACTCAAACTCCCCAAGGTTCCTGTCGGCACTAGGAAGCTTCTCCTCTCCTAAATTCGGCACAGGCCGTGGAAAGACTCCTTTTACATGGTTGTTTCACACAGGAATGTC
Organism: Poromitra crassiceps; assembly: GCF_964638095.1. NCBI lineage: Eukaryota > Metazoa > Chordata > Actinopteri > Beryciformes > Melamphaidae > Poromitra > Poromitra crassiceps. Next base: position 9,543,698 of record NC_139644.1, read on the forward strand.
ATTTTAACTCCGCCGCCTTAACTACTGGCTTCCGTTGGGATATTATTATATCTTTGGATCTGCGATCAGACGTCGGACACGGGGTAGGAAAGCGTTTTGAAGGGAGCTACATTTCCTGCTGGGAGCTACCAGGATTTTCCACAGCTCTTTATAGTGAAAGATAGATGGACTTAACAAAAGGACACTTATTATTACTTCCCTATTCTTTCTGTCTTATGTAATTTTACGAGTTGATAATGTAATTTTACATTACATTACATTACGTCATTTGGCAGACGCTTTTATCCAAAGCGACTTACAATAACACACTTTTTGTCAGCAATAGAGCAATCGACTATGGAGCACAGTCTATGACAACTACAAATCCTGAAGGAACAGTGGTACGAGTTTAGTTTAGGATTTTTTTTTTTTTTTTTAATAGAAAGAGAGAGAAAGAAGTTAGATCAAGAAGGGCCCAGATAGAGCAGACAATTTTACCCGACAAATCGTGTATTTTTGTGTTTTATGTGAAGCACACTGAATCTGCCTTGTGTGTGACATTTTGTTTTCCTTGTTAGCCAGCAGTGTTGCACCGCGAGTTCCAAGTACACTTCAATACACAATAACATTATGGAAATGAATGTGACTGTGATTGGTCTTGGCTAGACACACACAGAGTGAATGGTTTGTGTGTCTGTGCAGCACCTCAGACACACACAGAGTGAATGGTTTGTGTATCTGTGCAGCACCTCGGGGGTCATTCTGCTGATGGTGGGCACATCATAACCAGCGGTGATGAAGTTGGCCGTGTACTGCTCCAGCTGGAACTCACTCAGCCACTGGTAGATGGCTTCTGCATCCTGCAACACAAACAAGACAATGCATCACTCAGCCACTGGTAGATGGCTTCTGCATCCTGCAACACAAACAAGACAATGCAATTGCTGTAATGCTCATTCTGTACTTGCATGGAAACATGCCTCATACACAACAAGGGCTACATTGTGTGTTAGGCACAGGCCCAGTGTACTGAGAGTCTTTGGTATTGTAGGTCACAGGACTGGTTAGATTTAGGTTGTGCACTTGGTGAGACTGTAAAGCACTTCAAAATTAAATTACAATTTCTTAACCTTCTCAGTTACGGTATGGTGGCACGGTGGCTCAGTGCTTAGCACTGTCGCCTCACAGCAAGAAGGTTGTGGGTTCGAATCTCCACCCCGGTACTTTCTGTGTGGAGTTTGCATGTTCTCCCTGTGCTTGCCTGGGTTTCCGCCGGGTGCTCCAGTTTCCTCCCACAGTCTAACGATACGTGTAGTAGTATGTATGTAATCTATGTTGTGTGTGGATATGGGATGTGTGGTATATGACTGCGATGATGCTTGTGATAAGGGGGTATAAACATAACTGAACTATTTCTTAATGTTTGTCATTGCTTTTCATAATGTACGTTGTTGTCTGTAACTGAATTGCATCATGTATTTTCTTTGTCAAATTTTGTGAATGGTATGTATATATACCAGTCAAAAGCCACTTTTTTCTTTCATTTTTAGCATTTTCCACCTTTTAGAATAATAGTAAAGACATAAAAACTAAGAAATGACACATGGAATTATTAAAAAAGTGTTAAGCAAATCAAAACTATCTTATATTTTAGATTCATTAAAGTAGCCGACCTTTGCTTTGATAGAAAGACACAAAGACTTTGGAAATAAATTCAACTGCACTGTTTATATTTGTCTAACAAACACATTTCAAAATTTGAGCAGAAGCATTTAGATCAAAAGTGCTTTTATATCCCTCATTTGTGTGTGTTTCCCTTTAAGACCGCAAACCGGGTCAACGCGGTATCGCGAGGGATACACACACAAATGCTGCATCAGGTATCAATGGGTTAAGATCATGAAGTACCGGTACATAGAAAAAGTAGAGCGCGCACATCCACTCAAAATGCAGGTGCAGGACAAAAGCAATGAAACATATAAGAAGAAATAGAGTCCACACACTGCTCAACTTGCTCAAAGCAAGTCGAGCAGTGTGCGGACTCTATTTCTTCTTTTTAAGATCATGAGGAACATGGTTGATTCAGTGAGATGTGTAGAAACTGGCTGGTGCTGTATGTAGAATCAACGTGTCTAGTGACAAGGCCAGGCAATGAGCCTTACCTTGCCCTCTAGTAGCTGCTGAGGACGGACAAACTGCTGGGAGATGCCCTGCTCCACCGGCCTCTGCATGGTCACCATCTGCCTCCGAGGTGTTCCTCCTACCAACACATCAGACATCAGAATCACTCTAATGGTTGTAGCATTTGTTCAAATCAATTTATCACTGCTTCTCTGAAGTCCAAGTAGAGTTTTTTTTCCTCCTCCAACTCTTTTTCTTAGCAGTAGTTAAAGGAACAGCTCACCCTAAAATCCAAAATACATATATTCCCTCTCACCTGTAGTGCTATTTATCCATCTTATCGTTTTGTGTTAGTTGCCAATACAATGGAACTGGATGGCACTCGGCTTGTGGTGCTCAAAGTGCCAAAGAAATACAGTTGAAAAACTCAACAGCAATGTCTCTTTCCAGAAATCATGACCCCGTTACTCAAGATAATCCACAGACCTTCTGTTATGGAGGAACTATTTTCTTTTGACCGAACTACACCCACTAGCTGCTAGCTAGTTCCTACATGAGACTGCAAAAGAAAATAGTTCCTACATGAAACTGCTCACAACAAAGTCTGTGCATTATCTTGCATAACCGGGTCATGATTTCTGGAAAGAGACAATGCTGTTGAGTTTTTGGTGCTTCGAGCACTACAAGCCGAGTGCCATCCAGTTCCATTGTATTCAAGAGAAGGCAGACATCTCTGCGGCCGATATCTCCAAAAATCAGGCAACTATCCCAAAACCATATAGATGGATAAATAGTACTACAGGTGAGAGGGAAAATATGTATTTTGGATTTTAGGGTGAGCTGTCCCTTTAAGGTGAAGAATGGCAAAGTACCTGCAGCAGGCAGGTCAGGTGGTTTGCTGGAATCTGGGGGTCCAGCATCACCAGCAGAGGGCGCCACCTGCACAGCAACATAAAAGGGTAATTCAAGAGTTAGTGAACTTTAAGCAGAGCAGTGTACTGACAGGAATAAAGTCACAAAGTCACAAAATAAAACACAAAATATTGTAAAAACAATCAGTTCTCTGAACTACAATAGCTTACTATTGGGGTTTGATAAATATGAAAGGGAGCAACATTTAGAACATGACACAATAAAACTTTCCACTTAAACCCAGTCTGTGTTTAAACCCTTAAACGCAGACTGTGCAGTGTGATCCTAAAGCTCCATTAGATCAACGCAGGTTAAGGGCTTTGTGTAGACAAACAGTGTAGTACTGATTAATATGTAATTAAATTGACTGCATCCTATCATATCAGAGGAGGACGACACTGATTTCCTTCCAATTTTCTTTTATAAAAGATCAACATCAGCACCCATGTTTATTGAGGTCAGTATCGGCAAACAGAGGTATCAGTCTAATCCAGGCTTGTATGAGAAAGTGTGTTGGCGGTGATTGGGTACCTTGCTGGCAGAGTCGTGGTGAGCCGCGCTGTGGTGGAGTCCGTTGGATGCGTGGTTGCTCTCTGTGCTCTGTCCACTCCCGGCGCTGCGGGTGCTACCCACACTGCCTGTGCTCCCAACACTGTTCCTGTCCCCAGCTGCACGGATGGAGGAAGAGAGGGACGGGGAGGGGGGGGGGGGACGGACGGATGAGACAGACACACAAAGGGACGGACGGACGGACAGGGTCAAGAAGAGTGAGACAGAGACAAATGAAATCATAGAGGTCCAGCAGGGGAGGACGAGAACATCCAAGCCCTCCCTCTTCCTTCCTGCTCTGTCCCATCTGACTCTCCACTGACACAGACGTTCACATTAACAAAGACAATCCACATCACATCAGGCTCTATGAAGCTGGCGGAGGAGGCTGTCTGGGGGAGGAGGAGGAGGAGGAGGAGGAGGCTGTCTGGGGTCACGCCAGGCGGAGGATTGGACCAACAAGCCTGCAATGGCAAAGGGTAGGGAGGGGGGGGGGGGGGGGGTGAAGGGCAAGGCACTGTTTACTGCCATAGAAGCTGTGCTGTGGAGGAGGACTGGCTGTGGTGTAGCAAGGTAGCACAGCTGCAGGCATGACAGTAATACAGCCAGGAGCTTCAGCCTTTGGGGAGGGGAGGGGAGGGGAGGGGAGGGGAGGGGGAGGGGAGGGGAGGGGAGGGGGAGGGGGCATTGGGACAGCATGGGCGTCCATATTTGATCTTGTAGTAGTCATTAAAATGGAGGGCAAAGGTCAAGCAAAATCCATGGGAATCTACGTCCTCTTGTCTTTGCTCCTATTTCAGTGGTGTGAATCTGTCTAATAATGCCGTGATCATCACATAGGATGCTTTTTGTTGTCCACAGTTGTCTTCAGTGGTCTTATCTCCTCCAAAACTATGCACCTGCTCTTTTGGACTTGGTGCAGCACTACTGCCCTGCTCACTCCCACTTTGAAGAACGTTCTCTCAAATGTAGCAGTGAAGTGCAGTACGTCATTGTGGAAAACCAGTGAGAACAGAACAGCCTTTGAAACGCTCGTTTTCTGAACCGAGCTCTCGGAGGAGAAGATAAGATTCTCCCCGGGAGCACGTCATGAGCCCACATCCTCCTCCGCTCCAGAATGGCTCCTCCTAACGCTTCTTGAAGAGCGAGCACAGTGAACGCTCGCCTGATCCTGTCCACTTTCACTTTCAATGCACTCGAGGTTCTACTTGCACACTTGGAGCTTGTGCTCTCTGTTACAAGTGATGCTCCAAACTGTGCTTTGTGTTGGAACATGAGCTGAAGCATTATAATCTGATCCCAGCCTCATTTCATATCTTCATTGTTTCACTTTTCCCCCCTTTTCTTCAGATTTTCCCCACATTTTCTCCCCAATTGCACTTGGCCAATAGACCCTTTTCATGACGGCCATTTTGTGTCCAAATAAAAGGCAGAATAAACAGAGGTGCGAGCAAAACACTAATGAGGGTTTCCACATTCCAATCATGGAAGTTTGAAACCCTCATTAGTGTTTTGGTTGCACCTGTGTTAACCCTGCCTTTTCGACACAAAATGGCCCCCGTGAGACGGGTCTATTCCCCCTGCTGTCCTGTCCTGGTCGTTGCTCCGCCCCCTCTGCCGATCTGGGGAGAGTTGTTGACTAGCACATGCTTCCTCCGATACATGTGCAGTCACCGGCCGCTTCTTTCGACTTGACAGCGAGGAGTTTCACCGGCAGGACGTAGCGCGTGGGAGGGTCACGCTATTCCTCCCAGTTCCCCTCCCCTCCGAACAAGTGCCCCGACCAACCCCAGAGGCGGCGCTAGTGCAGCGACCAGGACTCATACCCCACCGTCTTCCCACCCGCAGACACGGCCAATTGTGTCTGCAGGAACGTCTGACCAAGTGGGAGGTACCGCCGCCGGGAATTGAACCCGGGTCTCCACGGTGGCAGGAGAGTGCTTTTACCTCCACACTACCCAGACGCCCCGTTTCACACATCTTCTGATGCAGGGACGTTGCCATAGCTTAGGGCTTTGTGAAGTGACACCACTGGGATACAGCTACTGTCCATACATACATAGGGCTCGATCAAATATTTGTAGATGGCAGCGTCTTCGGAGTGACTAATATAGGTTCTACTGCGGGCTTTTATCTAGCCAGAAGATCCCTGAGCTACTAAGTACGGCTCACTGAGCCCCCAATCAGCTTCTGGTGCAGAAGGTTTCGCAGTATGAAGGTCTGAGTAACTACTGCAGGGATGGACTGAGGATCACAACTGGGTTTAGGAGCAGCGAGGAGCAGCGTCCAGACCTAAAGATCAGCCTGAAGCAGACATCACAGTGGATGACACATGGCTGGTAAGGCAGAGCATAAAGGGCGGGGGCAGCTAGGCAGCCAGCTATGGGGCGAGGGGGGGGCAAGACATAGCTGTTGTTAGGGGGCGCTCTTACCATTGCATGAGTTCCTGAGCACCCAAATGTCCTCGAGGGGACACCCGGGCTGAGAGAGGCAGCTTGGAGACAGACCTATCAGACACAAACACTCTGTTGGGCCTCGGGGAGGGGGGGAAAGGCTGCATTCTGTCATGGGGGGGTGGGGGGCTGACTGAGGGGGTGAGGTGTGTTGGAAGGACAAGGCTTTCTATCTGAGGAGGCATGTGTTGAAGAAGGTGCTCTTTGGTTTGGGGCTTTTAGCTTTCATGGAAAATGAAGGAGCTCCATGGCGCTCTTGAAGCAAAGACAGATCTTGTTCTGGCTGGCGTGGCTGAAATGTGTTGAGAGTTGGTTCGAATTATGTTCAAGGCTTTTGAATGGTTTTGCTTCAAGAGTGCCTCGCTCACTGAAAGCAATTCCCAGGCTTTGGAGTGATCATTGACACAGCGACATGGCCTTACTGCTGATTTGTTCATTCTTTTTCTGAGAAACCGCTGCCAGGCTGTATGACTGTATCAAAGGACTTACATTGCTAAGAACTGAGGGCTAATAGATTGTTCCATTGTAACATCAGCGCACAGCAAATCCCCCATTGTGGCCTGAAGTAGACTGCCGTAATGATGCCAGTACCAAAATGGCCGGTGTTCTTCCTGGTCATGGTGTGTCTCTGTGTGATGGTTCTGTGCTGTTTCCCATTAAAACAAGGAGGCGTTTTCAGACCAAAATGATGGCAGCGCTGTTGTCAAAAAAGCACCCGACCTTCGTCTCTTGGCATCTATAATCTTTGACTGTATGTCCCTACCTGTGTTGGTGCCCAGGCCTCTGTTGGCTTCTATACTCTTTGACTGTATGTCCCTACCTGTGTTGGTGCCCAGGCCTCTGTTGGCTTCTATACTCTTTGACTGTATGTCCCTACCTGTGTTGGTGCCCAGGCCTCTGTTGGCTTCTATACTCTTTGACTGTATGTCCCTACCTGTGTTGGTGCCGAGGCCTCTGTTGGCTTCTATACTCTTTGACTGTATGTCCCTACCTGTGTTGGTGCCGAGGCCTCTGTTGGCTTCTATACTCTTTGACTGTATGTCCCTACCTGTGTTGGTGCAGAGGCCTCTGTTGGCTTCTATACTCTTTGACTGTATGTCCCTACCTGTGTTGGTGCCGAGGCCTCTGTTGACTTCTATACTCTTTGACTGTATCCCTGTACCTGTGTTGGTGCTGAGGCCTCTGTTGACTTCTATACTCTTTGACTGTATAGCCACTTCTTAACATGCAGTGGAATCCATATTATAACCCGCGAGTCCGTATCATATTCATCTCGCGCAAAAGCGGGTGCTGTTTAACTCTGGCAGCTCATGATCCAGATCATCTAGCTGGTATGTGAGTGGGCGCGTGGTGGCACTTTACAGACCATTAATGTCCCATCATTATTTTCATGAATTGACGTAGCGTTAGTTACGTGGCTTGATTATTTGGAAGAGAGCCAATATAGGTGAGTAAACAACTAAAAGTTGAATCCCCCATCTGCCAGTTTAAAAATGCAACAAGAGAGATGATAGCCTACTAGAGTTGCGCGATCTTGACCTCAGTCAATCGCCACCCTTTGACATCGCCAATACATGATGTCATCGCGCAAGCACATGGCTATATATTATATGGATGTTAACGTCCATATTAATTAGCTTCAGCTGCGCTCTTGCTGTAGGCTACTTTGCTAACTTAGCATCGATGCTAGCGGGACTTACCCAGCTATCGTCATTGCCTGCTTTTACTGCTGCTTGCTGGTAATAATCCCATCATTCCCATGTCAGAAAAAGTCTCCAGATTTGTCGCTAACGTTAGTCTCTTCTGAGAAGTTTTCTCGAGTTGGATGCAGCCAATTCTATTGTGTGAGGAAGCCATTTGAGGCAGGCAGTGTTGTGTGACTGTGCGTCCACACTGCGGAGAGCATAGGAGCTGACTGACTGATAGCCTATATCGAGACATATAGGCCTAGCCTAACTTTTGTGGGGAGAAACTAGTCAGATATGACTTGAATGCCACTTGTAAAATAAATCACCCACAGTGATTGACGACGGTGCGACCACTATTTTGACTGCGCTCATTTTTGGCACAATGCCAGGAATGGACCCTCTGTTAAAATGGCATGTTTTTGAATGGAGTTTGGTTACACATTCGCTAAAGCTGTTTCCTATCACATTTCTTGTTATCGATACATGCTACCGCACCCCCCCCCCCCCCGCCCACTGGCAGAAAAAACGGCTCATATCCAGTTGTTTCTAAACAAAGACCCCTCATGTTTAAAGAGGTAAAACTGGAAAATATCCTGTTCTGGCTAGCCAGACATGATCCAGACTTCATGTTTAAAATCCACTTATGTCCCTACCTGTGTTGGTGCCGAGGCCTCTGTTAGCTTCTATACTCTTTGACTGTATGTCCCTACCTGTGTTGGTGCCGAGGCCTCTGTTGACTTCTATACTCTTTGACTGTATGTCCCTACCTGTGTTGGTGCCGAGGCCTCTGTTGACTTCTATACTCTTTGACTGTATGTCCGTACCTGTGTTGGTGCCGAGGCCTCTGTTGGCTTCTATACTCTTTGACTGTATGTCCCTACCTGTGTTGGTGCCGAGGCCTCTGTTGACTTCTATACTCTTTGACTGTATGTCCCTACCTGTGTTGGTGCCGAGGCCTCTGTTGGCTTCTATACTCTTTGACTGTATGTCCGTACCTGTGTTGGTGCAGAGGCCGTTGGCGAGCGGCAGCGCCACATGGGTGGGGGGGGCATACAGAGTGTAGGAGTCGTCGGTCTGGGGAGCAGAGCTGAGGCTGGAGGAGAGGGGGGCTCTGGACAGCAGCTGCTGGCGCTGGGTGGGCAGAGAGGCGTGCCGGGACAGGGTGCCCCCTACAGGGCAAGACAAGGAGCACAACAGGAGGAGGAAGAGGAGTAGGAGGGGGTTATCAAGCTGATGGTTAGAGGTGGAGGTGAGGGTCAATCATTACATGGTATGGATGGAGAGATGGATGCAGGAGGGAGGAAGACAGAGAGGAAGAGGAGCATGGGATGGTCTGGAAGCATGGCGGATTAGTTCCAAACAAAGGCTCTAGAGCCGGGGAGAGCAGTTGGTTTATTTGCATGGCGTCCTGGATGTGGGGCCTCCACCGCTCCCAGTGCAGTGAAGCAAGGTGACAACCGACCGTCGAGGGGGTGAGGGGCTTTACCTTGGAGTGGATGAGGATTTCTAGAGTATATAGATGTACAACACTGAACATACAAACCTCTCTCGCACCCAACCGAAACTGAACCTGAATGATGCAACTTTACTATGACTTTTCAATCACTTTCGTTCTGAGCGTTTCCAAGAAATCCCCTTAAAAAATGTTCCTTCCTTCCTGATTTGTCAATGTTGTTTTTCCAGCGGCTTTAAAAGTCTGGCTGCAGTTGGGCTGAAAACTGTGCGATGCAAAGGCTGCGTCAAACAAGTTGTAAAAGACATTCTGCTGTATTCCTGTAAAGTGACCCTGGTGTTCCCTGACTGCGATACACCTTTCCATAAATGATGGGAATAAAGTGGGAATAAACAGCATAGCCTGCTCCCCTGTGTGGGAGTGCTATCGTGTGTACGGTAGTGTGTTGATGTGTGTTACGCCCGTAGCTGGAGGCCATGTTACTTGATCAGATTTGACAGAGAGAGCAGTGCCAGTGAGTCTGTCAGCGTGCTCCTGATAGGTCTATTATCTTATTTTGGACACTCCACACAATGGCGACACTTCAACGCATAACCACGAATCAGCCGGTCGTGCTTACTTTCTTTGAACATTGCAAACGTTTTTTGTACCTGTGTGGCCGCAGTTATGCTGTTTATGTCTGCTGCAATGCATTTTTTTTACACTCCCAACATACACATAAGCATAAGACAAAACCTTACCAGAATTCCCTGTGTGTTTTACCCGGAGGCATAATATAACATAATTCTCAAATAACAAACAATAATCCGCTGGAATTCTTATCAGACTTTGTCTCCGCGGTCCAAGCCAACGTGTCAAAAGCTTATTGGGTCAGGGACTGTAGCCAGGGCTTGCAGTATCACTGGTAGCCTAGCGTTAGCTCATGTGTATGCAGCATGTGTATGTGATCTGGCACGTTGTATTAAATGTCATTAATGAAGCTAACAGGTATTAGCAGTGTGCAGCGTGCGCGGGCCAGGGCACGAGTCTCGTGTCGAGATGCTGTTGAACAGCAGACTAAACAGGGCCCATCACTCATTTCCTCTGACGTTTCTCACCTAATCCTATTCACCGTATGCAGCCCCGCCCACTTGACCCATTGTATCATGACTTCCTGTTCAAAACGCCGGCTGTTTTACCTGCTCAAACTAGTCTGACATCTGACTCACCTGGTCAAACCTAGTTTGACTCACATTATGAGTCAGACTAGGTTTTATGAGTCACGGGAAGTGTAAATACAATCGGGAACTCCCGATTGTATTTACACTTCCTGTTAGTCTCTCAAGCCAGGTGGTCTCTTCTGCATAAGGTGAATAGAACCTTTTCACGGGGGCCATTTTGTGTCGAAAAGGCAGGTTAAACAAGGGTGCAAGCAAAACACTAATGTGGGTTTCCAATTGCCATGATTGGAAGTTGGAAACCCTCATTAGTGTTTTGCTTGCACCTGTGTTTAACCTGCCTTTTCGACACAAAATGGCCCCCGTGAAAAGGGTCTATTGTGAGTGTCCTGAATGTCATGTTGAGCGTAGATTACAGCAGTGTCATTCACCACTCACACACCTGGCAGGGTGTATGCGCGCATGTGTGTGTGTGTGTGTGTGTGTGTGTGTGTGTGTGTGTGTGTGTGTGTGCGTGCGTGCGTGTGTGTGTGTGCGTGCGTGTGACTGACCAGATCGTCTGCTGATGACCTCCACAATGGATGGGGGGAAGAAGCCCACCCTGTCCGTCCCCCTCTGGGTGTCATGAATGTGGCCCTTCCAGCGCCCGTCCATGTGCTGCTCCAAAACCTGTGGGGAGGAGGTGGGGCGCAGCCAATCAGAACAGAGATCATAATGGCCCCCTATTCAAGGGGGCCCCGAACCAGTTAATTAGTTAATTCAATTAACTGGTTAGGGGCCGCTGTCAGTGTCACACACATGTACTGTTACATTATTTATTTTAAAAGCACATGAATTCTTTTAAACTCAGCATAAATGAACAACGTGAAAACTATAAACAAATTTCCACAACTTTTCCAAAACTTTTGGATTGAATTTTTTCCCATGACTTTTCCAGGCCTGGAAATACTTCCGGCTTGGTCAGACGTTCTACAGACACAAGTGGCTGTGTCTGCAAGTGGGAAGCCGGTGGAGTATGGGTCCTGGTCGCCGTGCTAGCACCTCATCTGGTCGGGCGGGGCGCCTGTTCGGGGAGGAGGGGAACTGGGGGGAATAGTGTGATCCTCCCACACACTACGCTACGTCCTGCCAGTGAAACTCCTCGGTGTCAGGTGAAAAGAAGCAGCTGGCGACTGCACATGTATAATAAGTAAGTACGGTAGGTACAATTGGGGAGAAAATGGGCAGGGAAAAAAAAGTCACATTAGACAACCAGTGTGGATAAACTATACAATATAATCATCCAAGCTGTATAGCATATCTATTGCATATGGATGACATTGATGATGATGATTATGGTGATATTGGAATTGGAAGCAAGTATAAAACATCCCATAATAACTAACAGCTGTGTTTTTCTGGCTGTTTATACAGTCAATCCAGTATTAAGGAACACACCTGATCTGAAGTACAGTACAGTCTGGTCGAGACATTTAATACTTGGTGCGAGTCCCAACTTGTAACACACACACACACACACACACACACACACACACACACACACACACACACACACACACACCCCATCATGTCCCTCAAGCTGTGATTCATATGTAGATGAATTTGAACAAAAGAGAATAGGATTAAGATCTGCACAAGTTCCCCAGTGATGCAACAAGTAGTAAGAGGAGAGTAGTAACTAACAACAACAACTAGAAAGACAAAACAAAATAGTAAAAGGTCTCTTTCTTTTCCTCCACTCTTACATGATGGTTCTATGGTCACAGGAATATGACGAGGGCGGATCTAAACTTTGACCTGGTCATTTTGGGTTATTTGTAACTTCGGGTGATCTAGTAATTTAAGTTTTTTTCTTCTCTGGATAAGAGTGTCTGGAAAATACCTCAAATGTAAATTCGGGTTCCTACTGTGGACCTGATGTAAAGCTCCACGACTTTTCGTTAAGTAAGTCCGAGCGCTTTGTTTTACAGTAAACAGTCAGGTTCCTGGAAGAAGAAAAAAAAAACATTCTGGTGTTACTGAAGTGACCCATTTGTAAAAAAAAAAAGAAAAAAAAAAAGACACATGAGCAGTGGAAACCCTGATGAATGGAAACGAGACCCTAAACTGCAACAGAACCAACCCCAAACAAAGTCAACTCCACCACCAGCAAATGACATGTTTTCCACTGGATAATCCACCCCATTCATTCCACATCTATAGGCGAGTGTGTCTGCCCGTCACGCTCAACTGCAACACAAACCACACAGAGTTCATCCCAAGGTGTGTGTGGCGGCGGCGGTGTGTGTCCATGAGTAGGAGTTGAACAAGTGGACTTGTCTCCACCTGTCTGTAAAAGCTGACGGAGACGATCTCCCTGAGGACCAGAGCCTTCAAACGGCCTGAAGGAATCGAGCCCGGGTGGAGAGAACGCAGCTCTGCATCTGATGTGTCGCCGATGACATGGAAAACTCCTCGGCATGTTTTGCTCTGCCTCCTTTATCATGTGACATGTCATGTGACTGGCTCAAGTGCATGCACCAGTTTGCCGTTATTGGCCTTGTATGAGGAGTGGGATATCGGCCACCTCTCAAACACGGAAAAAAACACTAAATTCTTCAAAATTGGCATCAAAACGGTGAAATTCGGCACCTTCAATCCAAAACTATTGTGTGCTATTCACCTTATGTAGCCACGCCCATTTGACCCGGTTGTGTGGTCGTGTGACGACTTCCGGCTAAAAAAATAAAAAATAAAATGGCTGGCTGCTCCAATAACATCTAACTCTGAATTAACTAATAATTTAGCCAATTGTATGTAACATACCAAATAAAAGCAAACGGCAATGTCTAAGAATGCAACGCCATGTAACTGGCTCGTTAAGTCTCGCATTCCAGGGAATTACGTTAACGTCTGCGGGTCTTATAGACGTAAGTGGCTCGAGCTGCGCTCGGAGGAGAGAAAACTATCTGAAGCTTTCTTTGTTGCAGTCCAGGTATGTTTTACAAGAAAGTGCTTGTCATTGTCGACAATAACGTTATCTGACCTGGCTAACAGTGGATACTCGCTTGCTTGCTGTGTACCGAGCTCAAAGTAGTAGGCTACATTCTTTGTTTTACCCCCTGCACTGTCCGCTCCAAAAACAACTCTCTTCTTCTGACATTATTTCGTATTTGGCGCCGTGACCGCCGGAAGTGTTAACACGACCCGGAAGAATTTGGCCCACACCCGCGTCTGAACATAAGGTGAATAGGCCTTCAGGCTAAACCTAGC
>NC_139644.1:9559761-9562261 GCF_964638095.1 Poromitra crassiceps
ATGTCAGAAAGAGGTGCGAAATGTTGATCAGTGTTTCCCGAAAGCCCAAGATGACATCCTCAAATGCCTTGTTTTGTCCACCACCCAATTCAGTTGACTGTCATGGAGGAATAAAGAAACGAGGAAAATATTCATCTTTAAGAAGCTGGAATCAGAGAGAAAGAAAAAAACTGAAACAGATGAATTAATTATCAAAATAGTTGGTGATTAAGTTGACAGCTAATTGATTAATTGATTAATTAATCATTTTAGTTTACATTACGTACACTTACTGAATGAACATCTCCCTTTGCATAATCCACGTCTCACTTGTCTCGAGGTTTGAATTATTGATTTTAAGTACCTGTCTCCTCACCGGCATGTACTGTATCTGCATTGTTATGATTGTAGTGGATTTAACAGATGAAACCTACACAGGCTCAGAGCTTTCTCCTGGAACCTCTCATCTCATGGGGAACATCAATGTTTTTCAATATTTTCTACAGTCAGCGTCCAAACCATTGACTGTGTAGAGAGCCAAAGTGAACGTCACTTCCTGCCTTTCTCCGTGTCCCAGCATCTGAAAAAATATGAATGGTGGTCAACGGAGATAGACGCTAGTTTTTTGATCCCGTTTGAATTGTGCCACGGGGTACACATGTTAACTTTTGTCAATTTAAAAGATAACTATGCATGTCAAGAAAGTCGCAGTTTAAGGTTTAGTTTTGTCAATCGACTACATCTCTCGTGACGCACAATATCTGTCACACCATCAACAACATGGACTGGCGGGAGAGACGTCACTTATGCGACTGGTTGTGCGTAGTCTTTCTGATTTATCACTTATAGTGCCACAGTTTTACCACAAACTGTGACTTTCTTGACTTGCACAGTTATCTTTTACATTGACAAACATGATATGTGCACCCCGTGGCACAATTCAAACGGGATCAAAAAAGTAACGTCTATCTCCGTTCACCACCATTCATATTTCTTCAGACGCTGGTACAGAGAGAAAGGCAGGAAGTGGCGTTCACTTTGACTCGCTATATAAAAACATGCAACTTCCCCCACGGGAATCATTAAGATTCATCTTATCGTTGGGAAATGTTGCCTAGTGGAGGCATGCAGACTGACACATGGAACAGAGGAATTGTGGGTAACGCTGAGTCATAAATAACACATAAAATGCCAAGCTACATTGCTGCCACAGCCTGTGTGTGCTGGCTGGCACTGTGCTGTGGATAAAACAGCTGCAGATAGCTTCTGTAACTAATGTTAAACACACTATTTCTCATGATGCATTCTGAAAAACATCATTTCAACCTTGACAAATAAAAACAATAGCATCAACTCACTAAACGCTAAGCTATGTCAAAGTGTATCTTATGTTGTTTGCCACCAAAATTTCTAATAGAGCAATTATGGATGACTAACAAATATATTCTTATTCTTATTTAGATATCAAACTATCACCTTAAAGGGGGACATTGGACCTTTAGCTTCTCTGAAGTGATTTTTTGTTTATTTGGATATGGCTTCCAAATGATGTTCTGGGTTTTTTTGCTTCATCTTTGCTCGCTAAGGGCCTGTGTCCACCTAGCGTTTTTTTCCGACGTTAAACGCTGGGAATGCGCTGGGGAATGCTGATCCCAGCGCACAATATACAAGGAAGCAGTCTGCAAGTAACGTTAGTTCAGCTTGATAGCTGACAGCTAGCAAGCTAACAACACAGGTAGGCTACGCTATTAAAAGCAGTAAGCACAACACTCACCAGAAATATTAAGTGTCTAGCCGATCTGCTCCCACAATTGAGCCGTTCTGTCTCTGTTGCGATAGTTTTTCCATATGATTAGTTACCAGAAAAGGAGCAGCCGACACCAGCGTCTTTCTGAAAAGTTAAAATATTTTCAGCTGGAAGCGCTGGGAGTCGGCGCACAAAAACGCCGAAAAAAGACGCTGGGCGCTCTGCACTTTCTCTACACGTCCGTGTGCGCTCGCATACGCTCTCCCCGCATTGGAAACAATTGAAAATAGATGCCGGAGCTGATGAAAAGACGCTAGGTGGACACAGGCCCTAATACAACAACAAAAACTGCAAAATCAAGTGTGATTTGTTTAGGCTCAGGTATGACGAGTCAATATATCTAGGCCTAAATAGATAGTAGAAGACATTTAATATACCAGTGGGCCTATATACAGTATATATATATATATATATATATACATCACACTGATAGATAGATAACTTTAATCATCTTATCCATCTAAGCCAGAGAGAGCTTTAGAGTAGTACAGGCTGCCTGGTATGTTCATGGGGGCGGACTGCTCTCTTGGATGGACCTACATCTAGCAGCAGTCGGACCACCTCTGTCTTGCCGTAGAGCGAGGCCTCGTGGAGGGCGGTGCCGGCCTTGGTGGTCTTGTTGATGTCGATGCCCGCCTTTAGCAGCAACCTGAGAGAGAGAGGGAGAGAGAGAGAGAGAGAGAGAGAGAGGGAGAGAGAAACAGGGAGAGAGAG
>NC_139644.1:9567261-9577261 GCF_964638095.1 Poromitra crassiceps
ACAAAGACAGAAACCAAGAAATGCATGCGGAAATGTTCTAATGTCTTATGGACTAATTCATGTTCATATAACGGCCATGAAGACTTCTAAATGAGAAGAACATGAGTTAAGTTAGGAGGTTGTGATGGACACTCTACGTCATTATCAAATAACTGCACAATTGCCAGCGTAAAAAACTTTTAGTTTCAATTCAATCAGTCATAATGAGAAATAATTATTCTAATCCTCCCTTCACCACCTTATAATTATGGCTGTCAAACGATACATTTTCTTAATCGCGATTAATCGTGCGATTAACTATAGTTAATCGCGATTAATCACATCTTTGTATCGCATGTTTAAAATACCATTATTTTGCATTGCAAAGCATTTTTAATTAGACATTAATAATTCTTACCAGTGTGTCGTGATTGGGAATCAAATGAATGCAAATAAATGTACTTTGTGATCTTGAATTTTAGATTTATTTTCAATTCAATAGAAGTGCAATGTAGACAGGAGGTCACAAAATGTCTACAAAATGCATCTTGAATAGAAAATAAATGCACAATAATTGTAAACACTCCAGAACGCTCCAGATCCGATACTTCCGGCGGCGGCGCTGTGGAGCAGTCGAAACCCAAAATGACACAGCCGAAGAAGGCTGTATCTGAGCTAAAAACTTTGGCAAGTCCATGTGAATAATGGCTCGGTATTGGAAACTGTGTATTGATAACGTGTATATCGCGTGAAGCCATTGGAGCCAACCTCCCAGTGGTTAGAGGACCCGCGCATCCGAGACTCTGAAGGAAGAACGAGTGATGAGTCTCGCCCTAGCTAGCTGGCTGCTAGCTGGCCGCTAGCTGCTCTGGTATGCTTAGCTTTTAGGTGACAGCTCAAACTCGATGTACTTCGGTGATATTTGAATTCCGTTTTACACAAGGTGCAAACTACTGCTCTTGACTTGTCCACTGTGCCATTTGGGTGTTATTTAAAGTAAAACGAGCCATTTAGAAGCGCATTGCTGTCTTTAAGTCTTCCATGCCTCCACAGGCAGAAGACAGGAAACGGCTGCGAACGGCTTGACTACAAGTACGGGTGCGACGAAGGGACAAAATAGCGGCATGCGATTAACGCGATTAAAAAAAAAGTGTTATGGGCGGCACGCATTAACGCGCGATTAACGCGTTAACGCTGACAGCCCTACTTATAATAACTACTTCATCAATGTCTTAGCAGGGTGGAAGAGGCGGGGTCATGGGATGGACAACAACCGTGGTATATTCATAGAGTTCCCATGATGGCGTGCATTACTTTACCGTATACTAGGGCTGGGTATTGGCAAGGACCTCACGATACGATACGTATCACGATACATGGGTCGCGATACGATTGTATCACGATACATTGCGATACAATACATATTGGGATATATTGCAATACTTACACAATTTACTTAAAATTAAATAATAGAGCTAAAGATACAACACATTGTGTACCACCCAGGTAGTGTAATAATATGTACATCACTTTATACTGATAACTTAGTGGACAAATTTAGTCAAAACTACTGAGTGTTGAGTGTCTTACTGAACGCACTGAAATAAAAAGTATTCTTATTGTGTCACTGACCACACGGCTGTGCAAAAACATTGATATGGGAAATATTGATACAGTATCTGTGATTAGGGGTGGGAATCACCAGATGCAGATGCCCGGTGGCCTGGCTTGGAATGGCCTGCAATTTTTTATTTTTTATTTTTTATATCGATACTTGGCGTCCAAATATCGATACAATATCGTCAGGCAAAATATTGCGATATATTGCCGATTTTATTGCACAGCCCTACCGTATACACATTGGCTGTCACTGTCATTGAAACAATATGACACGGGAGAGAGAGAGATCATCACAGTACAACAGCTGTATATACAGCACAACATTGACTGTGATATTGCTTTTACCCAACAGTTGTAGAAACAACGCTGTTTACCAATTAAAGGTGATTTTAAAACAACAGATTTTTGTCTTTCATTCATCTGGGGGTAACGCTGTCGCCTCACAGCAAGAAGGTCCTGGGTTCGATTCCCGCCTGGGAATCAGCGTGGGCGCTGAGGGTGTGTCGCCATCCCCATGTCCTCAGTGCCTACTTCCCAGGTGGGGTCGTCAAAAAGGGCCTTTCTGGGCGGAGTTTGTATGTTCTCCCCGTGCTCGCCTGGGGTTTCCTCCAGATAGGAAGCCCCCCCCCCCCCGTTAAAAACATTCAAAACAACAACAACAACAATCCACTGAACACAGAAAGTGTGTGTTTAGATGACGGGAGGCAGCCATGTAAACCCTCACAGCACATAAAACTCCTCCTCACTGCTCAGATTAAAGCCATGAAATAGCAAAGTTCCACTGCTTCATTCTCAAATGAAAGCAGGCTTAGTGCCACAGAGAAGAACAGGAAGAGAACATCACTAAAGAGCCAATCAGCTCTGCATTCATGACTGGAGCGGGTCTAATCCAGACTCCACCACTGACCCATACAGGCAGTGAAGCTCTTCTACAGAGTGCAGTGACCGGGCTGGGAATGGCAGAACTGGGTCACAGTGACAGCACTTCCTCTCTCCATCCACAGACATGTGAGGCGCTGCCGGGGCTTTCAGACTTTACTCACTTACTGGAGCGGAGAGGAGAGGAGTCTGCAGCAAGGTTAGACCAATATACTGAGCTGATAACTGACCAGAGAGGAGGGGAGTCTGCAGCAAGGTTAGACCAATATACTGAGCTGATAACTGCTCTTTAGTAAACATCAGATATGGTCCAGTTAGGCCTCATTCAGACTGCAGGCAGATCCGATTTGAGAAAACAAATTGAGACTGTCTGCACTGCCGAAAATCCGATTTGGGCAAGTGATCAGATGGGATTTGTGTGTCCAGACATGTAGTAACGGTGTAGGCATCAGTAACCACTACGTTGGTGACACAGAAAGCCCTGTTTCACAAACCTAACCTTAACCTCATCGGAGACCACAGAATAACCTAAAACTTCATGTGAAACTGTGTTTTACGTGCGGTCTTGTTGACCAGGACTCCCTGGAAGAAGATATATTGTATCTCAATGGGAACTTCCTGGGTAAATAAAGGATAAAGTAAATAAAAACGGAGTCAAAAGTTATTCCTTCTTGTGACCATCCATTTTCAAAAGGTTACGTCAATTCTTAACTTTGAAACCTGCAACGTAAAATCTGAATGAAGTTTCCAGACATAGTTGATTGTTTCCAGTGCCTCGCTGACTCCTCCAACTCTCCCACCCCCGCCTCTACGTTCCCACTGTCTAAATAAAGGAAAATCATATTAGTGCTAACCGTTTTCAAACTGCCTGACATGCTGAAGGAGAGCAGTGCTAACCGTTTTCAAACTGCCTGACACACTGAAGGAGAGCAGTGCTAACCGTTTTCAAACTGCCTGACACGCTGAAGGAGAGCAGTGCTAACCGTTTTCAAACTGCCTGACACACTGAAGGAGAGCAGTGCTAACCTTTTTCACACTGCCTGACACACTGAAGGAGAGCAGTGCTAACCTTTTTCAAACTGCCTGACACGCTGAAGGAGAGCAGTGCTAACCTTTTTCACACTGCCTGACACGCTGAAGGAGAGCAGTGCTAACCGTTTTCAAACTGCCTGACACGCTGAAGGAGAGCAGTGCTAACCGTTTTCAAACTGCCTGACACGCTGAAGGAGAGCAGTGCTAACCGTTTTCAAACTGCCTGACACACTGAAGGAGAGCAGTGCTAACCTTTTTCACACTGCCTGACACACTGAAGGAGAGCAGTGCTAACCTTTTTCACACTGCCTGACACGCTGAAGGAGAGCAGTGCTAACCTTTTTCAAACTGCCTGACACGCTGAAGGAGAGCAGTGCTAACCGTTTTCAAACTGCCTGACACGCTGAAGGAGAGCAGTGCTAACCGTTTTCAAACTGCCTGACACACTGAAGGAGAGCAGTGCTAACCTTTTTCACACTGCCTGACACACTGAAGGAGAGCAGTGCTAACCGTTTTCAAACTGCCTGACACACTGAAGGAGAGCAGTGCTAACCTTTTTCACACTGCCTGACACACTGAAGGAGAGCAGTGCTAACCTTTTTCACACTGCCTGACACACTGAAGGAGAGCAGTGCTAACCTTTTTCAAACTGCCTGACACACTGAAGGAGAGCAGTGCTAACCGTTTTCAAACTGCCTGACACACTGAAGGAGAGCAGTGCTAACCTTTTTCAAACTGCCTGACACACTGAAGGAGAGCAGTGCTAACCTTTTTCACACTGCCTGACACACTGAAGGAGAGCAGTGCTAACCTTTTTCACACTGCCTGACACACTGAAGGAGAGCAGTGCTAACCTTTTTCAAACTGCCTGACACACTGAAGGAGAGCAGTGCTAACCTTTTTCAAACTGCCTGACACACTGAAGGAGAGCAGTGCTAACCTTTTTCACACTGCCTGACACACTGAAGGAGAGCAGTGCTAACCTTTTTCACACTGCCTGACACACTGAAGGAGAGCAGTGCTAACCTTTTTCACACTGCCTGACACACTGAAGGAGAGCAGTGCTAACCTTTTTCAAACTGCCTGACACACTGAAGGAGAGCAGTGCTAACCTTTTTCAAACTGCCTGACACACTGAAGGAGAGCAGTGCTAACCTTTTTCAAACTGCCTGACACACTGAAGGAGAGCAGTGCTAACCTTTTTCAAACTGCCTGACACACTGAAGGAGAGCAGTGCTAACCTTTTTCAAACTGCCTGACACACTGAAGGAGAGCAGTGCTAACCTTTTTCAAACTGCCTGACACACTGAAGGAGAGCAGTGTGGCGTCTCTCTTTACCGTATGATGTCTTTGTGTCCGTTGCGGGCGGCGAGGTGCAGAGGAGTGGTGAAGGCGGAGTCTGTCTGCTCCTTCCTCTCACCCTCCAACAGAGCTACGACCATGTTACTGCTCAACAACAGCTGGGCAACCTGAGGAGGAGACAAGGGTCAAGGCAGAGACGTCATGAAGCCAGATACTAAATGAAAACCAGAGACAGAGAGGAATATACAGTAGAGAATGATGAGTCCAAGCTGCAACTACTTCCAAAACTTGTAGACAACTGCATAAAGCAAACGCAGACTAATACACACTCAGTGATGAAGACGACACGCACACGCGTGACAGACAGACGCACACACGTGCACGCAGCCGCGCACACACACACACACACACACACACACACACACACACACACACACACACACACACACACACACACACACACACACACACACACACACACACACACACACACACACACACACACACACACACACACACACACACACACACACACACACACCCCTACCTTGGGGACCCGTGTGATGTGAACTGAAACTCAGAGGCCCCACAGGTGAGTATGAGGTAATGCCTTAGTGACCCAAAACAATATAAATGATTCCAGACATCTGGCATCACACTGTCTGCACTGCTGGAACACACACTCACTACCAAATATGAGGAATATTGTTATTAAAGGGGCACTTCACCAACAAAAGCTTTGATTTATTTTGCCCATGATCTCACACATCCGAAAACTGTAAACAGTTTTGCAGGTTTACAGTTGTTGAGGGGTTGATCTGATTTAAGTTGATGCCAGTGATGTAATCGGAAGACAATGAATCAGTGTGTTCAATTAATGACTTCTGATGACATCACTGGCAACAACTTAACTCAAACACCAACTCTCAATAACCTTCTTTTCCTGTATGGAGCTTTGTTTAAAGGCTGTCAGCTCTACTGTAGTACGGGAGGTCCTCTAAATGCCTTAGGGTGGACCACATGGACTTTTCATTCCAGGAATACACTTTTGGTAGATTGGCCAGTTGGTCGACGACGTAGCCGCTAAGTGATGAGAACAGAGACACTAAAATCATCGGCTTCGGTGCTCCATGCTAAAACGTTAGTATTATAAACTATGTTGCGTGATAGTAGTTGATACAGAAACTCAACTGAAAATCCACGGAGAAAGACCTCACTGGGAATTAGGGGTGGGAATCACCAGATGCCCACGATACGATACTAAAACGATACTTGAGTCACGATACGATAGTATTGCGATATCGCCGATATTGCGATATATTGAATATTGCGATATATTGAATATTGCGATATTTTGATATATTGCGATTTCTTACTTTTTCAGCTGCAAATGATGTCCCCAAAGGAAAACTTTGTCAACATCTGGTTTATATAAGAACAATTTTCCAGTCTGTATATCTGACTTCAACCATTTTATTGCAGCAACATTGTCAAGTACACAGACAGACCAACAACTTTCATAAAGTCATGTCATAGTTGCATGCACCTGACAAACTGAACTGTTTGTTACAGTCTACTTACAGTCCACCTTAACTGGATGTGTGTGTGGAGTACTGTACTTAGGTAGTTTTTGAACAATGCAACTTCACAAAACTTGTGCAGCCCATTCAGTAACTGGGGAATTTGTAAATTACTGTTATGACAAAACTGTTACTGTTAAAACAAAATGAAAATATGCTACCGTTTGTTTACTGCTGGCCTTGGAAGTTTATAGTAGCCCAGTGGCCTGGCATGGCCTGCAAAAAAAAAAAAAAAAAATTTTTTGCAATATCGATACTTGGCGTCCAAATATCGATACAATATCGTCAGGCAAATTATCGCGATACTATGGTGTATCGATTTCCCCCCCCACCCCTACTGGGAATGTGTACCACAAAGGCTTAAGCTTGAATTATGCTCACCCTGCCGTGAAGGGCGCGTGGGTGGAGCGCGGGCCGGGCGTGTCAAATGACGTAAATTTGTTGGGCGTGGTTATTCGCTAGCTCCGTCGGACGCTCGCCTTGTGCATGTTTTTTTTTCTAACAGCGCGAGCAGCGCACGGCTTCTCTCCAAACATGGCCGCTTTCAAGCCACTGAGCCCTGAACACTGAGCTGTGTTTTCGCCACATTTCTTGACCCATGTGGTAGGCTATAAACTTTGATTTGCAACTGTTCATTTTTAGTCATTTCACCAAGTAAATGTGTTGTGTTGAGAGCATTATTGAGAGAGATTAAAAGCATCACAGAGTAGGCAATCAGGGCTGAGAAGTAAAACGGCTATTCAGTAAAAACAAGTTTGGTGATTCCTTTATGTGCTGATGTGGGGTCGTTTGAGAGTGAAAGCGCACTCAGTACTGCACATAATAGCGTTTCATTGCGACTTTTCCACGGACTGTTCTCACTATATTACCATTGTACAATACATGCTGATCACTTTCTGAGTATAATGGCATCAACCCCAGCGCGGGGTCTGCACGGAGACTCGCGGGGCCCCACCCCCAACGAGCTTGGTCGAGTATAATTCAGCCTTTAGTCCTCCGCCCTTCCTGTCTGCTTACTGTCCTATCGAAAATGACCCCCCCCCCCCCCACAAGAAAAAAAAGAAAAACAGCTCACTGTCCCGCCCACACTGTTTGATTGACAGGTGATCTGTGGGAAGTGCAGTGGAGAAACACCACAGAAATGAGCAAAAACAATAGTATTCATTTCACAATGATAAAAAAACACAAAGCAAAATTAAAATTTGTTTCGGTAATCAATGATTTAATCAATGATTTCTCATCTCGTCTTTTCTTTCTTTTATTCTCGTGGATTTTTTTTTACATAAAGTCCCACAAAGCCCATTTATTCCCCTTGATCCCACCCAAAATGTTCTATTAGTTATTTGGAGGCAATATATATATATACTGTATATTTATTGTTTTTGCCGATGTTTTCCAACTATTTTTGGCCGATTGCCGATATGCGCGAATGTCCCCTCACCTGATCTCAGAGAACATCAAGTCTCTCCTGTTGTGGAATGAACACATTATTATGCCTCCTCTTATCATGGTGGTCCATTGGCAGATGCAGGCATGAATAGAACTAGGAATATCACAAGCTTTGCGTGCTCATTTCTAACATGCTTCACGTGCTCGTCTGCGCATTTATCGTCCGATAGCGATGATGACGTGCCGATGACATCGCATCCCTATTACTTTGATATCTTTCACAATGTTTCAAAAGTTGGTTGAAAATGTGCTGGGCAGCTGGATGGGGGACGCAGCTCTCTGTGTCAGAGGTTCTCAAACGTTTTTCAGCCAAGGACCCCCCCTTACAAGATAGAAAATATACCGGGGACCTCCTCATTCTGATTTGTGATTTTGGGCTAAGCTTAATTGTTTCCACGGTAACGTGCTTGACTTTTAAATTGATAGGTTTGTTAGAATGTAATCCATTAACCATTTTAGATGTAAAGCATGAACTACTTTTATTGAACTATGAAGCTTTTGCAAAAAAATAATAATAATAATTTTTATTTTCCTGAAAACTTTTCGCAGACCCCCTGGCAAAGTGCCACGGACCCCCATTTGAGAACCACTGCTCTCTGTTGTAAAGGAGGCGGTAACGCAGGAGAGAGACTCATGGAAACACACAGGGAGAGACCAGCTGCCCTCACCACACCCTGGCTGGTATCTCTACAGTGTATGGCAAGCAGCTGATGCGTCAACACCAACACACACACACACATGCATCATGCAGGGGGCATTGCACCAGCGCAGACAGCACATGCAGATATACTCTAAAGATATCCTAAAGCTTAATTTATACTTATTAGAAAGTGTCGCTCAGCACATGGTCGCAGACGAAAAATAAAGTGTCGCTCATGTTGCTGCATTTATGCTTCTCTCCGCGGCGCAACGGTCACGTGATGCTACAGACAGAGGGAGGCAGAGAACTAGTGCAGACAGGCAAGAGAGGGAATGCTGTCAGTGAACCCAAGAGGCAAGATGTAACTGCAGCCGCATATAACGACACACAACCACACAATCACCTCCTCTCTCTCTGGGAAGTTGGTCACGGTGTTCTTTGTGATTTTCACGAAGTCATACATCAAGGACATGCTGATAAAAATACCGGGAGGCGGGGACACGCTCATTAATTTCATTTCAGTGAAAACTAAAACAAGGAAGTCGCGCGTGCCCGTCTATATAGCCAATCAGACTTGCGCGACATTATGTGACGTAGTCAGCGACACTAGACATTTCACCAGGTAGCAGACGCTGCTCGCAGACACTTGAAAGTGTCGACTCAAGTCCTCATTTCTGTCTGCGACCGTTTCAAAAGTGTCGGCAGACGAAGCATAAATTGGGCTTAAGCCCTTTTCCCACATGCGCTTTGTACCGCAAAATGACCGGTACGTGGTCTAATGCCTGCATGTGAGAAAGGCGCCGTGCCGGTATAAGCGCGACCCCGTCGTCGCGGCGATTTCACCACTTTCCAGCCAGTCAGAAGAGCGGTATGCGCTTTAGCGGATACTAGTGAGAAACGGGTGCAGTCATTTTCCGCGACACTCTCATGGGCGAGGTGTACACACGTTGCTTAATGTTCCAGCGGGCATAATCTAATCATTCGCGCACATTAAAGCAAACTGTCGAAATGATCTTGTGATAATAAGAGCAGTAGCCTATGTCAGCTTCATGTGTGGGTGTGCTGTGCTGATTTTCCCCTCTCCTCTCTGCTCGCTCTCTGGCCACAGTCCGTCCTCCTCCTTCAGTCACAGCCCGACAGGGCAAATGCATGAAGCGAAAGTGGAAGTATTTTGCTTGGGCTACGTTGCCGACAGCGAAGGCAAGCCCGGACACATCAAATGAAGCCAGTCTGTAAAAAGTGCTTCAACGCGATGCAGGTGAACGGATAAACAAGCAAACTTATTTCACCATTCAGAGTTTTGCCGACACGTCACTCCCCCACTCGCTCTGCAGTGCCGCCCCCCCCCCCCCCCCCCCCCCCACATACAGGCAATTTCGCTGATAGATTCCCACATGCGCGAGCCGAAGTGTGAAGGGAAATGTCCGATATTGACTTACAGGTAATTTTCCGGTACGCATGTGGGAAAAGGGCTCTAGTGAAATTTAAATCAACCCCGGGGGCGAGAGGAGAGGAGGGG
>NC_139644.1:9582261-9589761 GCF_964638095.1 Poromitra crassiceps
GCTGTTCCTCAGCACCTGGAGCTTGATCCAAGGACACCCTCTGTTTGGGCTCAAACAGGCCGGTAAGACAAGCCCTCTCTCTGCCATTATCAGTGCTTTGGATGGGGCCGCCCCGCCGCCCGGGGATCCATTACATAGTGGGTCTGAGGTGCTGTCACAGCTCATTTCAATACAATCCAACACTGACATAAACAGAGCCTCTGCCGGGTGCAGACACAGCCAAATACAGTATAAGACTTCATATAAGACCTGAAAAATGGATTTAAGAGCGACCACTTTAAAAACACAAAAGAACGAAACAAAGCAGGCAAAACCAGTCTATTCCTGATTCAACGATAATGTCAGTTGTGAAACCACTGGTATAGACGGTTTTCATGGAATAGACCCTTCTCACGGGGGCCATTTTGTGTCGAAAAGGCAGGGTAAACACAGGTGCAAGCAAAACACGAATGAGGGTTTCCAACTTCCATGATTGGAATTTGGAAACCCTCATTAGTGTTTTGCTTGCACCTGTGTTTACCCTGCCTTTTCGACACAAAATGGCCCCCGTGAGAAGGGTCTATTGTCAGTCCGGACTAGCAGTCCTGTATTAGCAAACACTGCAACAGGAAGTGAGTTGGGATTCAATTTAGAATGTTCATGTTGTCAAGTTAAAACGGTATAAATGGACAGAAATAATATGGACACGATGCACAAAATAACTAATTAGTGTTTGTAAGCGAGTGTAATGCCTCTTAATGCCTTAATTGGAGGTAATTTAAGACTTAATCAGACTTTTTAAGGCTGTGCTGATGCCCTGTAAAAGTCATCCACAGTGGGGTCTGACAGCAAGCACAACAGCTTTCTACAACGGACTGTTTTCCTTCACCTGTTTCGGCTGCTCTTGCCCTAAAATGGTCATTAATAACAGAGGGAGCCACAGCTGAGGATGATATTTGGCCCAGGATTTAAATAGACCAAATCACCGTGACGTCACCATGTAAACAAATTTGCTTCCGGGTACCACTTGGGGAAGGCGGCAGGTTTAAATG
This sequence comes from Poromitra crassiceps, assembly GCF_964638095.1. NCBI lineage: Eukaryota > Metazoa > Chordata > Actinopteri > Beryciformes > Melamphaidae > Poromitra > Poromitra crassiceps. Next base: position 9,583,293 of record NC_139644.1, read on the forward strand.
TACGTGTTGTCAAATAAATGCTGTCAAACCCTCTCGCTGTTTTCGGCCGACTACTTTCAATTTAAATGGTTAAACGGTTGGTAAACATGCTTGTCCGACGTATCTAGCCTTTCTTCTGTGTTTGTTTGATGTAGTGTTAGCTAGCTAATAACGTCAAACTCGCTGTTTTTTTGCAGACTTGTTAACGTTACAGACAGAGCTACTAACCTCGCGTCACCAGTAGGGGTGGGAATCGCTGAGTAGCTCACGATACGATATCGTCACGATACTTGGCCCTCGATAACGATATATCACGATACTGCGATACTGCGATACTGCGATATATTGGAAGACGATACATCACGATACCTGTGTAACAAGTGAAAAAAATACCTCTGAAGGCAAAAAATCATGTATTATGCATTTATTAGCAGAATTGACATGAACTCTCTGAGTTCACTCACTCACTCATACCATTTTCGATACCACGGAGGAAAAGTTACACATTAAGTCTTTTTATTATTACTATTAAAACAAGAAAACCTATATAACCTACCTACCTACCTATATAATTTCTAAAAGTAGATATTAATGATCAAACATTTCCATTCATGTAGCCTACAGTAGTTATGTTTTTGTTTCAACTACAAACATAAATAAAGTCAACTTGAAACTATGTTTCAACTACCACACACAGCATAATATTTTAGCCTGTTTATTAAAAAAAAAAAAAAAAAAAAAAAAAAAAAAAATTAATAAACATATCGATACTTGGCGCCAGTGTATCGATAACGTATCGCGGGTGGAAATATCGCGATAACGTGGGTATCGATATTTTGTCCCACCCCTAGTCACCAGGCTCTTCTCGGCGAGAAAGAGCTACTGACGCCCATAGACTGTAACGTTAATTTAATTTAGCTTCAAGTCTACTCTGGTCTGGTCCAACAGGTAAATTAGCTAGTCTGGTCTCCACTAACGTTAGTGAAAGTGTTGTTATGAATGATATTAAACAACAACACAACACGGACGAACCATTTTTGTCTTCTTTGTCTGTTTTTGTCTTCAACACGTCAGTTTGTGCCGTCCACCGCCATTATAATGTGTGGACCTCAGGGGTACCCGGAAGTAAATGTAAACATCCCGGTGATTTGGTCTATACAAACACCATGTTCATTCCATCGGCCAATCAAAACATCCCCTCCTGTTCCTCCTCACATCTGTCCTGAGGGGACAGGGGTGAGACTGGGACCCTACTACCACGTTCAACACAACTCAGAACACAGGAGAAAACGGGCTCCGACCTGTAAAAAATGAATTGAACTGTCGCCGAGGTCAGAATTACGGTTATCATTTCAGAGCTCCAGTTCATCCGAGTTGATGTCATCAAAGTGTGTGTTGACCTAATTTGAGGTGTAATTATGCAATATGTGTGTATATCGTTTATATTTTGCTCTGATTAGCGTGCCGTGAACGCAACTATTCCGGAGGTCGGGTAAAAAATCAGCATTGAAAGTTGTGCTCCGAGTTGTGTTGAATGCAGTATAATCACCCCGTACACACACACACCTCACCCTCCTTTCCTCAAATCTGATCATCCTCAATGAATCTCCCACCGGTCCATCCAAATCCCCCCTCAATCCCTGTAATTACAGGACACACCGCACACAGCGTTCTGCCCTGCGGCCCGGCCCATCTGTGTTTTGAGCTCTGTGGTGAATTAAAGGAGAATTTCGTTTTTTTTCAACCTGGACCCTATTTTCCACACTGTATGTGTCTAAGGGACTCATCACTGTATGTGTCTAAGGGACTCATCACTGTATGTGTCTAAGGGACTCATCACTGTATGTGTCTAAGGGACTCATCACTGTATGTGTCTAAGGGACTCATCACTGTATGTGTCTAAGGGACTCATCACTGTATGTGTCTAAGGGACTCATCACTGTATGTGTCTAAGGGACTCATCACTGTATGTGTCTAAGGGACTCATCACTGTATGTGTCTAAGGGACTCATCACTGTATGTGTCTAAGGGACTCATCACTGTATGTGTCTAAGGGACTCATCACTGTATGTGTCTAAGGGACTCATCACTGTATGTGTCTAAGGGACTCATCACACTGTATGTGTCTAAGGGACTCATCACTGTATGTGTCTAAGGGACTCATCACTGTATGTGTCTAAGGGACTCATCACTGTATGTGTCTAAGGGACTCATCGTGACATATTCTTTTCAAATTGGTCGAATACTCACCGAGATAGCCTTGTTTACAGCTCGAGCAATGTGCTCAAACAACTACACAGTGATACTGTACACAGGGCAATCTTGCACCGCATCGTCAATACACGTTCGCTCATAAAACTGCTTGGGGAAGACTCAAACTGTCAATAGTGTCTGGGAACATGGAAACGACTCTATACATGAATTCTCCAGACAGAGAAAATGGGCGTGAACAGGCGAGGAGAGAGAGAGAGAGAGAGAGAGAGAGAGAGAGAGGAGCAGGGAAGCTTGCACTGTGTCAACACGGAGGATTTCACCTCTCGTCAACAGCGCTGTGCTGTGCTCCTTTCTCTCTCTCTCCCCTCACCTCTTCATACGCACATTTTCTCTGTCCCACAGTAAACCCCGGAGAATAATATTCATGTATAGAGTCGTTTCCATGTTGCCAAACACTATAATGACAGTTTGAGTCTCCCAGCGGCAAACCAAGCAGTTTTATGAGCGAACGTGTATTGACGATGCGGTGCAGGATTGCCCTGTGTACAGTATCACTGTGTAGTTGTTTGAGCACATTGCTCGAGCTGTAAACAAGGCTATCTCGGTGAGTTCTCGACCAATTTGAAAAAAATGTGTCACGATGAGTCCCTCAGACACATACAGTGTGGAAAATAAACAATCCAGGTTGAAAAAAAACGAAATTCTCCTTTAAGTGCAGCATGTTGACCCGTTTACCGCTGACCAGAGCATGCTGAAACCATAGTGCGGTCACTTGAAATCCATCCAGGGTCATTCTGATCTAAATCACACGCACGTGTCATTCTAAGCTGAGGGAATCGGTCAAACATCTTGCGGAGATAGAGGCAGCCATACTGTTTCCGGTCTACCGGCTGGCAGGGAGACAAAGATCGTATTGAAGGTAGGAGCGAGGCTCTTGTCCTTTTTGGACAACAGTGCTCCAGCCATGATGTTGTAGTGGAACGAGGTATAAGCCTTCTTCTTACCAATAGACGAACTTTGGTGCAAATGATTAGACTGGTGACGTAGTGTATTACGGCGCGTGCAGCTTTGCGTTCCCACTGTACACCAGGATTGTGGGTGTGGATTGTGAACTATGGTAAATCTAAAGTAACATTAAGTACGCATGTGTCATTCTAAGCTGAGGGATTTGGGGGCATTTGGGCAACACAGATGTTGTTTGAACCAAGCGGCCAAAACCACAGGTGAATTTTGAAGCCAATAAGGAAGTGGCTGCAGTGGCAATTCCACAATGGGAGGAACGGGTGAATGGGACACTCTTCTGGTCTCAGAAGCTAATTTCACTTCTTCAAATTCAAAGTCATTGTGTCGTTAACAAGATATGATGGATATCAAACGTTTAGGTTTACTATAGTGATTGACGGGTTTGCCGATTATGGGCCGGTAGGAGGGGGCTCTGCAGACAACCCGAACTCCACCCCCTCCACCTTGGCTCCACCCTTTACTTCACTTTGGCTGCTCCAGCTCCCAAAAATGTCAACATGACGGCGACTGTAAACATGATCTTTTGGCTTCAAAACGGCCCTTTCAGAAGCCAATGGCTGACGTCACACTCATGACTTCCATCTGTTTTTACGGTCTCTGCTTTTAACCCAAGAATTGCGTGTCAGAGAGAGAATGTGTGCTCAAGTATAGGAGATGGACCACACGAAAAGGCCAACTGTCACCTATAGAGTATAAAAGGTGGGTGAGATCACCCGGAACCAAAGATCAGCCAATAGCAGACAGCAGTTTTAACGCCATGTTTGTTTGTTTTGTTTTTTTAGACGTCAGGCTCTGTACACAGAGTTGGGTTTGGTGTTTAGTTACTCTTGAAGTGTGCTCCTCTGCTCACCACTTCATAGTGTCCATACTGTGTGTTTAGTTACTCTTGAAGTGTGCTCCTCTGCTCACCACTTCATAGTGTCCATACTGTGTGTTTAGTTACTCTTGAAGTGTGCTCCTCTGCTCACCACTTCATAGTGTCCATACTGTGTGTTTAGTTACTCTTGAAGTGTGCTCCTCTGCTCACCACTTCATAGTGTCCATACTGTGTGTTTAGTTACTCTTGAAGTGTGCTCCTCTGCTCACCACTTCATAGTGTCCATACTGTGTGTTTAGTTACTCTTGAAGTGTGCTCCTCTGCTCACCACTTCATAGTGTCCATACTGTGTGTTTAGTTACTCTTGAAGTGTGCTCCTCTGCTCACCACTTCATAGTGTCCATACTGTGCGGCCAGGTGAAGGGGGATGTGTCCATCCTGTGAAATCCCGTTGACCGACGCCGCGGCGCGCAGCAGCATCAGGACCGAGTCGGCTTTGCCCTGCCAGGCAGCGTAGTGCAGCGGACGCATTCCTGCAGGGGGAGCGTGACAAATACAATGTTATCATCATCATTTGTTATATATATATATGTATATTATATATATATATATACTGTATATATATATATATATATATATATATATATATATATATACATATTTGTTTCTATGAAAATGTAGTCCTTTCATACACTTGCATTGTTCATTGCATTACATTTACCGCCACCCAATTTGCTCTGTTATTACTTTCAGTCTTTTTGACTTGACTGGATTATATTATCATATCATTAAAGTATTTCATGATTTAATTTAATTGATAAGTATTTAATGAGGATAATTTAGTTGATCCAGTCTATAATAGAAAGGTGGGTAAAGTATGAACACAATAAGGCAAATAATCACCAGGACAAAGAACATTAGAATATGCACTGGGTCCTTCAGTGGTTCTCAAAGTGGGGTCTTTGAGGGGGTCCCCATCAAAAAGCGTGGACAATTTATTTTCACTATAACTCCTATCCAGAATGTATGACTATTTCAGCCATGGGCTTTTCGGTAATAAATCTAAAAGCAACAATCTTATCATATGGGGTCCGTGGTCGGATTTGTGTCAGTTTAGGGGTCCGTGACGTGAAAAAGTTTGCGAACCACCTCTTTAAAATACAAAATGTTCATGTAGTTCATCAGTCTGACAGGACTTAAGTATAAATGTAGATGGTTAGGATCGATGTCATGTTAAAGAGGTGTGTAAACGGAGTTGTATCTACAGAACCACCATCTGGATATGAAGCGCAGAGGGAAACACATGCAGACAGAGACAGAGAGCTGCAGTAAACAGAGAGAACATGGGTTGTTAATGTGCTGCGATGCACTGGGTCAGCTGATACTGTCAGGATGGTGTGGGCACACTGCAAACATGTATAGTCAAACAGAGGTGTGACCAACACAGCTTTGCTCAAGTCCCAAGTCTTAAGGCAAGTCTAAATGTAGAACAGCAAGTCAAGTCAGAACAAATCAAGAGTCCAGAATCAATTTAATATCTTTAGGAAAACGAAATACCTGCGACTTTTCAATGCAATGTGGTTTTAAAATAGGACAATAACAGCGAGAAGAGTGTGTTTGTGTAAACTATCTTTTGATCTTTTGTCGTCGAACCCAAGTCCAAGTCTCAAGCATTCTCTTCCTGCATCATGCCACGTCTCCAGCAATTACAATTGTGACTTGAGTCTGACTTCAGTGTCGAGTCCGAGTCCGAGTCCGAGTCCGAGTCCGAGACCTGAGGCCCACCTCTGGTGTCAATGCTGAATGCACAGAGCGGGCCAGCTGCTCATGACGTTCATGTGACCAGGTCATCACTGGAAAATTACATTTGCCGTCAGTGACTTTAGCAGAACCTGGTTCATGGTGTCCAGATGTCCTCACGAGGATAGAAAGATCAGGGAAATCACCATTTTGATGACCCCTTACAAGGGTTAGTTTAAACTTTAGGGTTAGGATTGATTGATTGATTGATTTTATTGTAGGATATGTTAGGCTATATCACTGGTTTTCTAAGTACTGAAGTCCTTATGCTATGTTTAGATTACAGTATACAAACTGAAGTCCTTATGCTATGTTTAGATTACAGTATACAAACTGAAGTCCTTATGCTATGTTTAGATTACAGTATACAAACTGAAGTCCTTATGCTATGTTTAGATTACAGTATACAAACTGAAGTCCTTATGCTATGTTTAGATTACAGTATACAAACTGAAGTCCTTATGCTATGTTTAGATTACAGTATACAAACTGAAGTCCTTATGCTATGTTTAGATTACAGTATACAAACTGAAGTCCTTATGCTATGTTTAGATTACAGTATACAAACTGAAGTCCTTATGCTATGTTTAGATTACAGTATACAAACTGAAGTCCTTATGCTATGTTTAGATTACA
>NC_139644.1:9594761-9617261 GCF_964638095.1 Poromitra crassiceps
ATGCAAAGTGACAACTAGTGGTTTTGATAGTGGACTAATCTCAACTATCTGTGAAAGCCCTAGTGTGACACACACAGACACACACACACGCACACACACACGCACACACACACACACACACACACACACACGCACACACACGCCACAATTATCCATCAATGCAACGCCTTCCTATAGAGAGGCAAAGTGACTGCCTACTTCCTGCTTCAGCACTGTACCAGAGATTTTCATCCACTATTTATTTTCCCATAGACATTTCGTAAAATGCTTATAAAATAAAAATAGTTTGACTTGGTCAAAACCAAATGGTTCCGATTTAGAAACAGGAGAGACCGCATAACATTTCACTCGGACCAAAACGTAAAAGAAATTGCGGATTTAAAGAAAAAAAAAATTCTGTGTAGTTTTTTAAAGTTTTCGTCCCAATGAAATGTTCTATGGTCTCCCCCGATTCTAAATATAGCTGAACCGTTTGGCTTGATGAAGTAAAACTATTTTTTTATAAGCATTTTACGAGATGTCTATGGGAAAATAAATGGTGGATACAAATCTCTGGTACAGTGCTGAAGCAGGAAGTAGGCGGTCACTTTGCCTCTCTATAATTTGTACACAATTCTGTTGAGCTGCCCACCAATAACCCCTGGTGTTGCAGCACAGTTAGCACAGCGGCTCAGTGTGGATCCTCCTCTGGGGAAGACGAGGCCGCGCTGCTGCTATAGCTTCTGTTTGAGGTGGCCGCTCGCCACGCGGGGCCAGCGAGCGGCCCGGGGGGGCTTTACCCAGGCGGCCCTGAGAGCACTGAGAGAGTCTGTCAGCAGGAGGGAGGTGAGAGGCTGCAGGGCAGGCAGACAATCCCCCCTCTGTCCTGCCCTCTCTCTGCTGCTGCTGCTGCTGCTGCTGCTGCTGCTGCTGCTGCTGCTGCTCTGCAGTACCTGACGGCCCTCAGCACAGAGTGGGGCCCCTTCAAAAGGGTCTTTTCCTCTTCTCTCTCTGCTCCCTCGTTCCTCTCCTTCACCTCCCTCTCCTCTCTCACGTTCTCTGGGAGAACAAGGCCCTCCCTGACCTCACCTCTCATCACCGCCGCAGAAGAAGAAGAGAGGAGAGAGAGAGAGATGGAGAGAGGGGGGGGGGAAGACGGAGACAAGAGAGAGACAGTGAGAGACAGAGAGGGGGATATTTATGGGCAGAGAGGGAGACAGAGAGAGAGAGAGAGTGGTGACCCTCTCCACAGAGGGCCTGACCTGGCCTCCCACAGGGCCCCCCTGTGTTGGCTTGAAGTGGTGTCATCCCCGCAGACTGGAATGCACTGTGGCGGTATCAAATGCAAGGAGAACACACACATGCACGCACGCACACACACACACACACACACACACACGCACATGCACACGCACACACACACACACACACACACACACACACACACACACACACACACACACACACACACACACACACACAGAGCACTGATCCGTGCAGACAGAGAGGGAGAGTTACAGCCGTGGCGGTTGGTGACACCGTCACGTCAAATGACGTTCCTGCTGATAGCGTCACATTCCTGGAGTGACCCGGCCCCTCGCCTCCCTCCGTCTCTCTCTAACTGGGATCTGGAGGACGGCTCCAGATCCGGGGGGGGGGGGGAATCTAAGAATAAATTATGAAGAATAAATCATGGAAATAAATGAAATGTTAAAATAAATTGCAACTCTTTCACTCCATTTCTTATTTTGGAATGTTATATTCCTCAAAAGGTGTGTTATTATCTTCTTCTTCTTTTTTTTATCCCATTTTCTCCTCAATTGTACTTTGCCGGCTGCTCAGAGTCCTCTCTGAACTTTCCTACAGCTGTGCAACAATCTCTGACACTGGGGACAACTGTTGCCAAAAAACAAATTCTGAAGGAATGGAAATCTCCCTCTCCACCCTCTTTCCAATTGTGGTTGACGGACATGACCTCTGTTATACGCATGGAGAGACTTAGGTTCCTGAGAACCAATACACTTAGAAAGTTTGTGACTATCTGGGACCCGTTTTTGGTCTACCTCAACGAGGCTAGGGGTGACGGGTGACTCGCCCGGCTGGCTTCCCACAGACCCCTTGAGTGAAATCCCAAGTATATCGTTTACAAGAACATAAGCACCTTAGGTGGCTGGCGGCACCACTTTGTAATGTTGATTATATTGTTTTGTTTTGTTTATTCTTTCTTTCCTCTGTGTCTGAGCCTGTTTGTCTGTTTTGTCTTGTTTGTGTTCTATAAAAATTTAAAATATGAAAAAAAAAAAAAAAAAAAAAAAAATGGTACTTTGCCAATTATTCCCCCTGCTGCCCCAGTCGCTGCTCCACCCTCTGCCAATCTGGGGAGAGCCGGAGACTAGCACCATGCTTCCTCCGACACATGAGCTGTAGCCAGCCGCTTCTTTTCACCTTGACAGCTGCTGCAGCCTCACCGGTAGGACGTAGCATGTGGGAGGATCGCGCTATTCCAACCAGTTCCCTTCCCTCTGAACAGGCGCCTCGACCGACCAGAGGAGGCGCTAGTGCAGCGACCAGGACAAATACCCTCAAACCGGCTTCCCTCCCGCAGACACGAGCCAATTGTGCCTGTATGGACGCCCGACCAAGCCGCAGGTAACACCAGAACCTGTGCCCCTCGCGTTGGTGGGCAGGGACGTTACCGCTACACTACCCGCCCGGACGCCCACCTCTGGTTATCATTAATTCATTGCATCATATGCTACAGTTTTCTAAGCAAAATGTTGTAGTTGGGTAAAGGGGGTATTTGGGTTCAGAAATCAGGGAAAAGTTTGAGAACCACTGTGATATCTTTGGATAAACCACACCCTGTGTGGAAGCCTATGAATAAGCTGGCCTGTGGCGCGGCGGGGACCGGATGCTACAGGCCTACAGCTTCCAGTCTCAGCTCAGTGCAAATCAGCTCTGCAAACACAACCTGCCTTCCCCCCCGGTGGTCTGGCCGTGTCGGCGCAGGAGCCAAAACAGACTGGAGAGTCTGGAGGCGACGACATGTACTCACTGTACTAACTCCATCTTGATGTTCACAGCTCCTGCCTTCGCTTCGTTTTCCATGCGTCCCTTTACGAGCCCAACGGGCTTTTTGGGTGACGGCGCTACAAGAAAGGCTGGGCTTGGAACGTTTACAAGGAGCTTCTTTATGGAGTGCAGGTTGTGGCACGCTGGCACATGCTAAACAATACCCAGTCTGTAAAAATCACACCGCCGATACTGCCGTCTCCACGCGGCCCGCGGGGGGGCGCCGAGCGAAGCCGACACATGTTGTCGCAACAACGTGGTGTCGGCTGTCAATAAAAGAGGCTCTCTGGTTTGGTTTGAAGAGAAGGGCGCTCCAATTTGTCCACATCTGAAGAGGAACATGCTGTGGGGTGTGTGTGTGTGTGTGTGGGGGGGGGGGTGGCGAAAGGCATTCTGGGAAATGCAGGAAATCGCTAACACAAGTAGAAACAGATGAGGCAGTTTGAACCATAGTGGATAAACCAATAAACAATGGATTGACCTTTCCTAAGCCCCGCCCCTCGGTCAAACCCTCAGTCAACTGTCATGTGCAGAGAGAGCAGCAGAGCAACATTGTGACATAGAGTAGAAAAGCTGTCAAACAAACATTCATATCTCAAAAACGACACATCGCATCACTTCTATTGTGACATTGTCAGTGAGTAGCCAAAGGGTTTGATGTATAACATATTTATGTAGTGTTAAAGTTGTGTGAACTGTCGTGACTTTAGTAAAAAAAAAAGAAAAATGCAGCCTGGAAAGTCAGCTAGAGTGAATTGTGACATCACACACTCTAGGCTGGCTCCATAGGCTCCTACACAAGCATGCTCATCTGTTATCGGAGGACAGAGCGAAAAGGGGCGGGACTTAGGAAAAGGTCATTGAACATCACAGGACCGATGACATCAAACAGCGTAAAGAGGGTGAGTTTACATCGTTTTTTTCCAACCAGGCCAATATAACAATGAGCGTGCGTTTGTCCAATCACAAGACGGCGGTGGGCGTGGCTTCAGTGCAGAACTCTTGCTGGGAAACGAAGTAACGCTTGTTGTTGTTGTTGTTGTTGTTGTTGTAGCGGCTGTGCCCGGCGCCGGGCCCCCGTGTTTTCCGCCCGCCCGCCCTCAGACGCTGACGGGCTGCTGGCACAGGCAGAGCTCCCGGGCTGGGCCGGGCTGGGCCGGGCTGGGCCGGGCTGGGCCGGGCTGGGCCCGCGGGCTGGGCTCAGAGCTCCCACCGTGGCCCATTCACACGGGCCCATTCCAGAAGCGCTCTCCATAGAAACACATCCCACACAACACAGAGCCAACAGGCAGCCCCACACGTCAGCCAGGCCTCAAATACTAATTTGTCTCAGAGGGACGCAGAAAAGACTTTCTTTTTTACACACGTTTAACGAAGCCCTGTGTGTGTTTGTTCGCCTTTCTCAGATGGGGAAAACACACACACACACACACACACACACACACACACACACACACACACACACACACAGGCAAGTAGACACACACACACTGGCATGCATGTAAATACAACCACATAGTATCTCTCTCTCTCTCTCCCTCCCTCCCTCCCTCCCTCTCTCACACACACACACACACACACGTCACACACAGAGTAAACAAGATTGATGAATGGGCGACGTGCACACACACACACACACACACATTTGCACGCACACCCTTTAAGAAGAGGGATCTATGCGTCGGGCCTTGCCTGACACCGCCTGCAGTCACAGAGACAGTGATTCAGGGCCTTTCATCACGTCTGTGTGTCTGTCTACAAGTCCTCACCTGAAGAGGACTCACTCCGACATATCACTGAGCACAGTCACATCCTTTAGCTGCCAGCAGAAAGCACTCCAAACTTTTCCATGCCATCAAGAAACATGAGTGATAACAGGACTGTGGCACCTGGAGACACCTGGAGAGAGGCAGCAGGGCCCAGCGGGGGGGGGGAGGGCACAAAGCAGTGGGAGATACATCGTGACGTTTCAGATCAACGACTTGATGAAAGGGCAACGTGATGGAAGTGTCGTTGACGAGACGTCAGCGAAACATTCCACTTTTCTAGCAGGTCGAAAAACGGAAGAGGGGTTTTTATTAGGCCCAACCCTACCACCAGTGTTGGGGGTAACTCGTTACAAAAGTAACATGTTACATGTAATATATTACTTTTAGCAGTAACTCAGTAATATAACTTATTACTTATAGGATTTCAGTAATATTATACCAGTGACTTTGTCAAGTAACTCAAGTTACAAATTACTTACAAAAATAACCACTATAGATGACAATAACCAAGGAAAATAATAACATTTAGAATTTTGGATTGTTTACACTGCGACTTGAAGGCGGTTGAAATAATTTTTTGGGATGGTTCCAGGGCAGCGATGTCATTCTGCTGCTGCTGTTGTTTTGGTAAAAGTAATGCAAAAGTAGTGTAATAAGTAACAAGTTACTCTACACAGACAGTAATATTGTAATGTAACTTATTACTTTCAAATTAAAGTAACTAGTAATATGTAGTATATTACATTTTGAAAGTAACTTGCCCAACACTGCCTACCACACGCTTCTTTAGCTGTTCACCTATTCTGAATAAGCCATTTGAGAGTCCATCAAAAAGCTGTTTGACGACAAGTGTTACAGTATATAATAGTGCTACACCCTCAAGTGAGCTCAGTGATCAAATGAATCAATAGATACACGTGTTGCACTGTTCCTGTAATTGTTTTATAATGATCGCCCAATGCTAGGCAGCATGGATGACTGTAAGGCCATGTTCAGACTAGGAGGCCAAATCTGATTTGTGAACTTTAGTGACCTATTAATGACTTTATCCAGATTGGTTTTATGAGTCTGGACGCTCCAAGTCTGATTTGTGTCACTTGTCCCAAACCACATATGGAGGTAGTTTCCAATCTGCTTTCGACTGATGTGACTTCAGTGCGGACGCGCAGATCCACCAAATCTGATTTGAACGTCACTCGCAACTCGTCATCAAATGCTTCTGCGCAGGAAAACCACGTCACCAACGTACGTATTTACTGACGCCCACGTCGTTACCATACGTAGCAACCCATGCAGATAGGCTGTTTAGGTCTGGACACACAGATCCGACTTGAGAATCAGATTTGTGGCAGTGCGGACACACTCCCAAATCAGATTTGGGAAACCAATCAAGATAATGATGATTAATGACTTTATCAGCCAATCAGATTTGCCTGTAATGTGAACATGGCCTAAGTTAAGCAGCACTTGGATTGGTAGTCATATCAGACAATCTAGCTAAACGTACTTAGTACTTATATAGCTAAACGTACTTAGTACTTATACAGGTATATGTTCTGAATATTATGTACCATCAGTGAACCAAAGCTAGACATGTATTTTTGGTAGCCACTAGCCAGTAATGATGTTAGCTTAGCCATGTCAACTTCCATGTATGTATCTTACAAGACTGTAAAACAGAAAAGATCAATAACTTTGTAATCCTAACAGGGATATCATGAGACTACTCGCGTCGCTAGTGATTGAGCTGTGACGCACAAGTCCCTGAACGGTGTGTGTGTGAGTGTAGCCATAAAGCACGTCGTACACGACACACAGCAACCATAAACAAAACCATCAACCTCGTGAACACAATTAGCCGGTGCTGCCTGCCCGGCCGCGCGTAAACAAGACATGACATGAGCCAATGGGAGAGCTGAGGGGGCAGACAGTGCGCGTAAACAAGACATGACATGAGCCAATGGGAGAGCTGAGGGGGCAGACAGTGCGCGTAAACAAGACATGACATGAGCCAATGGGAGAGCCGAGGGGGCAGACAGTGTCGTGTTGTGCAACAGCAACGTTTGTGTTCAGTTGCGCCATGTGAGCGCTGCAGTGGGCGGAGCTACAGCCCAGTGCAGCGCCACTGCCAACGGCACTGATGAATAATGAAAGAGCTCTTCCTCCGCTTGAGATCCACGGTCCCCATGGAGGCCATTAGCCCCGACACACACACACACACACACACACACACACACACACACATACACACACATACACAGACATACACGCACACACACGCACACACACACACGCACACACACATACACAGACATACACGCACACACACGCACACACACACACACACACGCACACACACACACGCGCGCACACGCACACACACACACACGCGCACACACACACACACACGCACACGCGCACACACACACACACACACGCACACACACACACGCTTCCTAAACATATCATCACATCAGCTGTGTAAGCCTAAACTCTTCCCTGACTGGCAGTAATGGCCGGACGCCCTGGCTGTCATCACTGCATTGAGCCATAATAGGCTTTTTGTAAACTCTCCTATCTAATCTGTCACGGTCCAGCCCTCTTCTCCTGACGCCCCTCGCTGACCCCCGACCCCGCCGGGCTCCACCCCTCAAACCCCCTGCCCTCTGCGGGGCCAACAGGAGGAGGAGGAGGAGGAGGAGGAGGAGGAGGAGGAGGAGGAGGAGGAGGAGGAGGAGGAGGAGGAGGAGGAGGAGGAGGAGGAGCAGGCCCCTACAGACCGAGCCGGTGATATACAGTGTGCCAGCATGTGTGTTTTACTGCCCTCTCAGGACACAGCTTATCTAAAGCTGCTCTTTGCTGCTTGTCTGCTGCTCCTTCAGGTCTTTGTTAGGCTCAGACCGTTGACTTAAGCTGAAAAGCAGCAACTTTGACAGTTGTTTTGTCCAGGAGGCCATTAAGTCATATACACAAAGCCTCCTCATAGACTCAGCTGAACTCTGCTCCACACGCAACACACTTCCTGGGACAGAAACGTTTTGGGCTACCTTTGGGACGAGTTCACTGCTTTACCAGACAAATGTTTTCATGGTCTGATTGACGAACTGATTCACAGGATGAAGGCCAGGTATAGTTTAAAAAATGACAATACCGATACCAGTAGCGGACAGTACCAGTACCCTTAACGTGATCCCGATACCAATAGAGAACTTCATTCGATACCTTTTTGTGTAGTGTATACTTTTGAATGTTTTGGCGGCATCTCAGCACGTTCAACTGCCAACTCCGTCACATAGACCGCACTCGACTCCACCACCACACACTGTATGGGTTGTATCTGCTGCGGTAGACCTCACCACCACACACTGTATGGGTTGTATCTGCTGCAGTAGACCTCACCACCACACACTGTATGGGTTGTATCTGCTGCGGTAGACCTCACCACCACACACTGTATGGGTTGTATCTGCTGCAGTAGACCTCACCACCACACACTGTATGGGTTGTATCTGCTGCAGTAGACCTCACCACCACACACTGTATGGGTTGTATCTGCTGCGGTAGACCTCACCACCACACACTGTATGGGTTGTATCTGCTGCGGTAGACCTCACCACCACACACTGTATGGGTTGTATCTGCTGCAGTAGACCTCACCACCACACACTGTATGGGTTGTATCTGCTGCGGTAGACCTCACCACCACACACTGTATGGGTCGTATCTGCTGCGGTAGACCTCACCACCACACACTGTATGGGTCGTATCTGCTGCGGTAGACCTCACCACCACACACTGTATGGGTCGTATCTGCTGCGGTAGACCTCACCACCACACACTGTATGGGTTGTATCTGCTGCAGTAGACCTCACCACCACACACTGTATGGGTTGTATCTGCTGCGGTAGACCTCACCACCACACACTGTATGGGTTGTATCTGCTGCGGTAGTGGGCCGATCACATGTCGCATTCAATCGAAGAATGCTTGCAGTGATTGGCTGCTAGCAAAACCACTAGATCTTCTAGATCTGTGGACAAAAAGGATCGAACGCAGGTATCGTTTCACTGGAGAAGTGTCAATATTGGTACTACAGGGTTATTTATTCGGTCAATACTTTAAACTGGTATTGAGTACCGATAGCCAGCCCTAAACAGGATGTACAAACACTAAATAATGATCTGGAACAAACTTGTGAATTTCTATGGCACCTCTCGAAAAGTAAATGTTTCAAAAGGCTTTACAGGAAGGCAAGAAAACAAGAATAGAAAAGTAATATGAGGAGATAGAAACAAAAACATTGGTTAGAATAAAAATACATACATACAATAAGGATAAATAAGCACATGGGTGGTTTTGGCAGGTGGTGAGGCTGTCTACAAAAAGACAAGACATCTGAGAGGAAGAGGGAAACAGGGAACACTAAGAACTTACATGTGGGGTAAAAAAAAAAACTTTTCCCAAAGAGAAATACTGACGAGGAGAAGCTAGGCCTGAACTGTCTTCATCTATTGCTGCTTCTGCTAATAAGCACAGAGGGAGGGACATTTAGCACTCAGCATTTCCACTGGCTGACAGGGTAACTGGGGGTTGGCAGACTGGCTGACAGGGTAACCGGGGGTTGGCAGACTGGCTGACGGGGTAACCGGGGGTTGGCAGACTGGCTGACGGGGTAACCGGGGGTTGGCAGACTGGCTGACGGGGTAACCGGGGGTTGGCAGACTGGCTGACGGGGTAACCGGGGGTTGGCAGACTGGCTGACGGGGTAACCGGGGGTTGGCAGACTGGTTGACGGGGTAACCGGGGGTTGGCTGACGGGGTAACCGGGGGTTAGCAGACTGGCTGACAGGGTAACCGGGGGTTGGCAGACTAGCTGACAGGGTAACCGGGGGTTGGCAGACTAGCTGACAGGGTAACTGGGGGTTGGCAGACTGGTTGACGGGGTAACCGGGGGTTGGCAGACTGGCTGACGGGGTAACCGGGGGTTGGCAGACTGGCTGACGGGGTAACCGGGGGTTGGCAGACTGGCTGACGGGGTAACCGGGGGTTGGCAGACTGGCTGACGGGGTAACCGGGGGTTGGCAGACTGGTTGACGGGGTAACCGGGGGTTGGCAGCAGACTGGCGGTGGGCCCTGCTTCACAAACACCTAACCCAGAGCAATTTAGAGACAGAGTGGCATCAGCGGAGGACCAAAATGCGTGACTCATTAGCCAATGAACAGCCAGGAAAGGGTCTCGTGCTACTTTTGAATGCTAAAATATAGCTGATAATGTACAATTTGATTCTAAAAACAAACAAACAAACAAAAACTTTCAAAGTACAACACAAACTGTCCATTTTGCTGCAACTCGACAGTGCTGCTTAATCCAGGACCTTACTTCCTGGAAGTCTTAAGAGTAAAAAACTGGTCCATTGGAGTGAATGAAGATGTCGCGACTCTTCTATATACACGGCTCTGACCTAACCCAGTTCTAAATGAGTGTTTTGACACCAGACTTGAGACACAACTACCATACTGTCTTGTACTTGTACTTGTTGTTTCTATACTTTTTGTTTTTATCTGTGAAGCACTTTGGTCGGCCACTGGTCGTTGTAAATGTGCTCTATAAATAAACTTGACTTGACTTGACTTCATTTGAGCTGCTCACTCAGCTCAACGGATCACAGTTATCGCATGGCCCGACCCACCAGCACAATGTATGATGAAAGCCTGCATGTCTGATAGAACTTTCTACAGCTGGAGTAGTATAGCAGGATATTGTACAGCTGGAGTAGTATAGCAGGATATTGTACAGCTGGAGTAGTATAGCAGGATATTGCATAGTGGAAAAGGAGTGTTTTATAGATGCAGAGGGAGCACCATAATGACTGGACACAGTAGAGAAGTTGGCTCAACAGCGACCTCGCTGCGAGAAACTTGTCCAAAATGTCTTTTTATAGCGTTGACTTCATCACTTACCCGTCTGTATCCTGGTAGTTGACGTTCAGTCTCTTGGTAGAGCCCAGCAACTCTGTAAAAAAAACACACACAAAACAACAGGTATCATTAATATTTGACTAGGATATGTTGGGCCAATCTGATTCTTAACTGAGTTACCTCCTCCTACTACTGTATAGTGGCTAGGGATGTAACGATAACCGGTTTTAATTATAACCGTGATAAAATTCCTTGCGATAACCGTACCGTTTGAAATTTTCATTATTAAAACCGTGGTACCGTGATTACAGTGCTTTGAAAAAAACTTGGTAAATACTGTCCATCATCAACCAAAGTTGGCAACAGTCTCCCAGATGCAAACGTGCAGCCTTGGAGAAATGATTTCAGTGAGTGTATCAATCCTTGTTGGGTCTGAGTTTTCAACATAAAACTTGGTGAAATGATTTCTGTGAGTAGTACGTTTTGAACATTTTCAGCACATTTCAACAAACCGTGATAATACTGATAACCATGATCATTTTGGTCACGATAATCGTGATGTAAAATTTGTATACTGTTACATCTCTAATAGTGGCGTCAATTCACTAAATCCTAACGTATGGAAATGAATACCATGTTTCAACAAAACTTCCAAAACCCAGGAACGATGAAACTATCCGCTCAGAGATAACTGATTGGTTCTGAATGCTAGATTGATTTTTCTTTTAGGTATGGCTTCTATTCTAAATAGATTCCTGTGATTTTTGCGTGGTCTTTGCTCTCCATAGAGAGCCAAAGTGGAACGTCACTTCCTGCTTCAGCTCTGTACCAGAGATTTTCATCCGCCATTTATTTTCCCACAGACAGTTTGTAAAATGCTTATAGAAATAGTTGTACTTGTTCAAACCAAACGGTACAGATATATTTAGAAAGAGGAGAGACCGCATAACAGTTCAATGGGACCAAAACATAAAAAAATGCGGGTTTAAAGAAAATATTTTTTCGATGTTGTTTCTTTAAGTTTTGGTCCGAGTGAAATGTTCCATGGTCTCTGCCGATTCTAAATACAGCTGAACCGTTTGGTTTGACCAAGTAAAACTATTTTTATACGCATTTTACGAAATGTCTATGGGAAAATAAATGGCGGAAGAAAATCTCTGGTACAGTGCTGAAGCAGGAAGTGACGTTCACTTTGCCTCTCTCCATTATAATGATAAAAAAAACTCGCGAAAGTATGACGACACATTCCCTTCCCGCTCCCAACTGGTCATCTGCATTAATAGTCACAACCTCCTAGTGTCCATGCTGCATTAGATACAACCTCCTAGTGGCCATGCGAGGGAGTGCGATGCCTTGAAAATAACAGAGCACTGTTGGGAGCTGGTAAAGCCGTAGTCATGCAGGCTATGTAAATGGATAGACACAGATGGTCATAACGATGCAGTGTCTCGTAGCACAGTGGAGACAGTGGGAGTCAGTGTTCCAGACTACGGAGACTCCTACAGTCTACGTCTCCTCAGGCTGCCACACTAGACCAGCACTCTCTCTCATATAAATCGGCTCCTTTCTCTCGCCACCTCTTGAGGAAATCCAATCAGTGAGCACAGACTGAGCGAGCGGAGGGCCGCGGAACCTGTGGCGTTTCCTACAGAGAGAGCGCATTGAGCGGGAGCGGGACACCTGACCGGTGCGGGGGTGATAAATCCCCTCCTCTCGGGTGGGACGTCCCGAGGGAAGCCACGTTAGCCCCTCCTGACCCCGGCGTGACCTCCTGCGCCCAGGTCAGAGCACACGCTGCTACACCGCTAAGACCCAGGAAGAATACATGGCAGGGCCCCTTTGATCTCCTGCTGGACAATGCCTCCCTGCCTGACTCCCCCCTGCAGGCCTTTACATGAGGACAATGTTACTGCCAGCGGTCACCACGGGGACTTGACCACACAGACCCCCCCCACCACCACCACCACCACCACCCCCACCACCACCCCTCTCTGGACTCTTCTACTCAAAAGCTAATCAGACCCCGTCAAGTGATGGAGACGTCCACCCCAAGACCTCTTGTCTCTCATTTGGGCCACTTTTGTCACTCTCTTTTGAGTGACTTTATACATCTCCTCCTCCGCCCCCTCCTCCTCCTTATACTGGAATGTCCCCTCGCATCGTGGCATTTAGGCTCCATGTGATGCAGGGAGAGGCGTTCCTTGTAAACTCTGCCGATTCCCCCCGAACAAAGTCTCTAGTCTGTGCGCTACAGTCGTGGCCTGGCTTGCGTTGAATCAGCGTGTCATTATAATGCCACGGTCATCGACTCTGCACTGTACGTGAAAAACGCTGCATTCAGTGCAGAGTACAAGTCACTTCAGTGCGAGTACGGTACAAGTCACTTAGTCTGTTGGAGCAAAGGGCCGGCGAGCGTGCCGGCTCTGAATCCGCACACAATCACCACATTGTGCCGTCGTGTCACACGTGTTGTATTTAGAGGCGCAGATTAAAATACAGCTCGATATCAGCTGTTGCTGTC
The DNA here is from genome assembly GCF_964638095.1 of Poromitra crassiceps. Taxonomy (NCBI): domain Eukaryota; kingdom Metazoa; phylum Chordata; class Actinopteri; order Beryciformes; family Melamphaidae; genus Poromitra; species Poromitra crassiceps. The sequence goes on from NC_139644.1 coordinate 9,608,022, forward strand.
TCCCATTATGATATCGAGTAGGGATAGGTTAATTGACAACCAAGTATAACTATGCAAGAAACGTTATATTTATTTCTGAGAGAAACACGTGTGTTTCTAGCAATGTCATTGGCTCGCTGCAATGGAAACAATTGATAAATGCGGTAAAATAAAATAAAAAGCGCAAATATTATAATTTGGATTGGAGAGCTTGTGAAAGCAGGCTCAAATGGAGCAATCACCATTCATTTTTCTGCCCCACTCTCTACATATTGTCACATTTACGCATTGTGATATAATGAAACCAGTGTAGGGAATGAAAAAAATATTTCGGTCTAAAAAATTGAGGCATTTACAAAAATAGGGAGAATTTAGGGGCAAAAATGCCCCCAAGAAATCTCAGAATGCCCCTAAAAAAAACCATGATCCAGGGGCAAAGATTGCCCCATGATTTCTATCATTTCCTTTTCATTCAATTCATTTAATTTCCATCTCTAACACACACTCGACACCTGCGAGCTGGCTGCCAGAAGAAGACGAAAGTAAACCCACTCACACAAACAGTGCGCTGTTGTCCACAATTACGCTTGAGCAACTTGATGCAGTATTTCACTGTGTTTGATACGCTGCCTCGAGAACAAAGTGTTGTTTTCCGTGTGCCTTTTGAATGATCGCCTCCCACAATGTGTGAAGGTGCGTCTGACGCCGCCAGTGTCAGTGTTTACTACCAGAGGTGACGGGAGGTCAAGGGTCAGCCAGCAGGGGGGGTTAACAGAGCAGAATGGCAGAGCGATCCCAGACACGGGATACGCCCACAGCGTGGAGACCAGACCAGACGCACTCCTACAGTACCCTACTCAGCCAGAGGAGGCCAAGGAAGCACCACAGCCAGCCTCCTTAACATCTCTAAAAAATAAGCTACCCCGCCTCCTCAGTCAGAAAACAACAATGCTTTGAAGTACCGTAAGTTCCTATTGGAGTTCTTAGCAACGCAGCGGGCTTTGCCCCTGGAGATCGGAGTGCTGCTTTGATAATGACCTGGATTCCATAATTAATGTTAATAAATCAGACATTGCGTAATGCACAAAGAAGCACACATGCACACTGAAGAGAGAGAGAGAGAGAGAGAGAGAGAGAGAGAGAGAGAGAGAGAGAGAGAGAGAGAGAGAGAGCCATCTTTGAAAGCCTTTCTCCACCACATTATGGGTTATCTGATATCAAACTCCCCTCATCGTGGGACTGACAGCTTCGGCAGGTTGGCTTTTGCATCGCTGCAGCTAGTTGATGCTAAATATTGCAGCCAGTGTTCCTCTTAAGGCCATCATCTGCTGCACATTTGTTCAAAGTTATTTTTAATGTTGTTTATGGAGAGAGAGAGAGAGAGAGAGAGAGAGAGAGAGAGAGAGAGAGAGAGAGACACTGAGGGCCAGAGTGGAGCTGCAGACTGTTTCAGTTACAACATTTGCAGGGACTCCATATCTTCTTATAATTTGAGCTGAGAGTAAAACGTGCCATGGATTTGCTGCCACAAGAATGCAGGGCAGCAGGGAGGTTTCGCAGCAGTCTGCACATTTGAGAAGTCTCCTCGGGATTCTGGGCAAATGGATTCGAGTCTGAGCCTGCGCCTCTGGTGCAACAGGCTGAAAGGGAATCTGTTGTAAAGTCTCTCGACTAAAATTAGACAAAACCACTGTGAGTATGAAAAACGATGATTATACGTCTGTCCATAAAAGAACAGGCAACGCCTCAGAAATCTTTTTGTTTCTTGGGGCTGGAGTGAGTGAGTGCATTTGGGACGAGGCAATAAACAAAAACGAGGCTAAATGGCAGGAATCACTTCTCTCTCTGCTCTCTTTGTGGTCCAATGCAGAGGCCATGATGGCACCACTCTACATCCAAAAGCTGCTGTGCTAAAAGTCACCTCTTTTTTCTCCTTTGTAAGAAAACAGGCTTTCCTCCAAAACAACACAACAGACTCTTGACAAAACATGTTCCCTGAAAAACATCAGAGGTTTAATTCGTACCACTTATGACTTATACTTCAGATTCAATCTTGTAGTCTAAATATAAACAGGCAGCAATAGTTTTAAAAGGGGCCATAAACAACATGTCTGCATGTTACTGATAGAGTGGGACTGGATCCACATGGCTGTTATGTGGTTTCAGATTGCATGGCTGATTGGTCTCCAGCAGCATAACTGTGCTATGCTATCCGCTCTCCGATTGGTCTCCAGCAGCATGACTGTGCTATGCTATCCGCTCTCCGATTGGTCTCCAGCAGCATGACTGTGCTATGCTATCCGCTCTCTGATTGGTCTCTGTCTGTGTTTTCACTCATGTCCTCCTCCATGCTGACAGCTTCGCTTTGAGTGAACGGCTGAACGTGGACTAACGTTCATTGGTAGCACGTCACTGAACACGTCATCATCTTTGTTTAAGGGGAGTCGGGACAGTTCATTGGGGAAAGTGTTAACCGAATTAACATGAATTACTTCAAGTAATTGACATGAGCAAGATCAAGTTGGGTCGAGGTTCTAATGTAAATGTTGGTGACAAATACATTTTGGGTTAATTGCCCAGCCTTATGATATACTCTCTGATATTGTCCTTTGACTAAGTAGAACGACCGCACCGCCGATATATGCCTCCGCCAACAAGGCAGCAGTGGACATGCATGTCTGTCCAGACTTTGACGTATCCGATGTCAACATCCAACTCCTTCTACCCATAAACCCTTGCGTCTTGGGCTCGTTTCCTGCGGTTGGTTTTGGATTACATTGTCGCCCCTAACGAAGCACTCTACGGTTCTGTTGGAAGAGGACCAGGCTAACGAAGCGCTCTACGGTTCTGTTGGAAGAGGACCAGGCTAACGAAGCGCTCTACGGTTCTGTTGGAAGAGGACCAGGCTAACGAAGCGCTCTACGGTTCTGTTGGAAGAGGACCAGGCTAACGAAGCGCTCTACGGTTCTGTTGGAAGAGGACCAGGCTAACGAAGCGCTCTACGGTTCTGTTGGAAGAGGACCAGGCATCTTGCTGCATCTTTCTATATTATGTATATTTCTAGTTTATTGACATATCGCCACAGCCGATTTAACACTCGGTCATCAGAGGAAATTATTCTCTTGGCCCCCAAAACCCGAACAGAACTAGTTAAATCTTCCTCCTCCTTTCATGCACCACATGCCTGGAACGAGTTACAAGGTGTTTTGAACATATCTTTACCCCCCTTCTTGACATGTTTAAAAATACTCTCAAATCTGTTTTCACAGAACAATGTCATTGCATGTGAAATGTGCAAATTGTCAAGTTAATTTAGCCCTTCTTTTTAGCCTTTAATCCTTGTAGTTTGTGTTTGCTTGTTGTGTTTCTGTGCGTATTCTGTGATGTTATTTGTCCCTGTTTGTATTTTTTATATGAAACCTTTTATTTTTGCTGTCCATCTTGACCAGGACTCCCTGGCAGAAGGGATATTGTATCTCAATGGGACCTTCCTGGTTAAATAAAGGACAAATACAAAATAAATAAAAATCTTGGTGCTGTTGGAAGAGGACCAGGCGTCTTGCTGCAGTTGTTTGGTGCCACCCGGGTTTCAATGGCATGAACCCAAAGGAGCCAAAGAGAACAACACTGCCGACTTCAAATCAACTGCTCTAAGTATGCTTGGTGTGAACGCACCATTAGTGTCCCACATCAGAGGCTTTTCCACCCTGTCGAGAAGAACATTCTGTGCTAAAGACTCAACACGTGTAATGTTTGGAATGATATATGATATATTACTGGTTGCAACTCATTTTTAAATGTATACATTTTAACTATCCTCTTTATTACGTTATTGGTTCCCCACTCATCAACATATCAGTTAAGACACTCTTCACAGTATTATTTTTTCATTCCTGCAGTTAGGAAAACATCTGGAAAGAGAGCATTTAGGTTTAAAGCCCCCTCAGACTGGAATAAATTAGCCCCATACATACGAACCATTACATCTTTTCACATATTTAAAAAAGGTCTGTCTTCTTGTCTTGAATCGGTGTGCTCCTGTTTCCGTTGATATATAGTAACTGTCTTTATATATACATATATATTTATATATATTGCGTAGTATATGACCATTGTGTGCTGCATAAATGTGAATGTATAAATGAGCAATTATGTGTTATGTATAAATGCATGTGATGTATATGTATGTGCTTGAATATGTATATTTATATGTATGTGTATGTATATATATATATATATATATATATATCTGCTATTGTACATGTTCTGTACAGTTCACTGAAAATACGATACGTATTACTGATTATTATTTTGGTTTATTTTTATTTTATTTCTTTTGCTATATTATCTAACTGATACTTGGGTGTTAATTGCCATAGTTATAGTGTTCTTGTCTCTTGTCTTGTTTGTCTTGTCTCTTCTGATTTAAATTGTAACTTGCTTGAATCTTGTTTTTGCTTGTTAGGACCCCCTTGAAAACGAGATGATTCATCTCAAGGGGTTTTTCCTAAATGAATAAACTTATATATATATATAATATATATATATAGAGAGAGAATCTAAAGATATAGAATATTGGGGGAGGGGGGGGGGGGTGTTGGCTATTGGCAGCTTTCAATCCAAAAAATATATGAGTATCAGTATTATTGGCATTCAAAAGCCCATAATATCGGTTACAGTCCAGTTGTGTGATAGGGTCTTTTACAAGCACCACTCTAAAACACAGAGAGAGAGAGAGAGAGAGAGAGAGAACGAACCACTTGGCAAGCAAAACATCTCTCATGATTAAAGGGCCAGTGCAAAGCCTTTTCCCCCTCCTGTGACTAATGGAAGGCTGATTGTTTGGTGTATGGGGCGACGGTAGCTGCTGTGTTTGATCCAGCAGCTCTGTTTGAAGATGGACGAGTCTCAGAGGAAACGCTGGGCAGCAGTCTCTCTCTCCAGCTCCGCTGCTCCCCCTCCCCTCCCCTCCCCCCTCCCCTCCTCTCCCCTCTCCTCCCCCCTCCCCTCCCCTCCCCCCTCCCCTCCCCTCCCCCCTCCCCCCTCCTCCCCTCCCCTCTCCTCTGGCACAGGAACACAGGAAGGTGCATGTGTGTTTAGCCAAGGCAGGAGCGGGACAGGATCTGTGTGTTATCTGCTGAGTGAACGAGGACGGCCCAGGCAGGCAGCTACACACGGACACAGAAGTGCAGTGGAGTCACTCAGGTTGTTATGTTCTTCTTTCTCGTCTCTGGCTTATCTGCGCTTTGGGGACGGGGACGTCGACGGGGTCTGATTCTGAAGGGACACAATGGAGGTCTTTCCCTTTGGCCTGTCCTCCGCCTCCATGTCATGTTTGCACAAGGCTCAGCATGGAGGAGACAAGAGCCACCCTGCGCCCACCTCCACCCCGCCCGCACGTCTAGACACCGTGCCAAGTTGGACCACGATCACACAGATGTAAACACGGGTCATTTTGATCCGTTTGCTTTGTCCTGTACGAGCCAAATACATAGATTACGTAGATATCGTACAAATACGCGCAGTAAGGATGCAGTGACGGTTCCGGTCTCCGGGTTCGTCTGATGGCTCCGTCTGGCCCAGTAAGGCGAGACGTTATTGACCGTTTTGACAATAGTTTCACAATTCACACACATAACATAACAATCCCTAAGTCTCCCCATGAGCTGTTGGGCAAAGCCGAATCTGTATGATTAGCTGATGAAAACCAGCCAGTTAACACTGAATCATATACAGAGAGAGACTACTGCCTTTTTGACGCGCTCATACACAAAATATTATAAGTTAAGAGAGTTTTGACTTCATGGATTGCTTGTCTGCAACTTTCATGCTTCTTCTTGGCTTGGTCTCCCTTGAGAAAGCTATTCTTAATCTCAATGAGTGTTTTTGGTTCAAATAACCTTTCCATCAGAAGCCAAATTCCACGTCAGATTTAACATTTAACTGACCAGAGCACTCCTAAGCGGTTAAGAGACAAGTTACCAGCTGTACAGGTTACTTTGGAGCATTTGACTGCATTTCTCCTCATAGATATTTGGATATTTGAACTGCCATTCCCCCACCCCCAATCATCGATAGCTCAGCAGGAGCATGTCTAAGGAGATGCATGTCTAACTTCATCCTCACAGCCGCATCCTGTAGAAACATCTGCCCGCGCTGCGTGGAGGAAGCCCCTCTGTGAACAGATAAGAGGCTCTTCCTGACCCAGGCAGAGGTGAGGTGAGTGAGGGGGAAAGGAGACTAGCTGCAGCAGCATGTGATGGTCATTTCCTCAGGCCTTGGTCATCACTTTGTCAGCTTGTGAAGCATCTCTGGACCAGACCACCCGTGTTATTGCAGCAGACGCAGCTCCAAAGAATAGGCCGAGTCATCAGGGGCATTAAGAGTTAGGAACACATGAGAGGTTTTGTGTTTTTACATCGGAGAAGAACAGACCAAGACAAAACACCGGATATGCTACAGAAGAACAGACCAAGACAAAACGCATGATATGCTACAGAAGAACAGACCAAGACAAAACACATGATATGCTACAGAAGAACAGACCAAGACAAAACACATGATATGCTACAGAAGAACAGACCAAGACAAAACGCATGATATGCTACAGAAGAACAGACCAAGACAAAACACATGATATGCTACAGAAGAACAGACCAAGACAAAACGCATGATATGCTACAGTAGGAGAGTGTATTCTATAAAAACAGTATATGCTGTCTGTGTTGTGAGCAGTTTGTCTACAATAATTTGTGCCACTGAGGAAGATGTAAAAATAACATATTTTTCTGGACCCTTTTTAAATCGATTTCTTACTCATTTTCTGCAGTGTGCAGGTTTTTTCAGTTCTTGTTTCACACCATATTATTGTCAGGAGGTGGTGTATCCCTTTGTGTGTGTGCGTGTGCGTGTGCGTGTGCGTGTGCGTGCGCGTGCGTGTGCGTGTGCGTGTGCGTGCGTGTGTGCGCGCGCGTGTGTGTATAAGCAGGGATGTAAACAACGTCCTCTTTGATGGTGTACCTAACACACCACATATTTGATGCTAAAGTGTGATTTTGGCATCTATGTTCTCAACAATCACATCAATCTCTGTCAAAGTCTTTTGGTATTCTTTGACACAGCATGTATGAAAGGACCTGGAAGAGTTTGCAGCTAGGGATGGGTACCGAACTCGGTACTTTTACAGGCACCGACCGAAAGTGGGCGGTACTACCGAGTATCAGTTGACATGACATGAAACGGTACCTCATTTCGGTACTTTTTTTTTTTTCTATTATAATTTAAAAATGTCGGTACTTGAACGCATCTCAGTGATACAAAGACAGCGAGCGAGATAGAAATTCCGACGCAAACTTGAAGGCAACACACACGAGGGTGGGTTACGTCAGCACGTCACTGCCAAAACAAGCAGAAGAGAAGAAGATGGCCTCTCGCTTGCGGTCCACTTCACAAAGATAGACTCAGACAACGCTCGCTGTAACATTTGCGATGCGAAGTGCAAAGCTGGCCAGGGGAACACCTCTAACTTGAGGAAACACTTGGTCAAGCATAAAATCTTTTTAAATGCGGAAGACTGTAAAGTGTTCGATAGCCTGAGGGTGGACGCTGCATCCACCAGCAGCAAAGCACCTACAAACAGCAGCTCCTCTGCTTCGTTAGCTGAAACGGACAACGACGACGACGAAACTTCAAGTGTCGCAAGTGAGGCGTCGACTTCTTCAACATCAGGTAACGTCATTTAATTAGCTAACGTTAGCTGGATAGTTGTAGCTTATAGCTTAGCATGTTTAGTAGCGTAACTAGCGTTGCTAACGTTATTATTATCCTCAGTTCGTGTCACCGTGAGACGTGTTATTCAACGTTACACTCTTGCTTTCTTTGCTAGGCCACCATGTGAGAGTCGCACAGGAGACACCCTTCACCCTGGCGAAGAAAGCAGCTTTACCCCGGCAGAAAGTAAATGAGTGCCACAGGGCAGTGACTGCCTTCATTGTAAAAGGCATGTTGCCCTTCGCAACGGTGGAGTCTCCATGGTTCAGGTAAATTATTTATTTATATATAAATGGGTGATAATGTGTGTGTGTGTGTGTGATATTCATAGAGTAAGCTAAGTTACTATCAATAGTTATTTTTATTGTCTATATATAGGGAGATGACAGGGACCCTGAACCTAAAATACTCCCCTCCCTCCAGAGACCTTCTCACAAACACACTTATCCCAGCTTGGTATCGTGTTGAGAAGAAGAATGTGAAGGAGGAACTCAGGGCAGTTTACCATATTGCAGTGACCGCTGATGGATGGAGCAGTGTGGCACAAGACCATTACCTCACGGTCACTACCTTGCTGCGACAAGTAAACTCTTGGTTTGGGAGGGAAGAGGGAGGGAGGGAGGGGTTTTATTTTGTTGGGTGCTGCTGCTAAACAAAAAAAAATCTAAATAAAGAACAATGTTGAAATTGAGAAGTTTGGACTTATTTGTTTTACAACTGTACATTTTTGTTGTTGCAAAAAAAAAAAAATTTTTTTTTTTTTTTTTTTTTTTTTACTCAAAAAAGTATCGGAAAAGGTACCGTTTTTGGTACCGTACCGAATTCCAGGTACCGGTACCGTACCGGTATCGATTCAAATGTGAACGGTACCCAACCCTATTTGCAGCATAGTGAGCCAGAAATCAAAGCACTTTTGGATGATAATCTTGAAAAATGAAGTAGGTCAACGTCAGAGTCTTATGTCAAAGTACAGTCAAATCAAACCAAGTGCGATATCAGTGACTGAGGATGCGCTGATGAAGGACAAGATGACTGAAAAACATCAAGTGCCTGACTGTGTGTGTGTGTGTGCGCGTGTGTGTGTGTGTGTGTGCGTGTGCGTGTGTGTGAGGCTGTTTCTAACATTGGTTAGAAACAGCACATTGTTAGCTTGGACTAGGGCTGGGTATTGGCAAGGATCTCACGATACGATACGTATCACGATACGATTGTATCACGATATATTGCGATGCGATACATATTGCGATATTCTACAGAATTTACTCAAAATTAAATAATAGAGCTAAAGATACAACACACTGTGTACCACCCAGGTAGTGTAATAATATGTACATCACTTTATACTGATAAGTTAGTGGACAAATTTAGTCAAAACTACTGAGTGTTGAGTGTGTTACTGAACGCATCGATATGGGAAATATCGATACAGTATGGATTAGGGGTGGGAATCACCAGATGCAGAGGCCTGGCATGACATGGCCTGCAAAAAAA
>NC_139644.1:9622261-9643322 GCF_964638095.1 Poromitra crassiceps
TGTGGAACCATTTTATGTATTTTTTCATGGCCCCCTTCCCACTCAGCAGACAGCTCTACCCCACATCAAAACATCCGAACTATCCCTTTAAGAACTGTATCAAAGAGTGGGCAATCTGGGCATGTATACAGGTCAAACCTACTAAACATACTGTAATACAATATCATATGAAACCAGTCCCATTCACATGTCTTGGTGAAACTACACAATTCATGCCATTTGCCTTATATCATTTGTGTGTTTATAGTAAATTATATTAATGTCTACAAATAAATGCATATTATTTATGGAGGTTAAAATGCAGCCTGGTTAGCTCTGACACTCAGCTGAAAACACTCAGAGTGTCCACGTATCTCCTCAGCCTGTCTAACACTAAGCTGAAAACACTCAGAGTGTGTGGAATGAAGCAGAGTGAAACTTGAGTCTTCCCGGTCTGGAGGGACTTTGGGGTTTGGAGTGCCGGGACCGTTTGGCATGAGGAGGAACGCCACGGCATGGAAATACAGAAGCCCTGCAGATGAGCCTGGAGGAGGAGTGTGTGGTCACACTAAAACACACACACTGCACACTGATGAGCCTGGAGGAGGAGGAGTGTGTGTGATCACACTAAAACACACACACCGCACACTGATGAGCCTGGAGGAGGAGGAGTGTGTGGTCACACTAAAACACACACACCGCACACTGATGAGCCTGGAGGAGGAGTGTGTGGTCACACTAAAACACACACACCGCACACTGATGAGCCTGGAGGAGGAGGAGTGTGTGGTCACACTAAAACACACACACCGCACACTGATGAGCCTGGAGGAGGAGTGTGTGGTCACACTAAAACACACACACTGCACACTGATGAGCCTGGAGGAGGAGGAGTGTGTGTGATCACACTAAAACACACACACCGCACACTGATGAGCCTGGAGGAGGAGGAGTGTGTGGTCACACTAAAACACACACACCGCACACTGATGAGCCTGGAGGAGGAGTGTGTGGTCACACTAAAACACACACACCGCACACTGATGAGCCTGGAGGAGGAGTGTGTGGTCACACTAAAACACACACACTGCACACTGCAAGCTGGATGAGGAGTGTGTGTGGTCACACTAAAAGACACACACCACACACTGCAAGGCTGGAGGAGGAGTGTGTGGTCACACTAAAACACACACACCACACACTGATGAGCCTGGAGGAGGAGTGTGTGGTGACACTAAAACACACACACCGCACACTGATGAGCCTGGAGGAGGAGGAGTGTGTGTGGTCACACTAAAAGACACACACCGCACACTGCAAGCTGGATGAGGAGTGTGTGGTCACACTAAAACACACACACCACACACTGCAAGCTGGATGAGGAGTGTGTGTGGTCACACTAAAACACACACACCACACACTGCAAGCTGGAGGAGTGTGTGTGGTCACACTAAAACACACACACCACACACTGCAAGCTGGAGGAGTGTGTGTGGTCACACTAAAACACACACACCGCACACTGATGAGCCTGGAGGAGGAGGAGTGTGTGGTCACACTAAAACACACACACCGCACACTGATGAGCCTGGAGGAGGAGTGTGTGGTCACACTAAAACACACACACCACACACTGCAAGCTGGATGAGGAGTGTGTGTGGTCACACTAAAACACACACACCACACACTGCAAGCTGGAGGAGTGTGTGTGGTCACACTAAAACACACACACCACACACTGCAAGCTGGAGGAGTGTGTGTGGTCACACTAAAACACACACACCGCACACTGATGAGCCTGGAGGAGGAGTGTGTGGTCACACTAAAACACACACACCGCACACTGATGAGCCTGGAGGAGGAGTGTGTGTGGTCACACTAAAACACACACACCACACACTGCAAGCTGGAGGAGTGTGTGTGGTCACACTAAAACACACACACCACACACTGCAAGCTGGAGGAGTGTGTGTGGTCACACTAAAACACACACACCGCACACTGATGAGCCTGGAGGAGGAGTGTGTGGTCACACTAAAACACACACACCGCACACTGCAAGCTGGAGGAGGAGTGTGTGTGGTCACACTAAAACACACACACCGCACACTGCAAGCTGGAGGAGTGTGTGTGGTCACACTAAAACACACACACCGCACACTGATGAGCCTGGAGGAGGAGTGTGTGGTCACACTAAAACACACACACTGCAAGCTGGAGGAGGAGTGTGTGTGGTCACACTAAAACACACACACCGCACACTGGTGAGCCTGGAGGAGGAGGAGTGTGTGGTCACACTAAAACACACACACCGCACACTGGTGAGCCTGGAGGAGGAGTGTGTGGTCACACTAAAACACACACACCACACACTGCAAGGCTGGAGGAGGAGTGTGTGGTCACACTAAAACACACACACCGCACACTGCAAGGCTGGAGGAGGAGTGTGTGGTCACACTAAAACACACACACCGCACACTGCAAGGCTGGAGGAGGAGTGTGTGGTCACACTAAAACACACACACCGCACACTGCAAGGCTGGAGGAGGAGTGTGTGGTCACACTAAAACACACACACCGCACACTGCAAGGCTGGAGGAGGAGGAGTGTGTGGTCACACTAAAAGACACACACCGCACACTGCAAGGGCCAACATAAACATGAGTGAGATGAGTTCTGAATCGCACACAAACACAAACACAGGCTTCAGCACAACTATATGTGGGCAGACGCAAATGGGTGTCTACATAATATTCAAATGAATGACAGTCACAAGACCAGTGTTGTGCAAGTTCACACTTCAAAGTTCAGTTCACACAGATTAAAATGAGCTAGTTCACATTCATACTTCACAATTTAGAATTTCAACCTAAGTTCGCAGTGTCAAAACAAATGAACAGTTCACACACACACACACACACACACACACACACACACAAACACACACACACACACACAGGTTAAGGCGGTCAGTTACATGGGAAACAGTGATTTGTCCTATCAGTGGGTTAAACTGTTGACCTCTGACCTAAAGCCCTCAGAGGGTCAGAGTGCGATGGACAGGGCTTTGGAGGAACGTTGACACAGAGCTGGAGACGCTGGTCAGCCAGCGTTTCTTCACCGGCTGGATGGAGGCAGAGAAAACAAAGCCCTGATTCCCATCTTCTGAGAGGTTGAAAAGGCCAGGGGAGGATTAAGGTTGAAGGGGGGGGGGGGTTGTGGTCTGCAGACTCTCCAGTCAAGGTGTGTTTGCGTTTGGCTTTCTGACCGCTCACAGGTCGGGGCGGTGAGACCAGACGACGGGGCTGTGTGTGTGTGTGTGTGTGTGTGTGTGTGTGTGTGTGTGTGTGTGTGTGTGTGTGTGTGTGTGTGTGTGTGTGTGTGTGTGTGTGTGTGTGTGTGTGTGTGGATTAGCCCTGCGTGGTTTTAGTGGCTGGGGGTTCTGGCTGAACTTCACTTGACATGTGTGCTGCGTGTGAGAGACACTGAGGCCGTCATGATGAGAAGAGCAGCGAGGTGAGGTCTGCTGCTGACATGATGTCAACGCAGAGAGAAGGAGCCACAGTTTGAACTTCCAGAGCTGCGAGATCAACTGTGCAGATACGTCTAACTAGGGAAACGCATTACGAGCAAGGAACAAATAATATTGTGCATGAGAACAAAGGGCGAGCGTATCTCTCACACGAGGCCCCCCTCACTTCAAATAAAATGTGTGTTTCCTGCCCAGAGCGGCTGCACTAAAGCCTTCACCAACTAAGCACTTTATTCTACTGGCCAAAGTCAATTTGACTCTGGTTTAATTTGTTCCCCTCGTGAATATAATGTTCTCACAGGACCCCGAGTACAGTCATAAAAGCACCACCGACATGATCCTGTGCTCAATTTATAACAGGCTAGATATTATTATTCAGTGGATTCATTCCCATGACGCGAGTGGTCACAGTTGAAGAAGAGATTTCACTTTCAGCTTCAGCAGCACTAACAAAGCTGTACTACATCATCATCATCATCATCATCATCAGTATCATTTTGTTCCAGCTGTAAAACGGCTTACAACCGGCTCACCTGGTAGCACGCATACCACGGAGGCGGGGGTTCGAATCCGACCCGAGGTCCTTGGCCTCTGCCCACCTGTCCCTGTCCTGTCTGCCCACTGTCCTATCTAAATAAAGGCAAAATCCCCCCCAAAAATAATCTTAGAAGAAACTGGCCCACAATGTCCAGAGTGACTTCCATGAGTGGGCCTAGCAGCTGGGCCATTCATTTAAACAGTCTTGAAGTCAGTCCTTTGTTATTGTCATCTATATTGGTTATTTTCATAAATACACAGCATTTGATTAGGAAATGATGGTATCTTTATTTAAATATATGCTTTGATAAAAATAAAAATAAAGTAACTCAATTTGTAATTTGTGTTACTTGACAAAGTAACTGGTATAATATTACTGAAATCTTATTGGTAATAAGTTATATTACCGTCCGCGTTACTGCTAAAAGTAATATATTATGATGTAATATGTTACTTTTGTAATGCGTTACCCCCAACACTGGCTACGCGTGTGTAGAAATAGGCTAATTTTCTGCTGTTGATCTTAGCACTTAGCCTAAACGTTGACACTTTATCGCTGCTTTGTGTTTGCAACTGTAACTGTGATTATTAATATCACACATTGTATTAAACAAATGCAGCAATCAATTCCTATCCCACTTGCTTCAGCCAAACTAGTCTGCTCTGTCAACAGAACCAAGGCGCTGCTTAACAAACGTGTTCCCCATGTAACCTAAGCTGTTGTGAAAGTGTACTAAAGGTTCAACCACACTGCACAGAGAAACCTGCTGTGACACAATAGAAAAGTGTTGTAGTGCAGTCCAAGGCCAACGATGTGTTCTCCGACTTGCACTCGACTGAAGATCACACTTTCAAGTTTACACGTGAGATGCAGAGACGTGCCCTGTACAGTACATGGCCAAAAGCACGGACCTCAGCACACGCACGACAAGACCATGGATCAAGCTTCCAGCTGAGATCGCCTCGGGTGTTGTGTCTTCTGATGGGGACTGAGATGTCTGTCAGAGCTGCTTCAGGATGTTGTGTCTTCTGATGGGGACTGAGATGTCTGTCAGAGCTGCTTCAGGATGTCTTCAAGCATGAAGAGAGAAGACCAACTTGATGGCTTGTCAAAAAAGGGGAGCCGGAGACAAAGCGGCCCGTCCAAGTGGTTGAAATGGACACGACTCAGCCAGACGCAGCAACCATGCAGAGTTTATGACCCATGAAATGCTGTTCAATAAAGCAGTGCAAGTCCAAAGCAAACATTCTCTGGCTTTTACATCCAGAGGAGACACAACACTGCTCTGCCTTGAAAGTGTGTGTGGGGGGGGGGTGAACTTCCCGGAGAACACGGGGGGGGCTGCGGAGTGAGTGGTGATCATAAATCGCCAGTGTGTTTGATGGCTTTCACAGCTCTCTGCCTCACAGTGTGAGCGTGGAGCTTAGGTTCTGTTGTATACCTGAGTGTGTGATGGTTCATATATGACAGCCAACATGGTTCTGGGGGAAAGTACTGAATCCGGCCCGGGTCCGTGATTTGATTCTTGACCGGGTGGAAAAGCCCCAGGAACAAAAGCTTTTTTCCCCATCAACTAAAAGACTAAAAGTCTCCATTAAAGCACACACAAGCGCCTTGGGATAACTCTCGTTATGATTTGGCTCTATATACGGTAAATATAAAATTGATTGATTGATTGATTGATTGATTGATTGACACAACAAATGTTTTCGATGGCTTAATGGCTCTTTAAGGCAGGGTGACCCACACCACTTATTCAATGGGAGGGCAAGGCTTAGGGATGCATTACTGCTTTTCAATGAAGAATTAATTTACAAAAAGCATTAACGTTACTGAACAAGTAAATGAACAAGTGAAATGCACTGCTTGACGACACTGCTTGGATGATTTTTTTAAAGACCCCATGAAGTGGCATCTTTACTTCCTCGATTTGATGCATTTCCTGTTGAAACAGGATGTTGGGGCGGGGCATATCACAAGGATTCATACATTCATTCAAAAGTCTAAACCAATGGGATGTCTGTCAGGGAGAGAATGGCAGTTTATGGGGCTGCACAGCGTGACGGCATGACGGTCAGGAGAGGGGCTGCACCGCGTGACGGCATGACGGTCAGGAGAGGGGCTGCACCGCACCGTGGGCTTTCATCTCTGGGTGGACTGACATGGCTCAGCAGCTGCAGGGCAGGCCGCGGGGGAGACCAGGGCAGGCCGCGGGGGAGACCAGGGCAGGCCGCGGGGGAGACCAGGAGCCGAGAGGCCGTCACTATCAGCACCGAGTGCCACACTGCTGCACCAAGCACACAGAGCGAGGAGAATCTATTTCAGCTGCACGCAAGTCGCTTTTCTGACCAGGAGTCTCAACGTGACCTAGTTGTTGGTTATTGCATAGGATAAGCAGTCATTCTCAAACTTTTTCATATCGAAAGAGCCCACATTCAGTCCACATTGTCTCTCAGAGCCAAATCTGAGAATATTTTTTCTTTTTCAGAGAAACTATGATCAGAACAGTCATTCTTCTACATTCTCTAATTGATTTAACATCTTGTAAATGAAATAATGCTGATGTTGAACAATTCATCAAATGTGCTGGGGGGACCCCCTGGAACCCCCTCATGGACCCCTGGTGGGCCCCCGGACCCCACATTGACAACCACTGCGATACAGCTCAGAATAAAAACACAATATCAGAGGAGTAGATGGGGTGCCGCGGGGGGTAAGGGAACGTTGCCAGCGGGAGAGCAGAAGTGCATTCCTTCCTGCTGCTTCGTGATAAACAAAGAATAGTAGTGTTTTAATTACATGCGTGTAAAACACTAGCTCCACCACAACGATCATTTGTTGGGTAGATGTTGAGCAGTGATGACGGCAGGCACTTAGTAAAGCACAACACTGAATCCTCTCAAGGAGAACCTCCGAAGGTTCAGCTTGAGGATTAAATAACTTCAGTTCTTTTTTTTTTACGCAAACAAAATTGTGGATGATTAGATGTGTTTTCCGTCTGTCGAGACTTTGCCTTTGATGTAGTATTATCTAAGGGAATATCAGTCTGTACAAATACACCAATCACAATGTTCTGCAATACACGAGAGAAGCACCGCAAACCACCGCCACCCCCATTAGACAGTGGTATGTATGTGCCAATGTCCCCCAGTGGAGAGAGCCAACAATGGATCAGCCCAAAACTGAAATAGAAGTAGGGGTAATTTCCCTGACCACATCCTATTTTGTCTTGAAAGCCTGGCCAAAAAAGTGGGAAACAGAAAATGCCTCACCGCGGGAAACATCTGTACAATCTTCAAGGCTCTCTAGTCTTGCAACTTAACGGCCTAATTGGAGAACAATGAAATGAAACACTAAGTATTATTGTCTGGGACAACAACTAGACATACCCTTAGCTATTATCATAAAGCAGGAATATTTTGTTTCAAACGCTAACTTCCAAACTAGCGTGAGAAATATCCCTGCCCATACGGGAACGTGACACTGGTTGAATTCTAGCTATAGCACAGTATATGGAAAAGAAAAGCTGTTGAATCCATGTTTTACACAGGCTTCCATCACAGTTACAGACAGACAGCACACATCACATCTGGGTGGCCCGGGTGGAGACCTCTGTGCCACCTTTGGGGATGAGGCAGCGACCTGGATTTGGGCCGGCTGTGTCCCTACTGCAGGCCCCAGGATGCTGGAGTGAGTGGAGATCCACGCCAAAGCCACAGACTTAAGCTCCAGTGTTGGAGCTCTGCCTGGAACATAGCCACAGATAACTTGCCTCAGCTTGGCCTCTCTCTGTCGTCTTACCTTTTTGAATGAGTGGTCTACCCTCCAGTACAGCACTACACTCCCAATGCTGCACACGAGGGAACCCACTGAGGGAGGATCACATCAATGGCAGCCATGTCCTCAAAGACATGTTTTAAATAAGCAACAGATCACGACAGGCCGTCGTGACAACAATCATTCTGTCCAAACTTTCACCAATCTAATCTCATCCTGACATCCAGGGATAGGCTATATTTTGCTAGCCGATGCGTTTAGAACATTATTCTCACTTCGTCTCGCTATAGTGTAGCGTATTGACATGCTTGCTGTATTTAAACTGCCGTGAGATTTGTTTGAGGAGCATATCGAGACAGACGGGGATGGAAGTGGGCCGAGAGGGGGGGGGGGGGAGCTCAGCTCAGAGCGCTTTGGTCACTGCTGGAACCTCATTTGACGCAAAATGGAAACAGGTTTGGAGTTCGGGCGTCGAGGCAGTTTGACGCGCGTCAGAAAGCTCTTGGCGTTCGGCCGTTTAAAACAAACGCAAGCTTCTGACGCTCCCTGTGCATTTGGGGCTTAAGGGTGTTTTTCTTTCTTAGCACGGTGTGGTAAATTAAAGTCCCTGGAAACCAGAAATATTTTTTTATTATTTAGCATTTTGAGTTCATCACATCACAGGAACCTATGTTAATGGGTTAAATGCAGAGGACAAATTTCACTGTGAGTGCACAGCGCTACTGTGTGTGTGTCAGTGTGTGTGTGTGTGCGCGCGTGCATGCATGCATGTGTGTGTGATTCGATTAAATCTTATGACGTGATAAGATCATGCATTTTAGCACCGCGCGCACCGGTCTCTTCAATGAGGAAATGGAAATCCAGACCTTGTAGAAAAGTGTCGATTTTTGGGGTTAGGGTTGAAAGTAATTCTCTCTCTTTTCTGAGGCACACAATTACTCACATAAGGCCCTAAATTTAATAGTTAGAAGGTTTTTGTGGATTTTGGTTTCCAGGGACTTTAAGCATATACCACGGCCTGTCATGATCTATTGCTTGATTATAAACTCACCGAATGCGAGCAGACTCAAGATAAACGACTTGGGTGCAGGCAGGGCCAGAACAAGTCACAAGAGAAAGAACGCTGATGAAGGCGTGACACTGAAACATTCCTTGTGCTCTCTGTCCCAGATGACCATTACATTGTAAAAGTACATCCTGGAGTGCTGGCCTGCTTCTTTCTCTTAATGTATATACTACACACTGATCAATTTGACCCAAATTATTTCATACAAATGTCCCTGTCACACATCTCTCACCAAACATACGGCCTATGTTTATTTGTAAAGATTGTCATTAAAAGCTGTTAAAAGAGAGGGGCTTTTCAGCGACTAATTGCTCGGACAAAGAGCTTCACTCTGTCATTTTGTTCCCGGACCAGACCTTTCCTGGAAGCCGCGGCTGGCCGGAGGCCCGTGGGAGCGGGATGCAAAGCAAGACGACAAGTGGAGATAAGGTTGTGCCGAGGCCCATAAGACAGCTGACGTACAGCTTTGCCAGGCATGCAAATGACCTTCCCTTGTGCATTGTGTTGCTTCCCAGCTGGGAGCCTGAAAGAGAAAGGGGATTGACGGAGGTGTGATACATTATACCATACATTATACCATACATTATACCATATATCCATTATATAGGGGTGTCACGATACACTCAGTTCACGATATGATACGATACACGATATTGGGTTCACGATAACGATACGATACGATATTTTCACAATATTTTTTTGCGATCGATTTGGAAGTTGAGCGGGCATCCTCCACGCTAATTTGAGTAATTTCACCATTTTCATCCTCCGTGTCTGTAACGTCCCTCGTCTGTTCAAACAAAGCAATGAAAAGGAGAGCGAGCATGCAATCAGATGCAGATCAGTGCCACCATGTTCAGCTTCCTTTTATCGCGATATGAGATTAATCTCAACGATACATATTGTCACGTTTTGATATCGCGATATATCGTGGGACGATATATTGTGACATCCCTACCATTATACCATTATACCATACATTATACCATATATCCATTATATCATTATACCATACATTATACCATATATTACCACAGGTCTATCAAACAAACAAGGGATAGGAGGTGAGGAATGAGGAACAGCATCATTGTCTAAGTTGTCTGATAGGGAAGACGGGGCAGGGGTAACCAAGGACCATGTGCATGATCTCTCTCTCTCTCTCTCTCTCTCTCTCACACTCTCTTCTCTCTCTCTCTCTCTCTCACACTCTCTCTCTCTCTCACTCTCTCTCTCTGAAAACCCCCCAAATAACGATTGTTGACAGAAGTAAAACCGAGGGGGGAGTTTGGGCTTGGACAGATGAAGTCAAAGCAGAAGTGGCAAAAAATGCAGTTCCTCGAATGGCCACTTGAGGCTGGCTGCAAATTATTCCCCATTCACCCCCTTGTTAAAATGTCGGTCTTTACAGCATAAATAAACCAGTTTACAGGCTGGTTCAAAAAACAGTTTTGGTCTCCATAGCTAATTTCACCTTTCATGACAACTGTACAGGAAGGGGGGAGATGTTTGATATCACTCACCTGTTTAGAGTCAAATAGACCATAAAAAAGACTGTTTTGGGCGTGATTGACAGGTGGCCTGTCCTATGATTGTGCAGCTCGCCGATCACGGACCAATAGTAGGCGGTGCTGCAGCTCTTTGGCGAACTGCACAAGGACCAAGATGGCAGCGGCCAAACATGGCAAACTTGAGACTTGAAAACGGGAGAGCACAAACCAAAGGGCTGACGTCACACTCACTACGTCCATCTTTTTACACAGTCTATGAGTAGAGCTAACACTGAACAGAAGGATCTTTCTTCACAAAGCAAACTACAGTCACAGGAAAGGAATTTTCTGTTCCTGTGTGCACCTGCAGCTTTATGACACACTATGACTATGAAATACTAAAGGGCGGCTTTATCATCTATACATTGAGTGGTGGTTAGCAGTTTGTTTTGGTTGCTGTTTGCCAAGGGGCCAGAGTCAACAGAGTCTAATGAGGAGAAAGAGATGGAGAGATGACGGTAGGTTTCTGTGTGTTGATCCAGCTGGAAGCTGCTGACAGCAACCTAATTCACACTCTGCTAAGCAGGCAGGACCCTTCAGACCCCTACGCCACTCCAGACCCTGTGACAGAAACAGACAGGAGACGAGTGGTCCTCCTGAACATGGCTGATTGAGCCGGTGACAGAGACAGACAGGAGACGAGTGGTCCTCCTGAACATGGCTGATTGACCCAGTGACAGAGAGGGACAGACAGGAGACCAGTGGTCCTCATGAACATGGCTGATTGACCCAGTGACAGAGACAGACAGGAGACCAGTGGTCCTCATGAACATGGCTGATTGACCCAGTGACAGAGAGGGACAGCCAGGAGACCAGTGGTCCTCATGAACATGGCTGATTGACCCAGTGACAGAGACAGACAGGAGACCAGTGGTCCTCATGAACATGGCTGATTGCAGGGCAGGACGTAATGGCCAGTTGATGATGTAGCGCAGCCTCCTGGGTCCTCTCCACTGGGCCGGCCAATTACTGCACGATGGTGCTGGTATGCATTTAGCAGCAGCAGACTCACCCATATGGGCAGTAAATACCCACATTATAACACCAAGCTGTTAATGAGAACCTTGTTTTCCCAAAGCACAGCATGGCTCCTCTCAAACAAAACAAAGCCTTTGTGAAGCTGGGTGTTACTCCAGAGCATGCCTGAGACATGTTGGAGTATGTTACTCCAGAGCATGCCTGAGACATGTTGGAGTATGTTACTCCAGAGCATGCCTGAGACATGTTGGAGTATGTTACTCCAGAGCATGCCTGAGACATGTTGGAGTGTTACTCCAGAGCATGCCTGATACATGTTGGAGTATGTTACTCCAGAGCATACCTGAGACATGTTGGAGTGTTACTCCAGAGCATGCCTGAGACATGTTGGAGTATGTTACTCCAGAGCATGCCTGAGACATGTTGGAGTATGTTACTCCAGAGCATGCCTGAGACATGTTGGAGTGTTACTCCAGAGCATGCCTGAGACATGTTGGAGTATGTTACTCCAGAGCATGCCTGAGACATGTTGGAGTGTTACTCCAGAGCATGCCTGATACATGTTGGAGTATGTTACTCCAGAGCATGCCTGAGACATGTTGGAGTGTTACTCCAGAGCATACCTGAGACATGTTGGAGTATGTTACTCCAGAGCATGCCTGAGACATGTTGGAGTGTTACTCCAGAGCATGCCTGAGACATGTTGGAGTGTTACTCCAGAGCATGCCTGAGACATGTTGGAGTATGTTACTCCAGAGCATGCCTGAGACATGTCGGAGTATGTTACTCCAGAGCATGCCTGAGACATGTTGGAGTATGTTACTCCAGAGCATGCCTGATACATGTTGGAGTATGTTACTCCAGAGCATGCCTGAGACATGTTGGAGTATGTTACTCCAGAGCATGCCTGATACATGTTGGAGTATGTTACTCCAGAGCATACCTGAGACATGTTGGAGTATGTTACTCCAGAGCATGCCTGAGACATGTTGGAGTATGTTACTCCAGAGCATGCCTGAGACATGTTGGAGTGTTACTCCAGAGCATGCCTGAGACATGTTGGAGTATGTTACTCCAGAGCATGCCTGAGACATGTTGGAGTATGTTACTCCAGAGCATACCTGAGACATGTTGGAGTATGTTACTCCAGAGCATGCCTGAGACATGTTGGAGTATGTTACTCCAGAGCATGCCTGAGACATGTTGGAGTGTTACTCCAGAGCATGCCTGAGACATGTTGGAGTGTTACTCCAGAGCATGCCTGAGACATGTCGGAGTATGTTACTCCAGAGCATGCCTGAGACATGTTGGAGTATGTTACTCCAGAGCATGCCTGATACATGTTGGAGTATGTTACTCCAGAGCATGCCTGAGACATGTTGGAGTGTTACTCCAGAGCATGCCTGAGACATGTTGGAGTATGTTACTCCAGAGCATGCCTGAGACATGTTGGAGTATGTTACTCCAGAGCATACCTGAGACATGTTGGAGTATGTTACTCCAGAGCATGCCTGAGACATGTTGGAGTGTTACTCCAGAGCATGCCTGAGACATGTTGGAGTGTTACTCCAGAGCATGCCTGAGACATGTCGGAGTATGTTACTCCAGAGCATGCCTGAGACATGTTGGAGTATGTTACTCCAGAGCATGCCTGAGACATGTTGGAGTATGTTACTCCAGAGCATGCCTGAGACATGTTGGAGTATGTTACTCCAGAGCATGCCTGATACATGTTGGAGTATGTTACTCCAGAGCATGCCTGAGACATGTTGGAGTATGTTACTCCAGAGCATGCCTGATACATGTTGGAGTATGTTACTCCAGAGCATGCCTGAGACATGTTGGAGTATGTTACTCCAGAGCATGCCTGATACATGTTGGAGTATGTTACTCCAGAGCATGCCTGAGACATGTTGGAGTGTTACTCCAGAGCATACCTGAGACATGTTGAAGTATGTTACTCCAGAGCATGCCTGAGACATGTTGGAGTGTTACTCCAGAGCATGCCTGAGACATGTTGGAGTATGTTTTTCATTTGAACTGCCCATGAGTTTCTGCTGAAGAGCGCCTTGGAGCTCCTTATCCACTAAAGCAACAACATCAAAACCAAAGACAGTGCCTTCAGCAAAAGAAGCCTCGGCACACAGAAACTCAACAGAAGCAATGTGTATCCTCTCTTTCACACCCGCCTTGTTTTCTTCTTCATGTAGCAGAGAGGGTGGGCTACAACAATGTACAATGTTCCTCTTTCACCCTAAAGCAGGACCTTGCAGAACACTTCCACACGTATTGTTCAGGGGGAAATGAGGTAAACTCCACACCCCATCCTCTGCTCATAATGGACTTCCTCGCGGGAAAACTTTCATCTCTCTGGCCAGCGGTGGAGTGGCAGGCCGGCCCCCTCCCCTCGCCCTCCTGACCCCTCCCCTCGTCCTCCTGACCCCTCCCCTCGCCCTCCTGACCCCTCCCCTCATCCTCCTGACCCCTCCCCTCGTCCTCCTGACCCCTCCCCTCGTCCTCCTGACCCCTCCCCTCATCCTCCTGACCCCTCCCCTCGCCCTCCTGACCCCTCCCCTCATCCTCCTGACCCCTCCCCTCATCCTCCTGACCCCTCCCCTCGCCCTCCTGACCCCTCCCCTCATCCTCCTGACCCCTCCCCTCGCCCTCCTGACCCCTCCCCTCGTCCTCCTGACCCCTCCCCTCGCCCTCCTGACCCCTCCCCTCATCCTCCTGACCCCTCCCCTCGCCCTCCTGACCCCTCCCCTCGTCCTCCTGACCCCTCCCCTCGTCCTCCTGACCCCTCCCCTCGCCCTCCTGACCCCTCCCCTCATCCTCCTGACCCCTCCCCTCGCCCTCCTGACCCCTCCCCTCGTCCTCCTGACCCCTCCCCTCGTCCTCCTGACCCCTCCCCTCGTCTTCCTGACCACGCGCTTCTAGCATGTGACCGGCAGCGTCCGCATCAAGCCTTCACTTACAGTAACAGAGATAAGGTGACATATTAACCGTGCGAGGGAGGGAGGGAGGGAGGGAGGGAGGGAGGGAGGGAGGGAGGGAGGGAGGGAGGGAGAGAGGGAGGGAGGGAGGGAGGGAGGGAGGGAGAGATCAGAGCCAACTCTCCCTTTCATTTCCCAAAGTTTTCTCTCCTCTCCTTTTCCGTATCGGCACCACATTCCTCATCGACGTGACAAAAAAACGACACTTTTTTTCCGCCTTTGAGTGAAATTCCGTTTGAAGTGGTCTTAAGACTCTCTGGGGAAACAGGATAGTAATAGTCTGCTGGCAGCGTTCCAGCAGCAGCAGTCATGAGGCGACTGTAGCTCGCCCTTCACTTTGTCATCCTCAGCTGAAAACTTCACCAAGTCTTCTCCTGTTTTATAATCAACTGCATTTCCACCCAAGTGGAGTCCAATTCCCAGCGTCAGAAGAGGCATGGAGAGGTATCGCTGTGGGGTTCACATACCAGTGCCGTGACATCAGCCCTCCTATTCTCTCCCCCCGCCCTGCATTCAAATGCACGGTGCCGCGCTGCTCCTTGGACAATGGCTGGCACAGATACAAGGTTGGGGATTTTGGAGAAATAGCTGTGAAACCTTTAGTAAGTCACACAGCTGTGACTCATAAGTCATGCTGTGCTGCGGGCCTCTTCTTCTGCAGCTTCAACTGCAGCAGCAGCACACCATCTCACTGTGACTGTTCAGTTGAATGTATTCATTAACATGGTACTCTCATCTAAGCAAGGACTTTATGTAAAGATTCACGTCGTATCAGCCTATTGTAAATGACAAAGTGGGGCTGCCCTATTTGCCCAAATTATTATGACTTGGGAAATCTTCTCAAAGCACAAGAAGATATGAATCAAAATGTAAGACCGAGATCCAAAAGTGTCTCCTAAACAGTAGCGAGTGAGCGCTCCGTCCAGAGAAAGCTGGACTCACCAACAATGGCTGCTGAACCTCCTCAGCATTTCCACACCGCCACCAGACACTAAGGCCTTGTTCAGAGTGACTGCAGACTGCAAATCCAATTTGTTTCTCAAATCAGATCTTTAAGACAGACTGTCCACACTGTTATTTGCAAGTGATCCGATGGGGTTTGTGTGTCCAGGCATCACCAACCTATCTGCATGGGTTGTTGCTGTGGTAACGTTACGACGGGAGGCGTCAGTAACTGCGTATATGCTGGCGATGCAGCTGCCCTGCTTTTGTTATTGCCATCTTTAATTTCCTTGTATTTAGTTTTCAGATTTAGATTTAGATTTGGCACTGCAACCGTGACCTACGTGAACCCCTTTCTACCATGCCGTGAGATATCTTGATCAATTAATGTCATGTTCTGGTATCTTCCTTCCAGCTTTGCCTATACAGAAGAGACTCCCCCAAAGTGCCAGCAGAGCAGACAATTTATTATGTTGGTGTTTCTGTTGTGTTTCTGCTGTGTGTCGCATTGCGAGTGACGCAAAATACACTTTGAAATCCTATTGAGCGACCAGAGCGTCTGGAGCAGTGGACTGAGATGCATCTGTAGATCGCATTTCAAACCACCTCCAAATGTGGTTTGGATCAGATTTACAAAACATCACATTTCACGTCGTGTTGTTTTTGGCCAGCGCAAGCGGGCCCTATATCTGGCTTTGTCCAGTCCAATTCGCGTGCCGATTTGAGTGTCGATGCTCGTGAATGCTTTATTGCGCTGGCCATATGCTAGGTTCCAACCTGTCAAGTGGGCCCACACTTTCTAAAAATCAATCTGGATATGCAAAAATATGGGTATTGCTGTAGTCTTCTTGCCAGTTGGGGCCACCAACATGCAGATCTGCCTGGTACAGCTTTCACTTCTGCTGCTCACCAGAGGGAATGCTCAGCAACTCGCTCCAGCTGTTGACAGAAGGTGTTGCTCAGCACTGGTGCCAGTATGGAAAACCAGTAGGCTCAAAATAGCAGCTTCCCACTATCACGTGTCCACAATGCAAGGAGCCTGTCCGGCAGCAAGCAGAGTCGCGCGCAGAATTCATTTGTTGTGGAAATACTTGTTGTTTCTGATCTTAACAAGACAGAATTACTGTTTAATACTCTTAAGAGTCTTATAAGAGTAATATAATATCTTCTAACCTTGTGGTTGTTCAGTCATGTAAGTTCTGAGACAGATAATGACAAAGCACTGAAAGCAGAGAGGTTGGCTTGAGAGTTACAAGAGAGCCTAGTCTGGAACAACCGTTACATAACAACACACAGAGCCTAGTCTGGAACAACTGTTACATAACAACACACAAAACACAAGAGAGCCTAGTCTGGAACAACTGTTACATAACAACACACAAAACACAAGAGAGCCTAGTCTGGAACAACTGTTACATAACAACACACAAAACACAAGAGAGCCTAGTCTGGAACAACCGTTACATAACAACACACAAAACACAAGAGAGCCTAGTCTGGAACAACCGTTACATAACAACACACAAAACACAAGAGAGCCTAGTCTGGAACAACCGTTACATAACAACACACAAAACACAAGAGAGCCTAGTCTGGAACAACCGTTACATAACAACACACAAAACACAAGAGAGCCTAGTCTGGAACAACTGTTACATAACAACACACAAAACACAAGAGAGCCTAGTCTGGAACAACTGTTACATAACAACACACAAAACACAAGAGAGCCTAGTCTGGAACAACTGTTACATAACAACACACAAAACACAAGAGAGCCTAGTCTGGAACAACTGTTACATAACAACACACAAAACACAAGAGAGCCTAGTCTGGAACAACTGTTACATAACAACACACAAAACACAAGAGAGCCTAGTCTGGAACAACTGTTACATAACAACACACAAAACACAAGAGAGCCTAGTCTGGAACAACCGTTACATAACAACACACAAAACACAAGAGAGCCTAGTCTGGAACAACCGTTACATAACAACACACAAAACACAAGAGAGCCTAGTCTGGAACAACCGTTACATAACAACACACAAAACACAAGAGAGCCTAGTCTGGAACAACCGTTACATAACAACACACAAAACACAAGAGAGCCTAGTCTGGAACAACTGTTACATAACAACACACAAAACACAAGAGAGCCTAGTCTGGAACAACTGTTACATAACAACACACAAAACACAAGAGAGCCTAGTCTGGAACAACCGTTACATACTGTAACAACACACAAAACACAAGAGAGCCTAGTCTGGAACAACCGTTACATAACAACACACAAAACACAAGAGAGCCTAGTCTGGAACAACTGTTACATAACAACACACAAAACACAATAGAGCCTAGTCTGGAACAACCGTTACATAACAACACACAAAACACAAGAGAGCCTAGTCTGGAACAACCGTTACATAACAACACACAAAACACAAGAGAGCCTAGTCTGAAACAACTGTTACATAACAACACACAAAACACAAGAGAGCCTAGTCTGGAACAACTGTTACATAACAACACACAAAACACAATAGAGCCTAGTCTGGAACAACTGTTACATAACAACACACAAAACACAAGAGAGCCTAGTCTGGAACAACTGTTACATAACAACACACAAAACACAAGAGAGCCTAGTCTGGAACAACTGTTACATAACAACACACAAAACACAATAGAGCCTAGTCTGGAACAACTGTTACATAACAACACACAAAACACAAGAGAGCCTAGTCTGGAACAACTGTTACATAACAACACACAAAACACAAGAGAGCCTAGTCTGGAACAACTGTTACATAACAACACACAAAACACAAGAGAGCCTAGTCTGGAACAACTGTTACATAACAACACACAAAACACAATAGAGCTAGTCTGGAACAACTGTTACATAACAACACACAAAACACAAGAGAGCCTAGTCTGGAACAACTGTTACATAACAACACACAAAACACAAGAGAGCCTAGTCTGGAACAACTGTTACATAACAACACACAAAACACAAGAGAGCCTAGTCTGGAACAACTGTTACATAACAACACACAAAACACAAGAGAGCCTAGTCTGGAACAACCGTTACATAACAACACACAAAACACAAGAGAGCCTAGTCTGGAACAACTGTTACATAACAACACACAAAACACAAGAGAGCCTAGTCTGGAACAACTGTTACATAACAACACACAAAACAGAGAATAGCTCCCCTGCACTCTACTGTGCTACACACACACACACACACACACACACACACACACACACACACACACACACACACACACACAGCATACCACTACTCAAACCACACTCATCATCGTCTAGTCATCTCAAAGCCCATGTAAAGGGGAGGCCATTTACACTGTTTACTGCACCATTGCCTTTGGTATGCTCTCTGGAAGAGACCACAGCTAAACTGCATTAGGGCGGACATTTATGTAACAAACAAGACCAGGGTTAATAACAACACGAGAATGACAGTTCAGCAGCAGTTCACCAGTCTGCCTCCTGCACAGTCTTGCTAAAGGGACGATAGGAGAGCATTCTTGCATCCTTCTTGCATCCTTGCATTCAAAAACATGCATTAAAAAGTGCGTTATCTCATTGAAACACAACAACACGGATAAAAACTCTGCGTTAGACCATCCCTTTTGTAAACACTCTTTGGCAATGATAAACTTTGCTTATCCTTGCCACTTCCAGCGTGGCCTCTCTCCTCTTCCCCCTGACGTCACAGACTAACCCCCTGACAAGCAGAGGTCCTGAGGGGCCCCTTCCCCCCACAGACACTGTGTTCTTGTATCTTCTGCAGAGGTATGACGGACCTCCTCGAAAGGCTATACGGGTGCTGCCCGAGCAATTTAGAGAGAGAGTGGCGTCAGCGGAGGACCAAAATGCTTGACTCATTAGCCAATGAACAGCCAGGAAGGGGTCTCGCGCTACTTTTGAATGCTAAAGTAAAGCTGATAATGTACAATTTAATTAAAATTTTAAAACATTTAAAAAAACTTTCAAAGTACAACACAAACTGTCCATTTTGCTGCAACTCGACAGTGCTGCTTAATCCAGAACCTTACTTCCTGGAAAAACTGGTCCATTGGAGTGAATGGAGATGTTGCGACTCTTCTATATACACGGCTCTGGGTGCTGCCTGCTTAGTGGACCAATTAAACATTTAGCACACCAACAGCACAGTTGCCGGGCAAACACTAGCAGCCAAAGTACAGGGACAGAATGTCACGGCCTGTCTAAAAGGTTTTAACACTCTCCTGGCAATACGTCCCGTCTGAGAGAGAGGGGACATTTCCCTCCTCCTGATGCTCTTTGCCATGCTTGCGTCCGGTGATGATGAGGTGGTCAAAATGTAGAGCGCAGTACCGCAAACTTCCACAACACACACATGATGTGCCTAAACCTTTCCCCAGAGGCTAGTACGCATCATGTATAGGACATCTCCCATTCCTTGGGTTGCTGGAGTCGAGTGTGGATGGAATAATGCGGGTGTGAACTTCTGGATTTGTTCCACTTACATACTAAGCATGTCAAGTGACTCGGTGATTTTCCATTTTTCAACGGGAAAAACCCAGAAAAAGTTTACAGCAAAACGTAAAAGTGATTTGCTGCTGGTGAAGAAGACAGGCAAATGTGATTTTGTTTGCAAACGTCTGAATCCACAACTGTAGAAAGAGCTTGGTCGAGGCAAGACACAATTTGGTTTGTTTGAAAGAGAGCAAGTTGGAGAGCGGAGCCCGGAGAGTCAATTGAACCGGAAGCGGTGCCAAAAACACTCCAGAGAAGAGCCGCAGAAGAGGGAAGATTTTGCGGGGGATGCTGATTGGGTAGGCTGCGTTTTTGAACGCAAACTGGTGAATAAAACATCAAGTGAGATATAGTGGAGGAGGAGGGTAGCGACTAGCGCGTGGGCGACAGCGACGGGCCCCGTCCTGACAGCTGCTCCCTCCTCCAGCGACAGCAGAGACTCCACACACACCCCGCGCACACACACACACACACACACACACTGCGCCCCCGCGGCTCAGCGCTTTGTTCTCAGCGGCCCGGCCTTTCATAAGAGGCACGACAGCTTTACCACGCTGCCATAATGGGACATTGATGGCCTCCAACACCAAACATCACTCCCTCTGCTCAATAAGAAGGCCTGGTGTGGCACACTTGTGCGTAAACAAGACAGATGGTGGTGAGGCTCATATACGCCAGCGAGGAGGGCTTTCCTTCGCCATTCCCGGTGGTTTAAAATGCATGCGAGAGTGAAAGCCCACTCGCTCACTTCTCTGCCGGCGCACATCTGAATGAGCTAAGAAGAGCTGCTGAGGTTAGAAGAACTAACCAAGCTTGAAATGAAATAAGACTCGACTCTCTCAGACTAAGTCAATCCGAGACGCAGTGGAAGGAGATCGCTCGGTCAAAGCCACAATGTACACTCTGCTACACACCGTTTCAGTCCATTTACAAAGTACACGTAGCCTCTAGTCTTGGGTTTGGGCTTAAGTTTGCCATTCTGGTGAACTCTAAAAAGGTGTGAAAGTGAACAGAGCCTTCAGTTCACTCTCTCAAAAGGCCTTTTAGCTGCAGAGGAAACTGGGGCCAACTCATTCATTACAACGTGCAAATAATACAAATTGGGGTTAGAGCTTGTGAAATTATGATGATGGTCAAGCGTCGAGGAGGAGG
>NC_139644.1:9643522-9823522 GCF_964638095.1 Poromitra crassiceps
ACAAAGCGTTCTCCTCGGTCCTCTCCTACACACTCTCCACTCTGACAGGCAGCGCAGATGAGTGGGTCTAACTTCTACAGATGATTTCCCCCAAAGAAAACCATAAGTAGAAGAAACTGTCATGATAGTCAACATGATGTGTTTCTCTTTCCCAACCAGCAAATGACACGACGAGTTTAAATAGTCAACTAAACTGCTATGACACTGATTAGTGGACAGAACCACACACATGGCCATATTACAACCCACGCAGGACAGAACCACACACATGGCCATATTACAACCCACGCAGGACAGAACCACACACATGGCCATATTACAACCCACGCAGGACAGAACCACACACATGGCCATATTACAACCCACGCAGGACAGAACCACACACATGGCCATATTACAACCCACGCAGGACAGAACCACACACATGGCCATATTACAACCCACGCAGGACAGAACCACACACATGGCCATATTACAACCCACGCAGGCCACCGCTGCATTTGGTCATTTTGTTTGTCCGATCAAAGTGTGTCTGCAGGAGCTTCTGGGTGGATGAAGTGATCCACATGCACTTTAGCTGCTTATGCTGACCAGTTACATGTTCTACCAAAGCACAACTTCCAATGCCCTCTTCACCACTACGACCCGCTGTCTGTAGTATGACTGCCCTCTTCACCACTACGACCCGCTGTCTGTAGTATGACTGCCCTCTTCACCACTACGACCCGCTGTCTGTAGTATGACTGCCCTCTTCACCACTATGACCCGCTGTCTGTAGTATGAATGCCCTCTTCACCACTACGACCCGCTGTCTGTAGTATGACTGCCCTCTTCACCACTACGACCCGCTGTCTGTAGTATGACTGCCCTCTTCACCACTACGACCCGCTGTCTTAGTATGACTGCCCTCTTCACCACTACGACCCGCTGTCTGTAGTATGACTGCCCTCTTCACCACTACGACCCGCTGTCTGTAGTATGACTGCCCTCTTCACCACTACGACCCGCTGTCTGTAGTATGACTGCCCTCTTCACCACTACGACCCGCTGTCTGTAGTATGACTGCCCTCTTCACCACTACGACCCGCTGTCTGTAGTATGACTGCCCTCTTCACCACTACGACCCGCTGTCTGTAGTATGACTGCCCTCTTCACCACTACGACCCGCTGTCTGTAGTATGACTGCCCTCTTCACCACTATGACCCGCTGTCTGTAGTATGACTGCCCTCTTCACCACTACGACCCGCTGTCTGTAGTATGACTGCCCTCTTCACCACTACGACCCGCTGTCTGTAGTATGACTGCCCTCTTCACCACTACGACCCGCTGTCTGTAGTATGACTGCCCTCTTCACCACTACGACCCGCTGTCTGTAGTATGACTGCCCTCTTCACCACTACGACCCGCTGTCTGTAGTATGACTGCCCTCTTCACCACTACGACCCGCTGTCTGTAGTATGACTGCCCTCTTCACCACTACGACCCGCTGTCTGTAGTATGACTGCAATCCCTCAAAGCTGCACACCTTCTTCCATCTTAGGCTTCTTGGTGAGAAAACACTCAAGTCCACTGCAATTTGTGTAATTACACACACGAGTAAACAACGCTCATTCATTGTGTCGAAGAGGAGGTCAACCCAGGTGTGAGCGAGATACTGTGTGAAGAGTGTGTGTGTGTGTGTGTGTGTGTGTGTGTGTGTGTGTGTGTGTGTGTGTGTGTGTGTGTGTGTGTTGTTTCCTCAGAGCCAGTGAGCGAACTATTCAACGTAACCGAACCCAAAAGAATGGAGGGATAAAGGAGGGGTAAACACGAGTTGGCGCGCTGTTGTAATTTGAGATAAGAGCCATTGTCGGGAAGGATGATGATCGGAGGGACTTGATATGTGAAGCTGCACCACCTGAGTCACCTTCTTCTTTGAAGCATTTGAGGAACATCTGATGAGGGTCTACTACACAAGAGGAGTCCCAGCATAGGTGCACTCCCCCCCCCCCCCCATAAATTCCCCCGTTCTATCCATTCAGCAAAGTTAGAATTTAGCTGATAGCCCAGCTCAGGCAGACACGATCGGGGATTTAACCACCGCAGTAAACGCACATCTGAGCAGACGTCTTGTGTTCTGCTCTAGAACCCCCAAACATGTAGTTTAGAGCCGCAGCACCGTCTTTTGGTGAGTCAGCCCATGAGATATATCGGCGGTTTTACCCCACTCGCGCGCCAGCCGTTTATCATTTTGTGGGCATTCCCAGAGATGCGGACTGTCTCTATGGGTTGTATGTTGGAAGCTGAACTTATAGTTTTGCATTGAAGCTGCTGATAGGCGACAATTTGTGCTAATATTCAAGATCCTTGAAAGTTTCAAGGAGAACTTCAATCCGATCCGAGGTGGACAACATAACAATGGAAACATGACATGTGATTTTTAAAATAAGGTCAATATCGTCTATAATTGGTCTAACCCAGTAGAGAAGCCCTGATATGGTCTAGTAAGCACTAAGCAGTACCGCCATGAATTAAAGCCAGACGAGGAACGTTGAGGATCGGCCCTCAGTGTCCGGGTCGGGACCGAGTTCATTATACTGGGCCGTCATCAGGAGGGGCTGGAATGGAACCGGGCCTGACTAATCCTGGGGGATACTGTGAGAGCATAGATTTCTCCTTAAAGCGGGACTTACCCCCCCCCCAGATTTCCTGCAAAACGGCTCTCCACTCTATCCGAAAACCCTGCAGGCAAGATGGCCGCCCACACTCCCCTCCTTACCTGGCAGAAGTCCTCCCCCATCCGAGATATAAAACGTTATGAATATAGCCACGTTATAAACAACAAACTAACGCTGGTGATCCGTATGGAAACAGTGTTACTCGAAATGGTTAAAAGTTATAACAATTTGGTCATTCAGTGGCATTTTACTGCCATATAACATAACTAACTAGCGGCTAATATTAACCACAGTAGGCAATACCCACAGATGCATTGGTCTTAAAGGGCTCGCGCCGCGTGAACTACAGTAATAATCAATGGGGAAAAAAACAATTTTTCACATGAGTGGGGCGCGTGCTAAACCCACCGTGACGTCACGATGTACCAAATATCCCATTCATTTGAGGGCCCAAAAAAAAGCAGTGTTCAACCCATAGAGGGAACTTATGCTGCTGAAAATGATACAAATGGTACAATGGTAACAGTTTGGTCTCAAATGTGGAAATTTTGACCAGAATTCTTCACACACCACCCGCAAAGCCATATATATTGGTTAAAAGCTGAAAAAAAGTGTTTTGGGGGTAAGTTACACTTTAAGCTTTAGCTGGGGCTCAGAGTCTTCTGGACCTTAAGCTTTAGCTGGGGCTCAGAGTCTTCTGGACCTTAAGCTTTAGCTGGGGCTCAGAGTCTTCTGGACCTTAAGCTTTAGCTGGGGCTCAGAGTCTTCTGGACCTTAAGCTTTAGCTGGGGCTCAGAGTCTTCTGGACCTTAAGCTTTAGCTGGGGCTCAGAGTCTTCTGGACCTTAAGCTTTAGCTGGGGCTCAGTATCTTCTGGACCTTAAGCTTTAGCTGGGACTCAGAGTCTTCTGGACCTTAAGCTTTAGCTGGGGCTCAGAGTCTTCTGGACCTTAAGCTTTAGCTGAGGCTCAGAGTCTTCTGGACCTTAAGCTTTAGCTGGGGCTCAGAGTCTTCTGGACCTTAAGCTTTAGCTGGGGCTCAGAGTCTTCTGGACCTTAAGCTTTAGCTGGGGCTCAGAGTCTTCTGGACCTTAAGCTTTAGCTGGGGCTCAGTATCTTCTGGAGTGAAGTTATTCATGAGCCTCCTCGGCCAGAGAGGAACACACTCACCTCACGGCCGCATAGCAGCTCCATCCTCTGTCCAAACACACTGAATCAGTCAACAGGAGGATGAGACCTGCTTCACATACTCCACTTTCATAAACTATGTATGCCTCCACAACCAATAAGAGAGCATTTGTACCTTTTCTCGTCCCACTATGCACAGAACTGCAGCTGTGTGTGTGTGGGAGCTATTCAATATTCATGGTGGCAACGAGGAGACAGAAAACGGGTTCATTCGTCAGCAAGCGACCTCAAACTGCTTGTTTAAGCAGGTTAGCGAAGCCTTTCCTGTCTGTGGTGGGTTTAGTCTGGAGGATAAAGTAGAGCACATATTTATTTAATTGTTCTGCTTTTGATTTGAACCATCTCAATGTAAGCCTGAATAGCAAGCCCCTCTAGAGCATCGTTCTGCCTGTGTATTACGTTGATGGGAGCAGTTGAATAGATGAAATAAGTCCGATTTTTATATGTATTCTTGCGAGAGTTATTAGGGTTTGACAGATGTGGGTTATTTAAAGGAACACTCCGCCCATTTTCAACCAGCTTTGTATCATTATAACATCAGTAGTATATCATAAAACTGTAAACGGTTTTGAAGTCTGTCATTTAATTGGACAATTATTGAGTGTTAAAGTGTGGACCAGTGACATCACTGGTCCACACTAACTCAAATTAATAACTCATTAACTCAAATCACTCTCAATAACTGTCAAACTAGATGAATGATGAATAGTTTGACAGTTATTGAGAGTTGATTTGAGTTAATGAGTTATTAATTTGAGTTAGTGTGGACCAGTGATGTCACTGGTCCACACTTTAACACTCAATAACTGTCAAATTAAATGACAGACTTCAAAACAGTTTACAGTTTTCTGATATACTACTGATGTTCTAATGATACAAAGCTGGTTGAAAATGGGCGGAGTGTTCCTTTGAGGATGATACCTATGTGCGTTTTTGAGCTGAAATTGAAAATCTTCAAATTTGACCATTTTCATGCCAGGAAATTACAGAAATTACCATGGTGGAAAAGCGTCACTCTGAGCAGCATTTAGACCATGGAGGAAGAAGAATACCAACATATTCTCGCATTCTTTCGTGAAATCTGATCAATCGATTAAAGTTAAAATGCTTGCCGAAGACAACCAATGTACTAGTATTTATCAATAAACACAATAAATATGTAATTGGACAAGCTGCATCATAGGTGGACGACGATGCAAGTGGATGGCCAGCGGTGACAGGCGAAGATCAGCTGATGCATTTCAGTGTCAAACGACAAGCAGGACTCACTGTTTCTGTTGGCTTTGAGCTTGGACAGCAGCTTCTGAGTGGAGGTCAGGTCTCCGCTCTTGACCGCCTGCAGAAGGTCCTGCTCCTTTCCCATGGCCCCGCCTCGTGCTGAACAAGCTTCACCGGCGTCCCACGCAGATCCAGCCGCCTCCTCACAGCACCATGCCGAGACCCAGAGACATCAACCCGACCCAGGTGAGACACTCCGCTCCCTGTGTGGACCGACCCCACAGCCCACAGGTGAGACAATGGGACGGATTAAAAGGAGCTCAGAGCTCTAATTTCTAGCCTGTGGTACTTCCTGGTCGCCGAGATGGAAAAACTATTTTGCCGCTTTAATTTCCTGTTCCAACTTTTCTTCTTTTCAGTTGGGAGAGATGTTATTTCCAGAGGCTGCCAGAGGGTTTGGAGGCGATCGGAGCTACTGTTGACGGGAGTGGGGCCCCACCGCTGGGTGCTGTGGTCGGGGGACTCAGAGAGGGGCTGGAGCCGTCTGAACCAGCCCAAACAGAGGAGCCTGAGAGTGGAAGGAGAGGAGAAAAACAGCTCGGTTAATATATGACGGTGGCCAGTGGCCAGTGGCTACCCCAGGCTCAGGTTCAGCTGGGCAAAACCACACCGCCGCTCATGTACAGTATGTCAGTGCACATGTGTAATGTATGTCAGCGCACATGTGTCATGTATGTCGGTGCACATGTGTCATGTATGTCGGCGCACATGTGTCATGTATGTCGGTGCACATGTATGTCGGTGCACATGTGTCATGTATGTCGGCGCACATGTGTCATGTATGTCGGTGCACATGTGTCATGTATGTCGGTGCACATGTATGTCGGTGCACATGTGTCATGTATGTCGGTGCACATGTATGTCGGTTAGGGATGGGCATCGAATTTCGAATTTTCGAATAATCGTTGTTATTATCAAGGTCGACTTTTATTATTGAAATTCGAAATTCGAAAAAAAAAAAAAAAATTTGAGTGAAATGTTGCATTGTCTCCCCTGATTCTAAGTATAGTCAAATCGCTTGGTTTGAGCAAGTAAAACAATTTTTATAAGCATTTTAAGCAAGGTTTATGGAAAAATGAATGGCGGATGAAATCCCATGAAGAGGGAGAGGGGGTGACTTTGGCACCCCTTTGGCACTCAGACCTGAGCCTACTAAATATTTAATGAACCACTCATGATTGTCAAAACTGTTTTTTATTTTCGAAAATGTCAATGTCATGTAACATGTTCTTTACTTCAGTGGTGCAATGCTTGTTTGAGCTAAAAATCCACAACAGAAGCTTTTTATATTAATTAATAAAGCCGTAGACTTAGAATCAGGGGAGACAATGCAACATTTCACTCACAAAAAAAAAAAAAAAAAAAAAAAAAAAAAAATGCATTTTTTTTTTTTTTACGAATTTCGAATTAAATTCGAATTTGGCCAGCGAATTTCGAATAGTGTTTTTGCTAGAAATGCCCATCCCTAATGTCGGTGCACATGTGTAATGTATGTTAGTGCACATGTGTCATGTATGTCGGTGCACATGTATGTTGGTGCACATGTGTCATGTATGTCGGTGCACATGTATGTCGGTGCACATGTGTAATGTATGTTAGTGCACATGTGTCATGTATGTCGGTGCACATGTATGTTGGTGCACATGTGTCATGTATGTCGGTGCACATGTGTCATGTATGTCGGCGCACATGTGTAATGTATGTCAGTGCACATGTGTCATGTATGTCGGTGCACGTGTCATGTATGTTGGTGCACATGTGTAATGTATGTCGGTGCACATGTGTCATGTATGTCGGCGCACATGTGTAATGTATGTCAGTGCACATGTGTCATGTATGTCGGTGCACGTGTCATGTATGTTGGTGCACATGTGTCATGTATGTCGGTGCACATGTGTCATGTATGTTGGCGCACGTGTCATGTATGTTGGTGCACATGTGTCATGTATGTCAGTGCACATGTGTCATGTATGTCGGTGCACATGTGTCATGTATGTCGGCGCACATGTGTAATGTATGTCAGTGCACATGTGTCATGTATGTCAGTGCACATGTGTCATGTATGTCGGCGCACATGTGTAATGTATGTCAGTGCACATGTGTCATGTATGTCGGTGCACGTGTCATGTATGTTGGTGCACATGTGTCATGTATGTCGGTGCACATGTGTCATGTATGTTGGCGCACGTGTCATGTATGTTGGTGCACATGTGTCATGTATGTCAGTGCACATGTGTCATGTATGTCGGTGCACATGTGTCATGTATGTCGGCGCACATGTGTAATGTATGTCAGTGCACATGTGTCATGTATGTCAGTGCACATGTGTCATGTATGTCGGCGCACATGTGTAATGTATGTCAGTGCACATGTGTCATGTATGTCGGTGCACGTGTCATGTATGTTGGCGCACATGTGTAATGTATGTCAGTGCACATGTGTCATGTATGTCGGTGCACATGTGTCATGTATGTCAGTGCACATGTGTCATGTATGTCGGTGCACATGTGTCATGTATGTTGGTGCACATGTGTCATGTATGTTGGTGCACATGTGTCATGTATGTCGGTGCACATGTGTCATGTATGTCGGTGCACATGTGTCGCTGTAACATGAATGGAAGCGACACTAAAGCAAAGGTGCTGGAGATGGAGAGGCTGAGAGCCTTCTAAGTTCTAACCACAAGGAACCAAATGAGAGCAACAGGACTTTGGCGAGGTTCAATGGGCTTCCAGCTAAACAGTAAATGGATGGATTTAGTGCGATATGTAACAACTAGTCAAAAACAATATGGATGTTGGCACCATCCCAGCATGCCAGGCTTGTGTCCAACACTCTCTGGGAAAACAGTCAAAGGAGTTGTTGGAGGAAGGAAAAGTGAGGGAGGCAGTAATATCCTGAAACTGAAAATAAAAGACTAGCTTAAACACACCCATACATTCTCTCTCTCTCTCTCTCTCTCTCTCTCTCTCTCTCTCTCTCTCTCTCTCTCTCTCTCTCTCTCTCTCTCTCTCTCTCTCTCTCTACATTTGAGACATTCAGCAGACGCTCTTATCTGGAGCGACTTACAACAGTGGAAACAACAGAAGAAGTGAATGTTGGCACACAGCCGCACCCCCTCAATAAAACTGTAGATGGAGCAACAGCACAGTGCCAAGACATTAAAAAAAGGATAAAAGTCTTTTAGTGGTGGAACCAGGGGACGCTAAGAGCATAGTTGGTTTGGGTGCTGGTGTAGATTTAAGAGGAGGTGAGATGATGAAGAGATCTGCTTTTCACTTTTCATCCAGTGACAGAAGATGGGGGTGAAGAAGTCGTCTTCTAGACTTAAGAGTAATGCTGCCTTCATGTCACGTCGGATTGACCAAAAACTAGGGATGCACGATATGGATTTTTAGAGCCGATACGATAACGATTATTCTTCTTGGCCAATAACCGATACAACCGATAATTATTATAATAAAAATAGAGATATATATATATTTTTTAGTTTTTAACCTGTATTTTATGCACACCTGGGGTTAAAAAAGGGTTAGGGTAGATGTATGGATGTAGTGAGCATAGCTCTGACCTAACCAAATCTAACTGACATCACTGTGAACGCAAAACAAAGAAAACTTCTGATATAATATGATTGTTTTAATAAAGTGTATCACTCAATTATAGTCAATACAAAAATAAAGGCTTTTATAGAATGGAAAGCCAAGCTTAGTCTGCAGATAAAACACAATGACAAAAGGCATAGTAATTTAGACTCTTATTGTCATACTGATCTGTTCAAATTTTGCATTGGTTCCAATTCTCAGTGAATTGTAGCCTGGGCCCAATGAATGGGGAAGGCACTATAAACCATCTGTGTCGTTTCACTTTTTACTGAAAAATGCTGCCACCAGATTAAAGAAAAGACACTATGTAATGTTTACTGAATGTTAGACCTTAGTAAAGCCTTTGATACTGTCAATGACGCTATCTTGATTTAAAAACTTAACAGGTATGGAGTGGAGGATACTGCCCTGAACTGGTTTAAAAACTATTTAAATAACAGAGAACAATTTGTATCGCTTAATGGATATTCTTCTACTAAATCCAGAATTATGCATGGGGTTCCCCAAGGATCAATCCTGGGTCCATTATTATTTTTGATTTATATAAATGATTTAACCATGTCTTGTGAACATCTTCTACCTGTATTATTTGCTGATGACACTAACCTTATTGCAACTCCTAATAACTTCAGTCATCTGGTTGGCTGTGTGAATGATGAATTATCTACTGTCTCCAAATGGTTTCAACTCAACAAATTAACACTTAATGTAAATAAATGCAACTTTATGATCTTTTGCAACAGAAATAAGTCCTACCCTAAAGAGTCCGCAAAAATATTCATCACTGGATCTGAAATTTTACAAGTCAATTCTACAAAATTCCTGGGAGTTATTGTGGATGACAGACTCAATTGGTCTAACCACATTAACCTTGTGTGCAAAAGGTCTACGAAGATGCTGGGCATTATAAGAAAAGTCACCCCCTTAATACATCCTTCAGCCCATCTAACTCTGTATTATAGTTTTCTGTTTCCCTACCTAAATTACTGTAACATTGTCTGGGCTGCTACATTTCCCACCTATCTCAACAAACTGTATATTATTCAGAAAAGGTTCCTAAGAATCATCTCACATTCCAACAGACATGCTCCATCTACTCCACTTTAAAAAAAATATTCTTTATTACCTATTCATAAACTTAATATTCTTCAAACATGCTTATTCATCCACAAGTTTACTTACAGAAAGCAAGATCTTCCCGACACTTTTCGAAATTTCTTTACATTCACTTCAGACATACATTCATATCACACAAGGCACAGCAATAATAACCTCTATTTACCTTTCACCCGAACATCAAGTCACCAACACAACATTTCTTATAGAGGCCCCATGCTCTGGAGTGAATTAAGTCTTCAACTCCGATCCATAGCTTCTCATTCACTCTTTAAAAAGCACCTTAAAAAGCATCTTATCCATACATGAACCATCCAACCATCAATCCAACTCCCTCTCTGCCCTTGCCATTGTCACGTTCCTTGTTTTTCTTTTGCCTTCTTTTGTGTGCCCTTCTCTGATCTGTGTATATTGTCTCCTTATTCCTCCATCTGCTACGCTCTGCTTTGTACCTTGTCTCCTTATTTATCTGCAAAAGTCATTGTGTTAGCCTGGGGATGTCAATAGACTCATTTTCTGTTAGCCTATTGTAACTTTGTAATTTTTTTTGATATGATTATTTTTTATATGATTTTGATTATACGATTATGATTGTTGATAGGGGTGGAACTCCGTACAAGCCCTGTGGGCTTCGTTCCCTCCTTGCACTGTTTTAATGTGTGCTAAATAAATAAACATAAACATAAACAAAACATAAACATGCTTTTTATGTAGCCTAATGTGCACGACTGCGCCTTTGTTTTCATTATTGGCTCTGTCCCGCAGCTAATGCCAACTAGCGCGGTTAGCTTAACGTTAGCGAGTGGTTTTTTGGAGTTAAATACACAATCCCTGGATGTTTCATTTCGGGTAAAGGGGTTTCCATTAGTTTCTATAAGTTTATGCCAGCTCTGTGTATTAAGTGCTTTTGTGGGGCTTTGATCACAAGCCACAGACTGTAAATGTCACAAGCAGTTTCTCTGCCAAGCGGACGAGCCTGCAGAGTAGGCCGTGCTACCAGCTAATGCTAACAAAACTCGCTAACAAAAACAACAAACATATCCGCTGCATCATCGCCAGCTTTGGTTTAACGTAATGCCAGTTTAGAGGTTTCCCCTCCTCTCGGAACCTGTGTGGGACATGGATTGCAAATTACAGTAGCTTTCTGAACATTCTGAAACTGAAAAACAGCAACACACTACACACTGGCACCAGCCATGTTTGCGTCGCAGCTGTGATGTCACGAATGTGCGACAACAAAAAGCTCCGCTTCCGAGGCAAAAAATAAACAGGATTATTATCGGATAATTTATCGGGAAAAGGCCATTATCGGAATAATAAATAATAACGCAAAATGCCCATATTGGCCGATAATTTATCGGTCCGATAATTATCGTGCATCCCTACCAAAAACGTGATCATCTGACTGGGGGAAAAGCGCCCACATCAGGCTGCTCGTGGCAATTACAAGTGGGAGATGTGGGCCTTTTTTTGTGGGCTCCGATATCTCGCACCTTATGAATTGCTGAAGTCAAAATCTTTGCTATCGACACTATACATTACAATCCAACTCTACTTATGAAATGCGAGCAGTATCTGCTGCAGTTGGTTTACAGCTGATTTTAATATTCATAAACAATGATTTTGGATGTGTGCGTCCCTAATTCAACAACACTTCAACAACCAAGTTGTAGCAATAAGCTGTGTCATCCTGTTCTTCCATTTCTTCCGATATGACATGAATGTTGCATAAGTGCAAGGATAACACACACATGCAGCACACACACACTCCTCAATGAGCCAGGCCGGGGAAGGATAACACACACATGCAGCACACACACACGCCTCAATGAGCCAGGCCGGGGAAGGATAACACACACATGCAGCACACACACACACACACACACACACATGCAGCACACACACACACTCCTCAATGAGCCAGGCCGAGGGCCGCATCATGTGCCGCTACTATCAACTTTTGATCAATTTGATATATCGCAGGAGAAAAATGTGACAATATCATCATGGGGCAGAAAAATGAATAGCGATATCGGCTCATTTTATTCTGCTGCAGTAATCACAGAGATGAGATGAGATGACTTTCCCATCACAACTGTATAAACTCTCCACCGAAATTATAATATTTGCACTTTGTAAT
The DNA here is from genome assembly GCF_964638095.1 of Poromitra crassiceps. Taxonomy (NCBI): domain Eukaryota; kingdom Metazoa; phylum Chordata; class Actinopteri; order Beryciformes; family Melamphaidae; genus Poromitra; species Poromitra crassiceps. The sequence continues at coordinate 9,655,506 of NC_139644.1, forward strand.
GACATTTCTAATGTTGTTCTTCATGTTGTTTACATTCTAGCAGTGCCATCACTAGAAAGATTTGTGGCTAAGAAACGAACAAAATTCTGAATATATCTATATACATATACATATATATATATATATATATATATATATACATAGAGAGATATATATACAGTATATATATATATATATATATATATATATATATATATATATATATATATATATATATATATATATATACAGTACATATATCTGAGTTCATTTGCAAAAACAGGTATCTCCGTTTGGATTTTTTATAATTTTATTTTATATATTGATGTATTTATACTGTAATTCATTTATTTTTTGGAATTTTTTATTATCAATCATAACTAAAACATATTAATCTGATAATTTTCACATAAATCACCTCAATAATGTTTCACTCCAGGGAGTATCAAACAGATGTTGTTTGTTCATTTTAAGAATGGCGTTTACCTGTTTTTGCAAATGAACTCTTTATATACATAGATATATCTTCCAATCCCTTGCTACTGCCGCAGTGTCAGCTTGTTGTGACAGGGACATTTAAGCTGCTGGAGTTGAGAGGACAGTTTAATCACTGTTAACCTTCACAGACAAACAGCTTGAGAAGGATCCCCTTGCTGCTTGCCTGTGCTATGTCAATATTGATGCCAGTGCCTGGGTGCCTTCCCAGCTCACGTGAGCTGGTGCTGCTTTACAACTTCCCCCTGGGCGGCTCCACCATGGATTTGATGCTTGCTTTGGCCACGCATAGACTTCATTTCAAGCGGAGAACGGGCTACTTAAACTCTTCCAGCCCAGTGGTCAAGGGGGAAGAAGTTGCCACAGTTTTTGTCACAGAAAGCGGTTGCACGTGTTAGTCCAAGCTCCAGGTCAGCGAGTGTTTCGTGTGGGTTATTCGCATTAGTGTAGCTATAGTAGCTATAGTGGTGGGAAAACACTATCAGACTGCATGCATGATAACTGGTGCAATACCTCCAACTGCGAAAGCTCCTCACGCAGGGCCTAAAATCAGTGTTGCTATATAAACAATAGCCATGTTTTGGGGAATTTTCAGTCGAAATATGACGGCTCCTGGCCCCTTGTGCTCTGCTCTGCCATGTTTTCCTGGTTACAACTTGTTTCATTACATAACCAGGCAGCCAGAGCACACCACACCACACACACACACACACACACACACACACACACACACACACACACACACACACACACACACAGAGAGGAGTACAGGGCGTAAGCAGAGCTGTCATTCCAATTAACAATGATCATGTCCCTCTGCACCCCCCCCCCCCCCCCCCTTCCGAGGCTTTTTTCATGCTGCATTGCTGACAGGGGCAACAATATATTAATGTGAATACAATATATTAATGTGAATTTGAGACAGTATAGGGACTCAAAGTGTTACTTCACTCATCCTAAATGGATAACAAACAAAATGGAAATGGAAATAAAGTAGTAATAATTATGTTGGTCACAAACTAAAGTCAGTTCACATCTATTCCCTCAAGAAAGGTTAGACTGACACACAATGAATGTAGTTCGTATCATGTTTGCAATTCCTGTTGCTTAGTAAACAAGATAGTGTGTACTTAAGACTTACGAGGGATTTGCATGCCAAGATTGTGTTGGTCTATGTTTATGAAGGTGTTTGGATATGTTTACACTGCATAGCTATCAGCCAGCAAAAGGTTTGCACAGTGCTCTCTCTTGGTTAGCCACGATTGTGCCGTTCTTACTCCCATGCAGCGATTGCCGTGCCAAACTCCGTTCAAAGATCTGCAACTTTCACGCTGCCTTGCTTATATCGACAAACACATTAAATATGACAATCTCTGAATCGTTAGGAGACACTTCCCAATTCTGCATCATACATTATATTCCCTCCATGCATATTTTCCCCCTAAACAGGCACTTCCACTTCAACAAATCTTCAACTTTTATAACTGGTAAGGTTACGTCTGTTATTCCCGCAATCGTCTTCCACCAAAATACTCCCTGGGGGCGGTAGCGAGCAGTGTAAACCCAACTCTAAAACTTTACCTGAATGCTGAATGTAAGTGTTTTTTGTGACATAATATGAATGCCGAATTCCTGAGTGCCCCCTAAAGATTCAGAAAGGCTCTTATATCATACTTTGTGGAGCATACTTGAACTTCTATGATTAACGAGTAAGTTACACATTCAAATAAAAGAAAATCCCAATTCAGTTTGGTGGGACGTTCTCCATACGGGAGAGGAGTTGGCAACGACCTTTGTACTGATGACCATGAGTAACTCATGGACCGTTGTTTTTGTGATAAACCTGGAACCAATTAAGTAGTTATCTTTGCTGGAACTAATTTTCGACTTACCTTATTGACGTAGCTACTTATTCCAACATGTCAAAAACTGTTCAACCTCTAAAGTTTAACCAAGGTGGCAGTTTGTAGGAACACTCCGAAGTCCTGGCAGTTGCTGTTTATCCCAAAAGTCAACGAAAATAGTTTATTTTGGTCTCTTTCATAATACTGTAACCCTACTTTGTCTCATCCACGCATAGATAGCAATAAAAGATGTGTATCACTTCACTTCGCACACCGGTTTAGCTAGCTACCCTGCTAACGTTATTCCTCCTCGCCGTGAATGCCATTCTCCGCTACATTGTCACTTGGATACTCCAAAATGTGACCAGCGTCAAGTCAGCCACAACACAAAACAGAACATCCGGTTACAACGTTCAGAATAAAACATGATTTCACGACCGTGCGTTACTCACAACTGTAATGTCACGAGAATAATTTTACTTTGAAAGAGAATAATCACATTACTTCCGGTGTTGCTCTATCTATCGCTAACTAGCTTGACGCAGCTCAGCATACTCCTCGTCCCTCCCACACTGCCAACTCCCCCTCCCAAAACAGGCATGAGGATAATTGGTTGTTGTTTATTATTATTATTAATAATAATAATAATAATAATAATAATAATAATAATAATAATAATAATAATAATAATAATAATAAACACAAATGTAGGGCAAGAGGAATTTCCAACCATGCATTCCGGTGATACACACACACACACACACACACACACACACACGCACGCACGCACACCCACCCACCCACACACGCGCGCGCACACACACACACACACACACACACACACACACACACACACACACACACACACACACATTTTTATAAAAGTATGCGTAAGGACCTTTAAATGAACTGTATTCCCTTAACCCTCATTTTAACCCTTACTTTAACCTAAACCAAGTTCTCATATATTAACCCTACACTCAAGCCATAACCCTAACTAGCCCCTTGTAGAAATGAGCAAAACTGGTGGCATCTTTCTATCCTTGTGAGGACATTTGGCTTAATAATGATCAAATTAAAGAAAACACACACACACACACACACACACGCACACACACACAGGATCAAAGCCAGACTGCTTGCTGTGTGTCATGTTCTTTCTTGTGGCTCACCATCGGCCCATCCTTGGATAAGCAGCGGACAAAAGCTCTGAAAGTCAGATGTCCCATACAAAAGGGTTCGGGCCAACACATAAAGGTGAAAGCTTCCAGTACACTTCAGTCCCGGTCCAACCAAGCACTCAAAAACAAAGGAGAACTGCCCAGGACTACCAGAGTGATGAGGCTGTTGTGCTGTGTGTGTGTGTGTTGTTAGTGTGTGTGTTGTTAGTGTGTTTGAGTGTGTGTGTGAGTGCACCTGCCTTCACAGCTTCTTCACATGATCAAAGACGCTGCTGATCCCACAGACGCTTGACAACACCTGAGCGTGGACACACACACACGCACGCGCGCGCACGCGCGCGCACACACACACACACGCACACACACACACACACACACACACACACACACACACACACACACACACACACACACACACACACACACACAGTCAAAAAGCCCTTTATTGTCACTGTGTGGTGGTTTTAATGACAAAGAGCTGCTCCTTCACAAAGCGCTTCCGAGCAAACAGGAGGGTGAAAAGGCCCAAAGTGGTTTTAAAACAGAGAAGTGCAGTAAAATAATCCTAATTAAGAGAATTGTCTTTATAATTAATGATCAGACTGAGTAAACATGAACTTAAAGAGATAGTAAGTATTAAAAGATAAGATTAAAAGAAAAACAATCACATAATATGCTATACAGTATAAAACATCAAAACCATTATAAATCTCACATATTTACAGCATTGTAAATATTCTGAATATTTGTAAAATATGGCGTAAAAAGGTACAGTTAGCCTTTATACAGTAGTCACACAGTCTATTGTTTACACAGTAAATCTGTCTTTTGGCATTACTGTAGGAGATACAAGATCTATCCCTTGTGTCAATAGGATGTTCCCCAGCTTGGAGGCGCCTAAGGGCAGAGGTAGAGACTCGAGTAACATGACCTGGACTCAAGTCACAGTCTTCATTGTTTGAGGCTTGACTTGATACATGACGAGAAGACTGGTGGTCTACGGACTCGTTCCTCTCTCAGTATCAGACTCGGCTCCCTCTCTGGTGGACTCGGCTCCTCCCTCTCTGGTACAACCGCAGGAGTTTTTGGTGGTGCAGCCTATCCCACAGCCAGCCCTCCATCTTCATGTCGTGGTTGGAGTAGAAGCGCAGGGGCTTCTTCACCGAGTCGTAGTAGTGGTCCGAGAAGTCGGCGTAGTTTGTGGTGATGAAGCCGAAAGCGGAGACCTGAGGAGGTGCGGAGAGGCGTGATGATGCACATGATTTATTGAACGTTCATCTGACCAAAATGACGAGAGACTTCCTGGACAACTCACGTGTCAGCAAAATGTACATACGCTCAGTTGACCTGCCTTGTTTTGCAGAAGAGTTTACGCGCCTTTTTAGGCCGATATAAAACTTGATGAGTTTACCCTCCTTTTTATTCACCCTGTATATGTAATACTACTACAAACTATGGACAAAATCGGTGAACAACAATAGATAATCGATAACTAGAAGTCGGCAATATGGAGCTGACACTACTGAATGAGATCCATGTGATGATGAGCATGCATGGATCGACATCATTAATCATCTACACCAGCGGTTCTCCAAGTGGGGTCCTTGAGGGGGTTTCAGGGGGACCCCAGTAAAAAGGGGAATATTTTATTTTCACTATAATTCCATGACAGAGAGAAAGACTATAATTCTATGACTGAAAGAACAATATCGCGGTTACAAGCAGCCAAAATGGGTTTTCTCAGGAGGTTGGCTGGCATCTCCGGTAGGGACAAGGTGAGAAGCTCAGTCATCCGTGAGGGACTCGGAGAGCCGCTGCTCCTTCATGTAGAAAGGAGACAGTTGAGGTGGTTCAGGCATCTGGTAAGGATGCCACCTGATCACCTCCCTAGAGAGGTGTTCCAGGCACGTCCAGCTGGGAGGAGACCACGGGGCAGACCGAGGGCGAGGTGGAGAGATTATATCTCCACGCTGGCCTGGGAACGCCTCGGGATCACCCAGTCAGAGCTGGCTAATGTGGCCGAGGAAAGGGAAGTTTGGGGTCCCCTTCTGGAACTGTTACGGCCGCGACCCGACCCCGCGCGACTCTGGAGAGTGCCCGTGGCGTGACATCACAGTTGGGCAAATGTGCGCCCTTCAATCACAGTTGCTCGAGTGACATCACTGATGACATCACAACTGCTCGAGTGACATCACAGTTGAGCAACTGTGCACCATGAACAACTGTGCAAGCTCTCCAATTGACATCACAGTTGGGCAACTGTGCGCCATCGTGCAACTGTGCAACTGTGTGCCATCGGCTCATACTACATCACAGTTGCCAACTTTTGCCCAGGAAGTGATGATGTCACTTTCGTAACTGAGAGAGATAATGGATGGATAAAAAATGACTGTTTTGATCATAGTTTCTCACCTCTCCACCTACAATACAGAGACAGTCACCTCTCCACCTACAATACAGAGACAGTCACCTCTCCACCTACAATACAGAGACAGTCATCTCTCCACCTACAATACAGAGACAGTCACCTCTCCACCTACAATACAGAGACAGTCACCTCTCCACCTACAATACAGAGACAGTCACCTCTCCACCTACAATACAGAGACAGTCACCTCTCCACCTACAATACAGAGACAGTCACCTCTCCACCTACAATACAGTCACCTCTCCACCTACAATACAGAGACAGTCACCTCTCCACCTACAATACAGAGACAGTCACCTCTCCACCTACAATACAGAGACAGTCACCTCTCCACCTACAATACAGAGACAGTCACCTCTCCACCTACAATACAGAGACAGTCACCTCTCCACCTACAATACAGAGACAGTCACCTCTCCACCTACAATACAGAGACAGTCACCTCTCCACCTACAATACAGAGACAGTCACCTCTCCACCTACAATACAGAGACAGTCATCTCTCCACCTACAATACAGAGACAGTCACCTCTCCACCTACAATACAGAGACAGTCACCTCTCCACCTACAATACAGTCATCTCTCATCTCTCCACCTACAATACAGAGACAGTCACCTCTCCACCTACAATACAGAGACAGTCACCTCTCCACCTACAATACAGAGACAGTCACCTCTCCACCTACAATACAGTCATCTCTCATCTCTCCACCTACAATACAGAGACAGTCACCTCTCCACCTACAATACAGAGACAGTCACCTCTCCACCTACAATACAGAGGCAGTCATTTCTCCACCTACAATACAGAGACAGTCACCTCTCCACCTACAATATACAGAGACAGTCACCTCTCCACCTACAATAAAGAGACAGTCACCTCTCCACCTACAATACAGACACAGTCACCTCTCCACCTACAATACAGACACAGTCACCTCTCCACCTACAATACAGAGACAGTCACCTCTCCACCTACAATACAGTCATCTCTCATCTCTCCACCTACAATACAGAGACAGTCACCTCTCCACCTACAATACAGAGACAGTCACCTCTCCACCTACAATACAGAGACAGTCACCTCTCCACCTACAATACAGACACAGTCACCTCTCCACCTACAATACAGAGACAGTACTACAGAGACAGTACTACAATACAGAGACAGTCATGGAATTCTGGACAAAATCATATCGAACAATAAAAAATCTCATCAAATGTGGGTCTGTGATACTAAACAAAGGGTCCTTGATACAGCTCTCGACCAATCCCATAGTGCATTGCACACCCATCACCTCTTCCTCTGTCTGAACGAACAAGGGGAGATTGTTGATATTTTATGCATCATGAGATGGTTATTATCAAAAGCCTGAATGGGCCTTTTTCACCAGTAGCCATTTTGTGTCTAAAAGGCAGGAAGTTACACAGGTGCAAGCAAAACATAATGAGGGTTTCCAACTTCCAATCCATTTAGGTGTTCCAGTGCCTGCGCCTGTGTTACCTCCCACCTTTTTGACACAAAATGTCTGAGGTGAAGAAGGCTAATGGCATCAAATTGGGATGCGGCCATCTTTAAGCGCGTGGTGGCGGCTTTGCTCTTTGCTGACCCGGTCACACGTGTGCAGGGCGGTCATCAGCATCAATGCTCCGGTGCTGGGCATGTAGAGGTCACTGGTCTCACTATAGGTCAGCAGCAGAGACTTCAGGAAGCTGGGAAACAAACACAGGAAACCAGAGAAAATGCAAAGTTATTCCAACACTGCAGTAGCTGTCTGTCTCTGTGTCTCCGTATTGCTGGGATCTGTCTGCACGTCTGAAAACTGTGACTTCCCAGTGCACAATCACAGGCCTGACCACCACAGCAGTCCTTTACCTTTGTGTCACATATGTAATAAAATCTGGGTGGAGCATCTTGAAGTGCTCGGGCGGTTTATTGCCAAAATACCTGGAGGGCCTGTTGGAGAGGACACAGCCTGGATAAGTAACAATGACAGACAAAAGGCCAAAAGAACACACCAAAAGCAAAGGTGCCAGGAGCAGAACATGAAAGAAAGAAGATAATAAAGATCGATTAAGCTCCTCTTCAAGTATATCAACTGAACTGATGTCATTGAAACCCTCTGGGTCAGGTCCTATCTGAATCTTTACGCATGAGGCAGCACCATCTATAGGCCATGAGTGGCATTACAGGACAGAAGTGTGTGGATGAAACTATCTCAATGGGATGAAATAAGAACAGATCATCTTTACTGCTCGCATGTCTTTTCCGAAGTGGCTCATAAACCTTTACAAAAACGATCACACTACTTTGTAATTGATCACTGTACGCAGACATCAGTGTTTCATAAAGAAATACACATTCCCAGCTGTGGGAATAGTACTAGAATGTCCTAAGTAGAAGTAGTGTTACTTTGCTGATATTTTTAAGTAGAAGTACTGGTGTGAAAATCTACTGAAGACAAAGTAAAAAGCAGCTCATATAAAATGTACTCTAGTGAGTAAAAGTCTGCTGAGAAACCAGTCAAGCTGAAACTTGACACATAGTGGATGGGACAATAGATTTAAATTCAATAGGCCTATAGCTATTACAATACAAAAATGTGACAGTATGTATCATGGGGCAGAGAAAATTATCGTGATATTAGCTCCATGTTATTATGCTGTAGGAATCACAAAAGAGACGACTTGATAGTTCACAAGCTCACCTTCTAAAACGATATTATCTGCACATTGCGATTCAAATTTTAAGTTGTTTACATTCTAGCAGCCAATGGCAATTCTGCTCTGTTTTTGTTGTCGTTGAACTTTTATTTATCACATCGTGCTCATATCGAATCGTGACGTCCATATCGTGTATCGAATTGTGATATATCAGCATATTGTCCCATCCCTATGAAGCACCCAGCCAGCAGTAAAGGACTTGACAACTGGCCTGTCCCCGGCGTCGTCTCCGGTGGTGACGGTCCGACCCTGAATGGCAGCTGCCATCATCACATAGTCTCGCAGGTTGGACGGGATGAAGATGTATCGGATTTCCTACAGATAAGACGACACACAAAGAGACCGACATGAGCACACATGTGGCGGACCGGTAACAGTCCTTTCAGTCCTCCTCGTTGCACTGAATGCTTCATGAAGAAGCGTCTCACCGGGCCTTGCGGGACCTTGGTGAAGCCGTCCCTCCAGTAAGACCGGAGCGAGTTCTTCAGCGTGTTTGTGGTGAACCCGTAGAAGGACGTCTTTGTCCCCACGTCTTCTTCAAAGCCCTGGATCACAGCCCCGTTCACCCTGAAAGGACATTTCCCGCATCACTATCACACTTCCATCACTATCACACTTCCAAAAAACAAAAGTGGAGACTTGAGTCAGACTTCAGTCACAATTTTCATTGCCTGAGACCTGACTTGGGTTCTGGTGACTTGGGACTTGACTTTGACTTAACTTAAATTGAAAGCGATGAGATTTGTTTTCAGAGTTTGGATGGAATGATTGAATCAAACGCATGATGCTCTTACCAAGTTTTTTATCCTATTAAAACCTTATTGCATTGAAAAGTCCTAGATATTCAGTTTTCTTTTAAGATATTCAATTGATACTGGGCTCTTGATTTGTTTTCCGACTTGACTTGCTGTTCTACATTTAGACTTGGCATTAATTACATGGACTTGATTTGGACTTGACTTAGAAATCTACATTGTCATTTAGACTTGGGATTTGACCCTGAAGACTTAAAACCGCCTTGGGACTGGAGCAAAGCTGACCTGGTCACACCTCTGAGCCTTAGGGTAAATGTTCGGATAATCTGAGACACAGATATGATCTTTGATGGTGTTTGTGTAAAAAAGAAGAAGAAGAAACAGTTTTTTTTTTCTTGCAGTGTGATGTCCACCAATGCAAAGTTCCTCAAGAGAAGGCATGCTTCCTATTCCATTTACAAGGTGAGATTTGTGGTTTTCAACAGAACCTCCTGGTCCGTAGGATCTGCATACACGCTGCTACCAGACCCGTGATTTATTATCGAGGATCTGAGTGCGAGACTTATGGAAAGCTCTGAAGGTTCCAGGTTCCACAGGCAGGTTTCGGTATCTCCAGTACCTGAAGACGAAATCATGGCTGTCGATGGCTCGCCCCTGCCTGGATCCCCTGAGGATGCCGCCGTTGCCGACCACAGCACAGCGCACGCACTGGTCAGGCGACCCGGCCTCAAACAGACGACTGCTGGGAGAGCTGCTGAGAAGAGCCAGGGCCGATCGAACATCTGGTGAGGAAGATGAACAGAGGCAAATGGTCATCAACCTGCAGAACTCTTTGGGCCATAAGAAGCTAGTGCTTTCTCCCATGTCAGAATCCATTCTAGAGTGCAACGTATCATTCACACGGACAGGAGGAGCGTACCCTTCAAAGGTAGCTGCTTCCATCCGTACGGAGGCGCTTTGTTCCTCAGTCGCTGCCATGCAGCTTTGGAGAAGCTCCCGGCCCACTGGAGAACAGGCACTGAGAAGTTGAAACTCTTCCTGAGGAGCGGTTGCTTCCTCACTGCCTTTCTGAAAGAACAGGGCCCTTCTATCTGGAGAGTTCAGAAAAAAGCATGTCGCATTTTAACCTCAATAAGTCACTACCACATACATCGTATAATCAATATAAACATGAGACCATCACTGAGAAGACTAGCAGCCTCTACACTGCATCTTACACTGTGTGTCACACAGTCGCATTTGGCAGGAAATCTGCTGGATTGTTTTATGGCACAAATGCAGGGAGATTGATTTACGGCACAAAACAGGAAGAGGGCGCTTATCCTCTTCAAGTGAAAGACAGCAGGTGGTGGTGGTGGTGGTGTGTGTGTGTGGGGGGGTGTCTCATGCTAGTGGGGGGGGATGTCTCATGCTAACTAAGGTTAGCATGAGACGGAGGCTACCAATCGTCTTGCTCGACAATGGTCTCATTTTGTTTAGGGCAGTGGTTTTCAACATGGGGTCCGGGGTCCACCAGGGGTCCTTGAGGGGGTTCCAGAGGCTCCCCAGCAAAATGATGAATTGTTGAAGTTAAACATTATTTCATTTACAAGAAGTTAACATGATTATAAAATATAGAAGGATGACTGTTTTGATCTTCACGGTTATCTCTCTACAATACAGTCACGGAATTCTGGACAAAAGTCTAACAATGAAATGTTCTGGGTGAGAGACAAAATGTCATGAAATGGGGTCTGTGGCTCTACTAAATTAGGGGTACTTGATATGAGAAAGGTTGATAATCAGATAAAAATGGAAATATACTTAAGCAATATAGCATGAGAGCCAGTGTGTTGTGGCAAATATATCCCGCTGATCAGCTGTTATCCCACGAGGCCGCAGGCGGGATATATGCCACGATATATGCTGCGGGATATATGCCACAACACCACGCAGCTCGAGTGCTATATTGCTTTTTTAAAACGGTTTCCAAGTATGATAATATAATAATAATAATAATACTATAAGTCCGACTGGCATGGTATTCTGATAGAGTCAGTTGAAACACTACTGTAAGGCGGGACCGCAAGAACGTGCGGGTGATTTGATTGGATCGTTCTGGAGACTGAAGTTGACATTGGCCAATCCTGGCGCTTGCTGAGAAACTGAGAGCTTTCTGGAAAGCCCGACACGCAGCTCGAGCGCAGCGCTGCATTCTCAGCGCTTGCTGAGAAGCTGAGTGCTTTCTGCAAAGCCCGACACCAACTAACGTTACGGGGTTAAATGCGGGGTTAACAGCCTTTTTTTTGCAAAGAAGACATTAGCCCGCATCTATTCTTGTACAAACATAATTTTCTGCGAAGTATTAGTAAAGTTATAAGCGAAGATCGATTCACAAGGATCTGACAGCTGTCTCCGCCATTTGTTTTTTCTACATTGTCATTTGAGGTAACCAAAGGCTTTTAGTAAGACAGTTGCCATGGCAGTGGAGTGGGTTACTGGATTTATACAATGGCTGTGAACCAATCAGATTGCTTGATTTGAGAGAGCCGTTTTATAAAGAACCTTTAATCATTCTATGTATATATGTGTACTGTATATATATGGCTTGGACCTAGCCTGCTAGCATTACTCCTGGCTGTAAAGAGCAAACCCAGTGATTGAGTCTGCTGCCTCTTTAAGAGCCTCTTTGAGATGGCAGTCTCTCTCTCTCTCTCTCTCTCTCTCTCTCTCTCTCTCTCTCTCTCTCTCTCTCTCTTGGGGAACAAACCCACCGTCGTCTCTTCAGTTGCTGTGGTGATGTTCCAAACATCCTGATCATCATCTCCAGTCCAGCTGCTGTTGTCTCTCTGCCTGCTGCTCACACTGCAAACAACAAGTCACTCTGCAGACTCAGGTTATGGAGGCTACAGGCTACTATAATGGACTGATGGAAAAGATAACCTGAATTGCCCTTATAAAAGTATAAATCTCACAGAGAACAATGATTCACCAACACAAACACTCCCTCAGCTAATAAGACTGAACATTAAACTGACAGCCACATGGTTTTACAGGTTTCTGAGGCAAAGGTCTCTTAAATGCACAATAGTTGAAAATGTGTGAAGTGTGTCCCCCTCGACTTGTTTTTGCCAATTCCCAAAAATGCCCCAGGATCTGCAACATGGTGGTTCTCAAACAGGCGGGGGGGGGGGGGGGGGTCCACCCAAAGAGAGGATACCACTCTGTAATTTATAACTACCTTTCAAAATCCTCTTAGATTTTGCTCCTTATTGGGACAAAATCTTATCAAATGGGCGAACTGAGATCAAGCAATCACAAGGCTTTTCACATTGCACGTAGCCCCAGGCTAGCAAAGGGAGCTGTTAGCCCCAGGCTAAGACAGCTTTCACACTGGCACAATCCTGGATCACTGCAAAGGATATTGAACCCAGGGCTAGTAGAACTGCAGTGTGAATCGTATAGCCCTGGGTTTAGGTTAACCTGGGTTTAAAATGTAGCCCAGGGCTAAGAGAACGCAGTGTGAAAAGCCCTGAAAAGTGTTTGGAAGCATGTGAGCTGCATGATGCCATGTAAAACAGGTCTTGCTTCATACCAGCTGAGCTTTACTGTCTGTCATAAAAACAAGATGAGACTCAGGTGAAGATCCCAGACTTCTCAACCTCCCTCATATCAAGGACCCCTTATTTAGTCCACATTAGAGCCATATTTTGTCCCTCGGAACCAAAACTAAGAATAGAATATTTTCATATAATGGTTTTGTCCATTAATTCCATGACTATCATTGTAGCGATAATAAAAGCTATGATCAAAATAGTCTTTCTTCTACCATCTCTAATTATGTTCACTTCTTGTAGGCTAAATAAAATAATATTAACAGTCAATTAATTTGCTGGGGACCCTCTGGAACCCCCTCGAGGACCCCTGGTGGTTCCCAGACCGCACTGGTCTATAGCAAGAGAGTAGGCTATAGGGAGAGAAAACTAACTCTAAAGTTCATTCAAAAACCTTTTAATTAAATGTTGCATATGACAAAAGTAGCCGACAATATCATACAATCTTAGGTCATTTTTTATTGGATGTGGGCGGAAGTTAATTGCCAATTTGCCCCAAACTGTAGCCTACATTCTAACGCTAACTTTTATTTTATTTTCATTTCGTCTATTTTAACTGAGTAGCTAGTTTATAATGTGAATAAGCAGCCGTATGAGTCCTTCAGGTGTGTGTAATGTTTGCAGCCTACATTATATCCTACAACAATAACATTAATAGAGTTTCGGAGTTTACACAGACAGACTGAAGGGACCCTATAGCCTACCTGAAGGATGTGTCGAAGTTGCGATGTCCATATATGATTGTCCATACTATAAAACACGAAGTCCCCAGCACAAAGAAAGCACACTTGTTGGAAGACCTCCTCATAATAGCCATTAAGAGTCATCAAAAGCAGCTTTCAAACCGGATCATAATTGACTGTGTGACGCGTTTGCGTCCCTGTCGACATGTCCGCGCTCCTATGCCTGCTGGTGCAGGTGAGGTTGATTCCAGGTGAGTGAAGGTTCACTGCAAAACCTGACTGTCTAGGAAATTGTTTGACAGTGATTTCAGACCTATGTTTCAGACCAGCTGAGCGGGTTGATCTCTCATATTATGAATACATAGGCCTATTAAAGTAACTTATTTTGGTGTCTCAAAAAATAAACAAATAAACAAACAAATGCATCAAGATAAATCAAAGAAACATGTTGTCTTTGTCTTAATTAAATAGCCTACAACATTAAAAACGCATTGGAATGTTGTTAAAAAAAACGTTAATCATAATCAACTGCATGTGAGTAAATCAAAGGTGCAAAAACTCACTAAATTGGAAATGGAAATGTGATGTTTCATTATTAATCTATAGATTAGGCCTGGTATTTAAAATGGCTAATACCATTAATTAAATGGTAGCCTATTAACAACCATGTTGTAAAAACCAGGCTGATATTTTGGTGTCTGGGTGAAAACTGATTTTTGGACTGGGAGTGACAGCCACAGCAGGAGAAAAGTTCAGCTGTCCTCTAGTGACATCTAGAGGCGGATACAGACATTTCTTTCAGCTAATTTCTGTGACCCAAATGTGATCATCAACGAGGTTTTAGGATGTCGCAATTTAGTGTGGAAAGTTGAGATATATCCTCTAGCAAAACCCCACCCAACTGTACACCACCTATCCAGTTACCAGCCAGCCACCGCCCAAAATGTGTGTGTGTATATGTATGTAGGCTATGTAGCCTATAGCCTATATATATACACATCATTTTTGTTGTTTTATGTGCTGTTCCTGCGCATTGTTATTTACCTGTTGCAATTTGTGCCAGTTGACGTTTTTAGCCTGCTTTTGTGTACCTGTTGGCTACATTTTGAACCTGCTAAACCTTTTTATTTCCTGTAGGCTATGTAAAGCACTTTGTGATCTATGGATTTGAAAAGTGCTATATAAATAAAGTATTACTTAGCCTACTAAAGTATTACTTACTTACAAACATTTGCTTTTAATTTTTTCAAATAAATTTATTGTCACGAAAAAGAACCTCATCACATCACTCAATTGAAACAATATAACAATAAAGTGTCCAGTATATAAATTTGAATCTCACACACACACAGAAATTATTATTTTTTAACAAGGAATCATTGCATTTCAGCTACCAGAAAACATGAGAAACAAAATTAAAGTGCATTAAAACTCTACGCAAAGATTGCTGTACAGCCTACTTCTTCCAAAGGTTGATCTGAACTTATTCAGATTAACTGAACACTATTACCAATGTGACTGACCAAGAAAAGCCAGTCTCATATTTAATTTAGACGACAAGGCTTTTGGGATGTTGTAGGCCTACATGTATTGGTGCTGAAAAACATGTACAGTGACATCTGTAAGGTTAAGCTAGCTACTGCTATTAGGCTACTTATTGATTTAAGGTTCAATCCACCTCAAAAAAGAATTCAGGAGTTATTTCTCTGATCTTGGACGTAAAAGATCATAGACATACCTATGCAAAATTTAAAGGCATTTTCCCCCTTCAAATCCAATCTTGCATCAACTTTATAAAGATAAGCCATGTGTGTGTTTGAACCTGTTTCAATCTATTATACATTCAAGTATTCCAACAATTTGTGTTCATAGTGACAGTCCATATTGATTGAGTCTGAACTGAACATAGTTCCCTCTCTCAGTAGACTAGAGGGAATAGAGTTTGAGCTGCTCCTCCATGTCTCTCTCCGTCACCTCACCGAGCACCTCCTGGTTCTCCCTCAGCAACAGGAAGATGGCCGCCAGCTGCTCCTGTTGCACCCTGGGAAGTGAATCAAACACACACACACACACACACACGCACCACCCCATCACCACCGCTGCTGCTGACACACAGAAATGTCACACCCACTTTCACCTGTGACATTTGAAAAACCAGAACATGACAACACACACTCGTTGACGGGCTCTAGGCCTACTACATGCCTGGGAGGGAGAGGTGTGTATGTGTGTGGCATGATGTATAGATCTGATATAGATCTGTACCGAACACGACTTCAGAAATAACCTGAGACAGGTGTGTTTCATTTTATAGACAAGACATCCTGCATGACATTCATGTGCTGGCGTGTGTCCTGAACGCTGCATCACACTTCTTATAGAACATTATATCCACCGGGCTTAGGCCCATGTATCACTTTACCTATATATCATACTGGCCATGTATAAACACCTAGAGATCATTGAGTCACGTTGTCCACCTCTGATATGGACATTTATTGTAGGAATGATCGATGCTACACTTGCCGTCTGTGATTCTGTTGATTCTAATGCAACATATTAAGTGTCCCATCTCAGGAATCAGGAGGTCGAAACCAACAATAGTTTGGACAAAGTGGCTTTTAATAAGACTTTACAAAAGCCTCAAAAAACATCCCATGTTGAAACGAATACAGTTATCAACATCATCATCTTTACGGTTTCAGAAATGTAATCAACGTCAAGCATCTCTGCCACACTGACCCTTCAAGCAAGAACTCGAACCCTGGAGCCAAGACTGAAGCCCGTTCATCGTCAGTGTGCAATAGCAATTACTTTTGTAACACTCTACTTGTGCATTTTGTGACGCATTACAAGCAGACTATAAGCCCAAGAAGCACAGAGAGACAATCGAATCAGACAATTATATTCATTTACTTCAAAGCATTCGACTCTCTGCAGTGTTTATTATACCCAGCTCTGATTATAACAAATATTATGCATTCACAATGTGCTTATAATGGGACTTTGGATCCTTTCTATGAGCAAAATTTCAAGTTAAGTGTTACACCAACTTCTACCTTTGTGCAACTGAGAATAGGAGTGGGATAGTCATAGTGATGGCAAATATACTATTTTATCAACAGGACAGACGTATAGGCTACTATTGAAAGTGTCTGGGACTGGCTGGAGGGGGGAGGAGTTCAAGCGCTTGTTTTGGATTTAGATCACAGCTTAATAATAGTTACAAAGGCTATTAAAACAAAAAATATCACACAACCTGTTCTCTGCCCTGTAATCACAATAACTACACACACTATTCTGTTAATGCAAGTCGTTTCTTCTTTCAGAATCGTCTCCATTCCCTTCAAAATCTTTTAAACGTCGGTAAGACAACACATGAAAAGCAAAATGAAAGAGTACAGTTTGCTGTAGGCACTTGGGTGTACGGTGTGCTGCTATTCACAAGCCAAACAGAGCCGGTGTCTGTAAGCCACGCCCCCTAAAAAAGTGAAATGAAACAAAAAATGAGGGCAGGGGTAGATGCAGGGTTACATTTCCCATAATCAACATCATCAACTGACAGCCAGTTGGTGAAACGAGGCTGATCTTCGCTGCAGGCCGATCCACTCTTCAGTGTTCCTCTTCAAACGTCAGATGTAGAAAAACAAAGAAGAAGAAACCGAGGGGCTGTACGTCATCTTTTACTCGGCCACTCTGAAAGAAAAAAATGGAAAAGTGCAAAAAGGAATCACATTTTCGGATGACCGAGTCGGATAATCTGACGTTGGACAAATACAGAATACAGGTTTCTTCAACTCTTGGTACACAGCGCCAGCGGTGTTAGCAGAGTAAATAATGTTAGCATTAAGCATTTTGGAAATCATGCTAATAATATTAATCCATCCATGCAGTAACAGCAAGTTTTTGGGGAGATTGTCCCTTTAACTTAACGACTAAGTGATCAGGACATAAGACACCAACATCATCCATGTGTTCCCAGTAGATAATCGGCTCTGCTGCTCCATCCATGCTAACACTTTAGCACAGTGGTTCTCAAATGGGGGTCCGCGGACCCCCAGGGGTCCGTGGCACTTTGCCAGGGGGTCCGCGAAAAGTTTGCAAGTAATTTCTTTTTTTTTTTATAAAATGCTACATGTTACTTATTCCTTCTCAAACTACTTCCTACATGGTGCTAGTCTATCAAAATATCTTGGCTGTCATTGATTGTGTTGCATAGTGGTTTTCTGTACTGTTGACAAATTGTGATATTGTAAGTCGCTTTGGACAAAACAAAAGTGTCTGCTAAATGACGTAATGTAAATGTAATAAATATATATATTTTTTTGCAAAATCTTCATAGTTCAACGAAAATAGTTTATGCTTTAAATCTAAAATGGTTCATGGATTACATTCTAATAACAAACCTATCAAATTAAAAGTCAAGCACGTTACCGTGGAAACAATTAAGCTTAGCCCAAAATCACAAATCAGAATGAGGGGGTCCCCGGTATATTTTCTATCTTGTAAGGGGTCCTTGGCTGAAAAACATTTGAGAACCTCTGCTTTAGCATACACTATATGTTGAGTGATAGGCTAGTAGGCTCCATGCTAACACTTTAGCATACACTATGTTGAGTGATAGGCTAGTAGGCTCCATGCTAACACTTTAGCATACACTATGTTGAGTGATAGGCTAGTAGGCTCCATGCTAACACTTTAGCATACACTATGTTGAATGATAGTACAGTATAGTATAGCTTTATAAAAAAAAAAAGATTTTAGTAATAAGGAAGTGCATGGAGCCTACTAGCCTATCACTCAACATAGTGTATGCTAAAGTGTTAGCATGGAGCCTACCATCACTCAAAGCGTTTCAATAATGAGAGACTAGTAAGAATGTTCAAATGAAACTTGAATGATACAATAAAATTAGGTTTGGCGTATGACTCCATGATATGACGACGCTCCTTCTGAGATGTGAGAGGACAGCGATGTTCGCTGGACGGAGGCCGCTGGAAGCCTGGAGCCCCGGTGAAGAAAAAAATAAAATGACACTGCATGCTGAACGTAGGTAGCCTTCATGATTGAAATTAGTCTAAAGGCCTAAACATGGTCGTCCGTCAGAGCCTCGCCCCGCCCTCCCCGTATGATGGCGGGTGGAGCGCCGTCCTACGGGGAGGGGGCGCCGTCGGCTGACGGGGGCTGCTCGAAAATGTGACTCAGCGCCGACGATACGTGCGTGACGTCAGCTGCACGAGAGTTGTGACTGGCCGTTGCCTTGGCTCATCGTCGCAAAGTCGCCTTTCAAAGCATGACGTTAGATTATAACGAACTAGTTGTGTGGCTTAGCCTTCCCAAATGTTGAGGGTCGTTTTTTTAGAATTTAATACATAGAATTGGGAACGTTACATTAAATTTCATTCAGACTGCCTGGCACACAATCTCCACCATTTTCACACGGAGCTTCCACAGGAGGAGGGAGGGTGGGAGGAGGGAGGGCGTAGTGGCGTCCAAGCATGTAGGGCTAGCTGGCGCCGCCAGACGGCGAGACGGCTCCAATTCGAGGCGGACGGACGACCATGTTTAGGCCTTTAGCCTTCACTAGCCTGGCGCCTGCTACAGTATCACTCAACATGGTGTATGCTAAAGTGTTAGCATAGAGCACTGGGTCCAATGAGCTACTGAGTCCTGGATGACTTTGATTTTGAAGTCTTTGTTCTCATCCCTTGGCTTAACCTGAGTGGACCAGTCTTCCAAAAACTATTTGGGTTATTCCTTTAAAGTTGAGCAACACAGAGACACCACTCACCATTGGCTGTGATGTTAGAGGGCAGCATGCAGAGTTAGCAGGTGAGTAGCAGAGCTTGTTTGAAGAAGAGAGAAGTGCCCAAGACTGGAAAAAACCCAAAGAGAAGACAACACTCCTCCATGACAGTTTACCCACCACCATATGGATATGATGCAGTTTGTCATTGCAGATTTGACCAGTCCTACACTGGTTGTCTTTCTAAAGTGACTGCTATTAAAGTAATGATCATATTATGGTTAACCTGGGAGTGTCCCATGATGGTCTGAATGCTGTTTCAGAGAGCCAAACCTGGTGCTAGAACTTAGTAGTTCCTGGGTTCCTGACCCTTCTCCACTGGGTTGACCTGGGCCAAAACAAGTTCAGCCCCAGTGCGTATGTTCCAGGCTAGAGTTCCTGGACAACATTTTGGGGCTTTTGGCCCTCAGTGGAAAGGGGAGTAGGGGGAAATGGTGGCGTGACTTTACTTGAAATGCACTTTGACGATGCATTACAATTAGATTTAAAAAATATTAAACTTCTCTTATTGTATAATCATCAGACAAACGTCAATTCAAGTAAAGAGTTACTGATGGAAAAAGGAGCGTGACTGAACATTTGGTGGCTAGGTTTGTGTTAACAGGTGAGGTGAGAATCATCTGCTTTAAATTGGCTGTAGAAGAAAAGATTAAAAATGATATAAAACTTACGTAGAACATCATCACATTATATTTGCAAAATCACCATTGACGTAGATTCATTATTGTATTTCCCCTGCAGAGGGCGCTCAAGTACAACCAGTAGGGACTGTGGTTTTATAGCAGGAGTAAAATAAAATGCCAAACCACTGACCTTGTCACTCCCTGATCAGATAGGAGGAGCTAGAAATAAGACAGAAGTCTGCATTCCTCAGTTGTTTTGATGTCTAGGCTGGCAGGGACAGTGCATGTAAGCACATGGCAGGGACAGTGCATGTAAGCACATGGCAGGGACAGTGCATGTAAGCACATGGCAGGGACAGTGCATGTAAGCACATGGCAGGGACAGTGCATGTAAGCACATACGAGTGGGACTTTCTTATAACAGAGAGAAAAGTACAACTGGACTTGGCAATGAAAAGTGGAAAAGAGACTCGAGAGACAGAGCCATTGTGTAACTCACTGTACTGTACATCCTGTTAGTTGTGCTCAGCTGGAGGCTGTCCTCAAACCACACTTTATCAGTACAAGACTCTAATTCAGTCCCGATGAGGCCGGTCCACTCCACATGCACGGCGACAGATATGTGCAAGCTCAGCTTTTGGCTTAAGGCTGATCCACATTTTGCCAGGTGGCTCCTAGAATCTGAGCAGCAGTGATGAAAGTCCCACCCATATAACATGAGACATGTGGGACAGGCAAAGTCCCACCCATATAACATGAGACACGTGGGACAGGCAAAGTCCCACCCATATAACATTAGACATGTGGGACAGGCAAAGTCCCACCCATATAACATGAGACATGTGGGACAGGCAAAGTCACACCCATATAACATGAGACATGTGGGACAGGCAAAGTCCCACCCATATAACATGAGACACGTGGGACAGGCAAAGTCCCACCCATATAACATTAGACACGTTGGACAGGCAAAGTCCCACACATATAACATGAGACACGTGGGACAGGCAAAGTCCCACCCATATAACATGAGACACGTGGGACAGGCAAAGTCCCACCCCTATAACATTAGACATGTGGGACAGGCAAAGTCCCACCCATATAACATTAGACATGTGGGACAGGCAAAGTCCCACCCATATAACATGAGACATGTGGGACAGGCAAAGTCCCACCCATATAACATGAGACATGTGGGACAGAGAGAAATTATGCTCTCCAGTGTTTTTGGTTTAATTTTATTACATTTATTAAGAGTCAGGATTAAAAACAAGAGGTTCACTAGAGTTTGGATTGAGCTGCCTGAGGAGCTCAGGCTGTAAAAACCTGTTACTGCCTTTTAAATTGCATCTTAAACTCAACTTTATAGTCTTGCTTTTATGTTATATATGTAATGATCTTTAATTGTCTTTTATGGTTTATGTTTCTTGCCTTGCTTTCTCTAAGTATTACCTTGCTTCTGCTGTTGATTTTTTTCTCCCTTTTGTAAAGTGCTTTGTAACTGCATTTTGAAAGGCAACGTGTATTATTATTATTACCAATTCAATTGATTAAATTCAATTGAACTAATTGCATAGGATTTATTCAGTCATTTAAAAACAGATTTTTTTCCACAGTGGATTCCCCCCCGGGCATCAGTGTTAATGAAGACTGTGGCCTTTGTCAGTGGGTCCTGAGAGATTCCTTCCCAACAAAAGGCTGGTGGGAAGGCCTCTATAGGAGCCTTTGTATTTCCTATATGAATGTCTTACCCCCCCTTAAGCGCACAGGAGCCATATTGGTTTGGCCTGCATATAGGATTTCCCAGGATCTCTGGCCTCCTTTGTCCTCTCTGGGTGAGACAGAGAGTGCTTGAGGGTGTGTGTGTGTGTGTGTGTGTGTGTGTGTGTGTGTGTATGTGGGGGGGGGGGGGGGGGGGGGCTGTGTTGGCTGAGATCAAACAGAAGGTGATAATAATCAAGAGGATAATGCGAGATCTGAAATCATCTGCCATCTGGAGCCCCTCCACACACACACACACACACACACACACCCCCCCCCCCACACACACACACCCCCCCCCCCCCCCCCCCCCCCCACACACACACACAGCTGTGCCAGCACCAGCTTAGTAACAGCTGGGTGTCGCATTGTAAACAAACAGTGTGACCCATTTCCCCGTGGACACCCATAGATGGCTCTGATGGAAGCATGGCGTTAAAAGGGTCATTTAACGTGTGTTTGAAAGGGGTTTAAAATGGAAATGGAGGTTGGTGAGGGGGTCAGAGGTCAGAGGTGAGGGGGTCAGAGGGAACATGGGTGGACTGGGGGGGGTCGGTCATTTAGGACAGTGGTTCTCAATCCTGCTCCGCGGGACTCCGAGTTTCATTCTAGCCATCTATAGTCGGGGACTAGTTTACACCTGGGAAGACAGGTGAAGGTAGCTGATGAAGACCCCCCATGAAATGCCACCTTTACCGCCTTCAAAAGTCTAAACCAATGGAATGCCAGCCGGGAAGAGAAGAGGCAATTTGATTTGATGGGAGGGGTGCCGGGGCCAGATTGTTCTCATATCTGCGATCGTTTCATTGGTCTGAATGTACTCTGAGCCCGAGGAGCATGTCTGAGAACCTCAGATTTAGGGGAATGTCAAGAGGACAGAAGGGGGCTGGGATTTTAAGTAGATGGTCGAGAAGGTTATTTAAGAGAAACAGCACCTTACCATCTCATTTCTAACACACTCTCTGTCTGCTGAGGTTGTTTATAGAGAGGTAAAATCAGATGTAAGCTCTATCCTGAAAAGATAATAAAAACGCAGTGAGAGCTCACACAGTTCCATAGACACAAAACAACTCGCTATCCCAAATCCCAGGATGTTGGCATATATACAGTGTATTTGGATAGGTTGGGTTGACATGCTTGTGCTGTACATCCCAGTAAACCTGCAATCAAGGGGAGGAACAAGACAGTCTGGATGAATGGAAGTTGAGGACATTGAAACTGAAGTCAAACTCTCGGGCTGGTATAGAGAGGCACATTCCACTTTGGCTCTCTATTCACCTTATTCTTTGCCCACACATGGACGCTTCCGCATTACGTCATTTTGTAATAGTATTTCCGTTTTGGCTTGCCAAAAACTCCGCAGGCAAGATGGCTGCGCACACTCCGCATCTAAACTGCCAGAATTACTCCCCCATAAAGTAACATATCTTGGCCAATACGTATGTAACATACAAAATAAAACAACCCGTAATATCTTAATTTTATGTAGAATGCAGAGGACATGTAACCGTTTAGTTAAACTTGCATTCCAGGGATATTGTGCTCTTAAGATGATGTTAGTGGAGTGGACGTTAGGTTGCGCACCTATGTTAGGTTACGTAACCTATGTGCGATTCGAAATAACGCATCCGAGATAGAAACGTTATGAATATAGCCACGTTATAAACAACAAACTAACGCTGGTGATCCGTATGGAATCAGTGTTACTCGAAATGGTTAACGGTTATATCAATTTGGTCATTCAGTGGCATTTTACTGCCATATAACATAACTAACTAGTGGCTAATATTATTAGCCACTAGTGGCCTTCGCAACTAGCACTGAACCAGAAGAACAAATACGTTTGCGTTGAACGCGGAAGAGAGAAAAAGTGGGCGTGGTGAATAAGGTGAATAGAGAGCCAAAGTGGAATGTCACTTCCTGCTTCAGCACTGTACCAGAGATTTTCATCCGCCATTTATTTTCCCATAGACATTTCGTAAAACGCGTATAAAATAGTTGTACTTCGTTGAACCAAACGGTTCAGCTAACGCTATAATCGGGAGAGACCATAGAACAGACCCAAACTTAAAAAAACAACATCGAAAAAAAAATTACGTTAAAAACCAGCCTTTTTTTTTTTTACGTTTTGGTCCCAGTGAAATGTTATGCGATCGCTCCCGTTTCTAAATATATCTGTACCGTTTGGTTTGAACCAGTAAAACTATTTTTATAAGCATTTTACGAAATGTGTATGGGAAAATAAATGGCGGATGAAAATCTCTGGTATGCTGAGATGGTGCTGAAGCAGGAAGTAGGCAGTCACTTTGCCTCTCTATAGTGTGCAGCACATGCTGCGCTCATGTGTGTGCCAATATAACATTTGGGGTTACATTTGAGGTGTATATATAGATGGGAAGGGCAGCAGGCGTCATTCATATGGGTCGAGGTCAATGTTTATAGCAGCTTAGTGGGAGGGGTGGGACGAGGAAGTTGGACGGGGTTCAATGTCCCACTCCGATGTCCCACTCCGTCCCCCGACGTGCGGAATATTTATTCGTCCCTGACTCCCTGATCTCATTAGGCCCTGACTCACAACTTAAGACTTGAAACAGGAAGAGGAGCAAACTCAAGCAAAGACAAAGACGTTTCCTAAAGTGGTCATACAGTACATGGCTTAGTTTCCTCCCTCCTCTCCCTCTCTCCTCACATCTCCATGGCAACACAATAAAGCAACACGTTGAGATATTTTCAGAGCTTGACTCAGATCTAGAGTTTAAAAGAAATGAGCGTCCAATCAGGGAATGTTAAGACAGCCCCTCCCCCATGCTGGGAAAAAAATGGAAAAAAGCCAGACCCGAGAATGGAAACTCTGCCATGTGTGTGTGTGTGTGTGTGTGTGTGTGTGTGTGTGTGTGTGTGTGTGTGTGTGTGTGTGTGTGTGCGTGCTGCCACCCCACACAAAGGAATTTACTTTTTCCTCACTCGCCCTCTTTCCTCTCAACCCAGTCTGGCCACCTCCGGGCCCCAGGCTCACCGCTCTGTTACGCAATACGCTCGGGCCGATTTCCGATAATATTATAGACCAGAGGGTCCCAAACTGGGGTACGTGCGCCCCTAGGGGTACGTGGAGCTACTACAGGGGGAACTTGAGAGAAAGAGGAAATTTAAGAAAAAAATCAGGAAAACGAATAAAATGTTAAAATAAATCTGCTCAGGAGGTACTAATTGCACCTCGTTCACTACATTCCTTATTCTGTCATGTTAAATTATTCAAAAAGGTGGGTTATCATTCATTCATTGCATCATATGCGATCGTTTTCTCTTGCAGCTCTCTGAGCAAAATGTTGTAGTCGGGTAAAGGGGGTACATGGATTCAGAAATCAGGAAAAGGGGGTACTGATTCTGAAGGCAAAAAAGTTTGAGAACCACTGTTACAGACGGTTTTAAGTAACTTCACAACAAAAACATGCTGAATTGAACCCCAGCTCACTTCCTGTTGCAGTGTTTGCTATCGACAGAAAAGGGGGAAAAAAACATTAAAGTGGAGGACTGACCTTTCCGTGAAAACAGTCTATAAATATCAAGATATTCGTCACGATATGCGATATAACTTTGTGTGTGTACAGTACTAGTCAAACATTTGGATACACTTTCTCATTTAAATGAATGGGAAGGTGTGTTCAAACTTTTGACTGGTACCGTAATGTACATTTGTAGAAATCTTTGGGACATTATTGGCACTGTTAAGACTTGTATATTTTGCTGCAAAGCGGTAAAGAAAGGAAGTGAACAACATAGCAACATCTCATACCACTAATCATAATATGTAATGTACGTGTCTCAAACATAAAACACAATCATGTATAATAACCTCCCCCCCCCTACACATCACAATATAGACATTAAGGCCTCAGGACGTGGTGTGAGGGGGGAAACAGAGAAGACACAGAGGCTGCTCTCTGTGTCAATCCTCAGCAGTCTGCAGACAGACTGACCTGAAGAAACCGGGCAGGAGAATGCTGGCTCAGGAAAACCTGTCGCAGGACCAGGCTGGACTTAGTAAGGAACAATCCACCCTAAAACTCTTCGGCGCTGTTGGCACAAAACAGCTAGTGGCGAATGTACAATGTATTTCTGGGACCGTTTGATTGTTTGGTGGAGTTGGATGGCAGGAGATGTTTGGCGCTAAAACATCAACGGTCAACGTGTCAGTCCCTCAGAATCAAAGAGCGAGCGCTTCTTTCTTGAGCCGCCATTTTGCACCGCCGGTCAGCAGATCATAGAGATCGTAGAAGAGGGAGAGACACCAGACTGATGCCTTTTGGGTAAGAAGAGGGAGAGACACCAGATTGATGCCTTTTGGGTAAGAAGAGGGAGAGACACCAGACTGTTGCCTTTTGGGTAAGAAGAGGGAGAGACACCAGACTGTTGCCTTTTGAGTAAGAAGAGGGAGAGACACCAGACTGATGCCTTTTGAGTAAGAAGAGGGAGAGACACCAGACTGATGCCTTTTGAGTAAGAAGAGGGAGAGACACCAGACTGATGCCTTTTGAGTAAGGGGTGCAGCCGCAAGATGGTGTCTCAACAGCATATCATTATTATTA
Source organism: Poromitra crassiceps (assembly GCF_964638095.1). Taxonomy (NCBI): domain Eukaryota; kingdom Metazoa; phylum Chordata; class Actinopteri; order Beryciformes; family Melamphaidae; genus Poromitra; species Poromitra crassiceps. The sequence goes on from NC_139644.1 coordinate 9,681,965, forward strand.
CTACTATTATTATTTATTTTAGCATATTATTAACTTGTTATGGTCTATTCCTGAAACACTAGGTAGGGAGGTAGTCTGAGCAAACCCCCCCCCCCCCCCACAGGATTAGAGGTTTAGCAGCTCTCAGACCAGCTTGCCTCTCTTATCATGTCAGGCTCCGCCTCCTACATGCCAGGTCAACACGCAACGATGGAACAAAATAACACGGCTCGAGGAAGAGGAAGTGGAGAGCAGGTGGTGTAGTGTGTGTGTGTGTGCATGCGTGTGTGTGTGTGTGTGTGTGTGCGTGTGTGTGTGTGTGCATGCGTGTGCGTGTTTGCATTAACATGCAGGCAGTGGGAACACATGTCCAGAGTCATGCTACAGTGCCATGTCGTTCAAGCAGAGTCAGGCTGTAGAGGGATATGTAGGGGGGGGGGGTTAAGTCAGAGACTTACCTCTGCTCCTCCTCCATCTCCTCCTTGCTCATCAGCGTCTCAAACTTGCTCTGTTTCTTGCCGGGGGTGAACATCACTTCCTCTTCAGCAGCAGCCACTTGGGACTCTGAGACACATGAGATCCAAGTTAGAGGGATGCACAGAGGTTCTGCTAGGAAGGCTGTCCCTTTTGGTCGACTTACCAGTGCAGTGTTCAGAACATAGACCCCAAAATCATCCAGGTGTCCCTGATAGATCAATAGCTCTGGAGCGCCATGCTAACACGTATAAGCATACACTATGTTGAGTGATAGGCTCCATGCTAACATGTTAGCATACACTAGACTCCATGCTAACATGTTAGCATACAAATGGTGAATGGTAAATGCATAGTGTATGCATTTACCATTCACCATTCACCATGTTGAGTGATGGATGGTAACACTTAAGCATGTAGTAGGCTACTATCTCAAAAGAGAACTTAGCGCCTCTAAAGCCAATGGTAAGTAGTTTTTGTTTGTGTGCACAAAATTGTCAGACTAAACTCCGGCTGACATCCCGAAAACCTACAATCTGATACAGAAAAATGTATATTAATGTTTGTTTGTTTATTAACTGGCCCCTGGCCTCCTGTCATTTTGCAAAAATGTCCCCCGGGCAAAGCAAGTTGAGTATCCCTGTGTTACAGCATGTGTTGTGGTGTTACAACATGTGTTGTGGTGTTACAGCATGTGTTGTGGTGTTACAGCATGTGTTGTGGTTACAGCAGCATCACAGGTTGGAGGGACAGAAGGCAGCTTGTGTCCAGTCTTAGCAGCAGGTGCTGAGCGGGGCAGCCAAGTGCCTTAGTGACTGTGTGCGCTCTCAGATTAACCAGCATCCTTCCTGAAACAGATGGCCACTCTACGTCTAAGAACTGCTAACGTCAATTGATTCAACTGATCTGCACGGATTGACACGGCATTCCTGCCATTGGTGGAAGCAGACTGAGATGACGGGGCTGCTCTTATGTTGCCAGGGGGAGACAATGTGCTGATCTAAGCTGCAAGCAACTGGTCCAGACTGGTGCAACAGTTGGTTGATGTATAACTCCACAAAGAGTCGATTCATATTCCAGTATAGCTCGATGCCGACGAGTCTTAACTAGACAATTGGTTGAGACAATTGGTTTAGCTGCCATGTTTGTAGTTTGCTGATGGAAAACAACTTGACTGAGCAATAGCTCATCTCATGGGCAGGGGATTTTCTGCTTTAAGGAATGAACCGATGCAGTATAATACTTATAAATGTATAACATTTGAATAATTTCTATTCTAAACCCATACAGCAATCATCCCATCCATATGTCTCAATGAAAGCCTGCGTCTGCGTACTGTCGAGAAGAGCAAACACAAGTCCACGTGGCGTGACGTGACGTGACGGCCACTAAACACTCTGTGCTGCCCCATATCAATGTGCACTAAGGCAGCTCTCCTCTATTGGCTTTGCCTGGAAAGGAGTTATCTGCCCTGCACAGCCGCTGGCTGTTTGCCTGCTAAAAGCAGCTGTTTTGCTGTTCAGAGATTATTCACACAGTGTGACAGAACACAAAGGAAGCCCCCCTCCCACAAAACATCCACTTAGATACTAGGGCTGGGTTAAAAAAAAATCGATATATAGATATTGAATCGATATTCATGTGAAGGAACAAGTATCGATACATAAATCCCAGTATCGATCTTTTAAAATGCATTTTTTTTTTATAAACATAGGCTATAATATTATAGGCTGTGTGTGGTAGTTAAAACATAGTTTCAAGTTGATGTTTATTTATGTTTGTAGTTGAAACAAAAACATAAATACTGTAGGCTACATGTGCATTGTGCATGCACCATGAGCCAGATGTACAGACCTCAAATCTGTTTGCACTATAATGTTTGTGAACTGGAAATGTTCATGAGCTGCATTTTATTTTATTTTATTTACAAAGCATTTATACTTTATGAAACACTGTTTACAACATGCTGCTGTTCAATGATTCTGTTGTATAGTGGAAATCTAAATTTGTTTAGCTTCTCACAGAAGACCGTAAAGAAAGCTAAGATGTTGAATGACTATGTTGGTCATGTTTAAATAAAAAATAATTACATGATGTAACTGCTTGCTTTATGGTCAATTCTAAATGTAAATATTAATATTTTTTAATAATGCACCAGGTTAGAGGGTTCCGTGTACAATTTACAGCATTAGTTCTTTGAGAATCTCTTCCATTATCAAAGCAAAACTGGTATTGTAACTAAAATATTGATATCGAATCGTATCGTATCGGAAATCGTATCGACTTGGGACCTTGTGTATCGGAATCGTATCGTATTCGGAAGTCAGTGGCGATACCCAGCCCTATTAGATACACTGTATAGCGGGTCACATTGTAGTCAGTGGGTAGACACAGTTAGATACACTGTATGTGTATAGCAGGTCACACTGTAGTCAATGGGTAGACACAGTTAGATACACTGTATAGAGGGTCATACTGTAGTCAATGGGTAGACACAGTTAGATACACTGTATAGAGGGTCATACTGTAGTCAATGGGTAGACACAGTTAGATACACTGTATAGAGGGTCATACTGTAGTCAATGGGTAGACACAGTTAGATACACTGTATAGAGGGTCATACTGTAGTCAATGGGTAGACACAGTTAGATACACTGTATAGAGGGTCATACTGTAGTCAGTGGGTAGACACAGTTAGATACACTGTATAGAGGGTCATACTGTAGTCAGTGGGTAGACACAGTTAGATACACTGTATAGAGGGTCACACTGTAGTCAATGGGTAGACACAGTTAGATACACTGTATAGAGGGTCATACTGTAGTCAGTGGGTAGACACAGTTAGATACACTGTATGTGTATAGCAGGTCACACTGTAGTCAATGGGTAGACACAGTTAGATACACTGTATAGCGGGTCACACTGTAGTCAGTGGGTAGACACAGTTAGATACACTGTATAGCACTGTAGTCAGTGGGTAGACACAGAGCTCCTGGTTGTCTGAGTGTCCCTGCATTGTCCTGTATCTGGCTCCTGGAAACACAGTAATTAGGATCAGAAAACGGGGACCACTGAAGGCTAGAGCTAACTGAAAGGTCCTGAATGAAAGATAAATCTGTAGCTGGTTTGAATGGACCCAGTAGATCTAGGGAAAGAAGGATAGATTTCCTATGTTCTGTAATGGGAGCATTTTGGAGCGAGGAGGCCTCCTTGTAGCATTCCAGGTAGTGTTTCTGTTGGCGGCCTGTGGAAGGAGCACTTAGTGCGAGACAGAGACCGCAGACAGCTCAGTACTAAATATGCAGCGCATGTTGATGAAAAGCTGAGCTATGTGAAGACTCAACAAACCGTTGTGCTGGATGGCCTCTGGTGCAGCTTCAGGGTCCAGCTCCGGCAGCGCCTCCACGGCGGGTTCAGGGTCGGACAGACTCTCTTCTGTGGATCCAGGGATCAGCTCGGGCATGGACTGGTCCACAGGGGCTTCGACAGGCTCCACCACAGGCTCCGGAACTGGTTCTGGTTCAGCCACAGGGACCGGGACGGGCTCCTCCACCGGTTCCGGGACTGGTTCCGGCTTGGCCACAGGCTCTGGCTCGGGCACGGCCTCTGGTTCCGGTACCGAAACGGGTTCTGGGGCGGGCTCTGGTACTACGATGGGTTCTGCTACCGCGACCGGTTCTGGAGCAGGCTCTGGTACTGAAACTGGTTCTGGGGCGGGCTCCGGTACTACGATGGCTTCCGGTACTGCAACTGGTTCTGGGGCGGGCTCCGGCACGGAAACTGGTTCTGGTACTGAAACTGGTTCGGGGGCGGGCTCCGGTACTACGATGGGTTCTGGTACTGCAACAGGTTCTGGAACATGCTGCGAAGACAAAATAGTTCAAAAAGCAGTTAACTTCTGTGATGTGTGAAAGTCTAATCTGGCCAAATAAATGTCTGCTGAAGTGGAGCAGGATGTTGTGTTTGAACAGCAGTTTTTCTCATCAGCCGTTTGTTGACAAAAGGCCTGGGGGCCAGTTGCACAAAAGCACCTTAAGTTAAGATCTTCCTTAGAGTCGGAGTTAAGGTGTCCATCAAATAAAATCGGTTGCACAAAACACCCTTAAATCTTCTCCTTAAGGTTAAACATTTTAAGGACAACGTAAGCACAAGATTTAAGAGTGTTTTGTGCAACCGATTTTATTTGATGGACACCTTAACTCGGACTCTAAGGAAAATCTTAACTTAAGGTGCTTTGTGCAACCAGCCCCTGTTGTTGATGTGGCACTGAGCTGTGCTCCTCTGTTTGTTGTTACGCAGCGGGAGTTAGCATAAGACCTCTTAAGCTTTCTCCGGGACAAAGCGCAAGAAATACTAATACTAACATGAGTGAGAAAACACCCCTGACCAATAAAGAGATTATTACAAAAAGAAGAAAGGTGCAAGGCACTCTTCTGGCAGAAAGTAAAAAGCCTTTATTTACTTAGATGGCTATATCATTTTGAAAAGTTTAAAAACATAGCAAGTGCATGTTAAAAGAGCTGGGACATGACCCACGCGTAGCGGCACAAACGGCCTTCTTCAGGGTATGGCCACCAGCACAAGGTTTCCCCTATTTTAGCAAGAGATGATTGCAAACACCTGAGCAGAAAGCCAGTGAACTCACAGGTGAAGATACAAAAAAGAGATTATTACATTTGTTTATTACTTTGTTGCAGTATGTTTTTTTTGTGGTCATAATCTATTTTCAGATGATCACTGATGATCTGATCAGATGATCATCATTTTGTTATGAACAGTGGTGGGCGGGCGAGACCTGGAGGGGAAACCGACGAGGTACGGTAGAAATGAGCGATGATGAGGAGGAGGAGGGGAAGGAGGAAGAGGACGAGGCATGGTAGACTAGAAAGGCGCGCTCTGTTTCTAGTCATATTAATGCATGCTTATATTGGAATCGGATCAAAATGTTTTATGGCTTATCTACAATAAAAATGCAACGAGTCAAACTGCATCACATCCATCATGTCAGAGATGGGTGACACTAATTGATCATCTTTTTTATTTTGATTTGATGCGTTGGCAAAGCGATCTTCTCGCTCCATGTCGACCAGCTACTTGACTGACGGCCTGCTGAGCGTCAGAGTGTCGTGTGTCTTCTTGACAGAGTAACGGCTGTGTGAGTGATGAGTGTCACCCGCAGCTCCCTCTCATGTCCTCGTTAAGAAGCTATGTCCTCCCTGGAGGCGCCGCCTGCCTCTGACACAGGGACAAATAAAGACCCCTTCAATGTACCGCCAACCTTTCCTTTCCCTGAATCACACACACACACGCGTCTCACACACACGCGCGTCTCAGACACACACACACACACACACACACACACACACACACGCACACGCGCGTCACACACACGCACATACACACCTCTTCAGTGAATGACCTCGAGGCCGTGGCCATCACTCCTCCTCTCCTGTCCTCTCCTCTGTACAGAAGTGCTGAGGATGCACAGACACATTTGAGCTCAGGATCTGGTTTCTCTGAACTGCCTCTATACAGTTACACCAACCAAACATCTGAACCGCCTCTATACAGTTACACCAACCAAACATCTGAACTGCCTCTATATACAGTTACACCAACCAAACATCTGAACCGCCTCTATATACAGTTACACCAACCAAACATCTGAACTGCCTCTATACAGTTACACCAACCAAACATCTGAACTGCCTCTATATACAGTTACACCAACCAAACATCTGAACCGCCTCTATACAGTTACACCAACCAAACATCTGAACTGCCTCTATACAGTTACACCAACCAAACATCTGAACTGCCTCTATATACAGTTACACCAACCAAACATCTGAACTGCCTCTATATACAGTTACACCAACCAAACATCTGAACTGCCTCTATATACAGTTACACCAACCAAACATCTGAACTGCCTCTATATACAGTTACACCAACCAAACATCTGAACTGCCTCTATATACAGTTACACCAACCAAACATCTGAACTGCCTCTATATACAGTTACACCAACCAAACATCTGAACTGCCTCTATATACAGTTACACCAACCAAACATCTGAACTGCCTCTATACAGTTACACCAACCAAACATCTGAACTGCCTCTATATACAGTTACACCAACCAAACATCTGAACCGCCTCTATATACAGTTACACCAACCAAACATCTGAACCGCCTCTATATACAGTTACACCAACCAAACATCTGAACTGCCTCTATATACAGTTACACCAACCAAACATCTGAACTGCCTCTATATACAGTTACACCAACCAAACATCTGAACTGCCTCTATACAGTTACACCAACCAAACATCTGAACTGCCTCTATATACAGTTACACCAACCAAACATCTGAACTGCCTCTATATACAGTTACACCAACCAAACATCTGAACTGCCTCTATATACAGTTACACCAACCAAACATCTGAACTGCCTCTATATACAGTTACACCAACCAAACATCTGAACTGCCTCTATATACAGTTACACCAACCAAACATCTGAACTGCCTCTATATACAGTTACACCAACCAAACATCTGAACTGCCTCTATATACAGTTACACCAACCAAACACCTGAACTGCCTCTATACAGTTACACCAACCAAACATCTGAACTGCCTCTATATACAGTTACACCAACCAAACATCTGAACTGCCTCTATATACAGTTACACCAACCAAACATCTGAACTGCCTCTATATACAGTTACACCAACCAAACATCTGAACTGCCTCTATATACAGTTACACCAACCAAACATCTGAACCGCCTCTATACAGTTACACCAACGAAACATCTGAACTGCCTCTATATACAATTACACCAACCAAACATTTGAACTGCCTCTATACAGTTACACCAACCAAACATCTGAACTGCCTCTATACAGTTACACCAACCAAACATCTGAACTGCCTCTATACAGTTACACCAACCAAACATCTGAACTGCCTCTATATCAGGGGTGCCCACACTTTTTCAGCTTGGGAGCTACTTTTAAAATGACCAAGTCAAAGTGATCTACCAAACATATTTATTTATATATATATACAAACTTGGCTGCCACAGCGAGATCTGACTGGCGCACCTGTACGTCAATCAAGTGGCAAATGCCATAGTGAGGATGGATGATAGGCTGCTAACTTTTGCATGCGCAGTATAGGTGAGATCTGACTGGCTACCTGTACGTCAATCAAGTGGCAAATGGGCCTATTAGCCTATCATCCATCCTCACTACGGCACTATGTAAAAAATTTTTTTTTTTTTTTTTCCCTCAATGCCATGCGATCTACCACACTACCTTCGCGATCGACCGGTCGATCGCGATCGACGTATTGGGCACCCCTGCTCTATATAGTTACACCAACCAAACATCTGAACTGCCTCTGTATACAGTTACACCAATCAAACATCTGAACTGCCTCTATACAGTTACACCAACCAAACATGGCTCAACAAACTGACGCAGCATTTGGTGACTGAGGGACTCATCGCAGATTGGAGTTTTTAGTTAGGGCCAAAGAGTATAGAAGGCAAGAGATGAAAACCGGCGCTTTTTCGCCAACAGCGCTGCTGCCATTTTGGCCCGAAAATGCCTCCTTGCGCCAATAGGACAACCGCACAGAACCCTGACAGCCAATCAGAAGCAGAGTAGGGCAAGACATTTTGTGCTCCCCATGTTGCAATGGAACGACGCAGTAGCCTTCAGGTTATTATCAATGTAAGTTCTTTGGTTAGGCTATAAACATTTTTCAGATGCCTCATTGGGTGAGTTAAACCTCAGTGGGCGGAGCCAAAGACAGTTTGCAAGTAACGGGCAAATGTGAATGACAAACTCTGGTCAAATTAATAAAAATATAAATTTTCAGTGATTTCTTTTTTCATTCATGAAGGTCAGCTGCTAGCTATCAAGCTAACCTAGATACCGGTAGCAGCTATATAGACTAGTTTGAACTTGGAAGGTCAGCTAGGCTAACTTGTTTAGCCAATAGCCAATAGCAGATGGTAATTTCAGTAGCATGCTTTTTACATGTCAGGCATGTCAGTGGAGTTACACTTGCAGTACCTAGCATTCTATGCTAACTAGCTACCATAGCTAGCATGGGGGACGGAATCTTACATAGATACATTATATACAGTAGACCTACATCTCAGTCGTTCATGTTTCTTCCCTGGTTTTCCCGGCCTTCACTGTAAGGCATGGACGTTGTCATTGCAACCTATGAACTGTGAAATTATGACGGAACCAGCATTAACCAGAAAAAAGCTGGTTCTTTGGCTTCGCCCATTGAAGTTGAACTCAACCAGTGAAATTATTTCTACCTCCATCTGAGCATCTCTGCCTTAAAAAAAAAATCATGTTTGTAGAAGTCCAATCTGCTGGTCCTGTATTTCCCTAAAGAGTAAACCAGAGGAACACTGAGGGAGTTTGAGCTCTCAAAAGGATCGGTTGTGTCAGCTGCAGAGAGACAACATCTGGAGGACTCCAGGGCACAGTTAGACACAATATGGTAAGACAACCAAAGGACACCAAGAGACAGACAGGACAAAGAGACAGACAGGACACAGACGAGCGGGCGGAGTACAGAGCGACAGTCTGCGGTTACATTTTGCTTCACGAGCTGCCAGAGGTCTCCTGTCATATTGGATCAGATCAGACACATGACTACACAGCCAAACTTCAGATTCAAAAGAGAGCGCATGCAAAACTAAACTGACTAAGAATATGGGCTGAAATCTGCGCCACGGCCCACGAGACTAATTAACTGGAATCTGCACTGATTTTGTGTTTTATTCTTGAAATTCAACTGTACCCGTTGTATTTACTTGTGAAATCCAATTTCTCAATATTCAGTTACAACTGACTTAAAATATATATATATATATATTTTTTTACAAATTTGCAAGCTGTATTTAACCGTTCAAATAATGGAAAAGCCATGCTTTCAGGCTGTAGCAATATCTCTGCAGTCTGCACTTCAAAAAGTAAAAAGAATCAACTGGGAAACATGGTGCCGAAAATTAAATAATAGATTCAAATTTTGAAATTTGATCAATCGGTTCAGTCATTTATCAAGTAAAAACACTGTTGGTTACAGCTTCGCAGATATTAAGATTTGCTGCTTTTCTCTATGAGTATCAAAATGAATACTTAGTGGATGTTGGGCTGCTTGTCAGACAAGACATTTTAGGAATCACTTTGGGCTGTGGTAACTTGTGGTCATTTGTCATAAGGCTAAACTAGTCGTCCATACCCGGGGATGCACACTCCAGAACTATGGTACCAACTTCCGGGGATGTGCGCGCCACAGCACCGTGCAGACATGCCAAAAATAAAGTTGAGAAAATAAAAGACAGCTTAGTCAGTCCCAATAACCTCAATAACCATGTGCTGTTTCAGATTAATTGGCCAACCCGTTGGGGAGATAAATGGATGCAGACGGATGGACGGACGGACGGACAGACTTCCACATTCTATAGTAAGATAGTAGGATGATTAATCGATTCAGGAAAAGTACAATCAATAGATTAATCAGTAATTAAAGTAATTAGTTGCAGCCCTAACACGCACTTCACTGGACATAATTCACATTCAGCTCTAGTGGCAAAAGTTTCAAGAGTAAAGACAAAATTGCTGAAATGTCTGTATGGAGTAGAAGAAAGTAACCGGTGTATGGTGACATAGCAGAAGGAAAAATAGATGCAAGGAGAAGACAACTTGTAATGCGTTCAGAAAAGAGCCGCTGAAACAGAGCCGACTGTACTGGAGCTCTGGAACTCGCTGCCCAAACCCCCGTCTGGTCCCATCAGTCAGTCAGTACCAGACAGTCCGCCCTGACAGACCGGCGCACATTGCTGGGCGACTCATGACATGACTCACTACACAGCGACAACTGGTAGCATCCTGGGAGGTGGACAGCGGATTCCATTGGGCCCGGCTGTATGAAGCTATTTCCTGCTGCCAGGCCTGTCTGGTGCCAGGCCAGCTCACTGAATCCACACGGCAGAACCTCCTCCTCACACCCAGGAAGTTGGAATGGCATCCGTTTAAGCAGGGAACGCTGCTCCCTTCCTCTGCCCCGCCCCCCGGAAGGTCTGAGCCATCAAACAACTACATTATCGCCACACGCAATCAACATGCAAATAAACCTCAGGGTCACGGAGCTAAACGCAGGCTCGTTAAATCCTTTACGAGTCCGTAAGACGACACGGCTCAACTGTATATATTTAACCAAGAGGAAGGTCCAGCTTCTGCTATTGTCATGCTTCTCACTCCTAAATTGGTCAAATGCGTTCCTCTGATGAGTAAGCACTCCATGATGTCATCCTCCATGAGGTCGTCTGCCTTTTAGCAATTACAGATAGCAAGGATATGTTTTCTTTGGGGAATGGACCATTCAAGTAGTTTTAACATTTTAGACTGGGGGAAAGGATTGTGAATTGCCTGTTATCAACTGCCTGTCTAATGAAGCCCCGATGTAATTCCCGGATTAGCATGCGTCAAATCAATGGCCTACTAGCCTGGCTCCAGACCTTCGAAGCCACGCCCACTCCACAGTTGTGGATTTGGCTGTTCTTGGTCTGGCATCGTGATGTGCAAATTAAAGGTCCCATTCCGTGCAAAAGCTGTTTTTACTTGTAAATGCATATATACTGCTGTCAGCCCTCCCTGTAATGAGTGGTCACAAGCTCAGAACTGCCACAGTTGGATTTGTCCCTATACAGCTCTCTCAAGCAGTCTCCTCCAAGCCACACCCCCAAACGCTTTGTTTGCCCAGACGGGGGATTGGGACGTCACAAGCTTCCTCACGCATACTGCGCGGGTCTCTCTCACACAAGCTACCTGCACCATTTTGTCTATAGCCACAAAATTAACACTTCTAGCTGGAGCGACGCCAACTGTACGTGATCCAGCAACTGCAGAGGTGCATTCGGTAAGTCTAGGCATTTTGAGATGTCCTCTTTAGCGTAGTAACCGTTAAGTTAACGATAACTCGCAACCTAGCGTGCTGGTCCACAGACGCTAATCTGATTGGCCGCTGGGAGCCTGGGGCGGGCTCTCCCTCAGCGGCCAATGGGAACTGTTAGTTCTGAATATATTATAGAAACAGGCCATTCTTGGGAAGCGACGAGATGAGGAAGTGAGAACTCCGTCACAACAAACGGGGTTGCTATATTTTCGACAAATTAATCCAGAATCATGTTTTATGGACCAGAGACACACGTTTTTAAGAGGTTACAGCTGCACGAATTGGGACCTTTAAGCTTTTTCTCCGGTTGAAAATCCAATCACGGGCGCTGATTGGCTAACGCTGTTGTCAGTCATGCACAACAGAAACAGACACAGCCGTGGCCAAAGCAGATACTTAGACAAATCAAATGGCCTACAGGTCCTCCATGAGGATTAGCATGAGTCAAATGGCCTACACCAGGGGCGTGCAACAGGTGGCCCGCGGGCCCCCCGACGTCACTCAGCGTGGCCCCTGGGTCAATTTCCTTTTTCTTTCTTTTTTCTTCCTTTTTTTTTTTACAAGATGGATGTTTTTGGTTAGGTTAGGGGTCGGTAGACCACCAAAATCTGTTTTTATTTTACTGTACAACCCAGAACATGGCGCAAATGGCGTTAGCATTGTCCATCCACATACTGTTAAACGTTAGCATTTGAGCTAACGCTATTGTAACAAACTACATCCAGGATGCACATTGCACATGCAACATTACTAATCTGATTAATATCACATATTTTGGTGATATTATACCCCATCAAACTGCTGTAGCCGGCTGTTTTAAAGCTAGAGCAAAGTTTCTGGTGTCATCTGAATGGAGGAATTACTACATTTGAATATGAAAAATATAAATGTTGGTATAATCAACTTGGATTACGAGTCCTTTTCATCAAATTAGTAGCTATAATTGGGAGTGATGGTGTTACAGTAGGTTACTGGTGGAAGTGCACGGTCACAATCCAGCCCTCTAGTAGCGAGGACATTTTGTTTTGTGGCCCTCTATATCAGTGGTTCTCAAATGGGGGTCCGGGGATCCCCAGGGGTCCGTGGCACTTTGCAAGGGGGTCCGCGAAAAGTTTTCAGGAAAATAAAAATAAAAACGTTTTGTTGTTTTTGTAAAAGCTTCATAGTTCAATGAAAATATGTTATGCTTTAAATCTAAAATGGTTCATGGATTACATTCTAATCTAATAAACCTATCAATTTAAAAGTCAAGCATGTTACCATGGAAACAATTAAGCTTAGCCCAAAATCACAGATCAGAATGAGGGAGTCCCCGGTATATTTTCTATCTTGTAAGGGGTCCTTGGCTGAAAAACATTTGAGAACCTCTGCTCTATATCATCAAAGTTGCCCATCCCTGGCCTACACTCTGTAGGCCATTTGACTCATGACTCCCTACAGGACCTCCACAAGGGCATTTTCTGATACAGATATCCAAATGTAACATTATACAGAGTGCTGTCAAAGGTGTTTTCTCTCTGTAGAGTGCAGCACAGAAGCCAGAGCATTAGATCTCTCAGCATGGGAACTGTGTGAAGACTCCGGCTGCCCGAGCGACAACAAAACACAAAGGTGCTAGATTCCATTTTGAAGACGTGAGAGTGGAGGGCCTGAGGCTCGCCATGTGACAGCCTCACTGGCATCAAGACAGCTCAGCAAGCTGTTAGGAGTCCTGAGCAGAGAGGGAGGGAGATGATGGCTCAGCAAGCTGTTAGGAGTCCTGAGCAGAGAGGGAGGGAGATGATGGCTGATGCAGACAGAAAGGGGGCACTGAAACCAAAAAAGGTTGGAGGACCATGGCACTACATCAAGGTGAATTCAGTGCAGAGTTTCACATGACTTTTTAAAAGGTGCTGTGTGTGGGTAGCGTTTTTAAAAGCTCAATATATGACTGCCAAATAAATGGTCATCCCTTGGTGCAATTACATCCATCTCATGACTCGTGTGACAGTGGTTTGTTTGTGCTAGAACTTCTCAAACCTAAGCGGCTGTTCACATTATAGCATGTTTTCCCCAACTGCTCAGCGCCCTTCTCTCATTCAAAGAAATAGGAAGCGGCCGCAAGGCGCACAAAAGGCGCCCGCTCCTGAAAAGCACTGCAGTGCCGGCAATCTTCACCTTTTCAGAAAAGCGCTTTTCCCAGCCAACCAATTGCGATGAATTGCGATGGCAAATATGGCGAAAGTGAAAGTGCCGGTAATCAGTGAATTTACGTTACTGTAACAGCGATCATAAAGGCAGCATGGATTATACCGGGCATGTATTGGAGATCTCTGGTTTGTTCCACAACACGTGTATTGTCCGCTAGGAGTGCTAACCAGCTGATTACTGAGCTAGCAGCTGCTAAGCTAACATCAGGCGACGTTGTCATAAACTCTGGTCACAAAGAGGATGTTGCTGCTTGTTTTCTCTTTGGCTTTACTGAGGAGGATAAAAACGTGCCTTTCTCTCCTTCCACCAGCTTCTGTTGCCAAAATCCCTGTTTGCTCTGGAAGAACAGCGCCCTCTTCCTGTTTTGTGCCGTAAACCAATCTCCCTTTGTGCTGTAAAGCAATGCAGCAGATTTCCCGCCAAATCCAACCCCGTGGCAGTGTGGCACACAACGTAAAATGCGGTGTAGATGCCGGTAGAGGCCGTCAATCTTCTTGCCAATGGTCTGGTTAATTTGTGGTATTTATACCCATGTCTCAAAATGAATGTGATAATGATATATTGATGTTGAATGCTATAGATAGCACCGTAAAAAAAAATGAAATATTTTATGAATCATTTACAAATCTCTTTTCCTATCAATCCAACGCCAAAGATGCTTCACCAAGCATTGCTTCAATACTAGGGGGGTGCAGTGGCCACTTTTCCCAGGATGCAGTTCCAGAGGGTCCCATGGAGGGAGGGCGAGGGCAGCGGGCCAAGGAGGCATCTGGGCTGGAATAGGCTGTTCTGTCAGCGACCTCCCTACCCTGCTGCCCCGCGTCTGTCTAAACACAGACACATTGTTCCCTCTGCCCCCTGCCCCATCTCTGGCTGAGCTTACCGACGCCACTCCCGTTTATGAATGAAGCAGCGAGAGGACTTACATTCTGCTCTCTCAGCCAATCAGCCGACAAGGAAGATGTCTGCCAGACCGTCTAGTCTCAACAAATGCAGGTGTGGACCATGGAGGTGGTTGCATGAGTTAGTCAGTCTCATGAGTTAATAGTCAGTCTCATGAGTTAGTCAGTCTCATGAGTTAGTCAGTCTCATGAGTTAGTCAGTCTCGTGCACTAAAAATGTGCTTTCAGAGACTTTTCTACCCTGCAAAGATAACGCACTTCTGGCCGGGGAAACACTGGATGGTACAGAAATAAATATTGACTTCAATAGAAAAATAGTGTCATTGGCGTCAGCTTTTAAAAAACAATATTGGCCTATTCGCCCACTGGAGGTGGAGGGCAAAGTATATTCTTACAAAATCATCAGGTTTGGACTTTCAGTTAAAATTTTGATAGTACACGTTTTTGCAGAAAATAAGCGAACCATCTACAGTATATATGTTGGTAACAGTTCAGTGTTTGACAAGAGAAAACACGGAGCCTTGAGGGGCAACACAAAGAGCTCGACCCTCCCCACTTCCTCCTTGCAACCGGGCATGATGCAGAACAACACAAAGCTGTTCATCAAGTAATAATAGCATTGTTTTAAGTAATTTGCGACAAAGATTAGTTCTATCGGTTATTCGCACCCGCCAACAACAATACGTCCCCGAGGATTGCAGATTGCTTGCAGTGTCCCGACTGCAAGCTAGCTAATCTAATATTAGCCACTTTGAGGTTAGCACAGACGATTTCAGCTTACCGTTCATAATTATGGTTAAATCCATATCGTTGTCCCTGGGTGCGAGCGCTGTTTGAACGCAGCCTAATCAAGGAAACGTTTAGAACAGCTGTGAAGCGGGGTGATATACACACAGTGAAGCGCCCGTCATGTTATACTAAAATATCAGCACGGCCAGGATCCCTCTTGTCCAATCAAATTGCTCGGCCGGAACTGTTGTATAAAGCACAATCATAGGTATATATTACTATAGATGGGTCACCGCAGGCTCCGCCAATTCTAACAAAATGGTAGCAGCAAGTCTCCTAAATTGTCACGTGGTACAATAGACTCAAGACCTGCCGAAAGTCTCCTAAGTGGGCGTGTCCGTGGAAAAGCACGGGCAAAACCCACGTGACAAAATGACAGGAAGTGAGTTGAAGTTGGGCCGTCTTGCTTGAAATCCCATCGTCTTTGGTACAACAGTACATAGTGGAGTACAGGCTAGTTAACTGTAAGGATTTTGAATTCTAACAGGCTCAGCACATAATGCTTTTTGTGTTTCTGACTTGGATTGTGGTTGTTCTGATCCATCAAAACATTCAAATCTTCACTACGGTAACGGCACAGTCAACCTAGTGACATCATCTAGCAGCGCCCTGGTTGGCGAAAAGCTGAAACGGTGTGTTCATCTTTCTAGCAAATCTATGCAAATGTCAGACTTGAAAGCAGTGTGCTGTCTCGTCTGAGGTGAAATGCAAATGAACTAGTCAAATGTCAAATAAAGATAAAATGTTTCATGTCCTCTTTAAAGGCTCTCTGTTCTTTTACTGCTGTTAGTTAACCGTCACTGTGGGACTAATGCAACCTTTACAAGTGGAAAATGCTCTTGAACACTCGGTCTCTCTGTTTGAACAGACACTCAGTCTCTCCTGTGTGTCTGTTTGAACACACACTCAGTCTCTCCTGTGTGTCTGTTTGAACACACACTCAGTCTCTCCTGTGTGTCTGTTTGAACACACACTCAGTCTCTCCTGTGTGTCTCTCTGAACACACACTCAGTCTCTCCTGTGTGTCTGTTTGAACACACACTCAGTCTCTCCTGTGTGTCTCTGTTTGAACACAACACACACTCAGTCTCTCCTGTGTGTCTCTCTGTTTGAACACACACTCAGTCTCTCTTGTGTGTCTCTGTTTGAACACACACTCAGTCTCTCCTGTGTGTCTCTCTGAACACACACTCAGTCTCTCCTGTGTGTCTCTCTGAACACACACTCAGTCTCTCCTGTGTGTCTCTGTTTGAACACACACTCAGTCTCTCCTGTGTCTCTGTTTGAACACAACACACACTCAGTCTCTCCTGTGTGTCTCTCTGTTTGAACACACACTCAGTCTCTCCTGTGTGTCTCTGTTTGAACACAACACACACTCAGTCTCTCCTGTGTGTCTCTCTGTTTGAACACACACTCAGTCTCTCCTGTGTCTCTCTGTTTGAACACACACTCAGTCTCTCCTGTGTCTCTCTGTTTGAACACACACTCAGTCTCTCCTGTGTCTCTCTGTTTGAACACACACTCAGTCTCTCCTGTGTGTCTGTTTGAACACACACTCAGTCTCTCCTGTGTCTCTCTGTTTGAACACACACTCAGTCTCTCATGTGTCTCTCTGTTTGAACACACACTCAGTCTCTCCTGTGTGTCTCTCTGTTTGAACACACACTCAGTCTCTCCTGTGTGTCTGTTTGAACACACACTCAGTCTCTCCTGTGTGTCTGTTTGAACACACACTCAGTCTCTCCTGTGTGTCTGTTTGAACACACACTCAGTCTCTCCTGTGTGTCTCTCTGTTTGAACACACACTCAGTCTCTCCTGTGTGTCTGTTTGAACACACACTCAGTCTCTCCTGTGTGTCTGTTTGAACACACACTCAGTCTCTCCTGTCTCTCTGTTTGAACACACACTCAGTCTCTCCTGTGTCTCTCTGTTTGAACACACACTCAGTCTCTCCTGTGTGTCTCTGTTTGGCACCGGCTGCTCTTCCATTCCCATCTCCTGACTCATCTGGTAAACCATTTGCTGTGGAATGCCTCAGCGAGGCCAAAAAGGACCAGAAACGCCAGGGGTGGCGGGGAGAGAGAGAGAGAGAGAGAGAGAGAGAGAGAGAGAGAGAGAGAGAGAGAGAGAGAGAGAGAGAGCATCAGTGTGCCAGTCTCAATGCCAGCCTCGTCTCACAGGCAGGGCAAGGTGCCAAGGAGGGGGGAGAGAAGGGGAATTAGCGGCCATGTTGTGATTTACCGCCTTTGTTTTCTCACCAGGGGCTGAAGCGAACGCCGTGCCCGCCCAAATGGCTGGTGGCACTGCCCGGCAGCGGGGAGGGGAGGGGAGGGGAGGCGAGGGGAGGCGAGGGGAGGGGAGGGGAGGGGAGGGGAGGGGAGGGGCCAGAGGAGCGGGCAGGAACGTGGGCAGGAGGTCAGGGGGAAATACCAAGAGAGGTAAAGTCAGACCAATCAGTAAACAGCTCCATGGATTCCATTACAAGCTGCTGTTAGAGGCGTCTGATGACGTCCCGCGAGAGACGAGGAATGTGAGAGGAGCTTAGGAGCCGTCTTGTAAACAGCATACATGTCACACCCACCACGGCCTCGAGATAGAGAAGGGTGGGTGATTCATCTTTAGTCGACCAGCGACTCTTGGGATGTAGGATGCGAACATATCACACAGACGGGACGCTTCGCCGGGGTGCAAGAAATACCTTGACGACCGTCCATTCACCCCACATCTCAAAATCAGAACAGCATGCTCTAACTCTCTCTAACTCAGCATTCTCTCTCTCTCTCTCTCAACAGATGTGCACACACTCATTTCCATTTATGGAGAGCTGCTGCATCACCATGATGAATGATAGGGCCATTTGAAAGAGTGGAGAGGGAGCTGACATGTTGGTCAAAGAGGGTTAAAACAGGGTAGTGTGCTTAAAGGGACAGCTCACCCTAAAATCACCTCTCACCTGTAGTGCTATTTATCCATCTACATTGTTTTGGGATAGTTGCCTGGCTTGTGGTGTTCAGCATTGTCCAAAACTAAAAAAAAACATTGACCAAACTACTTTCGACTCACTAGCTGCTAGCTAGTTCCTACATGAAACTAGCAGCAGCTAGCTAGCGGGTGTAGTTCGGTCGAAAATAGTTCCTACATAAAACTGCTCACAACAAGTCTGTGGATTATCTTGAGTACAAGGTCATGAGTTCTGGAAAGAGACATTGCTGTTGAGTTTTTCCAATTGTATTTTTGTTGGCGCTTTGAGCATCACAAGCCGAGTGCCATCCGGTTCCATTGTATTGGAGAGAAGGCAGAAATCTCTAGGGCTGATATCTCCAAAACGCAGGCAACTATCACACAACGATCTAGGTGGATAAATAGCACTATAGGTGAGAGGAAAATTTTAGGGTGAGCTGTCCCTTTAACAACGCATTTAATGACTAATTAATGCATAACTTACATGTCCTCTCACATCCCCCTAATTAGATCAACAAAAGACTGCAACAATTTCGATTCATGCATGGTTACACAAGTCCACGCCCCTTTGCCTGAGCAATGACAAGGCCAGTGGACAGAGATGGAGTGTCAGATGGAGGCGGTGAAGAATGTAACTTTAGAGAAGGTACAACATGTTAAGCACACAAAAGGTCAAGGAGCCAGATTAGGCTCTGGTACAGACCAGGTTTGCGCTGCCATAAATCTAGACGCTGGACTCTGGCATATGAGCCTCAGCGGGGCATTCCCTTATACACGTCGCTCTCAGCATGCTATACATTCATACTCTACAGTATGCATGTGTTTTACTGGCATCTGTCTGGCACTGAGCTCACACACAGGAGAGATCAGCCTGAACGTTGCTCCTGGGGTTCAAATATTATGATCAAGCCAGGCCATTCAGCAGCTGCACAAATAAATATTAAAAAATTTAAAAAAAGTTCTGCATGTGGACACTCCGGTCCAGAGACTACAGAGGTTTCACCAAAATGGATTTTTAAAGCTACTCTAGTATGTGGATCCAGCCACCGTATCAGACATCACAAAGAGCGTCTGCAACAGAGACGAGTGTCCCTCCTTCCTCCTCGCTAATTGAGACACCATAGAGTCACCCTGTTTGTTCCAATTCAATTCTGCTGAAGTGACAAAAACGTGAGAGCAAAAATACAAAGTTACAAAATTCAACAAGCTCTACTTGTGCTTGTGACTTTAGGGACGAATCTTCACCACATAATCCAGTTTGGGTCCTCAGCTCTTGAAAGTGGTTTGTCCACTAAGTGTTTTTGTCAAACGGTCATCTAAACTGTGCATCTGAGTCACATTATACTGGCCAAGTATCCGGGCGATGGAGAGGTACAACAGTCGTGTTAATGTTCGACTCCAGTAAAAAAAAATACACTTGCACATGCAGGGTTTTCGATGATTGGCTGCGTCCAGGACACTAGTGAATCTCTTCACTATCATTTCCCATGATGCAGCGTGTGCTCGAGGCAGACATGCATGTGTCCAGGGTATCATTAGAACAATTAGGCATGACGAGGCATTAGGGATGCACGATATATCGGCAATCATATCGGTATCGGCAGATGTTAGTCATCTTTTAACATATCGGCATCGGTCTGATGTTGCAATGTTAATATCGGTTATCGGTATGACCCAAAATCGTCACATTGAGGAAACAATGCAGTAAATCTATGATTTATGGGCTTTTCCAAATGTTTTGGAAATAAATAAATGCATTACTTTTTTCAAATTCAGTGTTTACATGTGTTTTTCAGTATGTACAAAATGTTATTATCATAGAAATATGTTTTTATACAGATCATATCGACATCGGTAAATATCGGTTATCGACCATAACAGCAATGTTAATATCGGTTATCGTTATCGGCCAAGATTTTCATATCGGTGCATCCTTACGAGGCATAGTAGCTGCTGCTCACCAAACAGGCAGATATCAAACTCCAACGGGTGAGGAGTCCCCCCCCCCCATAATGCGAGACTCATTAGCCAATGAACAGCCAGGAATGGGTCTCGCGCTACTTTTGCATGCTAAAATAAAGCTGATATTGTAAAATTTGATTCAAGGGATGAAAAACCCTTTCAGAGTACAACACAAACTGTCTATTTTGCTGCAACTCGACAGTGCTGCTTTTTTTACTCAAGAGTTCCACTTTCTACTTCCTGGAAAAAAACCTGGTCCATTGGAGTGAATGGAGATCTCGGAACTCTTCTATTATACGGCTCTGGACTGTACGGGTCGAAAAAGCCAGGGAAATAAGTAATGTGTGTTATTGGTTGAAGTTGTTATGTGTAGGCCTTAGGGTTGTGTCACGATACCAGAATTTCTAACTTCGATACGATCCTGCCCAGGAAAATATCGATACTCGATACCATTTTTCGATACGACGTGGCTTAAAAATAAACAAAGACAGATGCAAGGACAGACGCATGATGCTTCTCCCGATTTTTTTTTAGAGAAGAATGAGAAAATGACATTTTTGCACATATTTTGGAACGTATCGTTAAACACATTCCTGATATGGAGAATTGGCTAACGAGGTGAATTTTTTTTTAAAATAAAAAGTCTTTTATTTGTCATTTCATTGTGACCATTCATACTTGGTTGGTTGGCTGGCCGGTCTTCTGTCCCTCCCTGCCACAGCTCCCACTGCGCTCAGTCACTACTCTGTCCCTGCCACAGCCTGCAGCTCCCACTCTGCTCCGTCACTGCAGAACAACACGCGCTCTGTTCCAGCTCGGAGAGATACAGTGTGCTCCTTCATTACAGCTTTTATACCGCGTTCAAAACGGCAGAAACACTGTCAAAGACATGTAGCACGTGGCTACTGCTGCTGCCTGCATGACACAGCAACTGTGTGAGTCCACCACCTTAGCCAGGAGTTAAAGCTGCTGCTGCCTGCATGACACAGCAACTGTGTGAGTCCACCACCTTAGCCAGGAGTTAAAGCTGCCACTTGTCCATTGTGTTGCATAATGTGGCGGTGAAGAAGTGGGCGTGGCTGAGAAGTTGAGCTCTCAGTTGGTGGCCAGGAACATTACTCAGGCCGGAGAGCTTTAGAGCCGTGAAGGTTTTGTAACACTGTGAAAGCATGTGCCTGTGTTAAAGAGAAGGTAGAGGTGGTTTAGAGCTAAGACCTCTCTTTATAAAGCATGTGCCTGTGGTAAAGAGAAGGTAGAGGTGGTTTAGAGCTAAGACCTCTCTTTATAAAGCATGTGCCTGTGGTAAAGAGAAGGTAGAGGTGGTTTAGAGCTAAGACCTCTCTTTATTAAGCATGTGCCTGTGGTAAAGAGAAGGTAGAGGTGGTTTAGAGCTAAGACCTCTCTTTATAAAGCATGTGCCTGTGGTAAAGAGAAGGTAGAGGTGGTTTAGAGCTAAGACCTCTCTTTATTAAGCATGTGCCTGTGGTAAAGAGAAGGTAGAGGTGGTTTAGAGCTAAGACCTCTCTTTATAAAGCATGTGCCTGTTGTAAAGAGAAGGTAGAGGTGGTTTAGAGCCAATACCTCTCTTTATAAAGCATGTGCCTGTGGTAGAGAGAAGGTAGAGGTGGTTTAGAGCTAAGACCTCTCTTTATAGTCTATGGTTATGACACTGTGAAAGCATGTGCCTGTGGTAAGAGTAGGTAGAGGTGGTTTAGAGCTAATACCTCTCTTTATACAGTCTATGGTTATAACAATGTGAAAGCATGTGCCTGTGGTAAAGAGAAGGTAGAGGTGGTTTAGAGCTAAGACCTCTTGTTATACAGTCCATGCTTCCTGCTTCAGCACTGTACCAGAGATTTTCATCCGCCATTTATTTTCCCATAGACATTTCGTAAAATGCTTATAAAAATAGTTTTACTTGTTCAAACCAAACGGTTCAGATATATTTAGAAACAGGAGAGATCGCATAACATTTCACTCAGACCAAAACGTTTAAAAAAAACGGATTTAAAGAAAATATTTTTTCGATGTTCTTTTTTTTTTTTGGTCTTAGTGAAATGTTCTATGGTCTCTCCCAATTCTAAATATAGCTGAACCATTAGGTTTGACCAAGTAAAAATATTTTTTATAAGCATAAGGACAAGAATCTAATTCTGAAGAAAAAGTAATATTTTGCCATGAAAATGGTCAAATAAATTGAAAATAATTGTAATATTGGCACAACATCGATATAACAAAAAACATCAATATCGATCAGCCTTCAGAAACCCTGATCTCTCTCACACACACACACACACACACACACACACACACACACACACAGGTTTTGTGGCACGCCCTCTCTCCCATGGGTGACACTTGCACCTCTCCCTGAAGCACCGGCGTCAGTTTCAGCCATGTGACACCATGTATGCTACATATATCCATATAGGATATAGGTTCACCACCAAATATAGAGCAGCAGCACTCGCTGACTTCTTTGTGGCATGCGAATCCCTCATATTACAGCTGCGGTAGGCACATTCTCCAGGCAGAGGGACTTTAAAGGATGCATAGGTGGGGGCGAGGTGGAAAAAGGTCAGAAAAAAAGGGACTTGAAGTTGAAAGCCAAGTTGCAGGTCAACACGCGGAGTGACCTGTGGAGACTGCCAGAGGTCAACACACGGAGTGACCTGTGGAGACTGCCAGAGGGAGAAAGAGCAGTACAGTGTTCTGCTCATATAACAGGCTATTCAACAAAACTATAAATGCAACATGTAAAGTTGTGGTTTAGTTTATCTCAAATCTTCTGCACAAACTGTTTACATCACTGTTGGTAAGCATTTCCCTTTCGGAAGGATTTACTTATGCACTGGTGAAAAAAATCTATCAAGTAAAAGTGTAAAGCGTCTCGTTTAAAATTAACTCAAGAGTGAAAGTTCCTGAGTTCCTTTTGAAACAAAAGAACATTGTTAGCCGCGATCTTTTCCATGTGACTGTAACAGGAGAGAGAGGACAGAGTTCAAATTGGATTATTTTAGATTGGGAAGTTTGGAAGTTACTAAATGAAGTGCATAACCAAACTAAATCCAGATTGCTCTTGTGAATGGATTCAGAGTTTGTCAACTTTATGGTCGTTTCTGATGCCGACGGAGAAACTCTGTCCTCTGGTTATGGATGTGATTTGAAATGTAGCCAATACCAAACTTTCGGTCAAAATGTACTCAAGTAGAAGTATTCCAGTAAGTCAAAGTACTTCAGAAAGTACAAGTACACAAAAAAGCTACCCAATGTACCTGAGCTACTTCCAGGCTGCTGAGCACATCCAGTCATGCTCAGTGTGACAGGTGCAGCAGACAGCGAGCAGCTGTCTCACTGCTCAGCTTGTTGCCCCGTCTGTCTGTCACTCAACCCAGAAGGCTTAGGCCAACATGGCTCCACCCCCCCCCCCCCTTATTCAACCTTCCCAAATAACTAGTTTTGAGCGTTTCAGAGAAGGCCTAAAATCACCTTTCAGAGATGTTGCTGCAAGAACAATAGATCTATGTGGCGACCACTCCCCATCTCTTATAGCATACGTGAATGATTGATTGGTTTTGGTTTGTGTCAGTTTTATCATTATGATGGAGAGCAAATCTCCAGCTTTAACAGAGCAGATCTCTATTCAAAGACTGAGGACTCGGAGGACTGATTCACACCTGGGAGCACAGGTGAAGCCAATTAACTGCAATTAACAAGCTGTTAAACCAGAAAACAAAACGTGGTTGAAACCCATCTCTGAGCTGACAAGTGTGGTGATGAATCACACACTGACTAAAATATATTAACAGTAGCATACATGTTTCACAATTTTCTGAAATTGTAACAAACTAACCGATTAATCGAGAAAATACTCCGCAATTCAAGTAATCGTTAGCTGCAGCAGCCATAGGTGAGCGTAGAGGGGACAGATAGAGCATCCAATCAGATTTGTGTCCGGTTTTGCTCGACTAACCTTAACGACACGGTGAAGACCAAACTTACCTTCTTCACCTGTGTTTCTTGGCGGACTGGAATAATTTTCGGTTCTTCTGCTCTGATCTCCTCCACCACAGGAGTCGCCTTGGGAGGTTCAGGCTGACGGAGATAGTAGGAAGGAGGCTTGTCATCGTCGTAGGTCACCACCGGCTTCTTCTTGTTCTTGCCACCTGCATCCTCGGTCTTCTTCTTGTTCAAATAGGAGGAGGCGAAATAAATGGCAACCACCGTGAAGAGGATGGCGGGGATGATGACAGCCGGGTCGAGATCCATCGTTTTGTTCAAGTGTAAAAGTTAAACTGTGGTAACGCTTTCTTCTTCTAAAGTTTGTTTTGTGGTGTCGTGTGTGTGTTGTTCACGGTGCTGTCCCACACACACTGAGCAGCATCACGCCCCCTGCTCAACACTATCTGATAGAACAGACTGGCGAACAGTGTCAAGCTCAACGGCGCTGAAGAAAATACGACTTCCGGTTAACACTTTCAAAATAAAGCTTTTGCTAACGGTGAACTTCCGTATCGACAATGTTTCATAACGAATAAAATAAAAGAGGAATCTGTAGTAAATAAGTGTACATTTATTGTTTTTCCAATAGTTGATGTAGCAGTACAAGTTGAAATTATGCAACAACTTTTAGTAACTGTAAATCAATAAAAAAAAAACGTAACTGGTCAAAGGTTTAATAAAACCGTATTAATTAAACTAATTTGACATAACATCTTCAAAACTAATATTGAAATAGGAAATCATTTCAAAATGAAAGCTATTGATGGACATGTTTTTGTACAACTTGTTCCAAAGTTAAAACTATTAATCAAGTATAATTTTGGAAAAAACAGATTTTTGCATATTTGCTGTTATATGCAAAAAACATCAATAACTTGTTGAGCTACCAATGGTGACACTAATTCAGTTGATTCTAAACTTTGAATGACTAATATCTGCCAATGGGCTGAATATTGATATCAACTCACTCCTATAGGCACACTATAAGACATTTTAGGTATAGTGGTTTATCCTCGGTGTATTTGTAGTAGCCTACTAAACAAAGTTAGTACTGGAGAGCTTTGTGTCCATATTCCAGTCAGGAATGTAAACTAGCATTTCAGTAGCCTACCTACTTTAAGATTAAGAAAGTAAATGACCTTCAGTTCAGAACCATTCTTGGGGTAAAATAATTTACTTCAGCTGCACTTTAGCAATCATGTTTCTATTTCTATGACCAGGAGATGGCAGTATTTGGCAGGACACAAGCCAGAAACAAGAACAAATACAAACTGTTTTAGGGATAAAAGAAATATGCATCCATCCAGTAGACCATTTCAACTTAACAAACATTCTAAATGTAGTCGACCCTAGCTTATTTCCTGTTGCAGCTGACAGGAAATAAACTGAGGTCTAAACTGTTCCCTAGCAACAGAATTCCAGTGAAACGGTATATACATTGTACATTGGCAGTAATAAGAATCACTTGCTACAGAATCGGTGTAAAGTAACATTTTCCGGTTGGTCATTTTGTCTTATAAACTTTTTGTTGCACCCCCCCATGGCAGTAGACTTTCAGAAGAACCTCTCGTCACACAGGGTCAGTTTCTTCCCAACTGCCATCCGCCTCTTCAACAAGACCCAAAAGCCCCCATAAGGACTTCATCGCCTAAGCATAGCCTGGGTAAACCTAGCCTCCATGTGACCCCCATGTACTACTACTATCAGTCACTCACAAAGCTCTGTCACTGTAACATACGTTACAGGCATAGTCTGTGATGTCATGAGAATCACTGCATTATTATTATAGTTGATCAAAGAGGAAAATGAAAAGCAAAATAACAAGAAGACACCTTCTGATTCATAGAAAAGATTTTATTGACCCATCAAC
Source organism: Poromitra crassiceps (assembly GCF_964638095.1). Taxonomy (NCBI): domain Eukaryota; kingdom Metazoa; phylum Chordata; class Actinopteri; order Beryciformes; family Melamphaidae; genus Poromitra; species Poromitra crassiceps. Next base: position 9,708,100 of record NC_139644.1, read on the forward strand.
AAAATGACTTTATTTACTTTGTTCGGGACAATTGAGTGTCCCATCTCAAACATCTTAAGAGGCTCCTTCCCTCATATTCACTTTATCCACAATTTTGCAGCGATCTGGAGAGAAGCCGAGAGACTAAATTAAAACATCTATCCTGCTGTTTGTTTATATACTCGAGTAGGGATTCCTTCCAGATTACGTCCGGTTTCCCAAGGTGTTATTTATCCACTGCTCATCTCTCATGAAACTACAAAATGTCTTGACTTTACAAATTGTAACCACCAACCACCAACCACTCTTATCATCATTTCTGTCTCGCGGTTGTGGAGGATGTTTGTAAAAACGTCTAACAAAGACATACTGGTGGCCATAGACATTTTGGGAAGCCCATCCCAGAGCAGTTCAGATGATGGGGGAGGAGACGAGCATGAGGAGGACAGGAATCTCTTAGACCAGAGAATGAGACGAGCGCCAATGCGGCCCCTAGCAAGGAGGATGGAAGGCACTGTGTGAGCGTTAGCGTTAGTGCTACATGCCTTTCCATTGGATGAGAACAGATTTAAAACACCAAAATGCAGTGACCAGACCCAACGTCACATGACCCATGACACACTGACGCACCTGGCCAGACCCAATGTCACATGACGCATGACACACTGACGCACCTGGCCAAACGGTACTTCATAGGCACTTTTGTCTAAGATCAACACGTACTGCACGGACACAGATACAGCAATTCATATTTGTACTTCTGAATGATTTTTTTTGAGGATACCATATTTAAAAAAACAACAACAATGCCAGTATTCTCCATGTTTAACAGCACACAAAACAAAGTTGGACAGGCAGGGTGCATCTCATTCACATTAGTTAGCTGCTTCTTGTACGAACAGTGAACTTTAGCTTGAAGACTCAAAACATTAGATCCTCGCAACAGCTTGAAATTGAACCTTGAACTTTGTTAGTTTTGAGATGTTAGACAAGATGCACCATGCAGAACCTGAATAAATGCTATTACACTTTGCAAGCTCCCCTCTCCTGAATACGCTCGACAACCTCTTCATGTAAATGGACAGTAAAGCTTGCGTTACAGTCAATGGTTACACCCATTGGTGCATTTTGGGGGGTGCAGTGCCCTCTGCTGTTTTTGCTAGATAATACAGTATTATTTGAACTGCTCTGACTTTAAAGCCCAAAATCACCGTGACTGAACTTTCAGCGAGTCCTCCTCATTGAGCTCATTCGCAGCATATATGGCACACTGTTTTAGAGAGAATGCTACTGTCTGAGCGGCAGTGTTCAGTTGTTACCCGGCCTGCGTGTGACTCGACAGGCAGAACACCATGAAAATCATAGTGGCAGATATTGGTAACCTTGCTGAGGAATTTAAGCCCATTACACCCCCTGGCACCTCAATGTGCGAGGCAGCTGGCAGTGGGCCGGACCGATCAGCATCCAGAGGCAGCTAGGGGCGGGATTTAGGTGTGACGATAGAGAGACGCGAGCACGTGATCAGGGGACCAAAATTAACTTTTTGTCCACCGGCCGAATGGCTAATGAAAGTTCAAATCTGACCAGCCACTCAGTAGATTTAGCATTGGGTTTTTTGTGTGGCTGGTGAGTGAAGCAAAGCAGATCCACCAGCCACTTGCATATTCTAGCAGCATTTGACTGGTGGCTGGTGCTAATTTTGGACTCTGTCCAGATGGTTCATCCAATCACCTGCCAGGTTTTTTTTTTTGAACGCGCCTGCCCTCCAATCACCTGCCAGGTATTTTTTTGAACGCGCCTGGCCTTTTCAAAACGGTCTCCAGAGACGACGCCATCCCAGACGGTTCTGTGTAACGAACTATCTGGCAGCGTCACGCTATGTGGCAACTGAGAACAGCCAACTCTACAAAAGCTACTGCTTATTCCAAGTTCCCTACCTAACAGCTTTCGTTCACACCATACGCCGAAGCAACGCTCAACCTAAGCTTAACCTAAGCTCAACCCACGCTGAACCCACACGTTTCATTTCGGCGTCCTTGCTAACAGGCGAAAGCCGTTCACACCAGCCGCGCGCTCGCCTTGCTCAAGGCACGCTCAAGCGATCGTTCACGATTCACTCCTATTTTCCAAGCGTGACGCGTGAAGCTGCCAGGCATGAAGTCCATGGGAGTTGTGGGCGGGTTCAAGGCGCTGAGCAAAAGAGAAGGCTTCTTGTGTAGACCCGACCGGTTCAGCGTCAGCTCAGCTTGAGCCTGCCTCAAGTGTCAGTTCTGCTTAATTATGTTAAGCGCCGCCAGGTGTGAACAAAGGCTAAAGCTGAGCTTCTGAGCACTCCGGTTGAGACTGCTGCTGAAACTGTAAATACAACTGGAGTGATCTGGAGTAAATACACCTCGCCTACAGCAGGCAAGGACTCCCTCAACATTTCCTGCATCGGCAGAGGTTTCATTAAGGCTAGCTGAGCAAATCAACAGTTTCAATTCCAGCTGGAATTGATATTACCAACAAAAGTAGTACAACTTCAAAGTGGCTTTTTATGCAGATTATCAATATGTGCAATAATACTATTTGGTGGCGAGTCTTATCATTGAGTGCTTCTAATGATGAGTGCCAATTTGAGTACTGGTGACATTTACAGCTTTGGCTAGACCATTGGATCCTATAGAAAACTGAGGAAGATACTTTTTTTTTAACCGTTTATATATATATATATATATATATATATATATATACGTATATATATATATATATAATATATATATATATATTAACATCTCTTTTTATATATATATATATATATATATATATATATATATATATATATATATATATATAAAAAGAGATGTTAATCACTTCTGTTTTCAGTGTCCTTGTACAGATACTTGGCGGTTAGCACTGGTGACCCTCAACAGAACCCCTACTGTTATTGCTGCACCTACTGCGTATGACACAAACCGTTACGCGCATGGGACAGTAGGCACGTTAAGACTACACACAAGCCCTCGCAACGAGTTTAAACCTCTTCCACTGGCTGAATGTGTCATAACTCAATAACTACCCCTTTGTACAGCTAAAGATGAACCTCCCCTCCTCCATTTCCACATAAGTTCACGTAAGAGAAAGCAGCTCAGCGAGATCGTTAAGGTGATTAAGCCCTCTGTGTCGGCCCACAATGCAACAGGGGCTTCCCTGTATTACCTTCCACCCTAAACATGCAATCAGTCAATTAATTCCCCCCCTCTGCCCTCCTATAGAAGCTGCAGCGACATACAGATATTCCATCTCATGTTGAAAAGCACAGTGGTGGCAGGTCCACGCCCCCATAGGCTCCGCCTCCTTTATCTCAAACCCCCTCGCTCTGGGCAGCAGCCATCTTATGGAGCCAGACGGGGGGGGGGGGGGGGGGGGAGGAGGAGGGCCTTGTCAGACGCATTCCTTCCTTCAGGGACTCCCAAAAGAAGCAAACAAAAAGAAACCCAGTGAGAGGTGTCGCTCTGCGCGTGAGTTAACCGAGTCACCGCTGGAGGTGGGGTGGAGCGGGGTCGTATGGTATTTGGTGGCGGATGCAAGGTCACCGGGAGGAGCTGCGCTCCTTGCTGACGCAGTCGTCCTGGGTGGTGGTGTCCCCGTTGGCCGTCGTGCCACAGGTCCTTCTCTTTTTCCTGCGGTGTGTCATGGCGTCCCCCTCGGAGCCCGAGCCCGCCTGCAGGGAACACAGTGTACAGTGGGCAAAGTGTGAACTACCCGCCGGGTCCTGTTTGAACACCTGTTGCCGGCACTAAGATTGAGTGTCCCGGCTGAGAGGGGTGTGTTCCTGCATAGAGGAAGTTGTTTTAAAGGCACGGCTCTTATCCTGTCACCTACCCCCCCCCCCCTCCTCCTCTTCAGCTCCCCTACTTTTTCTTTCTTTCTTTTATTGTGATTACATAAGAAAAAAGAACAATCCGACTTTTCAATTACTTTCTTTAAGTGGTGGTGAAAACCATCTCATGCAATCAATGTGTTTAAAAACAAGCTGTATTTCCAGACGAAAAGTGTATATTTGAAAAGTGACCCATGTGTCCCTGCTTCCCTGACTTCCCCAGCCAGAGAATTGATCAAATCCCCTGACTCTCCCTGTCTGAAATACACCTTTACAATGTCCAAGATATTCCAGAAATGCCATAATCATTGGGAACTCTGGATCTTTTTTTTTATTATCTTGTGTGAATGAAACCCTGGAGCAGTGGTTCCCAAACTTTTTTCACGTCAAGGACCCCTAAACTGACACAAATTAGACTACGGGACCCCTATCTGATATGATTTTGTCCTCCCTCATCTGATAAGATTTTTGCTTTTAGACCTTTTAGTACAGAAAGTGTATGAAACCCATGACCAAGACAGTCATACATTCTGTCATTGCGTTACATTATGGATGGAATTATAGTGAAAATACATTCTTCCCCTTTTTGCTGGAACCCCCCCCAGGACCCCTGGGGGCCCCCGGACCGCACTTTGTGAACCACTGCCCTAGAGAGTTTTACTGTGTTTTGCTTGCTACTAACACTAAGGATACAAATAAACCATTTTGCCTTTAACGAGAACCCCCCTAAGTGTGAGTGAAGGGGTGAACCACCATCATCTGAAAATGCCACAAGACACATAACACGCAGGAAACCCAAGAAGGTCACTTCTATATTTCACTGGCCCAGGCCACCAGCTTAAAGGAAACACTAGATTTATTTTGGGCCCGGCCAAATCACATGTTTTGGGTCCATCGGTACAGCGTCTACTTGTGTATTTGTACCTAAATCATGTTAGTTTAAACGATTAGTTGATCGACAGAAAATTCATCGCCAACTATTTTATTAAAAATATTTTCTGGTTGTTTAGTCTTCTATGACAGTGAACTGATTATCTTTCAGGATAAAAGAAGACATTTGAGGATCTTGGGCTTTGGGGAAAAAGCGATCAACATTTTCCACCATATTATAGACCAGATGACAATCGATTAGTTGAGAAAATAATCGCAAGATTAATCTATAATTAAAATAATCATTAGTTCCAGCCCTAAATCAATGATACTAATTTCTTGCCCCACACGTTCTGAACATGCGCATTTGAGCAATTGTGCGCTTTGAGAAACTTGTGTCCACTTCCTTATGTCTCTGCTTCATCAATGATCTTTGTTTATGCACGTAGATACCTCCCTCTGCGTGCATGTGTTTGTGTGTGAAGGGGACATCATCACGTACGTCAGAGTCCGAGTCAGATGAGGAGGAAGAGGAGGAGGAGGAAGAGTCGCTGGAGCTGTCGGAGGCGATACCAGTTGCCTCCTGCAGGTCCACTTTGTCTGCCAGCGTTGCCATGTCCGGCCGCTCCTGCTTCAAAATGCTGAGGAGACAAACACACAGCGAGGATTTGATCTAAGCCCACCAATCACAAAGCACCATTCAATACAATCACTCGCACAGGACCTGGTTTTGAAATCAAAACTCAGGCCCTAAGCCATTCAAAACTAAAGGCATTCATTGGTCCCAATCATGCCATGCTAGCTTGTCGGGAAGGGGCTCCAAATGTAGGCTACATTTTGGTGAGGGAAAAACTATTTCAAAGGGGTCCTTTGACCTCTCACCTCAAGATATCTGAATGAAAATGCATTCAATGGGTCCCACGAGTCTCCCCACAACAGATAAGGTAGCATTTTTCACAGCCTAAATAGCATTAATAGCTTGCGGATAGATTTTTTCCGTTGTTGCTCATCACAGTTTGTCTCAACAAATGTGTGATGCACGCAAATACTTCTGATGAGTAAGGAGGAGAAAATGCTGGCCATCTGGCTTTGGGTATTTTGTCTCAATTTTTCTATGTGGATGGATGGATTTTTATAGGGAAATAGTCTCGTGTGTTGAGTTGTGATTAAGGGGTTGGGTGGGCCCAGGACGATTTTCAGGCTTCAAAGTTCAAAGTTCTATTTCTGCATTCTAAGTTTGGGAACCCCTGCTGTATAGTTCACAACTTTGTTTTGGCAACAAATTATTTGAATGACCTCAAATTGTGTTTTTTTCTCCGCTAAGGACGACTGAGAAGCAACTATTCTGTGCGGTTCATATGATTAGAGTCCTTACCGATACCACTTCCTGGAGAGTTTGGGGCGTCCTCGGACGGTCTTGTGCCACACGATGGGGAAGTTGGTCGTGCTGGCAAAGTTCTGCGTGATGGCGATCGTCGTGTCCAAGTTGAGAACGACGTGCCACCAACCGCCTGGAGACACACAATACGTTACCATTAAGCAAACTAAGCCACCAACCGCCTGGAGACACACAATACGTTACCATTAAGCAAACTAAGCCACCAACCGCCTGGAGACACACAATACGTTAGCATTAAGCAAACTAAGCCACCAACCGCCTGGACACACAATACGTTACCATTACGCAAACTAAGCCACCATACTGGCGGGGCGGCTGTAGCTCAGCTTTGGATAAAAGAGGTCGGTGGTTCGATTCCCGCCTCCTCACTCCAATGTCAAAGTGTCCTTGGGCAAGATACGGAACCCCAAATTGCTCCCGCTGGTGTGCCAGCACCCTGCACATTTCTACCTAGCTGGTTCCAGTGTTAAAACTGTTGGCTGCATATGATTATATGACACTTCTGCTTAATTTGTATTTCTACTGGATTTTTCTTTGCAGTACCCGGCTACAACAGCCCAATTTGCCCACGAGGATCATTAAGCTCCATCTCACCTTGAAAGCTTTCTAAAGACAGCAGATCCTAACTAATATCTCCATCTCACCTTGAAAGCTTTCTAAAGACAGCAGATCCTAACTAATATCTCCATCTCACCTTAAAAGCTTTCTAAAGACAGCAGATCCTAACTAATATCTCCATCTCCTCTTGAAAGCTTTCTAAAGACAACAGATCCTAACTAATATCTCCATCTCACCTTAAAAGCTTTCTAAAGACAGCAGATCCTAACTAATATCTCCATCTCCTCTTGAAAGCTTTCTAAAGACAGCAGATCCTAACTAATATCTCCATCTCACCTTAAAAGCTTTCTAAAGACAGCAGATCCTAACTAATATCTCCATCTCCTCTTGAAAGCTTTCTAAAGACAGCAGATCCTAACTAATATCTCCATCTCCTCTTAAAAGCTTTCTAAAGACAGCAGATCCTAACTAATATCTCCATCTCACCTTAAAAGCTTTCTAAAGACAGCAGATCCTAACTAATGTCTCCATCTCCTCTTGAAAGCTTTCTAAAGACAGCAGATCCTAACTAATATCTCCATCTCACCTTAAAAGCTTTCTAAAGACAGCAGATCCTAACTAATATCTCCATCTCACCTTAAAAGCTTTCTAAAGACAGCAGATCCTAACTAATATCTCCATCTCCTCTTGAAAGCTTTCTAAAGACAGCAGATCCTAACTAATGTCTCCATCTCACCTTGAAAGCTTTCTAAAGACAGCAGATCCTAACTAATATCTCCATCTCACCTTAAAAGCTTTCTAAAGACAGCAGATCCTAACTAATATCTCCATCTCCTCTTGAAAGCTTTCTAAAGACAGCAGATCCTAACTAATGTCTCCATCTCACCTTGAAAGCTTTCTAAAGACAGCAGATCCTAACTAATATCTCCATCTCCTCTTGAAAGCTTTCTAAAGACAGCAGATCCTAACTAATATCTCCATCTCACCTTAAAAGCTTTCTAAAGACAGCAGATCCTAACTAATATCTCCATCTCCTCTTGAAAGCTTTCTAAAGACAGCAGATCCTAACTAATGTCTCCATCTCACCTTGAAAGCTTTCTAAAGACAACAGATCCTAACTAATATCTCCATCTCACCTTAAAAGCTTTCTAAAGACAGCAGATCCTAACTAATATCTCCATCTCACCTTAAAAGCTTTCTAAAGACAGCAGATCCTAACTAATATCTCCATCTCCTCTTGAAAGCTTTCTAAAGACAGCAGATCCTAACTAATATCTCCATCTCACCTTAAAAGCTTTCTAAAGACAGCAGATCCTAACTAATATCTCCATCTCACCTTAAAAGCTTTCTAAAGACAACAGATCCTAACTAATGTCTCCATCTCCTCTTGAAAGCTTTCTAAAGAGAGCAGATCCTAACTAATGTCTCCATCTCACCTTAAAAGCTTTCTAAAGACAGCAGATCCTAACTAATGTCTCCATCTCACCTTGAAAGCTTTCTAAAGACAACAGATCCTAACTAATATCTCCATCTCACCTTAAAAGCTTTCTAAAGACAGCAGATCCTAACTAATGTCTCCATCTCCTCTTGAAAGCTTTCTAAAGACAGCAGATCCTAACTAATATCTCCATCTCCTCTTGAAAGCTTTCTAAAGACAGCAGATCCTAACTAATATCTCCATCTCACCTTAAAAGCTTTCTAAAGACAGCAGATCCTAACTAATGTCTCCATCTCACCTTAAAAGCTTTCTAAAGACAGCAGATCCTAACTAATATCTCCATCTCACCTTAAAAGCTTTCTAAAGACAGCAGATCCTAACTAATATCTCCATCTCCTCTTGAAAGCTTTCTAAAGACAGCAGATCCTAACTAATATCTCCATCTCACCTTAAAAGCTTTCTAAAGACAGCAGATCCTAACTAATGTCTCCATCTCACCTTAAAAGCTTTCTAAAGACAGCAGATCCTAACTAATGTCTCCATCTCACCTTGAAAGCTTTCTAAAGACAGCAGATCCTAACTAATATCTCCATCTCACCTTAAAAGCTTTCTAAAGACAGCAGATCCTAACTAATATCTCCATCTCACCTTAAAAGCTTTCTAAAGACAGCAGATCCTAACTAATATCTCCATCTCCTCTTGAAAGCTTTCTAAAGACAGCAGATCCTAACTAATATCTCCATCTCACCTTAAAAGCTTTCTAAAGACAGCAGATCCTAACTAATATCTCCATCTCCTCTTGAAAGCTTTCTAAAGACAGCAGATCCTAACTAATGTCTCCATCTCCTCTTGAAAGCTTTCTAAAGACAGCAGATCCTAACTAATATCTCCATCTCACCTTAAAAGCTTTCTAAAGACAGCAGATCCTAACTAATGTCTCCATCTCCTCTTGAAAGCTTTCTAAAGACAGCAGATCCTAACTAATATCTCCATCTCCTCTTGAAAGCTTTCTAAAGACAGCAGATCCTAACTAATATCTCCATCTCACCTTAAAAGCTTTCTAAAGACAGCAGATCCTAACTAATGTCTCCATCTCACCTTAAAAGCTTTCTAAAGACAGCAGATCCTAACTAATATCTCCATCTCACCTTGAAAGCTTTCTAAAGACAGCAGATCCTAACTAATATCTCCATCTCACCTTAAAAGCTTTCTAAAGACAGCAGATCCTAACTAATATCTCCATCTCACCTTAAAAGCTTTCTAAAGACAGCAGATCCTAACTAATATCTCCATCTCCTCTTGAAAGCTTTCTAAAGACAGCAGATCCTAACTAATGTCTCCATCTCACCTTGAAAGCTTTCTAAAGACAGCAGATCCTAACTAATATCTCCATCTCACCTTAAAAGCTTTCTAAAGACAGCAGATCCTAACTAATATCTCCATCTCACCTTAAAAGCTTTCTAAAGACAGCAGATCCTAACTAATATCTCCATCTCCTCTTGAAAGCTTTCTAAAGACAGCAGATCCTAACTAATATCTCCATCTCACCTTAAAAGCTTTCTAAAGACAGCAGATCCTAACTAATATCTCCATCTCCTCTTGAAAGCTTTCTAAAGACAGCAGATCCTAACTAATGTCTCCATCTCCTCTTGAAAGCTTTCTAAAGACAGCAGATCCTAACTAATATCTCCATCTCACCTTGAAAGCTTTCTAAAGACAGCAGATCCTAACTAATATCTCCATCTCACCTTAAAAGCTTTCTAAAGACAGCAGATCCTAACTAATATCTCCATCTCCTCTTGAAAGCTTTCTAAAGACAGCAGATCCTAACTAATATCTCCATCTCACCTTAAAAGCTTTCTAAAGACAGCAGATCCTAACTAATGTCTCCATCTCACCTTAAAAGCTTTCTAAAGACAGCAGATCCTAACTAATATCTCCATCTCCTCTTGAAAGCTTTCTAAAGACAGCAGATCCTAACTAATGTCTCCATCTCACCTTGAAAGCTTTCTAAAGACAGCAGATCCTAACTAATATCTCCATCTCACCTTAAAAGCTTTCTAAAGACAGCAGATCCTAACTAATATCTCCATCTCACCTTAAAAGCTTTCTAAAGACAGCAGATCCTAACTAATATCTCCATCTCCTCTTGAAAGCTTTCTAAAGACAGCAGATCCTAACTAATATCTCCATCTCACCTTAAAAGCTTTCTAAAGACAGCAGATCCTAACTAATATCTCCATCTCACCTTAAAAGCTTTCTAAAGACAACAGATCCTAACTAATGTCTCCATCTCATCTTGAAAGCTTTCTAAAGACAGCAGATCCTAACTAATATCTCCATCTCACCTTAAAAGCTTTCTAAAGACAGCAGATCCTAACTAATATCTCCATCTCACCTTAAAAGCTTTCTAAAGACAGCAGATCCTAACTAATATCTCCATCTCCTCTTGAAAGCTTTCTAAAGACAGCAGATCCTAACTAATATCTCCATCTCCTCTTGAAAGCTTTCTAAAGACAGCAGATCCTAACTAATATCTCCATCTCCTCTTGAAAGCTTTCTAAAGACAGCAGATCCTAACTAATATCTCCATCTCCTCTTGAAAGCTTTCTAAAGACAGCAGATCCTAACTAATATCTCCATCTCCTCTTGAAAGCTTTCTAAAGACAGCAGATCCTAACTAATATCTCCATCTCACCTTGAAAGCTTTCTAAAGACAACAGATCCTAACTAATATCTCCATCTCACCTTAAAAGCTTTCTAAAGACAGCAGATCCTAACTAATATCTCCATCTCCTCTTGAAAGCTTTCTAAAGACAGCAGATCCTAACTAATATCTCCATCTCCTCTTGAAAGCTTTCTAAAGACAGCAGATCCTAACTAATATCTCCATCTCCTCTTGAAAGCTTTCTAAAGACAGCAGATCCTAACTAATATCTCCATCTCCTCTTGAAAGCTTTCTAAAGACAGCAGATCCTAACTAATGTCTCCATCTCACCTTGAAAGCTTTCTAAAGACAGCAGATCCTAACTAATGTCTCCATCTCACCTTGAAAGCTTTCTAAAGACAGCAGATCCTAACTAATATCTCCATCTCACCTTAAAAGCTTTCTAAAGACAGCAGATCCTAACTAATATCTCCATCTCCTCTTGAAAGCTTTCTAAAGACAGCAGATCCTAACTAATGTCTCCATCTCACCTTGAAAGCTTTCTAAAGACAGCAGATCCTAACTAATATCTCCATCTCACCTTGAAAGCTTTCTAAAGACAGCAGATCCTAACTAATATCTCCATCTCACCTTGAAAGCTTTCTAAAGACAGCAGATCCTAACTAATATCTCCATCTCACCTTAAAAGCTTTCTAAAGACAGCAGATCCTAACTAATATCTCCATCTCACCTTAAAAGCTTTCTAAAGACAGCAGATCCTAACTAATATCTCCATCTCACCTTAAAAGCTTTCTAAAGACAGCAGATCCTAACTAATATCTCCATCTCACCTTAAAAGCTTTCTAAAGACAGCAGATCCTAACTAATGTCTCCATCTCACCTTGAAAGCTTTCTAAAGACAGCAGATCCTAACTAATATCTCCATCTCACCTTGAAAGCTTTCTAAAGACAGCAGATCCTAACTAATATCTCCATCTCACCTTAAAAGCTTTCTAAAGACAGCAGATCCTAACTAATATCTCCATCTCACCTTAAAAGCTTTCTAAAGACAGCAGATCCTAACTAATATCTCCATCTCACCTTAAAAGCTTTCTAAAGACAGCAGATCCTAACTAATATCTCCATCTCACCTTGAAAGCTTTCTAAAGACAGCAGATCCTAACTAATATCTCCATCTCACCTTAAAAGCTTTCTAAAGACAGCAGATCCTAACTAATATCTCCATCTCACCTTAAAAGCTTTCTAAAGACAGCAGATCCTAACTAATATCTCCATCTCACCTTAAAAGCTTTCTAAAGACAGCAGATCCTAACTAATATCTCCATCTCACCTTAAAAGCTTTCTAAAGACAGCAGATCCTAACTAATATCTCCATCTCCTCTTGAAAGCTTTCTAAAGACAGCAGATCCTAACTAATATCTCCATCTCACCTTAAAAGCTTTCTAAAGACAGCAGATCCTAACTAATATCTCCATCTCACCTTAAAAGCTTTCTAAAGACAGCAGATCCTAACTAATGTCTCCATCTCCTCTTGAAAGCTTTCTAAAGACAGCAGATCCTAACTAATATCTCCATCTCACCTTAAAAGCTTTCTAAAGACAGCAGATCCTAACTAATATCTCCATCTCCTCTTAAAAGCTTTCTAAAGACAGCAGATCCTAACTAATATCTCCATCTCCTCTTGAAAGCTTTCTAAAGACAGCAGATCCTAACTAATATCTCCATCTCACCTTAAAAGCTTTCTAAAGACAGCAGATCCTAACTAATATCTCCATCTCACCTTGAAAGCTTTCTAAAGACAGCAGATCCTAACTAATATCTCCATCTCACCTTAAAAGCTTTCTAAAGACAGCAGATCCTAACTAATATCTCCATCTCCTCTTGAAAGCTTTCTAAAGACAGCAGATCCTAACTAATATCTCCATCTCCTCTTGAAAGCTTTCTAAAGACAACAGATCCTAACTAATATCTCCATCTCACCTTAAAAGCTTTCTAAAGACAGCAGATCCTAACTAATGTCTCCATCTCACCTTAAAAGCTTTCTAAAGACAGCAGATCCTAACTAATATCTCCATCTCCTCTTGAAAGCTTTCTAAAGACAGCAGATCCTAACTAATATCTCCATCTCCTCTTGAAAGCTTTCTAAAGACAGCAGATCCTAACTAATATCTCCATCTCACCTTAAAAGCTTTCTAAAGACAGCAGATCCTAACTAATGTCTCCATCTCCTCTTAAAAGCTTTCTAAAGACAACAGATCCTAACTAATGTCTCCATCTCCTCTTAAAAGCTTTCTAAAGACAACAGATCCTAACTAATGTCTCCATCTCCTCTTAAAAGCTTTCTAAAGACAACAGATCCTAACTAATGTCTCCATCTCCTCTTGAAAGCTTTCTAAAGACAGCAGATCCTAACTAATATCTCCATCTCACCTTGAAAGCTTTCTAAAGACAGCAGATCCTAACTAATGTCTCCATCTCACCTTGAAAGCTTTCTAAAGACAGCAGATCCTAACTAATATCTCCAACTCACCTTGAAAGCTTTCTAAAGACAGCAGATCCTAACTAATATCTCCATCTCACCTTGAAAGCTTTCTAAAGACAGCAGATCCTAACTAATATCTCCAACTCACCTTGAAAGCTTTCTAAAGACAGCAGATCCTAACTAATATCTCCATCTCACCTTGAAAGCTTTCTAAAGACAACAGATCCTAACTAATATCTCCATCTCCTCTTGAAAGCTTTCTAAAGACAACAGATCCTAACTAATATCTCCATCTCACCTTAAAAGCTTTCTAAAGACAGCAGATCCTAACTAATATCTCCATCTCACCTTGAAAGCTTTCTAAAGACAGCAGATCCTAACTAATATCTCAATCTCATCTTGAAAGCTTTCTAAAGACAGCAGATCCTATTCACTGGACAATAGTGACCAAGAAGTTTAAGACGAACACGATCATGAAAAACGGCCTCCTCACTGACCAGGGACAAAGACGGTCTCCCCGGCTCTTTGCAGGATCTCCAGGGGTCTGAACTCCGGGGGCCAGTTTGGCTGCTGGGTGCGGGGGTAAACCACGGTGAACCAGGTGATGGCCTCGTCCTGCTGGTTGCCTCCGTCATCCCTGGTCACCTTGATCAGCTCGCGGGGCGTGTGGGTGGGGAAGAGGCACCAGCGCTTGTGCCCCTGAACCAAGGCGTTCCAGGCGCTGGTGCCCAGTGGGTCGATGTGGATGCCGGTGCCGGAGCGGGCCGGGCCCATTACAAACCATCTGCAGTGGAGAAAAGATGATGATAACTGTGTGTTCACACTGTCAGCAGCAACACATTCAGCAAGTCTTTGTCTGTTTCATGAACCACAGTTCAAGTGCAAAATGGAAGAGAAGTTGACTACAGACTTTCAAAGTCCCAGTTATCTACACCTTGTATTTGACAGAGTATTACAATGAGGAAGCTTGGAGAACAGTTGCATCCATAATGGTCGATGGTAAGCTCTGAAGTCATTTTATTGATTTTTGGAAGTTATTTCCATTTAATGCTACGGAATTAGCATTTAGGGGGGTGACTACGCATGACAGTAAGCACGATCAATATAAGTTTAAGTGTATAGTCCGGTTTATCCTGAACACATATCTTGGACATATTTTGCTAACTGTACTTTTGCCAAATTTGCCTTGTCAACTTTGTACTTTGCCAGACTTGTCTGTTAAAGGAACAGCTCACCCTAAAATCCAAACTAACTTTCATCCAAACATGAAACTGCTCACAACAAACTATGTGCATTATTTTGAGTAACCGGGTCATGATTTCTGGAAAGACAATGCTGTTGAGTTTTTCAAATGTATTTTTTTGGTGCTTCGAGCACTACAAGCCCAGTGCCATCCAGTTCCACTGTATTCAAGAGAAGGCAGACATCTCTGCGGCCGATATCTCCAAAACTCAGGCAACTATCCCAAAACCATATAGATGGATAAATAGCACTACAGGTGAGAGGAAAAATATATATTTTGGATTTTAGGGTGAGCTGTCCCTTTAATACACTGTTCATATCTTGTATATTATGTTGTAATTTAATTTGGATTTATTGTGTTGTCTATGTATCTCATGTAACTTATACACCAACTACACAAAGTCAATTTCCTTGTATGTGCAAACATACTTTAGCCGAATAAACATAATTGACTCTGGAGCAATGTGTTTCCACAGTACCACCATTTTTTCAGACAGTCATTTCAACGTACAACAAATAGGAGAGTTTCACCTTGAAAAGCTTGTTTTGAGTCGGTGTGTGTAGTCAGAGCTGTCCTGATTTCAAATATATCATGTCATTATCAGAACTTATGGAGCAACATGTTTTTACAGCACCCCAAGTATTAGAAAGAAAGCTATTTGAACAAATGTGGGACTTGAACTTTGAAATTCTCTAAAATGACACAGTAAAATGCGAGTATTTTAGTATGTTTGGGCTTGTATTTGTGCTGAACTCAAATATAGCAGGCCTTTCGGGGGTGGTTTGGGCCTTTAGGGGGTGGCTCTTTGGGTTTAGCTCTTCAAAACAAGGTAATGTTATAAGAGGAAATACCAAAGTACAAACTTGAATCAGAAAAGTGCAACCCATCATCCAAGTTTCTCACGGGAGGTAGGGAGAGCATAGGAAGACGAGAGAAAATACGCAAGATGGCAAAACAAAACACTGGTGCTTATCAAAAATAAGCCTACAAAAAAAAAATCATTAAATCTACAACTAAACAGCTGCGTGCCATGCATCACTGCCGTGTTAATTCCCCAAAGAGTTAGAAATCCATCCAAACCTGTAGGGCGGCCTGCGCTTCTCGCCTGCAAACTGGAACAGGTCGTCCCTGAAGAAGAGGGGCACCTGGTAGTCCTCCAGCAGCTTGCGGCGCTTGGCGTGCTCACCGTAGCTGCTGTCAAAGATGTACAGGGGGCTGTCGTCCCTCGTGGACTCCAGGTACTCCACGTAGTACTTCATCTTCATCTTCACAGAGTAGCCGTCGTTGTCCTCCCCGCACTTGAATTTCTGGTTGCGGTACTTGCGTTTGAGGCGCTCCAGGGTCCATTTTTCTCGCGCGGGCCAGTTTTCCTGGCAGTTCTGCAGGACAACAGGCTTATAGGGCCTCTCAAAGCGCTGGATGAACTCTTCAGGAGTGAGTCGCAGCGTGTCCACACGCTCCACGTTGTCCTGGCAACACAGCATATATCAATGCGTTATTACACTAACAGGTGTGTGTGTGTGTGTGTGTGTGTGTGTGTGTGTGTGTTTGAAAAAGACATGCTTGGATTGAGGAATGTTGGTTGGTAGGGTGACATTTATTTTATTTTATTTACAAACACTCTTTCCAAGCTCAGGGCACAAACAAACAGAAGAGAGTGGTGTTATTTCTCAACCCGCTTTACTTGGAATGTAAAGGATATTATTAACCGCCAAAGCACACACACAGACGACCCCTTCTTAAATATATTGTGACAATATCAAACCTTCTAAGCTGCTCAGCAGCACTGCCCAAAACCAGACAAAGGACTAGCTGCACAAGACGTCACTGCTCAGTGCTCATAGTAAGTAGAAATGAGCTGACGGACCAATGACCTTATTTCTGGAAGCAAATGTGTCTAAACTGACATCAAGTTAAACTGAAACAAACAAAAATCTGAGTGACAAGGGCCAATATACGTAGCCAATGCAAAGTAACGTTAGCCCAAGATTGAAACTTTAGCCAGTAACTGAAACTGTCAAATTGCTGTCATGTTACAAATTGCAATTAGATTGGAGGGACAATGTGTGTGGGACAAAATGCATCACTGATTAATGATGTCAGTTACTAATTGAGTTCAACAATCACTGGATGTGCCATGTCAATCAAATATCAACTTTTGGAATGTTTTCACATCACAATGAAGTATAAATTCATGAGGCAACCCGATTATGAGTAAAATCACTCTGTAGCCTATGTGTATATATGCACACACACACACACACACACATATATATGAGTTAATTGTGAGTTAATTAATATGCATCCATTTTAATTATACTTCATGTAAACCACTTTGAATCACCTGTGTATGAAATATGCTACACAAATAAACTTGATTGCCTTGCCTATGAGGGATCACTGACCTAAATAACAGGAGGGATGTACTTTTTTCGGTAAGCAAGGTAGTGGCACAAGTTATTAAGGTCTAGCGTTACATTTTGTAACATAGTTTGGCGTGACATTCTCCTCACACAGGTGTGAGGCGCATGTATCCAGGCTAACGTTAGCTGCCGTGCCTGCCTACGTGACCAACTGCACCTACAGGGTTGTGCAACAACGTGAAACGTTAGCTAGCAGCTAGGCTAGTTTAGCATGAAAGCTACATTGACAGTTACCTTTACTGTCCGGTGCGACAGGTCGAAAGTCTCACAATAATCATGCTTTGTCCAGTCTACTGAATCCTTCAACTCAGGTCTGGCGCTCCGTTTCGCCTCTTTAATCCTCTTCTTACTCTTATGATTCATTCCTCCTAAATAAAATGTGTGAGTTATCGTTGTCCTGCTGTGGTTAGCTCTCTAGCTAAACTGGGCTTTCTAGAGAAACACATTCGCTAGCCTGTCCTGCACTGGCTTGCTACCCAGCTAGCTCTGTTGTTCTGACAGGCTAGCTTCAGCTATTTGATAAGACAACAAAATTAGAAGTAGCCTACTGTGTTAAAATACGTATTCAGAGCTATATGAATAAGTATAAGTGCACGTTTGCGCCAGCCTGATCAGTAAAATTGGATAAACAGCAAACATGAGCAGCTAGTTAGCTGACGGAAATGCAATTGCAACTAAACTTGATTGTCAACACGAGAACCCGCCCCTGCAGTACAGAAAGCCAGCTCATTGGCCACCGTCGTGCGAGAACGAAAGGAGAATGAAATGGGTCTTCCCGCCAGGTATATTACATAGATTTCATTTGCTGTTCCCCACGTCCCTCTAATCCTTTTGGTTGACTGGGAAAGGAAGATGTAACCGGAAGATGGTTTGTTTTGTGAAGTCTCTTGACTTGTTAGACATAATATTAACACTAGATGCGAGGCAATGGACCACAGTGGAGCCGAAATACCTAATATAGCTTACAAAGCCTTCACATTTGAAGCAAATGAGAACACATCGCAGTCACTTACAGTCTCCATACCCGAGGTTTGTTGTGGTTTAAATGCATATTCTGGATGTAGCTGTAGCTGCCTGCAATTCAAAATGTATGATCTACACATTATCACATAAGTAACTGCTGCATGCATTGGATGTACTGTAGGCCTACCATATGATGCACTATTTCATGGTTTGCTTGTAAATTATTTCTCATAACTTTGATCCATCATCTCAGGTACTTGATCCACAATATGGCATGTATGTCTGGCCCTGTGCGGTGGTGCTGGCACAGTATCTATGGACACACAGAGAGGAGCTGAGACAGAAGACAGTACTGGAGGTGGGATGAAGCACATTTCTGTTCACAATATGATAAACTGAGTTCAGCCGCCGTTTTGAAAATTGACTTGTGCCACAACTCCCTGATGAACACTTGGGGATGTTTCTTCTCAGATCGGTGCAGGTGTGAGTCTACCAGGTGTGGTGGCTGCAAAGTCTGGGGCCAAAGTGATCCTGTCTGACAGCATGGAGCTTCCACACTGTCTGGAGAACTGCAGGTGGAGCTGTGAAGTCAACAGGCTGTCCCATGTGCAGGTGTTGGGGCTGACCTGGGGCGAGATCTCACCCGATCTTGTTCTGCTTCCTACACTGGACATTATCCTGGGATCAGATGTTTTCTATGAGCCAGAAGGTTACTTTCTGCAGCAACATAAAGTTCATGAACAACCTTCTGTATTATGCAGAATACAATATTATACAGTATAAATTACAGGCATGGGACCATGCTCATATAAAACCAACTAAAAATGTTTAACCTGTTTCAGATTTTGAACATGTTCTTGTGACCATCACTTTCCTACTGAGGAAAAACCCCAAGGCCCAGTTTTGGACAACATACCAAGAAAGAAGGTACACTTGGTTTCTTCTTTGAATCTTTATCCAGGGAAACTCAGCTGGGCACCCTGCAACCAAGCACCGATATATCGGCAGTATATCGGTATTGGCCGATATTGCCTTGTTGACTGCAATTGGCCTATCTGCAAAAAAGATGGCATTCACCATGCATTGCAATATTTAGCCTCATCAGTTTGGTCACATTGTATGATTTAATTTATGCTCATTCAACAATAGTATGTTGAAGTGCTCAAAAGACTTTAAAACGGGTCAGTTATTTGTTTATAATGATTTCTTTGTTTCCCTGTCAAAAAAGGCGTAATAAAAAACATTGGTATCTGGCCAGAATGTTGCAATCGGTGCATACCTGCAACATATTGTTTCACGTATAACCAGTCTCCTCCTGTCCACTGAGTAGTTGAAGTTGTTGCATTCACTCTCTCCACCCATGTCTTAAACTAAGAGTGATTTGGGATCCATTCATAATGGGTTCTATACCATTGTAACCAGCTACATCTCCCCTTCCTGTTTCAGTGCAGACTGGTCCATTGAAGCGTTGCTCCACAGGTGGAAGCTGCGGTGTGTCGACGTTCCACTGGAAAGATTCCACGCCAACAAAGCTCAGCTGGCTGGATCGACGCTGCCAGGCAGCCACACTGTGCAAATGATGATCATCACACTGAAGACAGAGGATCAGCGAGACGAGATGCCACCCACACTTCCCTTACTTGGACTGACGACCTCAAAGTGTGTTTGATTCAGTTATGTCTCATGCAATTTCCAGTCAGATTTAGGAATGTCTGACACTTGCAGCCCAAATACACTGCAGCATGCTTTTAATGCAGCTTTATTTAACGAATTGCGTTGCTGTGATGTTTAACAATTTGAAGTAGGAACCTACCAGTAAGGTTTTCGTTGCATTATATACACTGTGTGTATCGCAGTACATATGACAAATAATTTTCAAACTGCAAAATCTGAGTAATAAAAACATGAAACAATTTTAGACAAAACACCAAGTCTTTAATGAAATTCTCATTGATCTGAAGAAGAAAAAGGGGTAAAGAATGCAATATGGGCGAAACATGAAGCACTAGTTCGGTTAGAATTGTTTTTTAAAATGCCATACACTTGACATACAAATTACCATTATGGAAAAAATAAAAATCATACTACAGATGGTGAAATTGATGCAACCATACCATTGGTAGTCACAGGAGCATTCTGGAGAACACTGGACACATCCAAGCACTCAGCAGAGCAACACGCCACCTTTAACTGCTAACCAGCAATACTCAACTGCTACACAACTGCGCCTAGTGCACACAAAAAACACCAGGATTAGAATCAAAAATGAAATAAGAAAAAGAAAAAAAGTCCTACAGGCTTGTAAATGAGTGCCACGTTTTGTAAAAAAATAAACAAATGTGTAAGAAACGTGTTAATACATTAAAATCTGATGGCCTTTCATGACCTGATAGTTTTCCAACTTAGAAAGGAGAATACCGGTGTAATTTACAGTTATAGCCCATTTACTGCTGTCTAGATCCACCCCCCCCCCGTTATTTATGCATTTTGTTCCCCACATACAAACTTTACAGTGTCAAATCTAGCTTGAAATTCAACTGCTGTCCCACACAACAAAGACATCCCTGAATACAAATACATGAACGTAACAACGTTAATGTGGTGACATTTTTCTGAGGGACAATTTTCTGAAGGAGACTTCCATTTCTTACTAGCACCGATATGAAAACATTTGACTCAGCACAATGCAATGAGGAAAAAACGTTGACCAAAACCAAAATGTGTGTTTACTGGGATAGATTCGGTGGAATTTGTTTTTCATACTGGACAAGAACCAATGCCGGCAAATGACTTCTCAAGGGAGAATAAACGAGTCTTGACATCTCCAAGTATGCCAACAAAACCAGGAAGAATAGCGAGGAGAGGGGGAACCTAAACTCCTTCAAAAAATAAAACAAAACAAAAAACACACCGGTATTGTCCTGTGGAACCATTACAAAAAACGGGGCAGAAAAACAGAATATGGCTGTAAATGGCTCTCCACACTTAAACCATACAGAGAGATAGAGGCTCGTTCTGCATCGTCGTAGATCGTGAAAAGTAAATGAAAAATCACAGCACATTGATGAAAAGAAAAATCATGCCTTTTTGGAGGCCGGACAAATAGAAAAGAGACCAAGGCATGGAAGACACAAAAGTAACCTTTTACACCAGGAAACTGTTGCTTTGGGGGGGGGGGATCCAGTCCTGGACTTGAAGCTCTGAAGTAGTCGCCTGAAAAATGTCCAAACAAGCAATGGTTAGGAAATGAAAAAACCAAACAAAACACTTTTTTTTTTTAATCTCCAATATGTGCTGAATCCTTCCCACCCCCCTGCAGCACACAATTTACATGTCAACTAGGGTTGGACCAATATATTCAGCCGATATTAGCCTTTTGTTAAATGTAAAAAAAAAAAAAAAACCTGATAAGTCACCTCTCTTCTGATGGATATGATGCCGTTTGATTACATATTTGTTGTATAACTGAATGACAATACTAAACTGGGTAATGTGGGGAGATCTTAGCCTGAATTGGTGCTAATGCGACATTGTGATGTATGCATCAATGTTGATCATACTGCGTTTTAATTGTGCGCATCAAATAACGGCACAAAATACATTTTAAACGGCTGCATCAATCCCACAAAATATAATTCAATTAATAACCCCATATCGGTCAAACCCTAATCTCAGCCTCAGGCCGTGATCACATCGGGTGCTTTTTTTGAACGAGCCTGCATGTGTCCTTAATGTCTTTTCAGTTACTTTGATGGTTTTGTTCAGGGCAAGCGCATCGCCTCCAGATCATGCGCATCAAGTTTTTGACGCAGTGTGTGTGTGTGTTGCGGCAGCGTTTAGCCGCACTGTGCATTTCATTATATCAGTGTCGGGACAGAACAAATCAGCAGCACCTGGAGGGAGGTAGTGTATAATATAACTTTACAAGAGCCAAACGGAGCAATCACTAACTTTCTCTGTCATATTTATTTTCAACGTTATCCCCTTTGTTACTTCAGTCTTACACAATTAGTGTCATTAAATGATATGCTTACATGAGCCCCTTGTGCTCTTGTGTTACTTCGCAGCAGAAGGAAGCCTCCTATCTGACCACGGCCTTAACAATAACCCACAATGGTAGGGCTCATCAATAAAAATCCATGTGTAATTGTAAATTTGCTGTATTGAAAATGGGGTACAAGGATAGAAAATGGGAGTGAACAAAAAATAAAATGAACAAAAATGAAACAGACATGGGATAAGAGTTGAACAAACCTTGGTTCCCCTCAAGGACCATCATGCCCCTGGTCGGGGACACGGCCTGGAGGACAGTTACTGTCACATGGCGGGCAGACAGACGTACCTCAACACCAAACCCCAACACTGACTGCCTCCAACCTCCTCCAACCTGCTGCATTGAACCCTCACCAGCGGCAGGCCTGCGGCCCGTGGGCAGCTCACCACACCCCTTCTAACTGCTCATACTGCCTCAGCTCAGCTCAGCACAAACTCCAAACTCCACTTTTGCAAACAGGATGCCGCAGCTTGGGAAGGAGAAAATTCCAGATTTGTTTTACCATCAAAACGGTTTTTCAAAATTACTTAGCTTGATATTAACTGGAAAAATGAACCTGGTGCACACACTGGGTATAACAATGTTGTAACACACCTGTATCCTGACCAGGGCAGGAAACATTGGCTGGTTCAACTTAAAATTACACAGTTTTACCAGCCAACTAGGCTAGAATAGAATAGGACCTTCAAAATGGTGGTTGAGTACCTGCCAAAGTGGCTGGGAGAGTAGACAAACGTATCAACCACAGCCAAAACGTACTAGCATTTGGCTTGTGGCTGTAGTTCATCTCCCTCCCCGACGCCAACCTCTTAAAAATGACACTGGGGAAAAAGGAATCGAATTTAAAAAAAAAACATGAAAAATATTTTTCGCTTCCTGAGCAGCAGACTTCAAAATTAACAGTTGAAATAGTTTCATCAAACTTACTCTGCTGTTGATGCACTAAGGGGATTGTTCGCCTCCATTCTCCCCCACCGATTTGGGCTGGCTTTTAGATCTAGACCTGGACTCTCTTGGCGGAGGAGTGCGGCTTCTGGACCTGGACTTGGACCCCCTGGACCTGGAGCGGGATGGTGCCTTGGCCTTGGCCTTCCTCTGGGGAGAGCGGGACTTGGAGCGGGAGTAGGACCTGGATCTGGATCTGCTGTAGCGGGACCGGCTTCGGGAGCGGCTCCTGCTGCGGGAGCGGCTGTGCCTCCGGCGTCTCGGGCTGTTGGAATTGCTGGATACATTTAGTGGGGTGAGTTATCATCTGAAAACAACTGTCGCCAAGGTATGCGTCTGTGGCATTCACATACTTGGCATTAGAAAACGAGGCCTGCCGGGCATACTGTGTTGTTATGGAGCTTTTCTGGTGCAAAAACAGGCCATTCCAGTATCTCATTATGTTAACTTTTATAATGAGTACAACAATAAATTTAACTATACTCGATTTTTGTGGGGACCACTGGGACCCTTACAAGGACGAAATGTATTACTAAATTAACATTTTGCACCAAAGTGAGCTCAGTAAATCAATAATTTGGGGCTTTTCAGATGGGTTACCAACAATATGGGTGTAGCTGTAACTAGTGAGAGGCTAGAATGTAGGTCAACTCACGTTAAATCACTAGGCCAGAAACGGAACTCGCACCATGTGCATTCATAAATTCCATTTGAAATTGTAATGGGTTTCTTATCAGAGACGGTTCACATCTGATATAACACTTTTTCTTATTCAACAAAGTCCCAAATTTAGACTTGTTCACACGGCTTACTCCCGCTCTCCACGGTGTTTTGGCGGAAGAGCTTGTGGGAACCAGTTTTGTTGATAAGAATTGAAATTTAATTTATTGAAATAAGGTAGGCCGTATTGAAGATTGCAGCCTAAAGATTCTTAAAATGTCTCCAGTCTTGCTCTATGAACTTGAATTGACCAGAATAAGCAAAGCCACAGTTGAATTGCGGGGATTTTCAACGCGGGCTCGTCTGCCTCTCTTCCTCATACAAGCACAACGTGCTCACACTAGTCTTCTTACCTTCTGCTTCGACGACCATACCCGCCGCCGTACCTCCGGGCCGGGCCTCCGCTGCTGCCTCGCCGCCCTCCTCCTCCTCCTCCTCCTCCGCCACCGCCACCACCACCTCCTCCTCCTCCTCCTCCGCCGTGGTGGGAGTCGGGGGGTCTCCCGTACCGGGCCATCTGGACCCGCAGCTCGCGGCCGTCCAGCAGCGCGCCGTCCATGGCGTCCATCGCGTCCTCGGCGTCGCGCTTGTCGTGGAAGCGCACAAAGGCGAAGCCCCGGCTCTCTTTCGTGTAGCGGTCGCGGGGGATGTAGACGTCGCCCACCCGGCCGTACTTCTCGAACACGCGGCGCAGGGTTTCGGGCGATGTCCGATACGTCAGGTTGTCCACTTTGAGGGAAGTCATGCCCTCGACGTCGGGCGGAGGCCTACCGTAACTCATGATTAACCGCGAGGAGGCCCGAGAAGCTTCGTGAAAGAGTTTAGCGAGGTAACAGTAACGCTACCGCATGTGGAGTACCACAAACGGACGATGGTGCAGCGTGTATTAAATATCCCACGATGTATTTGGGCTATATTAAATACACAGTCACAAAAATAAGTGAATCCTTCCCACCGTCGATTGTCTCGCCACGATCTGCCTCAAGCCAGCCAAAGAAGGAACTACAATAAAACAAGGAAGCAGGAAGTTGTCTGTCTTCTTCTTCTGATGGTGGTTGGCAAACCGCTTTTGGTGCATTACCGCCACCTTCTGAAATGGAGTGGGGATCGGAATGGACTTCTCAGCTACTAGGCTATTATTCTGCTTAATCCAGTTTCCTCTAAAAATGGAAATAGCCATATACCCCACAACAATCAATAATTACATGTTCTACTTTCCTACATATTGCAATATTCACACATACCAGTCTCATGATCTGTAGTGTACTCACTGTTAAGACCAGTGTGCCCAAATCTCATCCTTGATAGGAAGTTAAGTGATTTTTCCTTCAAAATAAAAGCATACAAAGTAGAGAGGCAATTAATGTGCAGAGAAAATAGGCTGATTGGTCCAGTAGCAGAGCCATTCTGCCAAATGGGTGGCAATGCCATACTGCCATTTCTGTCTGCCCCCCCAGGACATATGAATGAAAATCAGAATCAGCTTTATTGGCCAAGTATGCAAACACATACAAGGAATTGGGCGGAATTAACTGTGAAATACATTAGAAAAAGTGTCCTGCACATTGATCTAAATTTGAAAAGTTTACAATTTATAATTTTAAACTACAAGCACTAGGGAGGGGGCATGGGGGGGGGGGGGGCATACCATTCCTTACCTGCCCCCACTCGCTCCACTTCACCATGGAATATAATGATTAAACTCCTTCGGATCCCCCCCCCCCCCCCCCCCATGTTGTTATGTTCCGCCATAAATAATCTTCTGAAATCCATGGGAAGAACAACAATAAGTTCCCTCATTTTATTTTCTCTATTTGTTGATATTGTACTGAGGACAGACAGATAGCTACACACACACACACACACGCACGACCGAACGTATGATCCCCTCCAGGTGAATTTAACAATCCATATTCACATCAACTTTTTCATAATATCCATAACAAATCTAGTTCTCAGGAATAGCATGGTGGTAAGGAAATGTTCAAAATAAGTTTGCTTTTATTGATATAAAAACAAGCAAGCATGACAATTCAGGTGTCATTCTGAATTACTCCATTCAAGTATA
The DNA here is from genome assembly GCF_964638095.1 of Poromitra crassiceps. Taxonomy (NCBI): domain Eukaryota; kingdom Metazoa; phylum Chordata; class Actinopteri; order Beryciformes; family Melamphaidae; genus Poromitra; species Poromitra crassiceps. The sequence continues at coordinate 9,733,772 of NC_139644.1, forward strand.
AAATCACCTTCATAGTACACATGTAATTCCCTTAACATCCTAGACAAATTGCATTCAACCCAGTCGCAGCACAAACTTAAGTAAACTATAAACAAACACAAACCCCATAACCTTTCATTTCACAACGGATTACCAACAGATTAGATGTGATTCAGAAATTTTAACAACAAAAAATACAGCATGTGAGATATAGTTCTGACATAAAGAAGTCAGAGAAATATGTAAGGCCCATATATAGCAATGTGTGTTTTTGGTGTCAAATTGGTCTAAAATGTTGAATAAACAACTTAAATAACATTCAATTCTTTCCCCATTTACCCTCTAACTTTTATTCCTTGAGGATTTTCTTCCATGAGGCTAAAGGAGGTGAAGGAAAAGTATAGCGAGTAGGAAAAATATGCCCCCCCCCCCCCTCCTCTTTTTTTAACTTTTGGCACAATCCAAACAGACTGCCCAGTGCCTTCTGGATCTGATTACGACTAACCCAATTAGCACAATGAATAATAAAATAAAAACACAAAGAAACACATTTACAGCATAGAGCTATGAGAGAGAAAATGGATTTCATGGTCAACAAAAACGAAGTGTACTGTAGGAACATCGTTCACAGATATTTCCCTTTCTACTTTGCTCCCAATCGATGCGATGTGTAAGAATGAAAGTTGTCAAAGTTACTCACAATGTTGGTAGGAATTGCTCTCTCTGTGTAATAAAAGTACACTTGTATATTACATGGCCTTGTGATACCAGCTGAACTTCTACTGTGAGGCCAGAGGTCAGTGTGCACAATTCAACTGTGCCCCTCACACTGTATACAAGGGGAGAATATTGTGGCTGTTCTGTAGGGGGCAAAAGTATTTGCTTTTAATTAACAGAGGTGGGAGTCGAGTCATATGACTTGGACTCGAGTCACAATTTTAATTCATTGAGATTTGATTTGAGGCACAAGGAGAAGACTTGGTACTTGTGATCTTGTATTGAAAGTGATGCGATGTGTTTCAGCAGATAACTGAATTTAAATTTCAGTTTTCTGAATTATCAGGCCACGATTAAATGTATTGAAGTTTAAACTGCTTATAGAAATCAAACTAATAATGCTCTTACCAAGTTTTTATCATATTAAAACCATATTGCATTGAAAAGTCCTAGACATCTAGTTTTCGATAAGATACTAAATTGATCCTGGACTCTTAATTTGTTTCGACTTGACTTGCTGTGCTACATTTGACTTGAGGTTTGACTTGAAACTGACTCGAGCAAAGTCGACTTGGTCACACCTCTGCTAATTAAGTGTTCATTTGTGCCCATTACATGCTATTGTATGCGCATGAGACATGAAACATGCATGAGTTCCTTAAAAGCATGCAAGTAGATAGAAGATATCAAACGTGTGAATATTTTTGAGTCAGTCTGTTGCCAGTGTAACCGCACCAAATGTTTTTCTGAAACGTGCCGTTGGATTTTTGTGTTGACCACTATAAAGTCTAACCTTGCAAGGCAGTTGGATTCGCGCAAGATCACGAGAGCATCAGGTTATAGAACGTCTGTAAAGTCTCTCAAAATCCCTGCAAACTGACAACAGATGAGCCAATCAGTTCTTGGCCCATCACAGACCGCTCGCTGCGACAGTCCTTATCACGACTTGATTCATTTCTATCCATGGTGCTTTAGGTAAAGGAGAACTTCACCAAAAAACGAGGCATTTATTTTGCACATGATCTCACACACATCTGAAAACTGTAGATGGTTTTGCAGTCACTCACTTAGTTTGACACTTATTGAGAGTTGATTTAAGTTGATGCCCAGTGATGTCATTTGTGCGTGAGTGACATCACTGGCATCAACTTGAACTCAAATCAACTCTCTAATAACTGTCAAACTAAAATGAAGGACTGCAAAACAGTTTACAGTTTTCAGATATGTGTGAGATCATGTGCAAAATAAATCAGCATTGTTTTTTGGCAAAGTTCTCATTTAAATCTGATTGAGCTAAGGATGCTTTTATTCATTAGCGTTAATTGTTAATTTGTTCATGAATTGTGAAATTGTGCGTTCAAAAATAATGCTAAATAATAATGTGAGGGCATGAATTGAGCAAAACGAGGTTTATCTGGTGCGCACGCAGCCCCACCTGTCCCTAGTAGTAGTAAACTGCGGCCTGGAGATAGTAAGTGTTGTGTGGCTGGGCTCCTGCAGCAGACCAGCTGGCTCCGGGACTACCAGAGAGGAGTTACAGTGTCAGTCTGTGGGGAGAGGCTGAGGGGGTCAGAGTTCATCCCCCAGGAGAAGCTGGGATATCCGCACAGAGCGTCTTCCCCGGGCCATTCCTCCAGCAGTGAAGAGTGGAAAGGCCTCCGCCCTCCTCCTGGCTCCGACACATCAGATGCTGTCATAGTCCGAGTCCCGCCTCCCGGACATCACCACCCACTCGGCCATGAAGAAGGACAGCGAGCCCAGGAAGCCCACCAGCACCAGGATCAGCAGCTGCCAGTGCAGCAGCAGGTAGTTGCTGTAGCCGAAGGCCAGAGCGGCCATGATGGACTGTGGAGAAAGAAACGACGATGACATATTACAACGAGGAACCAAACTGCACTGGGATCAAATCAGATCCGACCAGCCAACTTCAACCGGCTCTGAAACAACTGAGAATTTACCGTTTTCGGATATGTGTGAGATCATAATGCAAAATAAATGCATTGTTTTTCGGTGAAGTTCTCCTTTAGATAAAGCATCAAGGATATAACACACAAGTGTACACACACACACATGCATGCACGCACGCGGCACACACACACACACACACACACACACACACACACACACACACACACACACACACACACACACACACACACACACACACACACACACACTTTTGAATGTATATTTGTATATTTTTTTCACATACTGCATATATTTATCTGTGTATATTAGATACTTGCTATTTTCATTCATTTCCTTCTTTGCATCAATACAATCAACTGCTGTTATTTTTCACATCCTCATATATTACATTCTGTAGTTTACTTTCCCCCTCATCATTTTCATTCTTTCATTGATTATCATGTTGAAATGATCAGCTGCGTTAAATACCTGCTCTCCTACTCTATAGAAATAGAGATATTTGCTGTGTTCTTTGTAGTGGTTTTATTTATTTATGGAGCTCCAAAGGAGAACAAGTGCTGATCCAGGAGACGGCAGTCGGTCAGTAAGGTTTTTGAATCTTTGTTACTGGGTTAGATTTGGACGTAGGCTGTTGTTACGCTACGTTCACACAGGGCACCTACGCCTTGCCTCAACCCACGCCTACGCCTACAGACCTTGAGCTGCGCGTGAACCTCTCACATGCTTTTGTGATCACACTGCACGCCTATTCCACGCTGAACCTGAGCCGAGTCACAAGTGCCTCTCCTCTCTCCCGAGTGTTTTTTTTGGTCACGTGTGGTCCCGAATTATCATGGGTAGGTAAAATAAATCTGATATTTAATGTGCTATTGATGCTGGATATGTATAACCAGGTCTCCTTCTTGGGTGACTGCTGTCATAGAGAACTGGATGCTGTTGTACTAAGTGTCCATCTTGCTTCTTCGGTCTCTATTCTCTCTCCTGAAGATTTGTTTACCGACGGGGAGAAAGCCCCACGTTATAGCCACCCGTCAATCACCCTCTCTCTCTCTCTCTGCTCAACATTGTTGTAGTAACACCATTTTATTTTGAAATTCAGTTGACTTTGCCATTTCCCACTGATATTGTCGCGTTTTTCCTTCATGGCTTGACAGAAGAAGTCTGCCTTCACGCGCCTACTCGGCTTGAAAACGCCTAAACGATAAAATCGGCGCAGGTCAGGCAAGGCGTGGGTACACGCAAGGTTCACGCTGAGGCGCCCTGTGTACACAGCCTCATTGACTAAAAAGTAGGGGTGGGGGAAAAAATCGATTCACCTAAGTATCGCGATTTTTAATGTCACGATTTTTTTAATTGATCTTTTATTCCAGAATCGATAATCGCAAAAAAAAAAAAAAAAAAAAAAAACATTTTTTTGGGGTGCTTGCAGTCAGGCCACTCACTGAACAGCAGGCCAGGCGCCACCTACTGGTTTACTAGTGGTTTTATTACTTTATTATTTAGTCTGAAGTAATAATTACACTTCAGGGTTAAAGTGGGTGCATCTCATTGTAAAATTGGACTTCAAACGGCCCAAATCTGGCTTCAAACAGGCCCAAATTTCACGCGCGTCGGCCCATATCGGCCTGGCCTGCTTGGTATCTAATGCCCGGCCTGAATTATGATCCCAGTCCGCCCCTGCTTTTAACTATATCGCCCAGCCCTACTCATGATATAATATACAGTCTCTAGTGTATGATTCAACTTTTCCCATGTTCTAATCTAGTGTAAAAAAGCAAACAAACTGAAAAAATAAAAGAAAAAAATAAACAAAAATCGCAATAAATCGTAATATCGAATCGCAATAATCGTAGAATCGCAATACTTAAGAATCGCAATATAAATCGAATCGGCACCCAAGAATCGTGATAGTATCGAATCGGGAGATAAGTGAATCGCCACAGCCCTACTAAAAATGATGCCTATTTAAAAGCGTGGCTAAAGGCAAGGCGTAGGCAAGGCTTGGGTGCCCTGTGTGAACGTAGCCTTAGGCTTTGTTGTGACTGAGCACTTCCTGGTTTCACTCTCTGAGTTTCGATAGGTGGGTCAGCTGACGCGGGCCTCGCCCTCTATCTGTTGCTTTGTTGTGGGAATCTGAAAGGGGCGGGATTTTCACTAAACTCTTATAAAGACAGATTGAACTGAGCTCCAAAGCAGAACAAGCTCTGATCTAGAAGCCAGCAGTCGGTCAGTAAGGGGTTTCGAATCTTTGTTTCTGGGTTACTTTTGCTGACCAAACCCATCCGTTCCCGCCAGACGACCCCGCAGTCTCGGCACGGATGTCGGCTTGCCTCGCCCATATCTCGGCATGGATAAAGGAACGCCCCCTTCAGCTTAACCCGTCAAAGTGTGAGCTGCTCGTCAGTTCAGTCCCGTTTGATCAGAACAGTGTGCTGAATTTAAAACGCACCTGGATGAACTTGAGGACGGCGAAGGCGGGCGCGCTTTCCTCGCGGAACATGAAGCCGACGATGCTGAGGAGCTGAGTGTTGAAGCAGCTGTCGCCCAGGCCCAGCAGGAAGCTGCACAGCATCGCCACGCTGACGCTGAGACACGCACACGCACACACACACACACACACACACACACACACACACACACAGCACAAAGGCAAGTTGAAGGGACAGTAACTCGTCTATGAGCTTTATTGATCTCTCCTCACACAAATCATATCAAAACAACAAAGTCAGCTTTTACAACTTGTTATAAGTTGCCACGTATGATTATAAACATTTATAGGGTTTTGTAAATCCTTATGAATGCATTATGTCTTATGCATCGGCTCATAATGCATTATAGACATGACCTTCATAGAAAGTGTTACCAGTGTTGCCTATTTTTCCCATACATTTCTAGACTTCCCAGCCCTGTGTCGGAACCCTGATCTCCATTTATAGTCCATAATCTCTGTTTCTAGTGGGCTCTATTGGTACCTGAGGGTGATGAAGGCCTGTTTCTAGTGGGCTCTAAATGGTAAATGGCCTGCATTTATATAGCGCTTTTATCCATAGCGCTTTACAGTCAGTAGGTACATTCACCCATTCACACACCGATGGCGGCAGGCTACCACGCAGGGTGCTGGCACACCAACGGGAGCAATTTGGGGTTCAGTATCTTGCCCAAGGACACTTCGACATGCAGACTGGAGGAGCCGGGAATCGAACCACCGACCTCTTTTATCCAAAGCGATTAGTGGACGACCCGCTCTACCTCCTGAGCTACATGAGCCGCTCTCTTGGTACCTGGGTGTGATGAAGGCCTGCAGGTCTGTGCCTTCCTCCGGGGCCAGGGGGGCGTCGCTGGCGATGTTGAGGAAAATCAGGTAGAAGGCCACAAAGTGAGTGATGAGCCCCAGCAGCACCACTGGGTTCCTGCCAAACCGGTTGCACTTGTCCAGCATCCCAAACACGCCCCCTCCTGGCCACGCCAAGAGATCGCGCCGCCAAACAAAGAGGGGAAAAGACCTTGTGATACCTTGTGACTTTCCTAAGGTCATTTCCTTGTTCTCTCTCGTGTTTCAACTCTGCATTTTCCACACCGCATGCTGCATAATAAAAGATTTAAAAAGGGGTCACAGCAAAGCGGACTCACCTAAGATCTCCCCTATGCCAATAAAAATGCCAGAGACGCCAATCAGACTCTTGGCGTCTTTCCCGAAGCGCGTCATGGCGCCAATACACGTCCCGTACACCCCGCTGTAAAAGGTCAGCTCCAGACCTGCCAGTGAAGAGGGAGCAAAGGCCTTGCATTCACACCTACTAGTTCCTTTTTATATGGACTTTTATCACACACCACACCGTGTCCCATTGCGTTGGATTGTTGGACTCACCTGTGTACGCTATAGAGGTGCTCAGCAGCAACATCTCTTTTGTCACCAATATTTTGCATGATTTCACTGCAACGAGAAAGCAACAGATAATGTAAGAGATAATAGTAAGAGATTTGATTTGATTTACTTTATTGTCCACCTTGGTGGAAATTTGTCCTCGGCTTCTCTTCACAGCACATACAGTATGTTACGTATTGTGCACAATCAGCACACCATAAAACATAGAGAACATAGAAGATAGAACATACATCATACATGGTGCAAGTTAGCAGATAGCAGCAGCTTGCGATGGAAAAACAAATACAAATTACAAAATACCTACCTATCTAAATGCCTAGAAATACCTACCTACCTAAAATATTACCTGACCTATACATTACACAGCACGCCATACAAAACAGATTAATTTATTTATTCAGTGCTAGTATGGCAGAGGGGATAAAGGAGTTCTTATAGATATTCCGGCTGGCCCTTGGGACCCTAAACCGACGACCGGATGGGAGCAGCTGGAACACCAAGTTCAGTGGGTGTGAGGCATCACCACTGATCTTTCTAGCCTTCCTATTTACAGCCCTGTCCAAAATATTGCAGAGCTGTTTTTGTGGTTTACTAATAATCTTACCTGCTATTTTAACAATTCTAGAGAGTTTGTTTTTACTTTTTACATTTAGGTTGAGATAATGGTTCATGTTTTTTTTTCATAAACAATGCAGGACATGATATTCTATAAACGTACCAAATGCGTCCAGAGCCTGGGAGCAGAGGCTTGGCCCAGGCGATCTGCGAAGAGAAGGACATCAGAAGGAGCACACACTCAGCAGAAGCACAGAGAGAAACATGCACGAGGGCTCTGTTTGCACCAGATCAAATGGCTGAAATTGACCGTGGACAGATATAGGGACAGATAATGGCTTTTTGAAGGCCGTTATCAATATTTTTGAGGAATGAAGCTGGACGACAGCCAACATTTTCTGCAGATATCTTTACATTTGCGTGCCGAAAAGATTCCAAGGGAGATTCAGTGTTTCCCCCAAGAATTTCTACTCTTGTCAGGTTGTAAAAAATCTATCAAACGACATTTTAGAGACATTGTTGGCTGGCAGCTAATCGAATGATACTCCTGAATTGGAGAAAGCGTAACCTAAACAACATAAATGGTTGGATGACTCTCTTTTTTTAATAAACATGGAACATGCAGTACTGTCATTAAAATTAATTGGTAAAGGTAAATGTGGAATTTGGGAGAGAAATAGATAATTTATGGATTCTCTTGTTGTAAACAGTTATATAAACTTATGAATGCTTTCTGATGTTGTAATAGAGGAAATATTATGCTTCAAAAATGCTAAACTATAAAAATGGTTAATCGTTCTTTTTTAAAGGAGTCTGGCCCTTGTCCTTTTGCAGGCAGATACGTTTTTTCCCCCCGTTGGAGAATTCGCCTTTCAACCCAAACCCAAACAGGACCCGGTCGCCGTGGTGACTGTATCACAGCAGTCTCGATGAGAAGTGTATGAGACAACAATGGATAACATTTACAGTTGAAGGTCACCTGTCCTGTGCTGCGCCATTCCACTTAAAAAAAAAAAAAGAAAGAAAAAAGTATCATTCTTGCTCCGGGCGGGACAACACTCACCCGGCAAAGGAGGCACTTTCGGAGGATTCTGTCTGCGGCAACACCTCGGACGACTCCAAGGGCGTGGCTTCAGGGTCCGGCTTCCGGATCAGGAAGAACAGGAAGCATCCGACCAGGCTGATGACCGTGAGAGAGATGAACACCGTCTGGCGGTCTTTGTCTGAGAAACAAGAACGACCGTCACACGAGTCACACACTTCAAAATGAGATTTCTTGTGAGAAGTGACATTAATGCCATGAATGTCAATTTAAAAAAAAATATCAGATGTTTATTAACAGATTTAAAAAATAAAACTTGCGAAATACCCGTTATGTGAACATGTCCATGCCAGGCAAAATATATGAACAGGTTTCCGAAGAATAAGCTGCAGAGAGATAAGAGATGTTGAGAAAATGTTGTGCGTTCAAGAGTTCAATTTATATTTCAAGAGTGCACACACAGTTCTGCACAAAATGTCAAAGTTTACCTGAACTGCAGCAGGGCCCAAAATATGCCACTGTTTCTGCCGATGGTGGAGTCATTGGAGTTGATGGCAAGCACGTTCCCCTGTGCCGTCCACAACACTGTGGTGCCAAAATGAAAGAATTAAAAAATGACACAGATTAGAAAACCTAACGTAACCGAACCCTAAACTCAGTTCCTCCAGTCCACATGTTGAAGTGTCCTTGGGCAAGATACTGAACCCCAAAATTGCTCTCGATGGTTGCGCCAGCACCCTGTGTGATAGTTTGCTTGTCACCATCAGTGTGTGTGTGTGTATGGGTGAATGTAGTTAAAACCATCCAGATCCGTGAACTCACATTCAGTTTGGTTTTGTGGATCCCTCTGGACTCCGCGCTGTGCACAGTCATTTCAGTGGGTGGAAGTAGCCGGTCCTTCAGCCAATCAGGGACGGATCCAGTCAAATCCAAATCGACTCGGAAGAACGGCGGAAAATGTTTTCGCCGTTCTTCAAGGAAACCCTGCTGTTGCACACTCCTGTTCTTGTTTAATTGTTGTTATTGAGTCTATTTCTGCAATAACTGCACGTATGGCTGTTTAAACTCGACGGACGTTGACGTTACTGCTCCAGTCTGAGAGCCACGGAAGCAGCCATTACTGTTTTTCCAGCGGCGTTCCTGGTTGGCCGGTTACAACGTCAACTACGAGGCAGTTCCCTGATTGGCCCGTCCGCGTTGGGGGAGCTGAAAGAGCCCACATCGGCGCGGAGATCAGACGGTCTTGCAGAATCAAACAGAATGTGAGTTCACGTGACCGGACGGGTTACCAGGCTACTTTGAGTGGTCGCTAGACTAGAAAAGCATAAATGCAATCCATACCATTCCATTACCTTTCAAGTGCACTCAAATTAATATGCCAGGTAGAAATGATATAAATGAATTCACCATCACTTTACCTGCTGCTCCTATTCCAACAAACACAGATGCTGTGTAGAAGCTCCAGGTGTACGGGTAAATGAACATGGCGATGTAGCCACTGTGGAAAACAACATTAGCAAACGTTAGTACCCTGAACAGACGATATATTAAGCTTGTCGGGGGCATTGAAGAGCAAGGTGTCTGTGCACAGCCACTTGTAATCAGGGGCTCGTTGGAATTCACGTAAAGATGATCTGATCCAAACCGCACACTGCTGAGAATGTAATGACATCACACTGTGTGGCGCTATGCTGAGAATGTTTTTGATTTTTCTTGCGGTTGGATCATTTCGGTATATGGACTGGTTGGGGCTGTGTGGGTCAGGACTGGTTGGGGCTGTGTGGGTCAGGGCTGGTTGGGGCTGTGTGGGTCAGGACTGGTTGGGGCTGTGTGGGTCAGGACTGGTTGGGGCTGTGTGGGTCAGGACTGGTTGGGGCTGTGTGGGTCAGGACTGGTTGGGACTGTGTGGGTCAGGACTGGTTGGGGCTGTGTGGGTCAGGACTGGTTGGGGCTGTGTGGGTCAGGACTGTGTGGGTCAGGACTGGTTGGGGCTGTGTGGGTCAGGACTGGTTGGGGCTGTGTGGGTCAGGACTGGTTGGGGCTGTGTGGGTCAGGACTGGTTGGGACTGTGTGGGTCAGGACTGGTTGGGGCTGTGTGGGTCAGGACTGGTTGGGGCTGTGTGGGTCAGGACTGTGTGGGTCAGGACTGGTTGGGGCTGTGTGGGTCAGGACTGGTTGGGGCTGTGTGGGTCAGGACTGGTTGGGACTGTGTGGGTCAGGACTGGTTGGGGCTGTGTGGGTCAGGACTGGTTGGGGCTGTGTGGGTCAGGACTGTGTGGGTCAGGACTGGTTGGGGCTGTGTGGGTCAGGACTGGTTAGGACTGTGTGGGTCAGGACTGGTTGGGGCTGTGTGGGTCAGGACTGGTTGGGGCTGTGTGGGTCAGGACTGGTTGGGACTGTGTGGGTCAGGACTGGTTGGGGCTGTGTGGGTCAGGACTGGTTGGGGCTGTGTGGGTCAGGACTGTGTGGGTCAGGACTGGTTGGGGCTGTGTGGGTCAGGACTGGTTAGGACTGTGTGGGTCAGGACTGGTTGGGGCTGTGTGGGTCAGGACTGGTTGGGGCTGTGTGGGTCAGGACTGTGTGGGTCAGGACTGGTTGGGGCTGTGTGGGTCAGGACTGGTTGGGGCTGTGTGGGTCAGGACTGGTTGGGACTGTGTGGGTCAGGACTGGTTGGGGCTGTGTGGGTCAGGGCTGTGTGGGTCAGGGCTGGTTGGGACTGTGTGGGTCAGGACTGGTTGGGACTGTGTGGGTCAGGGCTGGACAGTGGGCTCACCTGTATAGAAGTCCACTAAAGAACATGGAGAGCTGTGGGCCAATGACAGCCACCACTGAAGGGGCGATCATGTTGGATGCAGAGAAGACTCCATAGATGATGGACATGCTGTGTTGTGAGGAAGAACAGCACAGTGAGGGTGCATGCATAATGGACAATTTCAACACCCTAAAAAAACAGGGAGAATATTCCTGATAGAAGATGAATGATGACTGACACACAGATTATTTTGAAGCCTTAAAAGCTGAACAGACAACTTTGGACTTTTGGACGCCAGGAAGACTAGGCTGGGGCGCCTTGGCGTCAGCTAATGGGGATCCGAAACAAATGAACACACGGTCCTGGTCGCGGCACTAGCGCCTCCTCTGGTCGGTCGGGGGGGCCTGTAGGGAGGGAAGGGAACTGGTTGGAATAGCGTGATCCTCCCACGTGCTACGTCCTGCCGGTGAAGCTCCCCGCTGTCAGGTGAAAAGAAACAGCTGGCTACTTGCTCATGTCTCGGAGGAACTAGCATGGTGCTAGTCTACGGCTCTCCCCAGATCGGCAGACCGGGGCAGCAGGGGGGGGAATTGGTGAAGTACAATTGGGGGAGAAAATGGGATAAAAATTGAAAGAGTAATAATAAAATAATAATAATAAATGCACAGACGTGGTCTGAGCTTAGGTTTTTAGCCTGAATATTACAAAAGACCCCACTGATTCATAACGGGTCTAAAGTCATGTTATAGCAGTCGGGCGCACTTAGTGACAAGAAAGACAACAGTAAAACTGACGGGTTTTTGTATTGAGTTTGGTATCAGTGGGCGTAACCCATAGGAGAGCGAACCCTGTACCCTCGGCGTTGCGTAGCAACAACGCCGGAAGGTTAACTCAAGAATAGATAAATGGCTCAAACGTCCAGTTGTTGACTCTCCAGATTCAGCTGTAGTGAAGCTCGCTGACAAAAGGAAAAAAGAGGCTAAGCCCAAACACCAGCAGTTCAGCGACAAATATATTTGGTATGGATTTAGGCTCCTCGTACGTCAGCAGATCCACCACAGCCACAGTTTGCTTGCGGTACAAAGTACACGCACAAGTGAGGGGGTACTAGCAAAACAGCTCAAGGGGGTAAATAAGACAAAAAAGGGTTGGGATCCACTGCTGAACAACTCAAAGTATTTTGGGAAACAGGGTGGATCTACAGTGTCTCAATTAGTGGAGATGGGATGTGCTTCTCTGTTGCAAAACCCTATTTGCGATTTAGACCGACATTACCGCTGTATTTCGAGAGAGAAATAAACTCTTCCAAATGTTTAAAAAGACACCAATTGCTAAATCAGGCAGCAGTCATATATCATTATTGGAAACCTTGGCTCACGACCGGCATGCAGGGAACTCAAAGTCAACTTTGTTCCCTAAACTGGTGACCCAAGATTAAATTATCCTACAGTCCCTTTTGACTGTGGTGGCAGATTTGATTATATACTTTGCTGGTGGAAGGTGTAAACCAGGTCTGAAATCATCCAGGAAGTGATTCAGCCTATGAGAAGGGAGCGCGCTGTGCTCATCATAGTAAGAGCTGCAGAGATGCTGTAAAATGTCACATGAATGGAGGAGGCAGCAGCTGTGTGAGGTTCTTCTAATAATAATACAGATAGATTACCTGGTGTATCCACTGCCATGGAATTCAGAGCTATTGAAGCTCTTGATAACGGTTTGCTGGAAAGATAAAGAAGGTAAACGGTTACAGTAACAGCACCATCACACAGCCCGCCCCCCCCCCCCCCCCAACAACGTGAAAGATTTGGCCTCTTTGTGATTAATCTGGAATAGAGCTCATCAGCTCAACAGTCATGTGACATGTCTTGCCCCAGAAGTGAATTCCCCTTCATTTTCTCCATAGACATATCGAAAAATCCTTATATAACGAGTTTTAAGGCTTGAACCAAGCCAACCAGTCTGCCAGAGAATTGTGAGTGACCATAAAACATTTCACTTTCTGCAAAAAACAAAAAATAAAAGCGGAAAAAAACAACAACACATTTTCGATCTTTTTTCCCTGCATTTATTTTTGTGTTTTTGCTGTATGGAGAAAATGAATGGGGTTATTCACTTCTGGGGCAAGAAACGTCACATGACTGTGGAGCTCTCTGTGCATCCATACAAGTCAAACCTACCTCTATATTGCCACATGTTTGAAAAGCAGTGAACATGAACATAAAGCCAAATCCTAGGATGATGATGTTCAAGAGCATCTTCCCCTCTGGACTCATTTTGAAGGTTGTCCAAATTCCCTGATGGAAAGAATAGAAAAATGTACATGGGCCCACAGCACATTTGAGGACAGAAACACAGAAATACACTTCCGAAAAGTGTGTCACACCGAATCTACTTTAATATACACATTAAAAGATTGCCTGGCTTATTTCAATAAAAACACAACTTTTAGAGTTGGTTTCCACTGCTCTCCGTCACCCTACACGATATATTTTGGTGGAAGAAGACTGTGGAAATGACAGGGGAACCCATAATAAAGGATTATATTTGATTGAAAGTGATACGTATAGATAGATTAGCCTAATATAAAGTGTTAATTATTGTTGTAACATTGTATGTTTGAAGTAGTAATTCCTGTTGTAATTGTATGTTTGAAGTAGCATTAGACTGTTGAGATTTCTGAATGGTGTTTGATTTGAGGTTCTCTTCAAACAAGAGGAACGTATTGGACTTGACCTTGATCACAAGTGTTTCCTTTATACTGTGTGCGAAAAGGAAGCTAATAATAGGACAATAAAGAGTGTGTGTGTGTGTGTGTGTGTGTGTGTGTGTGTGTGTGTGTGTGTGTGTGTGTGTGTGTGTGTGTGTGTGTGTGTGTGTGTGTGTGTGTGTGTGTACACTTGTGTGTGATATCCATGATGCTTTATCTAAAGGAGAACTTTAGAGGTTTACTCAGATGAAAGGAATCATCTGAAAACTGTTAACAGTTGACAAATGTATTTGATGGAGTCGCTTTGGATAAAAGCGTCCGATATATGACATCATCAATGTAATGCAATTGAATGTACAGGCTATTATTGTGGTATAGTGTCATACGGAAAACAACTCACCGGCTGTTGAAGCTGAGGTTTTGAAGCTAATCCTACGGCTGCTCTTTGTGCAAACTCACTGTCTCTTTGGGGGCATATGTTAGCTCTTTGTGGAATAGCCGATCTCCTCTGCCATGCATGTACTCCGTGTAATGACTAAATTAGCGACAAGATGAAGACGACACATTCCCTTCGTCTAAAACAAGAGGATCTTCACAGCAGCAACAGTCTGAATGGGCCGACCGAAGGCTGTTGTGTCATGTGAGTCAATCAGCTGACTGAAGCGCTGTGCATCATCACAGCCCTCGTGCTCCTTTATCGTCAATTTACATGATGCTGAGACCGAGGCACTTCTGTTGCAACTACACTGAAGTTCTGCTTAAACCAATCCAACTGTGTGTTTAGTTTAGGATTAGCGAAATGCAGACGCATGAAAACATCCGTTTGGGAGAGTTCTACTTCCGGGTAATTGGGCAGAGGCATAAAATAAAACAAAAATAACTGATTCTATATGGCACCACGTTAAAAGGATTTAAGAATAAAAAGGCAATTCAAACCAACTTTATTTTTGATAGATATCACATGGCCTGATGACACGTTGCACTGGATTTTTCTGTATGTTTTATTTATTTTTTCTTTCTTTTTGTAACTATGTGTTGTACCCCTGATATTGATATTTTTTGTGTGTACATATTGTTATTGTTAACTTAAATGTGTACAATAAAAAGTTAAAACAAAATAAAAAATAAATCATAAACATATTGAAGAAATATTAATGTATATTTGTAGCTGCCAGAAAAAAGAATACAACAAATAACAAAACACACAAATGTGTGGCCACGTATATTACACAATTGAGGTAAAAATCAATTGTGTATTTAAGGATTAATATTTGTTTATTCAAAAATGTTTTTAGTAGCCTACCTCTACCACTGACCTGACTGCTGACTCCTCAGTCCTCCGGTCGGTAGGGGCGCAAGTGGTCAAAAACTGCTTCAGTTTGGAATTTGTTTCCGGTGGATTCGTTGGTCGACATTTTCCACAACAGACATTTTCACGATTTTCAGCCATTCACCCTCACGCCAAGGTACGTTTGTATTTTCAATCAAACATGATTTCCCCCTGCCCGTATGGATAAGCAAAGCTTTCACACTGAGATTTGAGGCACATACAGATACATTCATATTCACGTTAAATACCTAAATGATGCTGCTACTTTGACGGTCACTACTGATGCATAACGTTAGCTAACGTTAGCTTGAGTGATGATTGAAATAGTTGACTATTAGCAGGTTGGTTACAGACCAAAAACAACAACAACCTGTTAATAGCTAGCTAACTAGCCGTTTGATCTATTCTAGGCTATAACGTTAGGCTGAGATTTATTTGGAGACATCTGCTGCCGCTATAACGTTATGGACATTGCCTTCATGCTAGCTTTACAGTAACGTTACTCAGTATCTGTCACTAGCATAATTTAATTTATTTTGTAAATTAAAAAACACAGCATTCCAAGAGTGTACATGTCAGATTATTTGTAAGATTCCTGCCAAGATTCTGCTTCATTTATTTATTTGTTTGTTTGCTTGTTTGTTTGTATGTATGTATTTGTTTATTTATTTATGTTTTTATTTATTTACAGATTTGGTGACTTGCCTGAGGTACTGCTTGCTTACTCGACAGATTGACCTTTATGCTTAAGAGGTACATTTGTATTATACACTGTTTCAGATTTAGCTAAAGAGCAGACACTTCTTTGCCTGGATTCAGAACTTCGCATCCGCCCACTTCGAGTTGGCTGCTTCTGAAGAAGGAAATGGAGTATAACGAGTTTGCAACAATTCACTCTGATTACGGGCTCGACACTTCTTCTACTGACACTGCGCCTCACTACATATCAAATCTTAAAACACGCATAAAAACGAATGTAGAGAAACAGCGAACCGAGCGGCGTCAGGCACTTGATAGAAAAAGTAAACGCCAACCGATAGCCAACGACACACCAGAAGCTCCAAACACCCGTACGCGCTCAAAGAAAGAAGACACGGCACAGCACGGAGCGCAACAATCACCAGACGCTGCGCTGCTGAGTCGCCAAGACTCCAACAGAGAATCTATGGCGCGGCGCAGAGCGCACGAAACGCCACAGGCTGCGGAGCTTCGTCGAGCCGTACACAGAAAGGCCGCAGCACGGCGCAGGGCGCAAGAAACTCCAGAGGCTGCAGAAGTTCGCCGAGCCTCACACAGAGAAGCCATGGCACGCCGCAGAGCGCAAGAAACGCCAGAGGCTGCGGAATTTCGTCGAGCCTTACACAGAGAAGCCATGGCACGCCGCAGAGCGCAAGAAACCCCAGAGGTTGCAGAGGTTCGTCGAGCCTTACACAGAGAAGCTGCTGCACGCCGCAGAGCGCAGCGAACACCAGAGGCTGTGGAACTCCGTCGAGCCTCACACAGAGAAGCTATGGCACGGCGCAGAGCGGAGCTAACACCGGCGGCTGCAGAATATGCTCGAGCTTCACACAGAGAAGCTATGGCACAGCACAGAAAACACCGAACACCGGAAGCTACAGAACGTGCTCGAGCATCACACAGACAAGCCATGGCACAGCACAGAGCAGAAGATACAATGGTGTGTTCAGTGCTAGTCAGATCACGATCTGGGAAATCATCGGTTAAAAGACGAAACAAAAACTAACCTCTGGGGCCAAGCTCGTTTCAATACCTGAATAACGGTAACTCACCTCGCCCGGCTGCGCCCCTTTATGCTAATTTTATCGTCCGCTTGCGCTATTATTAGGAGTGATATTATCCAAATTTTCTTTGACCAAGCCGATGTTCATGCAACTCAAAAATCTGTCTTAGAGATTTGTCAGATCATGGCCTAATATGCATAATACAGTATAAGTATTTGGAAAATTGGATCTTGTATAATGCTGCATTCCAGTGTAGATCCTCAGATTTGGAAATATAATATGTACAAGTTATATGAGCACATGAATGGCCCTCCAATGTCGTATTTAAGAGTGGGAAAGTTGATTTTCATCTAAATTTCCCCATTTCCCACTCTTAAATGCAATATTTCCGAGGTGTACTGAATGCAGCATAAATGTCCATGATGACGACACCTCGCCTAGATAAAACAGAAAAGGCAGAAGGACCATCAGTCAGAAAGTGACCGACTTCTTTCTTCTTCTTTTGTTGGAAATATGTTTATTGTTGGAAATATGTAACATTTACAGCTAAGTCTCACAGTGGTTTACATTTTCACATTTTTACAATGAGTAAAATATAGAAATATAAACAAAACAGAATAAAAAGAATAGCATGAGTAAAAATTAGATGATGTGATGTACTGTTTGAGCATAAATAGCAAACCCCCCAACACCCCCCCCCCCCCTCTTATTGGCCTTTAAATAGCTGTTGTAGTATCTGGTGTGGGACTGACTTTTTTTTCCGTATATTTTTGTATTGTATTGTATTGTGTTGCATTGTATTGTATCTATCTGATATAGAAAATAGTTTAATGTACATACATTTTTCATTTCACTTAGACATAGTTACTCATAGTAATAGTCATAGTTAGGCATATATGTAGATACATACATACATACATACATACATAGCTTATATACATACATCCATACATCCATACATACTACATATGTACATACATGCATACATACATACATACATACATACATGCATACATACATACATACATACATACATACATACATACATACTCACTCCTCAAATACATACACCTCACTTTATTCATTTCAGGACAGCCTTTTCTGACCCACATTCCAGCTTTGTCTGTCTCTCTCTCGTTGGGTTTGCATTCCATCCAAATGTAGTGCACATTTTTGACAAATTTTCCAAAAGAAAATGTGAAATTATGCACGTTTCCATCCACCACTGTTGTGCAAATATAGTTACCGGTATCTCCATATATATATGGACATTGGGCACAATCTTCATCATTTTGGCTCTGTACACGACCACAATGGAGTTGAAATGAAACAATCAAGGTGTGCGTTCACTGCAGACTTCCAGCTTGAATTTGAGGATATTTGCATCCAAATCAGGTGAACGGTGTAGGAACTAACATAATCAGAAATCAAATTGTCACTTTTGCAGTTTTTCCACTCAGGTTTTTAATGCGCAAATCGAAAATGCACATAAACACACGGTGGAGGGAAACCCATATTCCGTCTCCATCAAATGATGTTAACATGTTACACTGTGTATGTACAGGGTCAGTAGATGGCAACAGATACACTGTGTCTACACTGTGTCAGACATCATTTGTTTTCCTGATTGCCTACGTCAAACAGTTTGTAATGTAAAGCTGATCATGCCTTTGTTGTGCACTATACCTATTTCTGATTTTCACTTCATCGTTGTGTAAGCTTGTAACCTCGTCCGTGGTTGTACATGTTTGCTCCTCTTGGCCAAGATAAATAAAATACATATACAGATGACTTCCTGACCCCTGGCTCCTGTTTTGACCTCAGTGACTCCTTCTTCACCATTGGCTGTTAATTAATATTCGGCATCAGTATCCATAAAAAAATACAAATGCCAACAAAAAAAGAAAAGTTTGAGATCTCTCCTAATACTAACTGTGAATATGTGTATATCTAAGAAACTACTATACTGTATACGAACGCTGTCCTGCCTTGTGTTCTACTAACATCCTGCTCCAAGTTGCCTGGACCTTGACATGGTGGGCGGGCTTTCTACCGACAACACAGGCTTCGATGTTGTCATGGTAATGACTAATGGGGATCTGTAATAAACTATGTTGTCAAACAATTAGCAAATGCACAACTACAATGTGGTTGTAGTCCACATTGTAGTCCCTATGGAGAAATTTAATCGATGAGGTTTTGGTGCCTAAATGCTGTATTTGGGTACAATGGGGAAATAAAGTAAATATGAGCTTCCAAGCAGAAAATACTGTTCACCTTCACCTCCCCATTTTTGATTTGTGGTTGACGTATAGTTGGTTGTAAACATGAGCGCAGATGTAGGCTTTATGGGGGGAGAGACTAATCAAAGAAACCCACTAAAGTCAGTCTATAAAACTTCAGTCATATCGTCTGAAACCAGTGTGAACGCACTCAACGCAGTGAAAACCAAGCTGTCGTCGATTTAGCCATGGATGTACATCCAGCCGCTCTGCCGGCCTCTCGTTGCTTAGCGACAGGGAACGCTGCGACTCCCAACCAATGGTCCCAACCCAACGTGGGAACTGATGCAGCAGCGTCAAGGTAGAAAGAATCGAGCATAACACATCCGGTCAGACATTTCAAAACAAAACCCTTACTGAATACTGCAAATTAAGTTGAAAATACACATATTTTAAGGGGGTGGGAGGTGGGATCTGTAATTGATTCTGAATTTAATTGAAATCTGGTTGGAGTGTGTTCTTCTTGAAACTGTCCTTTTATATCTTTTTGATTTATACCAATTGTTTAAGTGAAGCTGTTGAGAGCCGGTAGTTTGTGATGATGTTGAATAATCATTAATTGTCAAATGATTCATTGCCAAACTGTTGTTCTTGCCATAGTGACTACTATTTCCAAAGACAACAAGTGTAGTATTGATCAATTAATAAATATTCAATCAATCAATCAAACAAACTGTATCTAGAGGTTGGACCACATTGATTAAAATAAATTGTGACTAGTCTGAGACTGATTTACACTTTCCTTGACAAGTTTTACGCTTTTATTTTGAATGCACAGTCGCTCCACTCCCGGTCTAACTCTGCCTAGCTCGGCTCGGCGCAGCTCAGCTGTGGTCCCTGGTCCAGTCAGTCAACCTCGTTTGACCACCGGTAACGTTCCACAGCAGAACCGAGCTTCAGCGTTAAAACAACCTCCAAGATGGAGATAACATAGACCGCTTTACTCATTTTTACGGAGTATTTTTTGTTTGTTTTTGTTGTTGAAAACGACTTCACTAAAATAAGCATGAACGAAAATGCACCTTTTAAAAGTGAGTTTTGAAGTTTCACAAGCTAACAACGGTCTACCGGATTTCTTCTAGCTAGCTAGTAACGTGAGGTCTTTTTCTAAGTATGAATTGGGAGTGACTCTCTCAGCCATGTCAGAGGACATCAGCTTGTGTGACTTGGTGAACTTGTCCATCGGTACACCCGAGGCGGGGGCAGTGAACTTCAGCGCCCTGCACACCCTGCTCCACGCCATGCTGGGCCAGCTGGGCATCCGGGAGGTGACCACCCGCTGGACGGACGCTCCAAGGCTGGTGGGTAGAGTACAACAGCTATTGTATTGACCCTGCTATAGACCCATTTCACAGCAACCGTTTTGAGGTGATAAGTGTAATGTGTAACCGTTAATGATGGGCAAGCTGTACGCTTGAGGTGTAAATACCAATACAATGATGGTTCCATTCCATTTAAGTGTTCCAGTGCCAGGGCCCAATGGTGACACCTGCTTTAGTTTAAATCCTACTTTACCACCTCAAAACGGTTGCTGTGAAAAGGATCTATACTCATTAGCCTACAAGTAGGCTACTCTCATAAAAATGGATCAAGTAAAAGTGAAAATTACCATTTGGGAAACCAAAAGCTATTTTTATATGCGTTTTATGAAATGTAAGCTAGAAATTAATGGTGGATGAAATCCCTTGCAGAATGCGGAAGAGGGCATGCCTTTGGCACTCTAAGGATAGCCTAGACCAGTGGTTCTCAAATGGGGGTCCGGGGACCCCCAGGGGTCCTTGAGGGGGTTCCAGTCAAAAGGGGGGTAATTTATTTTCGCTATAATTCCATTCATAAGTAACACAATGACTATTTTGGTCATGGGGTTTATACATTTTCTGTAATAAAACATCTAAAAGCATCAATCTTATTATCATTATGCGGGACCGTGGGACAAAATCCTATCAAATGGGGGTCTGTGGTCACATTTTTGTCAGTTTAGGGGTCCTTCATGTGAGAACATTTGAGAACCACTGGCCTAGACAATTGAGATATGAACAATCTCCCACTCCATCTCTACTCTCTCTTCCTCACCCTTCTCTTTCTCCATTTCTCTATCTCACCCAGAGTGGACAAATGGGGTGAAATAAAAAGTAGATTATTGGCTCAAAGTAAAGGTACGGTGATAGTAGAAGTAAAGGTACGGTGATAGTAGACGTAGTAGACGTACAGTTGGAAAAAAGGAATATGAAAAGTACTTTTTTACTCATGTGCATTACTCAGTAATCCATTACTACTACCCACCCCTGTTGCCAGTCCCCAGCTGAGCCCGTGCTGCAGGCTCCGCCCGCTCCCTACCTCCGCATCGAGGACAGGTTGCGGCAGATTGAGAAGCACATCGCCATGGTGGAGGAGCTGCCCACCGGCGCCCAGCTGCTGGAGAGGACAGCCTCCCCCTCCTCCAACACCCCGCTGAACGACATGTGGAGGCTGATGCAGCTCCGCTCCCGCATCCAGACCAACGAGGACGGCGTGTCCAGGGTGAGGGCAGGTCATCCACCCATGCAATCATCCATTCATTCATTCATTGATTATCTATCTATCTATCTATCTATCTATCTATCTATCTATCTATCTATCTCTCTATCTGTCTGTCTGTCTGTCTGTCTGTCTGTCTGTCTAATCTGTCTAATCTATCTAATCTATCTTTATCTATCTATCTATCTATCTATCTCTGACTATCACTCATCAGGGATCCGAGTACACTTGACCCCAAAGTCCAGTTTGTTTGATTAGTGTGAACACTGCCCAGGTGACAGGTCCACTTGAAAAGGTGGTGTCAAATATGGTTCGCATCAGGTGTGAAAACTACTGTACCAAAACACTTAAGAAAAACGAACTGGACTTTGGGGTCAAGTGAACTCGGATCCAGGTCCCTGATGTGAAAGTCTCAACTCTGGTACGAAACATTAATAACGGGAAAGCTGAGTGGGGGGGGGGCAGTTGTACTCAAAGACGGTATGAAGCAATCATACCTAATATGAAAACACCCTTACTTATTTATTCACATTCAGAGGGATGACAGTGCCACACCTTGCCATACCCATCTTCAGAATCAGAATCAGAATCAGAAAGACTTTAATGATCCCCGGGGGGAAATTGGGACAAGTTACAAGTTACAGTAGCTCGCTCACAGAACACACATAGCATAAATAAAATAAAAATAAAATAAAAATAAACCGTAGTAATGCAATATTAAGCAATAAGCATAAAAACACAACATAGCATAGAATAACTAGTAATGCGATAGAAGCAAAAGCACAAAATAAGTTGAATGTCTAAGTAGCAAAATACCAATACGTAGAGTAAGTATAGTATACATTCCGTGTCAATTATCATTATTGCCTGTGACATATTGCACATATTGCACGTGATTTATATTAAGTCGGCTTGCCCTATACGTTACACGTGGCTCAGCCAGGCACAGTTAACCTATCGGCTGGCTCAGTCTCAGGGAGACTGAGCGTCTCCGAGGTGCTCTTTTAAGAGAGGCATTAAATAGACCAATGGCCACAGGCAGGAATGATTTCCTGTGCCTCTCCGTTTTGCATCTAGGTGGAATCAGTCTCTCACTGAACGTGCTTATCTGTGCTGTAGGCCTATAAAGGAGCAATATTGTGAATTATAGGGCAGACAAAATATGAGGGGGATACACACGTCATGCAGGCCTGTTCGGTTCTGACAGCTCACCCTGCATCAGGACCGATGGTTCTGACAGCTCACCCTGCATCAGGACCGATGGTTCTGACAGCTCACCCTGCATCAGGACCGATGGTTCTGACAGCTCACCCTGCATCAGGACCGATGTAGAACAGAGTTTCTATTTAAAGTTGCATGATCCTCTCTAACTGAGATGCTATAGATGTAACCTGTTTGCCCTGATGTAACTCTGGTGTTGCTGTGATCGCTGGAGGGAAGTCTCTACTCACAGCAAGTGATGAAGTGATGAATCCCGTTACAATGTAACAGGATTAAAACTATGTAACGTTACATCGTTTTAATTTGCTCATTATTACACTGTGAAGAACAGTGATCTCCTGCTGCCACTTGGTCTTGGAACTGCTAAAGCCGAGGTCATTCAAAAGTCTAAACCCAATGGTGGGCGTCCGGGTAGTGTAGCGGTAGGGTCGCAGGCTCGCGTCCCCGTGTTACTCCCGGCTTGGTCGGGCGTCCATATAGGCACTATTGGCTGTGTCAGTGGGTGGGAAGCCGGATTAGGGGTATGTCTCCTGGTCGCTGCACTAGCACCACCTCTGGCTGGTCGGGGCGCCTGTTTGGGGCGGAAGGGAACTGGTGGGAATAGAGACAGTCCGCATGTCTGGGAACGCCCATAGAGGCTCTAGGAACGCCCACAATAGACGCTGGGTTAGCCTGGGGGCGGGGTCAGGGTGGGGTAAATTCCCCCGTTCTATCCATTCAGCAAAGTTAGAATTTAGCTGATAGCCCAGCCCAGGCAGACACGATCGGGGATTTAACCACCGCAGTAAACGCACATCTGAGCAGACGTCTTGTGTTCTGCTCTAGAACCCCCAAACATGTAGTTTAGAGCCGCAGCACCGTCTTTTGGTGAGTCAGCCTATGAGATATATCGGCGGTTTTACCCCACTTGCACGCCAGCCGTTTAACATTTTGTGGGCGTTCCCAGACATGCGGACTGTCTCTATAGCGTGATCCTCCCACGTGCTACGTCCTGCCGGTGAAGCTCCCCGCTGTCAGGTGAAAAGAAGCGGCTGGCAACTGCGCATGTGTTGGAGGAAGTATGGCGCTAGTCTACGGCTCTCCCCAGATCGGCATAGGGGGTGGAGCAGCGACCGGGGCAGCAGGGGGAAATTGGTCAAGTACAATTGGGGAGAAAATGGAGGGGAAAATCAGAACGAAAGTCTAAACCAATGGGATACGAGTCGGAGAGAGAAAGACGGTTTTATTTGATTGGAGGGGTGTGGCGCTGTTCAAAAATCAGATGGTTTTATCGGTTAGAATGGAAGTTTAAAATGCCTACTAGTGCAGCATGAGGTCGCCATGAAAGATCGTGTTTTCCCAGAAGT
Source organism: Poromitra crassiceps (assembly GCF_964638095.1). NCBI lineage: Eukaryota > Metazoa > Chordata > Actinopteri > Beryciformes > Melamphaidae > Poromitra > Poromitra crassiceps. Next base: position 9,757,777 of record NC_139644.1, read on the forward strand.
CAAAGTAACACGAGTTAAACTTTAATCCTCATAGGGAAGTTACCGCCACAGAACAGCCACAGCTGGATCTGGTAGGTGCTCAGTGTCTTGCTCATGGACACTGCGGCAGGCCGGATGTTGAGGGACGGCCTCCTTAACCTCTAGGTCTTCAGTTTCTACAGCAGTAGGCTTCCCCTCCGCCCTGTCTGTCTGTCTCTCTGTCTGTCTTTCTGTCTCTGTCTGTCCTTCTGTCTGTCTGTCTCTCTGTCCTCCTGTCTGTCTGTCTCTCTGTCTGTCTTTCTGGTCTGTTCTGTCTGTCTGGTCTGGTCTGGTCTGTTCTGTTCTGTCTGTCTGTCTGGTCTGTTCTGTCTGTCTGTCTTTCTGGTCTGTTCTGTCTGTCTGGTCTGGTCTGTTCTGTTCTGTCTGTCTGTCTGTCTGGTCTGTTCTGTCTCTCTGTCTGTGCTGAGCATGCTTTCAGCGCCGTGTACAGCCGCTGATGACAGGCCAGAGGAGAAAAGGAGCCAGGCGCCACCCTGACCTCAAATGTCCTCTGTCTCTGTTCAGGTTTCTGTACGGACGCGTCCAGCAGAGAGGCTGCTGTCCTCTGTCTCTGTTCAGGTTTCTGTATGGATGTGTCCAGCAGAGAGGCTGCTGTCCTCTGTCTCTGTTCAGGTTTCTGTACGGACACGTCCAGCAGAGAAGCTGCTGTCCTCTGTCTCTGTTCAGGTTTCTGTGCGGACGCGTCCAGCAGAGAAGCTGCTGTCCTCTGTCTCTGTTCAGGTTTCTGTGCGGACGCGTCCAGCAGAGAGGCTGCTGTCCTCTGTCTCTGTTCAGGTTTCTGTGCGGACGCGTCCAGCAGAGAAGCTGCTGTCCTGTGTCTCTGTTCAGGTTTCTGTGCGGACGCGTCCAGCAGAGAGGCTGTCGTCCTCTGTCTCTGTTCAGGTTTCTGTACGGACGCATCCAGCAGAGAGGCTGCTGTCCTCTGTCTCTATTCAGGTTTCTGTACGGACGTGTCCAGCAGAGAGGCTGCTGTCCTCTGTCTCTGTTCAGGTTTCTGTACGGACGTGTCCAGCAGAGAGGCTGCTGTCCTGTGTCTCTGTTCAGGTTTCTGTACGGACGTGTCCAGCAGAGAGGCTGCTGTCCTCTGTCTCTGTTCAGGTTTCTGTACGGACGCGTCCAGCAGAGAAGCTGCTGTCCTCTGTCTCTGTTCAGGTTTCTGTACGGACGCGTCCAGCAGAGAGGCTGCTGTCCTCTGTCTCTGTTCAGGTTTCTGTACGGACGTGTCCAGCAGAGAGGCTGCTGTCCTCTGTCTCTGTTCAGGTTTCTGTACGGACGCGTCCAGCAGAGAGGCTGCTGTCCTCTGTCTCTGTTCAGGTTTCTGTACGGACGCGTCCAGCAGAGAGGCTGCTGTCCTCTGTCTCTGTTCAGGTTTCTGTATGGACGCGTCCAGCTGTCCTCTGTCTCTGTTCAGGTTTCTGTACGGACGCGTCCAGCAGAGAGGCTGCTGTCCTCTGTCTCTGTTCAGGTTTCTGTACGGACGCGTCCAGCAGAGAGGCTGCTGTCCTCTGTCTCTGTTCAGGTTTCTGTTCGGACGCGTCCAGCAGAGAGGCTGCTGTCCTCTGTCTCTGTTCAGGTTTCTGTACGGACGCGTCCAGCAGAGAGGCTGCTGTCCTCTGTCTCTGTTCAGGTTTCTGTTCGGACGCGTCCAGCAGAGAGGCTGTCGTCTCTGTTCAGGTTTCTGTTCATTCCTCATTCATTTCACCCACTTATGCTGTTTATGTGCATTGTATGAGCTTTTCTCCTTTCTTTTTAACAATGATGTTTTGAACTATTGCATGTTTTATTATTCGAGGATGCCTGTCAACACCGGGCAAAGGGACTCACGATGAAAACTATCCTTTTGGCTAACTCAGGGTACATTTACATATGTTTGAATCCTGAATCAATGTACATTGTCCCTTTACGAATAAATCAATTGGTTGAGTGATTGAACATTATACGACGATTATACTTTATATACTGTATATAGTACAGTCTTTTGTTAAAGACACAAAGCAGACTGAAACAGTGAAAGGAGGACAGCGTTTTGTCCCTGTCCCGCCCCTGACCCCCCCCCTCTCTCTCCCCCTGTCTCCCTCTCTCTCTCTCTGTCTCCCTCTGTGTCTTCTTTCTCCCTGTCTCCCTCTCTCTCTGTCTCTCTGTGTCTTCTTTCTCCCTGTCTCCCTCTCTCTCTCTGTCTCTCTCTCTCTGTGTCTCTCTCTCTCTGTGTATGTCTCTCTGTCTCCCTCTCTCTCTCTCTGTCTCTCTCTCTGTGTCTCTCTCTCTCTGTGTCTCTGTGTCTCTCTCTCTCTCTGTGTCTCTGTGTCTCTCTCTCTCTCTGTGTCTCTGTGTCTCTCTCTCTATCTGTGATAAGGGGTAATTAGTCCCCTGCAGAGCTGATCTGGCTGTCAGTTAATGAATAGCTCTCAGGTGAAAGGTGGGACGTTGGGGCGGGAGCGGGCGATGCCGGGTCTTTGAAAAACCCTCCTGAATCATTCATGTCGGCGGCGGCCATACTTTTATGTCGACCGCGGTGTCCGCTGACTTCACCGTGCCGGCGGTAGCCCCGGCATGCCCCTGTCCCCCCCCCCCCCGGCTTATCTCGACCTCCAGTGACCCCTCCTTCAACACAACAGAGTCATTTAGCACTGCACCATCATAAGCCTCATATCCCAGGGATCAGGCCCTCTGCCAGGCGTCACCTGTTCACCTGTCAGGGGAGCCGTTGATCCTGAAAGGTGTGTTTCACAGACGAACCCCCCTGCTGCGTCTGTTCTGCTTCTCTGAGCGGCGTTTTTACCTGCTCCAAGTGCAACATTATCCCAGGCCTGTTAATGGCTGACTGTTTAGAGCCGGCCAACGGCTTACACAGTAACAGAGTTGAAGCTTTTAACCATGCCTCTTTTTTTATGTGGCCGATAACTTCAGGATATATTGGGATGGTTACAGTTAGGGCTGTACCAAATATATATTTTTCCACATTCAAATATTCTATTCTATTATTGTACAAGGTTTTCCATGAATGTCCGCTGTGACGCCTTTCTTTAAAACTGCAGTGAAAATTGCACATTGTATTAGGATGTTCTCTGGTTTGTTCTCTGGTTTTCTCAATCAACCATTCATGTACATTAAGCTCAAGTAGTTTCAGTTTGTTCATTCAATCATCAGCATTCACAATATGAATGAATGAATGAATGAATGAATGAATGAAATCTTTATTGTGAACATGTGAGAAATAAAAAAAAGGAATAAAAAAAGTGTTAAAACAATTTACATTAACAAACAACAAAAAACAAACATTAACTTAACATGTGCGAAAAGGAGTAGGAACTAGGAAGCATAGCTGCTGGCTATGGGTACAATTTAAGATAAACATCATCAAACAAGCCACACAACCAACAGAAGGATACTGCAAAGTCCAAACGGCACTGATCTTGGCAATCATCTTAGTATTATACAGTACCAGACATAGTAAACGGTCTTATACAGTACCAGACATAGTAAACGGTCTTGCACTTGGACTCACTTTTTGCAATGAGTAAGTATAGTAAATGACTTTCACTTTGGAAAGCGAAGTTCAGCCAAAAAATATGTTAAAACAAAATATATTCACAGTTTAAAATGTCAAGCCTGTCTCAGTGTAAAATAAATAAAATATTCAAATACAGATTTTTTTTTTTAATCCCAATGTCAGCATTATGAATGAATATACGAATGTCTCTGAACTATTGGGTACAGCCGTCGTTACAGTTGTATATTTAACACAGTGTTGATGAACTGCTTTGAGACTTCTTCTCTTTCATTCACCCGCTTGATTTGTGCTTCATTTGACCCCGTTTGCATCGTCCAAGTATTTCTTCAGCCCAGTGTTTCACGTCCCGGTGCTATAGTAACCAACAGACAGTATAGTAACCAACAGACAGTATAGTAACCAACAGACAGTATAGTAACCAACAGACAGTATAGTAACCAACAGACAGTATAGTAACCAACAGACAGTATAGTAACCAACAGACAGTATAGTAACCAACAGACAGCGTTGCTATAGTAACCAACAGACAGTATAGTAACCAACAGACAGCGAGTGATGCTTTCTCCTGGCACAGAGCCACGGAGGCTTAGCAGTGGGCATGATGCCAAATGTGAAGGAATACACCAAGCGATGCTCCGGTTGGTGAACTTCAAAGAACAAAACTCAGTTTGTGCACGACACACTTATCACTTCTGCATTGATTTATTTAAGAAGAGAGAGTTGGTGTTTTGGTCAAGACATATCAATCATAAAGTGACATATAGTGCTTAATACAGCTGTGTTGGAGGAGGTGTGTCCAGTGTGAGTGAGTGTCCAGCTCACTCATTCAAGATTCCATCAACTGTCAAAACGATACGTACAATATCTATAATTGTACACATTCAAAATCCTTTTGATATCACTTGCAAGCATTCTACTCGTACTACTGCCTTCTACTCAGTTGGGCAACTTGCAGAGACACCAAAATCACCCATGTGTCCCTGGTAGATCATTGGCTCTGGTGCTCCATGCTAGTGCTTTAGCATACACTAGGTTGAGTGATAGTAGCCCCTGGCATTATCTTCTTCTTCTTAATTAAAATTGGCTAAGTGGGGCCGTGGCAGTGTGTCAATTGTGAGATCATCAGTGATGTCACTTGAGCAATTGTGATGTCATCAAAAAACTTATACGAATTTTAAAGCTGGAACCTTAAAACATTTCACTTGGAGCTAAAACAAAAAATAAAGACGGGGGAGAAATCGAAAATTCCTTCCCCCCCCCGATGTTGTTTTTGATATCTGCTCCAACTGAAATACTCTGCAAAATAATTAATTCTGCTATTAAAAATAGAATATGAAATAATGAATTCAGCTGTTAATATATGAATCCACAGGCCTACCGGGGACACATGCATGGCTTTGGTGTAAAGCCAGTATTTGTTCCTGGGATGGTGCGGAGTCGTCCCAGAGTTCATTAGCCGACAGAGATTCGGGTGATTTTACTGAATTTATTTGAATATAAACTCATATTAGTTTGATTGAAAACAGCCCTGAGGTTTTGGTGACATTGCCAAAACCAAAACTAACTATAAGCATCTGCTACTCCCTGACACAGGATATATATTCTTTGGGGGAGAATTGCTGGATTTTGCTGTTTTGCTTAAAGCACTAATTGACATAAATGTACAGTAGCTATACTGCCTAGCTGTAGGATAGGCTAGCCTAATCCTTTCAAGTGAATACAGCAGGCCATATATCTGTCATACTGCCTACATATCATTAACAGCTTGTTAGTCACTGAGCCTGTGAAGCTGTGTGGGGTCGCCATGCATCATTTCATGTCTGGGCAGATCTGACACCAGGTAAACACTGTCTCTCCACAGACACACACAGCAGATCTGACACCAGGTAAACACTGTCTCTCCACAGACACACACAGCAGATCTGAGGGGCGGCTTTAGCTCAGGAGGTAGAGCAGGTCGGCCAATGACTCAAGGGTTGGCGGTTCGATCCCCGCTCCCTCCCAGCTGCTGTCGTTGTGTCCTTGGGCAAGACACTTAACCCTCCTTGCTCCCGATGGTGTGTAGGCACCCTGCGTGGTAGCCTGCCGCCATTGGTGTATGAATGGGTGAATGTAGACTATCTACTGATTGTAAAGCGCTTTGGATAAAAGCGCTATATAAATGCAGGCCATTTACCATTTACCATTTACCATCTGACACCAGGTAAACACTGTCTCTCCACAGGCAGCAGCTCGCTCAATACATTACACCACAGGAATTTCCTTTGTTTCAGCCTGGCTTTGTAACACACACACACACCATTCCTAATTTGCCTAACCCGAAATGAAATGTAAGTTTACTCCGTCAACAAAGCCCCCCACAGCCACACAGGAAAAGGAAATAACTTGGTTAAGGAAATGGCCGACTGCGTCATGTGACCGGCATGCCGGCTGTTTGCACTGAGCCACAGTGATCAGCAGCACGGGACGCCACGTCTGAAAGCAGTGTAACAGCTTGATGAGTCTTATCTGTGTGACCCTTGTGATTGTGCTCCGTCCTCTTTGTCAGCCTCTGTTCAAATCCTGGCTCCTCTGCTCGGGGGTCAGAGGTTAAGCGGGACGCTGCTGATGAGGAGGATTCCTCAAACATTTCTCAATTGAGGTTGTTGGGGACTACTAAAGGTAGCAGTTGTCAGGGGGGGTCGGATTCATAACAAGTGTCCCTGAAAACCACAGGGAACCACATTAAGCCAAGTCTATTATATGTGTTTTTAAGTGTGCAAAATGACACAACGCTGTGAGGATGCTCTGATATGCAGTGAAAAGCCTTTTTTGATGGGGTATTATTGAAACGGTAGCCAGCGGTCGTGCTGTGCAGTGAGTAAACCTCCCTCCCAACTTTCTCCCTGTGTTGTATTTGTAGGCCATGGCGCTGGTCCAGGATCTGCTGAAGGAGATCCACAGTCTGAAGGAGTTCAGAGACGACCTGAAGAAAGAGATGAACGAGTTTCACCACCAACTGCAGACGGTGAGACTGCCGAAAGGGAACGAGGGCTGGGCGATAATTCAATGGTATCGTCGATCACCTTTCAGTGAAATCATATCCTGTGATGATATGGGGATTTTGATCATGACACACAATTGTGATGATAACAGACACACTTTTTCTTACAAAATGAGGCATGAATATTGCTCGAAAAGTTCAGGTTAGTTTGACATTGCACTTTGCAACAATACCATTCGTTTCAATAGGATGAACATTATACACGAGCCATAATGAACATCCACGAGCCATATCATGATTCATATCGAAGTATGTGCAATGCTGATCAAATCATCCTAGAGCTATTCTATTGTGAATTGGTAGCAGTTGGAATAATTCATGTGAACATCTATTTTTCTGCATAGCTTAAAAAAAAAATCCTGTGTGAAAAATGAGGCACTCACGTTTCTCCATTATAATGATACAAACTAGAAGATGAGTTTTGGCCTCACTTCCACACAGTGATGAGTTTGTTTCTTTCTTCCTCTGTGTCCAGATTGATGCTGGTGGTGGTCTGGCAGAGCGGCTCACCGCTGTGGAGAAGTGCTGCCACCGTGTGGAGGAACTGGGGGAAACTACGGTGAGTGTGTGAAAGGAAGAAGTTCCCCCCCTCCTCTGCACAAGACAAAAGTAAAGTGAACTCAACTCAACTTCTCAGTTTTTACTTTGTTTTGAAATGTGATCTCTTCTCGGGCTAACACCGGAGCGCTAATGCAAGCATCGGCAGACACTTTCTCATTTGCTCTTTCTCCCCACGAGGATCATTAAAGTTTCATCTCATCTTGTCTGTCGTCATTGTGACAGAGATCTCTGCGGGAGACAGTCGAGCAGTTCCCCGGGCCGGAGGAGCTGGATCAGTGTGTGACCTGGGACGCCATGCAGGAAGCTCTGCTCAGTGAGAGAGAGAACCTTCAAAAGGCAAGAGACACCTGCCATCTTCTCATTGTGAAACTACATACTAATGCTGCATTCACATCCCATGGGAAAGACAGAAGCCAGCTTCATATGAAATACCATTCGCATGTGCCTTCATGTTAAATGCTGCCAGTCAAGCGTAAGGAATGACACATTCAATTAAAACCAACACAATCAACTATTTTCATCAGATGAATAATTTTGGGACCCAAACTCCTAAGATGCCATGACAGGGCACAACTTACTGGCTAGATGTTTTGTAGACTCAGCCCTCAGTCTTAATCCGTTTCACTACTGTAAGACTGAGAATATTACTATTTAAATCTTTTCATAACGTGAGGTGGTGCTGTTGGAAGCCTTGCATCGGAGACCCAATCATGAGTGTTGTGCCTGCTTTCTGGGGGCAGAACCGGTGTCTCGCAAAACATCGCCGCGTTTGCAGAGAAACATATTAATCACTTAGAAACAAACATAACCTGTTAATAGGACGTGTTTCATCCGGCCCCGGCGGCTAGAGGTCTTTCCCCCAGCGATAAGCCCGACTCCCGAGGCTTACGTTACAGAGCCTGCTGATGACTTCACACAAGTTCACAGTAGCAAGCGGACCACTTCCGGATAGGAATTTTTTTTGTAAAATAAACAACAGGTATAAACTCTCTTTGCAGCACATCAGTGTCTTGCTCTATATTGGAACTATGAAACATTGCATTGCCGCTACCAAATAAAATTCTAATAATAAATGTAGGCGTGTCTGCTGCCGGCCGTTCTCGCCGGGCTCGAAGAGAAAGATTTTGACAGTGAAATTCCCAGACGTTTGGTGGTTAGGTGGCGCTGCTCCTCAAACGTCTGGAAACCGAGACTAGATGTTTTGCAACCAAAGTCTACAGAAAACGTTGATCATGGCCTGACCGCTTCAAACAAATTCAAATGTGTGAACACTTGCAGTTTCTTTGCTTCTAACCATCGAGTCATCCTGAATGTGACAGTTGTAAACCACGTGACGTCAGTGCAGCGTAACACTCGGCAGTAAGCCCTCTTTCACAAGGCGAGTTGACAAAGAACACAATCTCATTTACAAGAGCCATCAAATTGAACTGAAACGAAACCTAGAAAGAAACCTGTGGATTCTTTCTTCCCTCCTAGTAAATCTGTCCTCATTTACAGGAACCTGCAGGCTCTGGGACTACTGATCTGAGCACAGCGGCTAAAGCAGCAGCCACGACCTCCAACAACAGCCTCCCTCCTGTAGGCAGTGTGCCTTCTGATCGCAGCGCCGCCTCCTCCTCCTCCAGCCCCGCAGCCAAGCCGGTGGCTCCTGCTAGTCCGACCACACCTGGAGCACCATCGATTTCTTCTTCTCTCACTCTGGAGAGCCGGCGGGAGGACGCCCCACCGGCCCAAGGGGAAGCTCCCCCAGCCTCCCAATCCCCTCCGGTCCCATCAGCCGCGCCCCAGCAGACTTGGTCTGACGCGGACCGGACGGCGGCCGGTTTGCCCTCGAGTCGAGTGGGCAGCGGGGCCAGCCGTTACCCAGAGACCCTGGAGGTCCTGAGGAACATCGGCAAGCTGAAGGACAGGCACAGCCACCTGGAGGCCCGCGTGGCCGCGCTGGAGGCGGGCAAGGCTGACCAGGCCCAGCTGGTGCGCCTCAAAAAGCTCATGACCAACACGGGTGAAGTTGTTTTACCGTTATGTACCATGCTGCTGCCCTTTCAGTCACTCCTACAGTCGACCGGCTTAAAGGAATACAGCACGTTTTGGGAGATTGGCCTGATGGTCAAGTTCCCGTTTAAGTGATGAAAAACACCAAAATGATCTGTGTCCCTCCCTCCCCTACTGGCTCCAGTAATCCATGCTAACACTAGTGGGCAGCGGAGCCAGCCGTTACACCAAGGATACTCCACTTGCTTTGCCCGGGGGCCACTTTCGTGAAAAGATAGAAGGCCAGGGGCCAGTTAGTAAACAAACAATATACATTTTTCTGTAGCGGATTGTAGGTTTTTGGGGTGTCAGCCGGAGTTTAGTCTGACAATGTTGTGCACACCGGATAGTTAGTTAAGTTAAGTTAGTTAGGTTAAGTACATACATAAGTGCCTGGGTAGTATTTGGCTGCAGTATTTGACAATTTAGCAGCTACTGTAAATCATAGATTATTGAAAGATATTACATATTCCAGACTGAAATGCTATAACAGAAGTGGAGTATTGGCCAGAATGACATGAACATTTAGACACTTATTCAGCAAGTATCTTGCATGTTGCGTTCAGGTGCACTGTACTTTTTTTTTTTTTTTTTTTGCAATTCCATCGCGGGGCACTGGCCCGCGGGCTGCAAGTTGAGTATCACTGCATTACACTATGTTGAGTGATAGGCATTGATTGTCTGATCGTTTTGTATGAAGCACCAGAAGCAACAATCTACTGGGGGCACATGGCTTGTTTTTGTGTCTTATCTTCTCATCACTTATTAGATAAGAGTACCAACAGTCCAATCACTTGGGGTATTCCTTTAACTTGCTATATATGGAAATGAGGGATTTCACTGATTGACTAGCGCTTCCCATGTGCACGTTTAGTGGGACATCCCTTTCCTGACTCGAGCCCACAGCTTATTGTTGTGTTGAACTTGTAGGTGGCAGGGAGCTGCCTGCTAACCTGATGGACCAGCTGAACCACCAGAGAGCACAGATAGACAGCCTGATGAGTGACAGGGTGAAGGTGAGTGAGTGAGGAAACAAAACACTCCTCTACTATCCAAAAGCCTGGCACATTTTTGCATGCTGCTGCACACAATGTTTTTACTCTACATCAGATGTAGCAGCAGGATTCGGCTGTTTTGACCACTCCCTTGTAGGTTGTGTTGAAAAGTAACGTGGGTGCGTGTGTGTGTGTCTGTCTGTCTGTCTGTCTGTCTGTCTGTCTGTCTGTCTGTGTCTGTCTGTCTGTCTGTCTGTGTGTGTGTGTGTGTGTGTGTGTGTGTGTGTGTGTGTGTGTGCGCGCCCTAGAATGTGGAGCTGATGAGTGATGTCCAGAGGGCCATCCTCCAGTTGCAGGCCGAGTGTGAGAAGCTCCATGAAAGCACCAGGGGTCTGGTGGAGGGTAACAGCCAGAGACAGAGTCACATCGAGGTGGGGCAGCAAGGCCTTTTCATATCCCACATACAGCATTATATCTTTGCTATTTATTTCTTGGAAAGTGAGGAAACAGATGACTTCATTAATGATTTGTTTATTTGTTAAAGAAACGCCAATGAAACAAGAAGCGCTCACTGGTTGGTTCTTCTGAAACCATAAGGAGACCCAAAGCGTTGATAGCTAACAGGGTGAAATGTATTCAACTCCCTCCGGTTAACATCATCATCACTTCCAATGTTTCTACAGCAACTGTACAAGTCGATGGAGGAACTGGAGGAGAAGAAGGCTGACAAGCAGCTGGTCGAGATGGAGATTGAGATTGTAAGTGGCTTCATTTGAGTTTACTGAAAGGTAGTGATCTAGGTGTGTGTTGACAGATGACGTGGGTTGACAGAGCAGTGTGTGAAAATATCACAACCCACTTGAGACTAATCATCCATCAACTCTTCCCTCTCTCCCTTAACAATTAACTTCATCAACCAATGAAATGTTTAGAGACTGTTGTGTTTCATGTAGGCATGTAGACACACCCACAACAATGCCACTTTGGTGGTTTCAACTTATATTTGTCCGTGAATTTGCCAGATTCCAACTGTTCCATATGAACGCCGCCTTAGTTCTGACAACATTTCCCGGAGACAGAGATAATTGATTGATTTAAACCTTAGTGGGCAGAGCCCAATTTTTGCGGGGAGCACAAGTTAGATAACTGACAAACTTGAATGACAAAGAATATAAAAAAATATATATAAATCAAATGTAACTTGTGTGAATGATGTGTTTTTTCCACTCCCTCCTCCTGGACACCTGTTGCTCCCCTCACCCCCGCAGAAGGCAGATAAGTGTGCCCTGGAGAGCAAGGTGAGCCAGGTGCAGTTTGACTCCATGACGGAGCAGCTGAGCTCCATGTTCCACGAGCTGCTGAGCAAAGTGACGGACCAGGAGCACGACTGGCACAAGCTCATCGACAAGCTCTCCACCGAGATGGAGTGCAAGGTACTGAGGGTCGCACTGTTCTTACAGCCATCTTTACACGGAAATCATGTTTCTTCACTCACCACTTCGTTTTTTATTACGTCCTGCGTTAGCTGACTTCATAAGATGCATCATCTCAGGGATAGATGCTAGAGTTTGACTGATGTGGGTTTTTGAAGGCTGATAATGTACCAATATTTCTGGATTAAAGTCGCCAGCAACCAAATCTTTGTGCAGTTTTTTAAGTGTCTTTATATTTGACCATTTTCATGCTTACAGTTTTTATTTTTTTATTCAAATTTTATTTATTTTTTGGCCTTGAAATGCCAAGAACAAAAAAGCCTCTGAAACAACATTTAGACCAGGTGACACTGAGCCCCTCCACCGAACCCCATAATAATAATAATAATAATAATAATAATAATAATAATAATAATAATAATAATAATAATAATGATAGTGATAATTCTAATGTTAAAACATATTAATGCATACTTGTGTGAAATCTGACAAAAAAAATGAATCAATTCAAAAACCTCCCATAGACCAGTTTAAAATGATAATCAATGATATATGATTACAAAGTGGACAACACTGATATATATATATTCAAGTTTATTCATTTAGGAAAAACCCCTTGAGATGAATCATCTCGTTTTCAAGGGGGTCCTAACATGCAAAAACAAGATTCAAGGAAGTTACAATTTAAATCAGAAGAGACAAGACAGACAAAACAATCAACAAAGAGACAAGAACACTATAACTACGGAAGTTAACACCCAAATATCAGTTAGATAATGGAAGAATCTGGAGCACACGGGTCACACAACGCGTCTTCATCAGGGTTAAACAGGTTTAACCCTGATGAAGACGCGTTGCGTCGAAACGTTGGTGCACTTAGCCTATTAAAAAAGAAACCTTCTCACCAGTGACCCGTGTGCTCCAGATTCTTCCTTTGCTGTGATATCCTCCTGTTCTGAGAAGCACCGTCCTCCCTCTGCGGGGGAGCTGAAGCGCAAGAGATTCCCTTCTTCATCAGTTAGATAATATAGCAAAAATAATAACAATGAATAATACGAGGTATCTTATTTGCAGTGAACTAATCAGTGCCTCCAGGTTTTTTTGTGATTATTGCGATCATAAATGCTTGATTTTGCGGCGGCTTTTTGCAGTAAAATTGCGGGAACTGGCAAAAATTGCAGAGTTGCGGAAAAAAATTGTGATTTTATTTTTTTATTTTTAATTACATTTTTTCTTTTCCTCCCTTCATCGTTTCTCTTCTCCTTTCTTCCTCATCCTCAATAATACTATTATCACTTTGCCTTTTCTGATACTTTTTGTTTAGTGCTTCATATTTTTCCTCTTATCCTTATTTCCTCTTCATGCCTTCCCTGTCCTCCTCATCCCTTGTTCCTTGTTAAATATTCAAACTACTAGACCCTAAGCTAAATATGCCACTTGTGTGTGTGTGTGTGTGTGTGTGTGTGTGTGTGTGTGTGTGTGTGTGTGTGTGTGTGTGTGTGTGTGTGTCTCAAATGCTTCGCGCTAGCAAAGTGGCTGTCCAATGACGATTTCCGTTTGCGTTCCTCCACGACAGTGTTGCACGGAGTGCAAAATAGTTTGCCTCCACTTTCATGCAAAACATTTGGTAATTGTTTTGCGGTTATTTTTGTTGGCAAATGTGAGGGGTTTGCCCTCCTCATCTCAATGCGATGACGTGTTACGTTACGTCCCATACTCTCGTCACTTCCTATTGTTGTCCCTCGTTCCCACAGCAACCAGGCAAGATGACAGTGCACACATATCTCAAACCCAGGTAAAGATGCAGCATTTTACTAACTTTTTGCGGCGAAATCGCGGGAATTTTGAAAAATTGCAAGCCCCCACAAATATCGCGGAGTTTGGTTGAATTTGCATTCATTATTGCGATCGCAAAATCGCAATTTCCTGGAGGGACTGACTAATAGATACCATTTGTTAGGAATAGGACCCATCTGTTGTGTCTGTGATGATTCACTTACTATTTGACTTGTGACCTCACCATAGCTGAACCGGATTGAGTTGGACTCGGTGAAGAAGCAGCTGGAAGAGCGCTGGAAGAGCATCCATAAGAAGCTGCAGGCCCAGCCGGCTCCAGAGTATGAAGTGGACGACGCTGCCGGCTTCAGGAAGTGAGGGAGAGCTCTGCACACACTTATCTCCATCAGAGCGCGTGCAGTGAAAACAGCATCCGTGAACAGGGAGTTAAGTGGCCCTTTGCTGGGAGATAGTGGGAACAGGGTATTGATTTGAAGGGGGTGCGAGAAGGGAATACACAGTGACATCTGTTCATTAAACCATGAGCTACAGCATCTGATATCTTATGATATCTTATATATCTACCACCAAAACTTCCAAACCTGCTGGAGTCAATGACTGATGACTGGCAAGATCCTTATGCCAGTCAGACGTGCCAACAGCATGTCTGCTCTCAGGCATCTCAACTGATCTCAGAACAGCTTCCTGTTTCTTCCTGCTCTTTCTGTCATAGACAACTTGTGGCCAGATTCCACTGCATCTCGTGTGACCGTCCCGTCGACATGCACACCTCAGGACCGTGAGTGAATAATACTTTACATTGTTTTTCTTTTTCTGACGGATAACATATTCTCTATGATAATCTCATATAGCACTCTGTCTATGTTATCTGCCTCCCCTGTGTATCTCGTGTCTTTTCTTTGATCTACGCTCGTCGTACTTTAATTATGCTGATGTTTGCCATGCCTGTTGTTTTGATCTGAGTATGGTCTTTAGAATGTTTGTCTCTTTTATGCACTGTACGATGGCCTTGGGTGTTCTGAAAATACATAATACAAATAAAATGTATTATTATTATTAGTATTATTATTATTATAACTATGTCAACTAAAGTTGTAGACTTTTAGCTGACAGTACTTGGAGTCAAGATATCTGTGCAAGCCACGTAGTGAAGAATGCTATAGGAAAGGGGGGGATGTAAAGTATTACAATAGAAGATAGCAAGTATTGTAGAACTGAAATGTCACTTCTATCTCTCTCTGTTCCTGGGGAATTGAAGGCACTTGGTGACGGTGCCCTCCACCCCTGGTCTCCCCTCGCACAAGTCCAACAGGCCCTACACTGTTTACGCCATGGAGCAGGTTCGTCAGCACTACAGGAGGTGAGACCAGCACACTGAGCACAGTTCATTACACCCTGCCTGATGCTCTCATGTCCTCTCCTCAGCAGCAGGTGGCGCAAGAGTCAAAATGCTTGACATCTTTATTGTGCAATTGAGGCAGCATTACACTGTCTACAGGAAGCTCTTAACCTGAATTGATTGTAATGAAAATATTTGATCAGAGTTCACACAGTTGCGTTATTATTATTTGTAGTAGTACTGTTAGTCGTGCATGCTACTGGATGGGTATAAATGCTGTTTCAAAAGCTTTTCCATCCTGCCAAGAATACAATTCTGGGGAAAACATTGAATACTTGTTAGTCTTTTCAATTTCTTTGGGCATGAAAATTATCAAATGTAAACATTTTAAACGATTACTGGCACAACATCCTGGCTATTGGCAGCTTCCATCCAAAAATATCTAGAATCGGCCTTCAAAAACCCTGAAACACCTCTGAGCCTGAAGAAGGGGACCAACCTGTGCAACTACGGGATAGCCCACAGGAGCCCACAGGAGCATGGAGCATCTTCAGAAGATCCACAGGGTGATCTGCAAGCAGATAGAGAGGGTGCAGAGCTGAGCCAGCCCCAACTGGTCAAACCACCAGGCAGACCACATCCTGGTGGTACCCACTTCCTGGTGCCCACCCAGCCTGAGCTCAGTGCAGAACAGCAGCCAGAGCAGGACACCGCAGTGAGTCAGGGCCAGGCAGGGGAGCAGGACAGTGTGGCTTACAGTAGATTAGTTGTAGATGTTGGTAACAAAAGATAAGATCAGATGAAAGTTTAATGATGCCTGAGGGGAAACTAGGTCATAGCAAATAGTAACAGGATACAGCAAAGTCAAGTAGAACATGAATAAGAATAATATAGCAGATGGGTGGTATTAAATCATAAAGGAAAGTTACAATACTACAACTATTACGGTAAGTAGAAATGAATGAATGAAACCTATGAACACAGACAGTATGAAGTACAGCATCTAGAGAGAGTGTGAGTCTTTCTCTATTATACACAGCATACAGGATGTGCAAAATGACTTCTTCACATTAGCTGCTACACATGTGCATAAAGGGAGTGGGTGCGCAGACATGTTGTCCAAATTATTCTCCTTACCAAATATATTCAGTTTTTACAGATGTAGATACTATGTAGCCTGGTATCCAGCCCCAGTGAATATGAATCGCTATGCAAATTCAATTCATAGGGGCTGGACATCAGGCTAGATACTGATACTGTAAGATATTGTAACATTGACTCAATACTGATAATAATAATTATAATAATATGACATCTCGCACCTCACCTTTCATCGCACCTTGCGTAACCTTTATTTAACCAGTTAAAAAATCCTGTTGAGGCCGAAGCCTCTTTTACAAGGCAGAACTGGCCAAGAAGGCGGAGAGGTTACACATCAGAAGTACATGAATGCATGTAAAAAAACAGAACAGTACAGAAGCAACAAAGACACCGACTACCAACAATTCACAATAGCAGAGTGTAAAACACAGCAGCACACTTAAGAGAACGAATATCAAAGTAGCAGATAAAAGTACAACATCATCCAGTTATAGAATTTTTATTTTTATTGCTCTTGTGTGGTTTTGATCTTGTGCCATGTTTCATATTGTGTTATTTTGCTCATGATTTATGTCCTGGTTCTGATCGTATGCTATGTTTCATGTTTCATATAGTATTATTTTGCTCATATTTATGTCCTGCGGAGCCTCTTGACATAAGAATTTCAGTGTTCTTGTGCTACCGGAGTGACAATAAACCTCTGGAATCGTGAATACTATGGGCAGAAGGTACAGATTTTGACATTATTAGCTGTTCACCTTTACAAAAAAACCTCCAGATTGATTAGTCAGAAAATGTGACCATGTGCGAAGATAGATAGATAGTTTATTAATCTCCTTGGGGAAATTCAGCTGTCCAGCAGCTCATACAGTATGATACAACACAGATTAAATGACAAGACACATTAGAAGAGAATGATAAAGTATACACAGGGATTAAAAACAGCGAGTCATAAAGAAAATAGTTAAAAATAAAATGAAATAATTTAATCAGATAAAAATGAACAAATAAAAAATATATAAAAAAAACTGCAGTCCAGTAGTGTAGTAAAAATCATAGAATTGCAATAGTTCCCCTTATTGCAGTCAAAACATGTATTGCACCAGAGTCTAGTAGTAGTTTGTGAGGTCAAAGCTTAGTCCAGATAGCCCGTGCCAGGTCACAAGCCCCTGCCACTGGCAGAGGTGTACTGTGGCTGTGGGGACAAAGACACATGTATTGTTGTCTCTTCTCATTCTCATTATTGTATTTATAGGTGGAGGTTGCACATGTACAAACAATGTGTCCAGAAATATGACTCGTATGAAGAGAGGGACAGAAAATGTGCAGATCAGAAACTGTGCAAGCCGATGTAAACAAGCACAGAAATGCACAAAAAGATCTAGAATGATGGCCACTGACGCCAAAAACAAAACCAAAAGTTTCCATCTCAATTGCCTGGATGTTTTTCAAGATAGCTGCTCTGTGTTTTCATGTTGTTTTTTCCTTCTGATGTTTCCTCTGTCTGAGCAGTGAGCGCATCCCGGAGATGTCAGACTACAGTAGTTACCTGTCCGTGTCGCGGAGCTGCGGGGGCAGTCACACCCTGACCTCCCCCAGCCGACGCTACACCCGCCTGCAGCACATCACACACTTCATCCAGACCGAGATGGAGGGACAGCCGCTGTCTGCGTCTCCGCTGAGATTTCAGGTATGAACGGATAGAGTTTAAACACGGTGGTACAGTGGTAAGCGCTGTCGCCTCACAGCTAGAAGGTCCTGGGTTCGATTCCCACCTGGGACGCTGTGAGCGCTGAAGGAGTGCGTGCCCGTCCGCATGTCCTCGAGTGCCCACCGCCGGGTGGGGTCATCAAAAGGGCCTTTCTGTGTGGAGTTTGCATGTTCTCCCCATGTTGCCCCCTGGGGGTTTCCTTCATATAGGAACCCCCACACCAAAACATTAAATATCCTGGTCGCTGAAGTGGTGCCTCCTCTGGTCGTTAGGGGCGCCTGTTCGGAGGGAGGAGAACTCGTTGGAATAGCGTGATCCTCCCACATGCTATGTCCTACCGGTTAAGCTTTCCCTGTCAGGTGAAAAGAAGCGGCTGGCTACTGCTCATGTCTCGGAGGAAGCATGGAGCCAGTTTGGGCTCTCCCCAGATCGGCAGAGGGTGGAGCAGCAACCAGGATAAATAAATTAAAATGTAGCACTAATGGGGGATAGAAATGGTATAAAAACAACTTTCTAGGCTGACATACATTCTGTATTAATGATGTTAAATCCTAGTCTACACAGCAAGTAGTCTCAAACTGCTGGAAGTTATGTAAGGAGGAAAAACGTCTCTGTAGATGACCAGTGGGAATTGCATCAACACCGTTATTTCCTACACAAGTCTCTGGGACAGGCATTGGGTGTTCAGTGCCTTGCTCAAGGGCACCTCAACAGTCATTTCTGAGGAAGTGGAAAGTGTTACGCGCATTTTCCAAGCTGGTCCAAGGATTCAAACCCTGAAACAAACCAAATCTTCCTCCCTGGGTTTGAGAGAATACGCTGTAACTAAGAAATGTTACAGATGGCTGTCTTAACAGCTGTCGTCTGTCTGTGTGTCGACCGGTCAGCCGGAGGAGGTTGATATCCTCGGACTGGACGGGCAAATTTACAAGGGCCGCCTGGACACCCGAGACAGCAGAAACGCAGACGCTAAACTACCTACGATTTCTTCCAAAGAGGGTACGTACAGCACGTTCTCTTTCAAATGTCTGTCTTTCTCACTGGATTATTTGAGACCATTTTATCGAATATCTATGATGTGAAATTAAATCAATTGCAGTTAAGGGCTTCCCATAGACAACCAGTGTTATATTAATTCTGCAATGAATACATCATCAAAGTGCATCATGTGTCATGTCACGGGTGGACGATGCTGACACATTTGTTTTCTCTTCCTTTTTCCTTGGTTTTTCTTCCATTTTCTCCCCAAATGCACTTGGTCAATTCCCCCTGCTGTCGCGGTTGTTGCTCCACCCCCTCTGCCGATGTGGGGAGAGTTGTAGACTAGCACATGCTTCCTCCGGCTCTGATACATGTGCATTCCCCAGCCGCTTCTTTTCACCGGACAGTGAGGAGTTTCACCAGCAGGACGTAGCATGTTGGAGGATCACGGTGTTCTCCCCAGTTCCGCTCCCCCCTGAACAGGCGCCCAGACCGACCAGAGGATTTGCTTGTGCAGCGACCAGGACTCATACCGCACCAGCTTCCCAGCTGCAGACACGGCCAATTGTGCCTGTATGGACGACCAACCCAGGAGGTAACATGGGGGCTCGAACCTGTGACCCTCGTGTTGGTAGGCAGGAAATGTACCGATGACGCCCGATACTTATTGTTTATTTGCACAAAGAAAATTAATAACAACAGATAGTACAAGTATCTTAATACAAAGAAAATGAATAACAACAGATAGTACAAGTATCTTAATACAAAGAAAATGAATAACAACAGATAGTACAAGTATCTTAATACAAAGAAAATCGTGCAGGTGAGGGAAAGAAACCCGGAGGGTCTTATAGAGTCTCACCTTATTTAAAAGAAAATCTAAACAAATTAAAGACTATTGATGAAAGAAAAACAAACAATCAAGACAATATATTTAAAACAATATAAAAGTTTAAAAAATATATACCGTATATAAAAGAGAAGAAAGGACGAGAAAAGAAAAAGCAAACTGGTGCACCAGCGGGTAAACCAATAAAATCAATCAATAAAATACCAATCAATCAATAATTACAGGGTTAGCAAATAATTTGCACTGCATTTCCTGTTTCTGACTTTTAAAATAAAAGCCAGCCTGATATATCATCAAACTGATATATCAGTGTAACCCGGTCTGTCAGATTGAATGCAGTACATCTATTCCTGCTGGTCTAGTCATACAAAACAAGCCGTCTCTTTCTCAGAAGCTTACTCAATGTTGACTCGAACACGTTTGTACTGCATGTGTGTGTGTGTGTGTGTCTGTGCGCGTGTCTGTCCGCGCGCGCATGTGTGTGTATGCGTGTGTGTGTGTGTGCATGCATGCGTGTCTGTGCGTGTGTGTGTGCATGCGTGTGTGTGTGTGTGTGTGTGTGTGTACATGCATGCATGCGTGTGTGTGCGTGTGTGTGTGTGTGTGTGTGTGTGTGTACATGCATGCGTGTGTGTGTTTGTGTGTGCGTGTGTGTGTGTGTGTGTGTGTGTGTGTGTGAAGGGGCAGAGGTGATGGATGTCCAGCGCTGACAGCTCAGATGCACTCCTCATGGTCAGCGAACACACCTCACGAGTGGCGCTCTTCCCCCCGGGGACCTGTTGCATAACGGGTGTGGGGCTAACGCCGGCCACATGGCGCTGTGTTATGGCTTTACACTCTGTGGCCTCGGCCCACTTCCTCCCTCCCTCTGAACTCACACTACTTCCTCCCTCCCTCTGAACTCACACTTTGTACTTCCTCCCTCTGCACTCACACTTTGTACTTCCTCCCTCTGCACTCACACTTTGTACTTCCTCCCTCTGCACTCACACTTTGTACTTCCTCCCTCTGCACTCACACTTTGTACTTCCTCCCTTCCTCTGCACTCACACTTTGTACTTCCTCCCTCCCTCTGCACTAACACTTTGTACTTCCTCCCTCTGCACTCACACTTTGTACTTCCTCCCTTCCTCTGCACTCACACTTTGTACTTCCTCCCTTCCTCTGCACTCACACTTTGTACTTCCTCCCTCCCTCTGCACTCACACTTTGTACTTCCTCCCTCTGCACTCACACTTTGTACTTCCTCCCTCTGCACTCACACTTTGTACTTCCTCCCTCTGCACTCACACTTTGTACTTCCTCCCTCTGAACTCACACTTTGTACTTCCTTCCTCTGCACTCACACTTTGTACTTCCTCCCTTCCTCTGCACTCACACTTTGTACTTCCTCTCTCCCTCTGCACTCACACTTTGTACTTCCTCCCTCTGCACTCACACTTTGTACTTCCTCCCTCTGAACTCACACTTTGTACTTCCTTCCTCTGCACTCACACTTTGTACTTCCTCCCTTCCTCTGCACTCACACTTTGTACTTCCTCTCTCCCTCTGAACTCACACTTTGTACTTCCTTCCTCTGCACTCACACTTTGTACTTCCTCCCTTCCTCTGCACTCACACTTTGTACTTCCTCTCTCCCTCTGCACTCACACTTTGTACTTCCTCCCTTCCTCTGCACTCACACTTTGTACTTCCTCTCTCCCTCTGCACTCACACTTTGTACTTCCTCCCTCTGAACTCACACTTTGTACTTCCTTCCTCTGCACTCACACTTTGTACTTCCTCTCTCCCTCTGCACTCACACTTTGTACTTCCTCTCTCCCTCTGCACTCACACTTTGTACTTCCTCCCTCCCTCTGAACTCACACTTTGTACTTCCTCTCTCCCTCTGAACTCACACTTTGTACTTCCTCTCTCCCTCTGAACTCACACTTTGTACTTCCTCTCTCCCTCTGCACTCACACTTTGTACTTCCTCTCTCCCTCTGAACTCACACTTTGTACTCCCTCCCTCTGCACTCACACTTTGTATTCCCTCCCTCCCTCTGAACTCGCACTTTGTACGAGAGGATGTGGGGGAGCAGAGAGGAAGGTACAGAGGAGGCTGCTGCTGTTTGGGAAGTGGAAAGTGGGAGCAACAGCAGAAACAGACAGAGAGAGATTGATGTGTGAGTTTGGGGAATAATGCAGGGCTTGTGGTTGTTTGGGATTTTTCATTTGAAGAGGATAGCATGCCTCTGTAAGGGTGATGAAGGACGAGCCGAGATAGTAGATAGACAGGGGCTGTTTGGTGAGGGAGGAGGAGACAGGGGCTGTTTGGTGATGGAGGAGGAGACAGGGACTGTTTGGTGATGGAGGAGGAGACAGGGACTGTTTGGTGAGGGAGGAGGAGACAGGGACTGTTTGGTGATGGAGGAGGAGACAGGGACTGTTTGGTGAGGGAGGAGGGGACAGGGGCTGTTTGGTGAGGGAGGAGGGGACAGGGACTGTTTGGTGAGGGAGGAGGAGACAGGGGCTGTTTGGTGAGGGAGGAGGAGACAGGGGCTGTTTGGTGAGGGAGGAGGAGACAGGGGCTGTTTGGTGATGGAGGAGGAGACAGGGACTGTTTGGTGAGGGAGGAGGGGACAGGGGCTGTTTGGTGAGGGAGGAGGAGACAGGGGCTGTTTGGTGAGGGAGGAGGAGACAGGGGCTGTTTGGTGATGGAGGAGGAGACAGGGACTGTTTGGTGAGGGAGGAGGAGACAGGGGCTGTTTGGTGAGGGAGGAGGAGACAGGGGCTGTTTGGTGATGGAGGAGGAGACAGGGACTGTTTGGTGAGGGAGGAGGGGACAGGGGCTGTTTGGTGAGGGAGGAGGGGACAGGGACTGTTTGGTGAGGGAGGAGGAGACAGGGACTGTTTGGTGAGGGAGGAGGAGACAGGGGCTGTTTGGTGAGGGAGGAGGAGACAGGGGCTGTTTGGTGATGGAGGAGGAGACAGGGACTGTTTGGTGAGGGAGGAGGGGACAGGGGCTGTTTGGTGAGGGAGGAGGGGACAGGGACTGTTTGGTGAGGGAGGAGGAGACAGGGACTGTTTGGTGAGGGAGGAGGAGACAGGGACTGTTTGGTGAGGGAGGGGGATGTTTTGTGTTGAAATGGTGGCGTGGCAGAGTCTGGGAGGCAGCAGCCCAGCAAGCATTTTAGGGAGCGTGACCTGCAGGGGGCAGCCAAGTTCAACCTCTACCCCGTTTTCACAACATGACATTATGGCACAGTGGAGATTCATATTAAAACGCCTTTGGAAAACTTTGATATAAACCGATATCAGAAAGATACTCGGACCCTGATTTCACAAAACAATACGATTATTATTGTTTCAACTGTCATTTTGGCTATATTTAGACCAGTGCAGGCCGTCATATCGACATGTATTCAATGTCAAAATGGTTGCTGGGAAGCTGAAGGGAAGGAAATAAGCTGGGCGTGCGCTGCAGAGAGGGCAGTGGGGGAGAGAGGGCAGTGGGGGGAGAGGGAGCAGTGGGGGAGAGAGGGCAGTGGAGGGGAGAGGGCAGTGGGGGGAGAGGGAGCAGTGGGGGAGAGAGGGCAGTGGGGGGGAGAGAGGGCGGTGGGGGGGGAGAGAGGGCAGTGGGGGGAGAGAGGGCAGTGGGGGGGAGAGAGGGCGGTGGGGGGGAGAGAGGGCGGTGGGGGGGAGAGGGCAGTGGAGGGGAGAGGGCAGTGGGGGGAGAGAGGGCAGTGGGGGGGAGAGAGGGCAGTGGGGGGAGAGAGGGCAGTGGGGGGGGAGAGGGCAGTGGGGGGAGAGAGGGCAGTGGGGGGGAGAGAGGGCAGTGGGGGGAGAGAGGGCGGTGGGGGGGAGAGAGGGCGGTGGGGGGGAGAGAGGGCAGTGGGGGGAGAGAGGGCAGTGTGGGAGAGAGGGCAGTGGGGGGGAGAGAGGGCAGTGGGGGGAGAGAGGGCAGTGGGGGGAGAGAGGGCAGTGGGGGGGAGAGGGGCAGTGGGGGGAGAGAGGGCAGTGGGGGGGGGGAGGGCAGTGGGGGGAGAGAGGGCAGTGGGGGAGAGAGGGCAGTGGGGGAGAGAGGGCAGTGGAGGGCAGTGGGGGAGAGAGGGCAGTGGAGGGGAGAGGGCAGTGGGGGAGAGAGGGCAGTTGGAGAGAGAGGGCAGTGGGGGGCAGAGGGCAGTGTGGGGGAGAGAGGGCAGTGGGGGGAGAGAGGGCAGTGGGGGAGAGAGGGCAGTGGGGGGAGAGAGGGCAGTGGGGGGAGAGAGGGCAGTGGAGGGCAGTGGGGAGAGAGGGCAGTGGAGGGCAGTGGGGGAGAGAGGGCAGTGGAGGGCAGTGGGGGAGAGAGGGCAGTGGAGGGGAGAGGGCAGTGGGAGAGAGAGGGCAGTGGGGGGCAGAGGGCAGTGTGGGGGAGAGAGGGCAGTGGGGGGAGAGAGGGCAGTGGGGGAGAGAGGGCAGTGGGGAGAGAGAGGGCAGTGGGAGAGAGAGGGCAGTGGGGGGGGAGAGGGCAGTGTGGGGGAGAGAGGGCAGTGTGGGAGAGAGGGCAGTGTGGGGGAGAGGGCAGTGTGGGAGAGAGAGCAGTGGGGGGAGAGAGGGCAGTGGGGGAGAGAGGGCAGTGTGGGAGAGAGGGCAGTGTGGGGAGAGATGGCAGTGGGGGAGAGAGGGCAGTGTGGGAGAGAGGGCAGTGTGGGAGAGAGGGCAGTGTGGGGGAGAGGGCAGTGTGGGGGAGAGGGCAGTGTGGGAGAGAGCAGTGGGGGGAGAGGGCAGTGTGGGAGAGAGGGCAGTGGGGGAGAGAGGGCAGTGGGGGAGAGAGGGCAGTGTGGGAGAGAGGGCAGTGTGGGAGAGAGGGCAGTGTGGGGGAGAGAGGGCAGTGTGGGGGGAGAGGGCAGTGTGGGGGAGAGGGCAGTGTGGGAGAGATGGCAGTGGGGGAGAGAGGGCAGTGTGGGGGGAGAGGGCAGTGTGGGGGAGAGGGCAGTGTGGGAGAGATGGCAGTGGGGGAGAGATGGCAGTGGGGGAGAGAGGGCAGTGTGGGGGGATGAGGAGGACTGGTCTAATGTTCCCTCCTGGAAAGAGAAGCAACCCTTATGGAGTTGCGTAACAGCAGGGCCGGTCTGCAACATCCTGCAGGAATAACAGAGCTGAGGAAATGAAATGCTGCCGGCTCCATCACAAAGGCCAGAAATCCCAAGCTGTAGAGGTCAGAGGTCACACCGAGGTGTCTGTGTGCTGATGCACGAGGCCGACCAGGCGTCGAGCGCTCAGCGCCGTTCATCTCAGATAGAATGCCGTGTGTTTCATGACATATTGTTGTAGAATGGATCAATGGACTGGGATTGGACAGGTAACATTTGGAAAAGGGGGTAAAGAAAAAGAACGATCAATACTACATTAGCTGTCTATGGGAAGACCTTAACCTGAACTGACATTTTCATTGGACAAGTCTGACTCTGCACAAAAATGTGCTTCTTCGTATTATTATTATTCCTCCTTTGGTTTCAATAGAGATTGTTTAGATGTTGAACATCAGTGCCAAAATATCAGCAACTTCAGTCGTAAAGTGTCAAACTATTGGAGTTAAAAAATCAGCCTGTGGTCAAAACAAAGCCTGAGAAGTTTATATTAAAACAATAAGCCCCGAGCAACATACAGACGCAGCAGCACACAGATGATGTGTGGCGCAGTAATACTGTGATGCGTCACAGGTGTGTGTTTATAGACTATCTTACAACGGCTTTGAACGCGGCGCCGCTCGACCAATCAGAATCAAGGCCCGGAAGTATCCGTTTTATAAAAAGAGTGACTTCACACCTGGTGAAACACATAACAGTGCTTGTCTGCGCTTTGCCTTTGCCCTGTTAAACGTGATTTACGAGGACAACTGTGGTTGAGCCTGTATTTTGGGTAAGAGTTGGAAATGTCAAGGATGGCTAAGGTGTAGTCGTTTGGGGTAAGTTGTTAGTTGTTAACCCGTGTCAGGACTGACGTGCCATGCTGGTCCTGTGCTGTGACGACTGCAGGCATGTGCAGGAGTAAAGACAAAGCCAAGCGTCTCCCGTCCCACAAGTCTGTCAGTCCTCCTGAGGCTGGACATGGACTTCCTGTTCACCCCAACAGTGCCAAGAGCCAGCGCAGCCGCTCAGGTCAGACACACGCACACACACGCGCACACAGAGACAGAAACACACGCACACACACACACACACACACACAGACAGACAGACACAGACACACACACAGAGAGACACAGACGCACACACACACACACACACAGAGACAGAGACAGAGACAGACACACACTCACACCCCATTTACACCTGATTTTTTAAATGTGACCATTATCCAGATCACTTGTCTGGATACAGGTCGCATTTAAAAAAAAACAGGTGTGAATGGGGTGAAAGAGACAACAGGAACCAAAGCAAACGAATATAAAACAGAAATAAGTTGAACACTTACAGAGATGATCAAAACAATAAAAAGCTAGGTAAAAAGAATTTTAAAGGAACAGTTCACCCAAAAATGAAAATTCTGCCATCATCCACTCATGCCTGTTGAACCACAGGTGAAGTTTGTCCATATAACACAGGGAGGTTGCCAGCATGAGAGAGAGGGAACAGCTCCCCATTCACTTCAGTACAGTACAACTGAATATATGGACACATTTCACCTGTGTTTCAACTAGCATAGGCTGAGTAGATCATGAACTGTTCCTTTATGACATGTTCAGCAAAAGGAGGAAGACTCCTTTCCTGTGTGCAGTTTGAATGTTCTCCCCTTGTTTTGCTGGGTTTACCCCCGGCCTGAGTCCAGAGACATGCAGGTCAGGTGGAGTGGACACTCTAAATTGCCCATGGGTGTGAATTGTGCGAGTGTGGGATAGGAAAATGAATGTCTTGTGTCACACTGTCCTATCTTGGCATGTTAACCCTTCACACCCCTCGCCTCACCTCTCAAAACGTTCTGTCCCGTTTGTCCCCTCAGCCTCCAGCAGCTCGGGGCGGGACTGGCCCGTGTCCCCTCTCGGCTCTGCGTCCCAGAGCTCCTTCACCCAGGCACTGGCCCCAGCAGACAGCGACTCCTGCCAGGAGGAGCCTGTCTCCAACCTGTAGGGGGCGATGTGGAGCATCCTACTTTCTTTTCTTTCTTTTTTTCATAAACTGCTGCAGAGACCAGGTAGTGTGCTCTCCAGTTTGTGATGGAGCCAAAGTCAGTGAATTTTTGGTAGGTGCATAAAGTCATAATAAAATTATTATTATTATTATTATTATCATCATCAGGTGTGACACTGGAGGAGGTTTTTGTCTTGTGTTGCTGTGGTGGACAGACTGCTCCAACTGTTTACTTTTGAATCCAAGAATTCTAAATGTAATATGTCTTTTCACACTCATAAACAGTATTTACAGTACAAATGATCTTTGACATCCTCATTTATTTGATTTGATTGATTTGTTACTCGTGGTGTTTCTGCAATTCACACAGATGGACACTGCATCATGTGTCATCATTCAGAAACCACACAAAAAAGGATCAAATATACGGAAGATGAACACTCCAACTTACTTCCTTTTCAAATTTTTCTTCTCGCCAATTCTCAATGGCTTCCTTGTTTTGCTCGGGAGTAAAAGAAAATCTTTAATTTTTTTGCCGATTTTTTTTTTACATTTGTTGTCTGCACAGCTCACCACACAACAGCTTTTAGCTATGTTTAATTCAAGGAAAATGCCGCCGGTGTGTGGAAGTGAATGGAGAGCTTTCCCCCGTGATGGGCGTGGCCTATTTCATGCAGTGTCTCTATCGCATGTCAATCAAACAGTGGGGGCTGTGACCTTGGATTTCCTGTCAATGCAGGTAGGCGATCTACCAGACTGTCTAGAAGAGACAATGGAAAAACTTTCATGAATTGGAGCTTAGGTTCAATCACTATAATTGCCAATAAATATACCTTACACACATGCTGCAGAGAAGAAAATACTGTCTCTGCTGTTCATAAACATCGACAGGATATATAGGCTGTCACGGTCTGACAATGGAGAACACCTGCAGCCCAGAGGGAGAAAAAGCAGGCGGGCTCATAAAAAAAAAACGACCCGACATGTCGTTCCCTTCAAACGTCAGTATGTCACGGCACTTCAGTACCGTCACAGGCCTGCCTTCCTCGGCATCTGTCACCTCCCAGTACTATTACTACAACTGCACATGTTCAGAGTGAGTGTGACAGCAGAGCAGCATAAACCTGAGAGGAGGAGCCGAGCTGTCGGAGAGGAGAGAGGCGGGGGCGATTCCTTGAAATAAGGTTGCGGGCGGCTTGCACCAAATTATTTCCCATCACTGAAGAATGCGGTTTTAATTTATGTCGAGAGAGAGAGAGACGGTAACGCTTGTAAACCAAAGTGTATGGAGAGGTTACATGTGTGTGAGCGAGCACACTTTGTTCATAAATGACTTGTCTTTGTTTTTGGAGAAGGTAGATTATTGTTGTGACTCGGCTCTCTCGTATCCATGACTGAGTGTAAAACTTGTTTATTCCAAGTCCAATCAACCATGTGTTGAAATGGCAAATAAAGTTCTATCTTATTCCTCACTGACTTCTTCACATGAATTTTGTTGCTCTTTACACAAATTAGCTTTTTTCCCCCTCTTTGTTGGAAGTGTTATTATTGGAAAACAAGTGTCCCCAGACCTTCCTCAACATCACATTCAAGGACCTTTCAATGACCTTTTCCCCAAATAGTCCAGTAAAAATGTCACTTGACCTCACACTAATTGCAACAAAACCAAACTCAACTGATTTTGTATCAATATGTCCTCAATGAAGGAAAAAATGTGTTAAGGAAATGTATGAAGGGAAATTTTTGAAAATGACCCATATGATGCTACCAAAAACGTTTATTTTTTAACATTTGTTTTTATTTTTTTTCTCCTTTCCATAGGCTACCATCATATTTAGGTCATTTTCAAAACTTTCCCTTCATACATTTCCTTAACACTTTTTTTCCTTCATTGAGGACATATTGAGGATACAAAATCAGTTGAGTTTGGTTTTGTTGCAATTAGTGTGAGGTTGACCCACATATTTGCGTAAAATGCCTGGACTAAAATGACACGGCAGTTTGAGACATGGATCAAGGTTAATTACCGTTACAACAATAAGAGTTTTTATGATGAGAACTAGCAGAGGCTCACAGAGAAAGAGAGAGGCTTGAATGTGTTAACACTTCTCAACTGTGCTGGATGTGTTAGTGATGGCAGACTGTGGTCTCCTGCCTTCTCTAACAGCACTGCAAAAAATCAATACTGTGGAGATGTTATGCTACCCTCAATTCAAGCACATGCCAAGGAGCCCATGTTTATTTCCACAAACATTTAAGGCCTTGATTCGTTTTCTTTTTTCAAATTCACAAACTTTCAAGGACCCGTGGGAACCCTGGGTCCCCCCCCCCCCCCCCCCCCCGCCCGCCCTATTTAAAGCAGTCATGCTAGGACACTTGGGTCACACACACTATCAGTTTCACACCAACTGGGTTTGTGCTCCGCCTCCAACCACATCCTTCCTCGATCAACAGCTTTACTACTCGTCCTTTACAAGGAAGCGTCACTTCAACGTTTCCCAACCACAATTGTTTTTCTTTTTTTTTGTATACGTGTTCTTCTCAACCGACAAAAGTGCGATGAAAGCCTTCGGCAGTGAACGACCAGCTGAAACAACAAAGTAGCAGATCATACCTTGTTTTATTAAACATATAAATACACATTTTTAACAGAAGAAACGGAACACAAAGTACTCGAGAGAAATCTATATCAAAAGAGCCATGGATTAGAACAGAATGAATTTCTGAGGGTCCATGAGAAAGTACACCGTTATCCAAGTGATGTTTGCACACTTGATCAGAGCAAAGTTTCCATCCAGAGACCCCAGGAAATCTTGAATGGGAGGTAAAATATCGGCATGAACATAAACAAAAAGAGTGGTAGGGACTATCGGATGCTGATTATCATGTTTATAAAGGAAATTGACAACTTGGATATCACAACGGTACCAACCCAACCACCCCAAGACACACTGACTGACTGGTCATTCCTGCCCTGAAAGGTGAGCAGGTGCAAAGATATGACTGGGAAATGATAACTGGGGGGAAACAACTGACGCATGGAGGAAATAGTTGATTGTCTGTGTGGAGATGTGAAAAACAATTGGTAAAAAAAAAAAAAGTGTCTGAAAAGATTGCTTTCTGCTTCCCATTACAACCTGATGTCAATATCCTCTCCCTCTTTCTAAAATCGTGATCAGAACATGACTTGTGACCGAGCAAAAACCTTTTGTCTTTCACAATCAAAAGTCACTATTGATCTAAGCGGTGGTTTGTTCTCGTGTGACGTGTGCGTGGGATCTTGTGCCGCACGCAGTGCAAGGCGGCTCAAAGAGTCTGGAAACCCCTGGCTGAGAGATCGCTTCAAGGTTTTTCACCGGATATTTATTACCGTGTAAACTTGATCTGAACGAATCCCTTGGGGATTCGCTGAGTCACCTGGACAACAGAACTCGTGTCGTCTCCCAGCATTTAAAAAATAATTAAATAAGACACACATTTCGCCTGTCCGTCGAGCCGTGCTGCAACGCCCTTTTCTTTTGGCAGGAATCACCAGTGTGAAGCACCGGCGCACTTTCTACTCCCATTGATCCTGTTGCTGTAGTAAAGAATACATTGATGTGGGGGCGGGGCTTCTCCCATTCAGAGGTAGGAGTGGTTGAGCTTCTGCAGGTTGTGTGGAAAATCACTGAGTTGGGCCTCTCTTTACCCCCTCTCTCTACCCCCCCCCCAATCTACGTCCAAATATTCAGATTAACGTTTCGCGCCAGACCGTCACCGGTGTGACCGAGTTCTAGGTTTTTGCACTTTGTTGTGTGTGTGTTTTGGCTGAGGCTTTATTTACAAGATTCCCCCAATGACTGTCAAAACGGCCTTGAATTATCAAACTATTATATCATCTTTGATATTATCATTTGAATGATCAAAAGAAGGGAAAGGAGGACATTGCTCTGCCCTGCCTTGTCGATGAGGAAAGACAAACAGAAACCCCCCCCCCCCCAAAAGTTCTTGCTGAATCGCCGAGTGTTGCCTTATTGGCCAACAAGCCTACGTGACATCATTACCCCCCCGCACAAAGTCTCTCCTATGACAAGTCATAGGGTGAAATTATTCCATTATAAAAAACAACAACAAAATAAAAGGACAATATAAATGTGCCAGCTCTCTCTCATCTGGCTGCAACGTCAGTCAAATCATCAAATTATTGCCAAGCTTCTCCGTTCCTGCAACCGCACCGACGAAGCCGTCCAATCACATTCCTCTTCCCAGTCCATCTCTGTTCGGCATGCGTTTCCCGACACGTTCCCAAAAACCTCAGGTTCTAGTGTCCGCACATGGAGCCCCCCGCCTCTCCGATACAAGAACATGCCACGCAGCCGCCGCGTCGAGTCTCACTGTGCTTAGCCCTCCTGAGGCTATGAATGAAACTCAACCTTGCGGCCGCAGCGTTAAACATGATCTATAATCCTGTACTGTACACACAATTCCTACCACAAAATAATATGCGTAGAAACATATTTTTTTTGCTCGGGCCTTTTTCCATCATCCCAAAAACCATCCAAACCGCTGCGATTTGAACCAGTCCCGTCCTTGTCGTCTGCTGGTTATTGCCGAATTCCTGTCAGATTGCTGGAACGTTTCTCAAACTTTTGGGAAAGAAGAGTAAAAAAAAAAAAAAAGACCAATCACAAAGCACTTCAACAGATCACATGGCTCCTATCCTAAGTAAGTGCTCTGTTGGGTCCTGGGTTTGCTTGCATTGATAACAAGAAAAAGATAACATTTCGGCCCCCCCCCCAAAAAAATGCTTTTGGGGCTCGGAGAATCCGGCCTCGCAGGCTCTTCTCCGCCGTCTTCCCACCTCCTCAGTGTTGTTAGTGGTTCCCCTCCCCCCCTCCCCCTCCCCCTCCCGGGTTCTTCCTAGGCTTGGATGACGACACAGAAGAAGAAGAGCATGTCCTCCAAAGCTCGACTGCTTGTCATCAGGTTAGAGAAACAGGAGAGGACAACAGTAGGATCTTGTCTCTTCCTCTCATTCCACCATCAACCCCCCCCCCCCCCCCAGATTGCCTAAATCCCGCCCCCTCCCGGGTCCGCATGGGACCTCAGGGAGTGAACTCCGTATTCATTCCTCCATTGGCGTTTTTTGTAAAATCCTTAAATAAAGAGTTTTACTTGGACAAACAAAGCGATTCAGCGGAGACGAATTTGAACATTTGACTTCTTTTTTTTTTTTTACTCTAAATTATTTCAGGATTTTACGAATAGTCAACGGTGAAACGAATTGGGGAATTCACTTCGTTCGGTCCCATGTGGAACCCGGAAGAGGGCGTGACTTAGGCACTCTATTCTGACCCCCCTTTGACTCCTCCCACTTCCGAAACAGATTAATTTGGCTACACTCCACCCCTCCCTCCCTCCCGACCGACCCCGGCGTTTAAGAGTCTCATCTCTGGCCGTGGAGCGCCGACACGACGGGGGTCTGCTGGGGCCCGCTGGGTGTGGACACGGGCGGCCACATGGGCGCCTGGTGCATCACGGGCGGCCACATGGGCGCCTGGTGCATCACGGGCGGCCACATGGGCGCCTGGTGCATGTGGTGCATGTGGTGGTGGTGCGGGTAGTGGTGGTGGTGCGTGTGGGGGCCGGTGGGAGAGGAGGGCGGCAGCCAGGCCGGCTGGTGGCTGGGCGGAGACGACGCCCAGAAGGAGCCCAAGCCCGAGGAGGAGGAGGAGGAGGAGGAGGAGGGCGTGGGCGGGGAGCAGGCCATCATGGACGCCTGGCCGCCCGCGCCCCCGCACTCCGACGCACGCAGCTTGGAGAACATGGTGATGGCGTCGGGGAAGTTGGGCGGCGTGGCCGGAGTGTTCCTCGGCGTGCACATCTGGGGAGGAAACGAGAAGAGGAAGGGAATCAGAAGGGCAAACAGAAATTGAACACAAGTTTGTAGTCGAGATGCACCGATACCAGATATCCGTCTGGTACCGACTCAAATACCTGGATAGGGTATCGTGACAATGGGCCAATACCATTGTAATAAATAACAAGTCGGTACCTAGTATGTATTTATTTGTTACATTTTGTTTTACAAGGTTAGGAAGGCAATGTTGCTTTACACATAAAAGAGGGACTCCAGTCTCTTCTAGGGGTGGGACAAAATATCGATACTCACGGTATCGCGATATTTCCACTTGCGATACGTTATCGATACACTGGCACCAAGTATCGATATGTTTATTAAAAAAAAAAAAAAAAAAAAAAAAAAAATTTTTTTTTTTTTTTTTTTAAATAAACAGGCTAAAATATTATGCTGTGTGTGGTAGTTGAAACATAGTTTCAAGTTGACGTTTATTTATGTTTGTAGTTGAAACAAAAACATAAATACTGTAGGCTACATGAATGGAAATGTTTGATCATTAATATCTTTTAGAAATTATATAGGTAGGTAGGTTATATAGGTTTTCTTGTTTTAATAATAATAATAAACAGACTTAATGTGTAACTTTTCCTCCGTGGTATCGAAAATGGTATGAGTGAGTGAGTGAACTCTGAGAGAGTTCATGTCAATTCTGCTAATAAATACATAATACCTGCTTCTTGCCTTTTAGGGGTATTTTTTTCTCTTCAGTTACACAGGTATCGTGATGTATCGTCTTCCAATATATCGATTATCGCAGTATCGCTGTATCGTGATAATATCGTTATCGGGGGCCAAGTATCGTGACGATATCGTATCGTGAGCTACTCAGCGATTCCCACCCCTCTTCCCCACACTGATGCATACAGTTGATTCATTAAACACTGGTATCAGATGGCTACAGGACGATACCCAAAGCCCAGGCAGGTATTGGTTTTGAGACCGAAAACGTCGCATCGGTGCATCGGCATCCCATTCCCTGGTTTGTACCAGTTTTGTATTTTTATCCTTGCCTGCCGTGGACTGTACGCCCACAGACAGGATGATATAGAACACACACATCAGAGTTAGGAGTTCATATCTAGGTCACTGCTTGTGCTCGCCTCAGGGGGCGTCCATCTGACCGGCATTTTGAAACAAGGGCAATCCTTCACATTCCCTTAACCTGCTGCACTTAATCTGAACAGCACTCAGATCCCCTTAACCTGCTGCACTTAACTCTGGAATGGATATAGATGATGTGTGACACCGTGCTAACTGCCAAATGCCTTCAATGAGAACATCAATTAAAATGCAATTTGAAAAGCGGCATCGTGCCGGCCGGCCAAAACACAGGGACACACACACACACACACACACACACACACAAACAGAAACACACACACACACACACACACACACACAAACAGAAACAGACAGTGTGTATGTGTCTCTCACACTCTCACACTCACACACACTCACACACTCACACACTCACACACACACACACACACACACACACACACACACACACACACACACACACACACACACACACAAACAGAAACACACACACACACACACACAGAAATACACACACACTGGGATCAGGTAGCAGCCATATAAATAGAGGTGGGGACCTCTCAGCTGTGCAGCGGGGGGCCGGCTTTATTTAGAACACACTGCTGGCAGGGGGGCTTTCACATGTACACATCTACAATTCCACACACACACACACACACACACACGCATTAACCCAATAGTTTCCGTCTTTACCTTCTTTTTTTTACAATGACAGCAAAACCTGAAGGCTGTCATTTGAACACTAATAATAGGTTATGACAGAATGTTTACGACCCTGTCTGTCAAAATGACAGACAACGAGAAAGTCGAAGCGTTCCTTCACACCATACGCCAAAGCCACACTGAAGCCCCGCAGTTTCATTTCCTTGTTAACAGGTAAGACTGTTCACACCAGCTGCACGCCACGCCACGCTGAAGCTGCGCTAAAGCGATCGTTCAGGATCCTGTTCTATTTTCCAAGCGTGTTGCTGCCAGGCATGTCAATGCAAGTTGTGGCCGGAGGCAAGGTGCTGCGAGTGAGGCACTGAGGAAAAGAGTGCTTCTTGTGTGACCGGTTTAGCGCGAGCTCAGCTTCAGTGTGGCTTTGGCGATACTGGCGATTCCTAGCGGGCTCGCTAGCTCCCACCCTGCGGCTTGCCGAGCTGGCCCTGCAGCTCGCATACGCAGCTCGGCTGCTGCGTGGCCTCGCCTGCTCTTTTGGCGCGTGCGGGTGAGTGTTGCTCACAAAATGTTATTGCCTTTAACTTTACATGCGCTTAAGTTTACATGCGGGTGTGTGTGCCCCTTAAGTTTACATCCATCAGTCTTATGACATCACTGATGACATCATCAGTGTCTTAAAACGCTCACAATGCTGACGATGTCACTGATGACATCATCAGTGATGTCACGATAGACCAGAACTGCATCGCGTCTTCAAGCGCCCAGCTCCAAGGCCGCGCCCCTTTTTAGGGGAAACCCACCATAGTAAACGACGGTACAAGAAGCCGAAACCACTTCAAACAAACTATTTAAAACGGTTTAATTTGATAGAGATATGCAGAAGAGTTGCTGTGTTGTTATAGTTTCACTAACAATAAAAAAAAAAAAAAAAAAAAACTGGTCTGCGATAGGGTAGGCGACGGCGTGACACCGTCAATGTGGACGATGCATGTAACCTGGTGGAAACTGGATACAGCGTTCATATAAGGCAAGTACCTCGTGTCGATGTATCTTGCGCATTCTATGGCCGGCCGAGTTGAAATATATTGTCATGTCATGGTGTCTTTGGGTCATTTATAAAGGAAATGAATTCTGTTATTTTTCTATAGATGTTTTGGGTACTGCTATTTTACATTGAAGTCAACGCGAGTGGCTTGTGTTATCCCCCAAAAAGGGTCCTTGTGGCCTATGTTATATAGGAAAAACGACCAGAGAACTCAAGACCCGGATAACGGAACACAAAAGCAATATCAGAAACAAGGACATCAAATCCGCTGTAGCGAGGCACTTTAATGCTGCTGGTCATGATATATGTTCCCTTAGATTTCTAGGTATAGAGGTAGTCGTTCCTCTTAAGAGAGGGGGTGACAGGGATCGTACTCTTTTACAAAGAGAGGCTTATTGGATACACACCTTACTGACAGAACACCCTAGAGGTATGAATGAGGAACTGTTATTGGGTTGCTTTCTGTAATTTTGCTTTTTGCTTTTTTCTTTAATTTTAACTTTTACACTATCGTTTATTTGATAGCTTGAATTGTGTGATCTTGGTGTGTTGCCTGACCTTGGTGTATTTATCACCACGTTGTATCTCGAACACCACTGCTCTGTGTTGCAATTAGGTTTGTAATATATTTCCTTGTTTTCTATTTATCAATGAGGTTTGATATTGACTGATCTTTATCTAGCTTCTCCCCGTCTGTTTTGAGTGCATTTACCCGGTTTATTTAATTGTGTATTGTAATCTTACATGAATGATGCTGTTTCCGGTGTGATGCTTTATAAACGTCATCTCCGCCTTGTACTGCACCACACTGAAGAAGGCCGTCAGGCCGAAACATGTATGTGCCGTGCTATCCTGACTGAGGTAAATTAAATATTCAAAAGGACTTTTTTGAGTGCTGGCTTTTTCTTGTTTAATTTGTACCCGTGCCGTGCACCGGACCTCTTTCTTCACTCTCCGAGTGTGCTCGCATTTTGCTACTTTTGGATCCCCCAAAAAGGGGCCTTGACGCTTTGGATGTGCAGTTCTGGTCTATGCACAATTGCTCAAGTGACATCACTGATGACATCAGTGATTTATGACATCACTGATGACATCATCAGTGGGACAAAAATTGAAACAGAGAGAGAACAGATATTGCCCACATGCTCCCTTTCTAATATATTGATGGTGTGACCTCTGGTCAGGTCTCTGTGTTTGTCCAGACCAGCCTCAAGGAAACTTCATCGAATAAGATTTAGCTTCCATTTATCAGTATCCACCAGAGATGGGGACTCGGACTCGAGTCGCACTTAAGTGGCACATGCAGAGACTTGAGACTTGACTTGAGACTCGTCCTCAAAAGACTTGAGACTTGACTTGAGACTCGTCCTCAAAAGACTTGAGACTTGACTTGAGACTCGTCCTCAAAAGACTTGAGACTTGACTTGAGACTCGAGGTTTGGGACTCGTGAGCAATATATTTTTATATTTTTTGTAAGGGGGAAAAAGTACGGAAATGTCCTTCCGGCCGATCCATTATTTAGCTGTGCGCACGGGGTTACAGAGCCGCAAGCTAGCCAAGCAATATGCCATTGCCTACGGCGAGCCGGGCGAGCACACTTGCAGCAGCAGCCGCTGTACCAGTTATTATCAGCTTTGGCTATAAAGACTTTGCACAAGGGGGCAACAAAAGAATCACTAAATGCAACGCCTGAGGTTCGACGATCAAGGATGCTGGATCGACGACAACTAACTTTATCAGGCACCTGAAAACGCACCCTGAAAGATCAGTGAATGGCTTGGTGGATAATTTAACCTTAGCTTAGCTTGCTAACCCAGTGTAATGTAGCTACGTTAACTCAATAAGCCTGTAACGTTAACGCTAACGTTACATGGTCAGAAACAAACCTCTAAACCTGCCTGTAGCCGACATAATAACGAGGTGTTTAGCCAGCACATAGCCGCGACACACAACTATAAAGATTGACTATAAAGACTTATAGTTGTGCGTCGTGGCTAGCCTTGTTTGCTATCGTTAGCTTCCCTCCAACAGATAGCAGCAGAATAATGCTAACATTACTAGCGTTAGCTTTGTAGTTTTTCTCGTTCCCTTGTATTTTAGAAAGATGAATGTTTGCTACCACACTTGTTAAAACGGTCGGATAACTACTTGTTAAAACGATCGGGTAACTGCGTTCTGCTGCTACAATCTACTGGTTAACGACAGTTATGTAAAATACAGTTATTGACTTTAAAGAAAAGCGTTCATTGTGATTTTTTCATATTCCATTGCAATAGCCTGTTTATATACCTTTAGTTAATGAGACTTTAGTTAATGAGACTTTAGTTAATGAGACTTTAGTTAATGAGACTTTAGAGACTTGACTTGGACTTGCAAAAAATGACTTGTGAGCATCTCTGGTATCCACCAAGTCGGACTGATATGTTTTGCATTGAAACTGCCAATACTTACAATAATTACATTTGAGTAATATAGTATATTAGTATTCCAATCCTGTCAGGGTGGAAAAGCCTCTGAAAACATTTCAACCATAATGGGATATTCCTGCATACTTGTATGAAGTCTGATCGATATTGAATCATTTCAGGTTAAGGGCTCCTAATCACTTTAGTACTGATTTGTGGACAACACTGACGGACTACTTTACTTATGTCAGTGCAGTATGAATGATTCAGTTGAGTTTAAAACCCCTCAGAGCTTTGATGGTACAGATTAGAATAAAGGAAGTGTGATGTGAGCCTACAGCTTCTGGGTGTGGGCTGAGAGCCGGAAACTGCACTGTTCTGTGTTTACAATGTTCAGCTGAGGAGGCAAGTCTGGACTGGCCTGATCAGTCACCTGCATGACCCCGAGAGAGAGAGAGACACACACACGCACACACACACGCGCGCGCGCACACATACACACACACACACACACACACGCACGCAGGTCTGAACTTAAATCCAGACATTTAAATACAAAGCCTCAAATTTGGGACACTAAAACACTCCACTGAAACAGGATAATAATAATAATAATAATAATAATAATAATAATAATAATAATAATAATAATAATAATAATAATAATAATAATAATAAATATAGCCGCAAGCGGCAATACTAGGGGTTCGAGCCTATTGCCCCTGAAGGGGCTTGAATATCTGTCATATCTGTCATTGGCCCAAATTTCAGGGATTGGCCCAGTGGTATGGATGGTTAGAAAAACAGGAAATGAGGTGTTGGTTGTATCGCCAGAATTGGGTAGGTTGGTATAATTGTTTGTTTCTGAGTTAGTGGGTGAGTTTTCTAGCCTAGGTGCCAAATGTGGTTACTGTGGGCCTTAGGGTTTCTGAGATATATGAGAGGTCAACTACTGGCCTCCAGGTGACTACACTCTTTTACACACGTGCATTAGCCCAGGTCAACTGCTGACCTCCAGGTAACCACCTGGCCCTGAAATGGCCTGCGAAGGCCTAACAACAAAAGGGGTCCGAGCCCATTGCCCCCGAAGGGGCTTGAATATCTGTCATTGGGCCAAATTTCAGGGATTGGCCCAGTGGTATGGATGGTTGGAAAAACAGGAAATGAGGTGTTGGTTGTATTGCCGGAATTTGGCAGATTGGTCCAATTGTTTGTTTCTGAGTAGTGGGTGAGTTTTCTAGCCTAGGTGCCAAATGTGGTTAGTGTGGGCCTTAGGGTTTCTGAGATATACACAGTTTTACAGAAGGAAAAGAAGAAGAAGAATAAAGATACAAACATACTAATAATACAATAATAATACAATAGGGGTTTCCAGCCCCCCTAATAAAACATGTTCATGCCTACTGGTAGTTGTGTGGAATGATTGAAATGTCTAATTAGAATCAGTTCAAGTTAGGTAGGTAGTAGGGCTGGCACGATGGACCATGGCATCGACCATCGTGATTGGCCGACCCCCCATCGACCTCTGAGGCTTCTACATCGGATCATCGTGATTAATTATCTGTTCGAATTAAATTGTTGCCGTTTCAATAATAAAAAATACCAAGTCCACTTACCATGGGGGATGCGCCGGGGGCATTAACGAGCGCACCCAGTTCAGACTCAGAGAAGCCTCCCCTCCCCCGCTCTAGTGCTTCTCTGCACTGGGTGCGCTTGTTTAATGTCGCCGGGGCGTCCCCCGCGCATGAGAAGTGAGTTCTTTTGTTGTGAACACTTTTAAGACAAGACAAGACTTTCCTGTTTTCAACCCAAAGTGAGTACAAGTCTTCAACTGTGAATTTAACTCGCCTGTTTCCAAAGTGGAAGTTGAAGTTGATACAGCACTAGCAATATTGAACGGCGCAAAACAAATAGGCTAACGTTAACGTTACATATCCTGACCAACAACGTGTGTGTGTGTGTGTGTGTGTTGAATTTAACTAGCTGGCAGAAAACTGACAGAATTACTGGCGGATATAACGTTAGATTCGCGTGGGCTTTTGAACCTAATGAGAGAGAGAGTTGAGGAGACTGGAGCGAGTTGAGAGAGAAATACAGCAGCAGCAGCAGCAGCTAGGCTACTGCTAGCTGTTACAGCAGTAGCTGCCCCTCACTGCTTGAGTGGCCTGGCTCTGTGCAGTAGCTAGTAGCCTGCCTGTCGTTCTCATGAAGAGCTCAGCTGTCCTGCTTTTAACGTGCATTGCAGCGGCGGATGGCATAAATGACGATGCCATCGTTAATCACGATGTTTGACTGTGGAACAATCACGATGGGTATTTCGGGTATATCGCACAACCCTAGTAGGTAGGTACTTTTATTAACCCCAGAGGGGAAATTCCTCCGTTAAGAGCTTTCCATAGACAACCAGAGTAGTATTGATCATACTATACAATGAAATCTATCAACCTGCATCATTTTTAACATATCAGAGGTGTGTAGAGCTGCATCGATGAATCGTAATCGATTAGTCGATCGATAGATAATTAATCCACAATTGTGATAATCGATTAATCATTTTGAGTCATTCTCTGGTTCCAGTTTCTAAAAGGTGAATATCTTCTGGTTTCTTTCTACTCCTCTATGACAGTAAACTGAATATCTTTGGGTTGCAGACAAAACTAGAGATTTGAGGACGTCATCTTGGGCTTTGGGAAACACTGACATTTTATAGACCAAACAACTAATCAATGAATTGAGAAAATAATGGACAGATTAATCAATAATGACAACAATCAGTTAGTTGCAGCCCTAGAGGTGTGCTACACTGACTGAACCAGATCCTATTTTAAAATCAGGCCCGTCAATACTGGTCTACGTAACACTAGTAGTGACATGACATCACTCGTCGCTGTTGCCATTGCATTGGTGCCTCCGGTGGCGGAGGGCAGGAAGTGAACAAACAG
Organism: Poromitra crassiceps; assembly: GCF_964638095.1. Classification (NCBI taxonomy): domain Eukaryota; kingdom Metazoa; phylum Chordata; class Actinopteri; order Beryciformes; family Melamphaidae; genus Poromitra; species Poromitra crassiceps. Next base: position 9,798,279 of record NC_139644.1, read on the forward strand.
GCTGGAGGAGAGTGTCGGCTCGGAGCTTCAGGACTGTTTAAACACTGGCTGTCTGGGGAGGACAGCGCTGTGCTCCGCTGGGACACAGAGCTGTTGTTGAGGCTGGAAAGTCTACGCACGTTACAAACACTAACATCTCTCGTGACCCCGTCGCGCCTCAGGGGAAGCGAGGAGTACACACAAACACAATGTATGTATGGTGTTCATATCCTACACACACACAGCACCCTTATGCACCAAGTCCCAACACAAAATGTCATCCAACCGGTTCTCTGTCTGCCCCAACCTCTATCGAATAGGCTCTGCACGCTACACTTCTATCCAATAGACCAAATCAGCGGGGGTGTTTACATTTACTTCCGGTTACCCCTGGGTCCAGTGGTCCACACATTATAATGCCGGTGAACGGCACAAACTGACGTGTTGAAGACAAAAACAGACAAAGAAGACAAAAATGGTTCGTTCCTGTTGTGTTGTTGTTTAATATCATTCACAACAACCCTTTCACTAACGTTAGTGGAGAGACCAGACTAGCTAATTTACCTGTTGGACCAGACCAGAGTAGACTTGAAGCTAAATTAAATTAACGTGGCGTCAGTAGCTCTGTCTGTAACGAGTCTGCAAAAAAACAGCGAGTTTGACAGTTGTAAACAAACGTTATTAGCTAGCTAACACTACATAAAACAAACACAGAAGAAAGGCTAGATACGTCGGACAAGCATGTTTACCAACCGTTTGAACATTTAAATTGAAAGTAGTCGGCCGAAAACAACGAGAGGGTTTGACAGCATTTATTTGACAACACGCACATTTAAACCTGCCGCCTGCCCCAAGTGGTACGCGGAAGTAATGTTGTTTACATGGTGACGTCACGGTGATTTGGTCTATTCATAGCTTTCAAGGGGCGTTACGTGCTGCCGGGAACGCCCACCTGGCGGTCAAAAAACTTGTTCATTCCGTTGCCCGCCGAGTCGACTTTCTCACGCTGTGTTTGTTCAGCCAAAGTGCCGGATAGCCTACCTGTTGTGCTATCGGTTGCACTAAACCGACGAGGAGACACGCCTGGCTTGTGTTTTACAGAATCCCGTCGGAGAAAGAAAGGAGGAGGTTGTGGATTTGTGCGACGTGGTTCAGTCGCTGGGGAGGGCTTTTTTTTCTACCATCAAAGTACACACGTCTTTTTTTATTTCATCAAAGGTAAGCTCAAGTAACGTTACAATAATGATTAATACCCCGTTAACGTTACTTGAGCTTACCTGATGAAATGTTGGCCGCAAAGAGCAAAGACGTGTGTACTTTGATGGTAGAAAAAAAAGCCCTCCCCAGCGACTGAACCACGTCGCACAAATCCACAACCTTCTCCTTTCTTTCTCCGACAGGATTCTGTAAAAGCACAAGTCTCCTCGTCGGTTTAGTGCAACCGATAGCACAACAGGTAGGCTATCCGGCACTTTGGCTGAACAAACAGCGTGAGAAACTAGTCGACTCGGCGGGCAACGGAATGAACAAGGTTTTTTTTTGACCGCCAGGTGGGCGTTCCCGGCAGCACGTAACGCCCCTTGAAAGCTATGAATAGGCTCTATCTACGCACGCTACACTTCCATGTTGGACACAAGGCCACTCCCCCCACTCCAGTCTGATCGGAAAGCTAGTCATGTTGTAGCAACAACAAAAACGGCCTAAACAATATTAGTTTTGGTCTATTTTATTCCAATCTGTGTGTCGAGGGTTAATGACCTTATGCCATGAGCTCAACACATCAATAACGATCGTCAACCTAACGTCCATGAAGGTGTGACTTGAAGACGTTTTGAGCTCATGCCGCGTGGCATAACGTCATCGATCCTCGACACACAACTTGGAATAAAATAGACTCAACATAATAGTAGTTTAGGCTGTGTGTATGTGTGTGTTTTTTTTATAGCAACGATATGACGACTAGGGGGGCGGGGCTACTGTCAAACAAGGAAGTGCACAGAGCCTAGTGATGCACCTGAATGTCGTCGACTCGTCAATGTGTCGATAAAACAGCCGTCCAGCTCTAAAGCGGCCTCAACACCCGCGTCATCTCCGTCTGCACACTTTGAATTCAATGACTTTCCCTGGTAAAGAGAGTCTGGCAGACACCTAAAGTCAGTAGACAGACCTAAAGTCAGTAGACAGACCTAAAGTCAGTAGACAGACCTAAAGTCAGTAGACAGACCTAAAGTCAGTAGACAGACCTGACGTCAGTAGACAGACCTGATGTCAGTAGACAGACCTAAAGTCAGTAGACAGACCTAAAGTCAGTAGACAGACCTAAAGTCAGTAGACAGACCTGATGTCAGCAGACAGACCTGATGTCAGCAGACAGACCTGATGTCAGTAGACAGACCTAAAGTCAGTAGACAGACCTAAAGTCAGTAGACAGACCTAAAGTCAGTAGACAGACCTAAAGTCAGTAGACAGACCTGATGTCAGTAGACAGACCTAAAGTCAGTAGACAGACCTGATGTCAGTAGACAGACCTAAAGTCAGTAGACAGACCTAAAGTCAGTAGACAGACCTGATGTCAGCAGACAGACCTGATGTCAGCAGACAGACCTGATGTCAGTAGACAGACCTGATGTCAGTAGAGAGACCTGATGTCAGTAGACAGACCTGATGTCAGTAGACAGACCTGATGTCAGCAGACAGACCTGATGTCAGCAGACAGACCTGATGTCAGTAGAGAGACCTGATGTCAGTAGAGAGACCTGATGTCAGTAGAGAGACCTGATGTCAGTAGAGAGACCTGATGTCAGCAGACAGACCTGATGTCAGCAGACAGACCTGATGTCAGTAGACAGACCTGATGTCAGCAGACAGACCTGATGTCAGCAGACAGACCTGATGTCAGTAGACAGACCTGATGTCAGCAGACAGACCTGATGTCAGCAGACAGACCTGATGTCAGTAGAGAGACCTGATGTCAGTAGACAGACCTGATGTCAGCAGACAGACCTGATGTCAGCAGACAGACCTGATGTCAGTAGACAGACCTGATGTCAGTAGAGAGTAGGGGTGGGACAAAATATCGATACTCACGGTATCGCGATATTTCCACTTGCGATACGTTATCGATACACTGGCACCAAGTATCGATATGTTTATTAAAAAAAAAAAAAAAAAAAAATTTTTTTTTTTTTTTTTAATAAACAGGCTAAAATATTATGCTGTGTGTGGTAGTTCAAACATAGTTTCAAGTTGACGTTTATTTATGTTTGTAGTTGAAACAAAAACATAAATACTGTAGGCTACTGAATGGAAATGTTTGATCATTAATATCTACTTTTAGAAATTATATAGGTAGGTAGGTTATATAGGTTTTCTTGTTTTAATAATAATAATAAAAAGACTTAATGTGTAACTTTTCCTCCGTGGTATCGAAAATGGTATGAGTGAGTGAGTGAACTCTGAGAGAGTTCATGTCAATTCTGCTAATAAATACATAATACCTGCTTCTTGCCTTTTAGGGGTATTTTTTTCTCTTCAGTTACACAGGTATCGTGATGTATCGTCTTCCAATATATCGATTATCGCAGTATCGCTGTATCGTGATATATCGTTATCGAGGGCCAAGTATCGTGACGATATCGTATCGTGAGCTACTCAGCGATTCCCACCCCTAGTAGAGAGACCTGATGTCAGTAGAGACCTGATGTCAGTAGAGACCTGATGTCAGCAGACAGACCTGATGTCAGTAGACAGACCTGATGTCAGCAGACAGACCTGATGTCAGTAGAGTTAATCTTTGATTAAGAGCCCTGCTCTGTTCGTTATTGCTGCAACACTGAGCCCTTTCTTCTCCACAGCCCAGCTTTCCCAACATGGCTCCCGACGGCCTCCAGGGTCCAAGGAGGCTGCAGGCAGGCAGAGAGGGGGGCTTGTGCTGGACATGCAAACAGCCTGGCTGGCAGCTGACTCTCACCCTGACCACCAGCCTGCCTCCTCTTCCTCTACTGCCTCTCTCCAGCATACAGCCATGTTCTCTTTCATCACTCCTCCTCCACACACACACACACACACACACACACACACACACACACACACTACAATCACACACACACACACAGACACACACACACAGAGCCTCCAGCGCTATGATGTAATGGCACTGCACCCAAAATAATAACAAACCCCAACCCCCGCCTCTCACACACTTCCTTGCTCTCAAGCTAGAACATGCCCCTCCCAGAGCGACTGACAGGCACGTACACCCAAGGCACTGGGGGAGGGAGGCAGAGAGGGAGGGAGAGACAGAGAGGGGGGGGGGGGGAGGGAGGGAGGGAGAGACAGAGAGGGAAGGAGAAAAAGGAAGAGAGACAGAAAGAAAACAAAAACACTGACTCGCTGCTGCAGATGTTAGCGGAGCAGAGTGCATGCTGGATAAAGACGTTCACGGATGACCGGTCGCAGCCACAGGGGCAGTGCATTTCACATTTTCAGATATATATACGTATACATACAGTATATATATATGTATATGTATAAAAATATATATATATATAATCAAATAAAATATAATGGAAGTATATGCAGTTGTTTATTTTAATTATGGATCATAATACAATGCAATTCCAAATGCACTTTTATTTTAAAAGTAGCCACACAGTGAGAAAAAAGAAAGTGAGAATAAATCATGTATTGCGGAAAAAAGTGATGCATCGATTTAAGATGCATCGAGATGCATCGATAATCGTAATCGAATCGTAGCCCTCTGAATCATAATCGAATCGAATCATGAGGCCAGTGAAGATTCACAGCCCTAATACATACATACATAATATATATATATATATATATATATATATATACACACACATACATAATACTAGGGCTGTCAAAGGATTAATTTTCTTAATCGCGATTAATCTTGCGATTAACTATAGTTAATCGCGATTAATCGCATCTTTGTATCACATGTTTAAAATGCCATTATTTTGCATTGCAAAGCATTTTTAATTAGATATTAATCATTCTTACCAGTGTGTCGTGATTGGGAATCAAATGAATGCAAATAAATGTACTTTGTGATCTTGAATTTTAGATTTATTTTCAATTCAATAGAAGTGCAATGTAGACCAGGCCCGATTTGAGCCTGCTACATTATAGGTTGGGCTGGTAGGGGGCAACTTTGGCAGTAGGTTGCCAGAGGTTGTGGGTTCGGGGATGGGGAGTAAGTTGCATATTCTAATGAGTTAAGTGTAATGGGTACACCTGTTCCAGTAGGAGTCAGCCACCTACTTGTGACAGGTTGACAGATATGGGAAGATGTCATTATAATGTGTTTATGTTTACTATGGGGGACCAACAACTTATTTTATTTACCTTATTGCACTGACAGATAATTTTCTAATTTTACTAGTTTCAAATATTTGGGTTTTCAGGATGATATAACTTGTGGCAGAACATCAATTTTGGTTTATTTGGTAAAAGTGGAACTGTATTCCTTCTGGTTTTCTTCATTGTTCATGATTTTGTGGAAAGCATTCACTAAAGAGTCTATAGTGAATGCTGCTATTAACTTGTGTTTACTTTTGCTACTAAACCAACATCAGGACATCCAAGCATGTTCTGACAGAGAGCAATGCCATTGGACCGCATTGGACAAACACATTTGCATATTTCCCCCAGCATGCATTGTTCCTTCCAAACTTTTGACAAGAAAGTAACCACATTAAATAAGTGGTGGGTGGAAATAATCATTAGCCTATTCTTAGTTAAACATGCAGTTTTGGAACATTCAATAAAGACAAATAAAAAATAGACTATGACTCGACACCCTAAGTCAGGGGTGGCCAAACTTTTTTGGTTGTGGGCCACATACAGAAAAATATAAGGAGTCGCGGGCCAAACAATATTAAGCGCGGCAGTTTTCGCGGCAAAAAGATTGGACCAGAAAACCCTTGTGCCATCAAAAATTGAATTTCTACCTAAATAAATATATGACACATAGTTTATTGATGCGCTCACCTATTACAATGGGTATTTCTGTATGTTATCAAATTTTCTTTTCCTGTGCCAACAGGTTAAGACAGAGATAATTTAACATACTAGGGTACATTATGGCCCAGGTTAAAAGGGAAATAAGAAAATATGAAAAGTAATCAAATAGAATGTTGACAGAGACCTGATTTAAGTTTATTTATTTTTGAATTAAATAGGGGTAGGACCAGATAAGCAGAGGCTTCCTTCCTACTCCTTTTCGAACAAATACTGTTATTTCTATTGCAATTATGATTAATATTGTACATTATTGTTTTTTCCTTTTTTTGTTTTAAAATGTTTTTAATGTATTGTGTATTATTATTATACTTATTATTTTTTATATTGTCTTTTATGTTAATGTTCGAAATAAACATTCATTCATTCATTCATTCATTCAACATAACATTAGTATTAAACATTCATTCATTTTTCTTTCTTTTTTTATTATAAATAGACCATGTCAGGGTGCCCAAGTATAACCCATTTTCAATGGTTCTAAATTGAAAAAACGAAATGGGGGGAATCCGTTTTTTTGTTTTTGTTTTTCAGTTTCTTTTTCTTAATGTTTTTGTTTTTCCGTTTTAAACTTTGAAACAGAAAAACGTTTTTAGCAATTTTTTTTTTTACTTCCCTTCCCCCCCCCTAAATTCATGGCGGGCCACTTAAAAATAGTTTGGCCACCCCTGCCCTAAGTGATACACACATGTTATGAGAGTGGTATATATACCCATGACACCAATATCTGTTTTAGTGTAGAATGGTTAGTTCCTTGCTCTGCTCTCCCCTAAGAGTGCAACGGACAAACAACCATGTCCAACCCTGTATCACCTCATATCGTGTGAATCTGTGTTTTCCAAGTGCGGGTGCTCCAAGGGACAAAATAGCATGAAATAGCGGCATGCGATTAACGGCGTTATGGTCGGCCCTTAGCCCTAATATATACATATACACACACACATATATATATATATATACTATATATATACAGTATGTGTATATATACAGTATGTGTATATATATACATTACACACACACAATGGCAGTTAGGAAACAGTATTGCATGAGCAGCACTGGGCCAAGGACAGTGTATTGTTCTCCTATGCTGAAATGAGCTGGAGAGAAGCAGCAGTCTCTCTGCACGGTGACGTACGTCGGCGCCGGCAGACAATATTCAACTCACTCTGGGTTTTGTCGAGTGAATTCTCTTCACACCCCTTAACTACTGTGTTACCATCAGAGTGAGCCACAATCACACACACACACACACAGTGTGTGTAGCTGAGTGTCTAGCCATGTGTGTGGCCGTGTGTGTAGCACGTGTGTGTAGCCGTGTTTGTAGCTTAGTGTGTAGCCGTGTGTGTAGCTGAGTGTGTAGCCGTGTGTTTAGCCGTGTGTGTGGCTGTGTGTGGCCGTGTGTGTATCACGTGTGTGTAGCCGTGTGTGTGGCCATGTGTGGCCGTGTGTGTAGCCGTGTGTGTGTGGCCGTGTGTGTATCACGTGTGTGTAGCCGTGTGTGGCCATGTGTAGCCGTGTGTGTAGCCGTGTGTGTGTAGCCGTGTGTGTGTATCACGTGTGTGTAGCCGGATGTGGGCCTGGTACATGAATGCTGCGACTCCGCCCGGTGTCTGGAGCCCAGCTGTGTGGCTTCATTCTCCAGTCCAGCAGGTCAATGAGTGCATCTGTCTGCCTCCAGCAAACTGCTGCTGCTGCTGCTGCTGCAGCCATGTTGACAGGACACAACTGAATGCCTATGAGTCCATGTTTTCTTCTTCTGCTTTTGCAGGGGAAGCTAATGCACTTACCATCTGGTGGTGGTGACTAGGGATGTTGGCCTCCTGGAAGAAGGAGCTTAGGGCCGTCTGGAGAGAGAGAGAGAGAGAGAGAGAGAGAGAGAGAGAGAGAGAGAGAGAGAGAGAGAGAGAGAGAGAGAAGACAGGAGGAAACAGTATGAGTTGTGAACTTGTGTTTACTCAAAGCAGACCGGCACAAAACACACAGCAGAGACATGTTCCTTCCCTCCTCCACCACAGCGAGTGTGACTCTCTCTCTCCCATCCCCCACTCTCAATCAGCCCACGGGTCAGTCACCACGTCAGCTCAGCGTTCAAACCATTATCCTCCATGCTGTGATCTAAAACAGGGCCTGTGTGTGCGCGTGTGTGTGTGTGTGTGTGTGTGCGTGTGCGTGTGCGTGTGTGTGTGTGTGTGTGTGCCTGTGTGTGTGCCTGTGTGTGTGTGTGTGTGTGTGTGTGTGTGTGTGTGTGTGTGTGTGTGTGTGTGTGTGTGTGGACCACTGACAGGATGGCCTACTGGTCAGCTTATAGCCACAGGCTAACTAACCAACTGGGCCTGACCGCTAAGAGAAAGGGACATTTGAACAGGGAGACACTGAAGAGCCGGGCACCACTGCACTTTACAGACCATCACCATGTCTGCCTGGCAGTGTATTGTCGATGTATTGAGTGTTGTTATTGATCACGTACATTTCAGAGCGTTTTGGAGTCGATGAGAGACCCACGACTAAGAATTCAAATGGGGGAAATAAATACACTACAATTAGTGTGTTAGGGAGCTACTGAATCATAACTTTTACATGAACCACTGTTTTCTGCTCACTTCTTTAGAATAACAGAACTGAACCCCCACCCACCCACCCAGTTCAACAGAAGGAGCTCCTTCGCTACAACACAAGGTAAGAAAACAGACGGGCTGCAGATAAAGAGGAGTTGAGACGTTCTAAAATGTCAACGACAGGTTTCACGAGTCACCAGTCCCTCCCTGAGGAAATGACTGGGCTACTTGTCTTCATTGTTCCTCTTTGTTGTGAAGTGAAGGCAGCCAAGGCCAGCGTGAACGCAGCCCTCCATGACCTCCGAGAAACAGAAACAACATACCGATACACCCAGCCAGCCAGAACAACCCCCCCCCCTCTAGTGTTGGGGGGTAACTCATTACAAAAGTAACATATTACATGTAATAGATTACTTTTAGCAGTAATGCAGTAATCTAACTTATAACGAATAGGATTTCAGTAGTATTATAGCAGTTACTTTGTCAAGTAACACAAGTTACAAATTGAGTTCGTTTGTTCTTTTTTTTTCTTTTTAAATCAAAGCACATATTTTAATAAAGATACAATCATGTCCTTATCAAATTGTGTGTTTTTATGCAAATCACCACTACAGATGAGTCGACAATAACAAAGGAAAAGGATAACATTTCGAATTTTGGACGGTTTACACTGACTTCAAGACGGTTGACATTATTTTTCGGGATGGTTCCCGGGGCGGCGATGTCATTCTGCTACTGCTGTTATTTTGGTGAAAGTAATGTAAAAGTAAGTGTAATAAGCAACGAGTTACGCTCGACAGACGGTGATATTGTAAAGTAACTCATTACTTCCAAATGAAAGTAACTAGTAATATGTAGTAGTATATTACATTTTGAAAGTAACTTTCCCAATACTGCGGCTGGTGGGCTACGCTACGTTCCTCCTGGCAGGACAAGACATTCCTGTCCTGACAACAGCGTGATGATTCATGTTCATGATGGGAAACACGGTTTGGGACGGCTGCTGCTGCTGCTGCTGATGTCATTATTCTCCTGCTCAAAACAAGAGCCAGCGCCTAAACAAACTGCCTTTCAGCGCGTCCAGCCCGGTGCGCTCCACACATTCTTCTAAAGGACAACATGTATCAGGTTTGGAACGTGTGGAGCTTCCTTTAACTGCTTTACTTTAGCCTCCATTTCCCGTGGCCGGAGGCCTCAGTCTTGCCAAACGCTTCCAATGAATGTAGCGGTTGGGGGGGGGGCACCCATCCCCCCACCACGCACACGGGCTCTGCTTGTTTGACAACAGCAGCAGGCAGTGCAGGAATGTCTGCCCGGGACAACGTGACACACATCTCAACGCGTGAGACTGCTTTGCTGCCATTGTGCAAAAGAGGCAGTGAGTCCACACTGTGCTTTGTCTCCACCACGCCGTTTATTTTGCCCGGCCCCAGGTTTCTCTCTGCGTGTCCGAAAGTCACAGACGCCACACACACACACTGTGTCACATGACCCCACACACTGTGTCACATGACCCCGCGGCTGGAAACACAAACACTAGCAAATTCACAAATAAGAGCACACAGTGTTAGCTAACCTGCATAATGAACAACCAATCTAATATTCAAAATGTTCCAGTAGTCCTTTCACCAGCTAGAGGATTCATCTGTACATGTACATAGATGATCTATGTACATTGAGACATAGATGATCTATTGTGGTTTATCTGGTTAAAAAGAAGCGATGTAGAGAGGGGGACATAAGAGCCAGGCTAGCGCTGAATGTAATGTGAGAGACAGTACACACTGTGAGGAGGACCAAGGAAGTAATGAATTATACCTGTGTTACTGTAACCGAGTAGCTCATGTTTACTTCCAACTGAACTGTGATACTTTGTTACATTTTAATCCATTTCACAGGACTCATTTTGTCTCCGTGTGCAAGGAAACCGAAACTGGCCCATTGTCAAATGCGTTGTGCTTCAAACCTAGTATGTGGTGTGTGGAGGAAACCAACTGTAAACATGAATCACTCTGACTCAAGTGTATCTATAGTAACTCAGTTAACATTTAGCCCAAAAGATAGCCATCCTGCTACAGTAATATTGGTTTGTTTGTATTTGCTTGTTGCTAGCTACTAGTCTACTGTGTTTGTTAGCTAGCTAGCTGAACAGCTAATAGCAAAAGAAACGTGTAGTAGCCTAGTATCCTTTTTTTTTGGTCACAGTTCAAATGAATTCCAGAAACTTGTTTTCAGAATGCTCAACACATGGCCTATAAAAACATAGAATATCACAGTGAACTCTCTGCTCTCTCGTTCTTTTGCTTTGTGTAAGATAGTCATGTCTGGTTTTTTTAAGTAACTGAGTAACCTTCACTCAGTACATTTTAATGAGCTTCTTTTTTCTTTCACAAAAACATAAACTCGGTGAGTGATTCATCCGAGTTCATGTTTTACGACAAACAATGCAATCGGCCAGAAACCAAACCTACATCAATAGTGTCGTATAAACTATAAACGCATCTTACCACTTGAGTGAAATACTTGATTACAAAATGGCTTACGTGATGAAACCTGTTCATTTTGTTTTGTTTGATCTGAGATGCCCACACACACACACACACACACACACACACACACTCCCTGCTCTTGACTGCAGGTATTCCCCTTTGTTGGAATTCAGGAAGTTGGGGAGAAAAATCCAGTTCCATCACAAAACGCTGACTTCTCATGTAGCATTTAGCTCCTGAAAGCTAATGTGAGCAGTCATTTTCTCATAGGCTCTACCACCTGGACAGTATTTTGAAGTAGGAAAGCTTGTGTCATTCTACAGTCTCTCCCACAGGATGTGAACGCAGCACGGGTCGTGTTATATGGAAGTGGATGTGGATTGTGGAGCCTCAAGGGGAAAGACTGAGGACGGAAGATGCCGATGGCCGGGGAGAACAACTCACAAGACAAGACCAGACTGGCAATGAGATAATCAGGCCACTGCTGTCACACCGAAAGGAACAATAGTCTGTTTGCTTTCACACCGAGTCTGATGACAGAGAGGAGGCAAACACAATAGAACCTTGTGTATTCCAATCTCATACGTCCATACTGACTCGTCAACAGCAGGAAGGATTTATATATATTTTTTAAAGTATGCGAGAAAATGTTATACTTTATTCTAATCATCTCCATAGGGGAGACTGTCTTCTCTCTTGCCCCTCTCAACAGCACAGCTTCTCTGGAGTCGGGGGGGGGGGGGGTGGGGGTGCAGTGTGTTGCTCAACAGCACTCCTGCAGACACTAATCTCTCTCAAACCACAAGGGCAAGGCCACCCTCTACACGCCATCTGACACACGCTATCAAATACTAAATAAACCATCTCAGAGAAGCTGTGGTCCCGGGTCAGACCGACCTGTCCGTTCCTCAGCCCACCTGGGAAAAGCCGTTGCACCTTTTGATCCCGAGCGGGTCGCCTTGAGGAGACTTGTCCCAGCAAAACATCCGCACCAATCAATCAAGCCCCCCCCCCGAACCAGGCACTGACCACGGCAACAACAGATTGGTCATTAACGGAGAGGGAGGTGTGGCTTGGTGGGGGGGGGGGGGGGGGGGGAAGAACCATCTGGAAGCACAGGCTTGAGATCCTTCAGGTGTCCCTCAGCTGTTCAACTGGCCCGATGAATATTTCAAACTAGTAGCCTGAAGGCTTCTCAAAGGAGAAACTGATATTGTACGTTTTTAAAGGGTTTTACATTATTTTGTGATTTTATTTGATTTATCTTTTGTCTAATGGAGCACATGTGTTGATGTGTTCATCTCCACATTTAGTCCTAAATAGAGAGAAATGTCTAGCCTAGAAGCAATTTGCATTTCCAAACGAGTCAGCTGAAGGAGGCGGAAATGTTCACAGCAAGCAGACCTCAGGTTTCTGTATGAACAGCTGAGAGGTTAATGTATCGTAATCTGCCTATATATAGGCGTCTCTTTAATACATGTGAGCAAGACTAGGTTCAATCCACCACTTAGCTCTCTAAGTACAGGAGTGTGACCTCTATCTCCTCTGGTGACATTACCAGAAGCTCAAACAACCCCGTGGTCCGTGGATCTAGCAGTTGACTGTCAACTTTTCAGTTAACCTCTATTCCAATTCTTCAGTACAAGGCCATTTCCCCCTAGGCAGTTACAAAATACTGGCCACAAGCAAGGAAAGAAAATACATTCCTGCATGAAAAGTGATTTAATAGGGGTTTTTGTAGCAGCTGAGGAGGGAGGGCTACATTTATGATCCCATGTGCCCAAAATATAGCTTTGCTGAACAAACAAGTCAAACCTGTTATTATACGGTACGTTATTGAATGGGGAATGAATAGTTGAGGGTGTTGTGTGGCAAAAACAGAGGACACAGCGTTAGTACAGATTATAGATGGTCTTGTCTGACTGACAAGATGGCACAACTGATTTAGCTACCAACGTATAAATTCGTATCATACTTCACAATCGTCGAATCGTGGAACTATAAAACAGTGGACTGTCTGAAAGAAATATTATAAACGTGAAAATTACCATATGAGCGGCTAGGCTAACAATAATTAGCTTAGCAATGACACGGTGGATTCCTGTCAAGAATGTAAACAAAACGTCCATTGAATTGAGCACCACGTCCACAGTGCTGCTGCTGCTGGGCTAGCTTAGCTAACGTTAGCCGCAAGAGCGCATGGTCGCATGGCTACGACCAAAATATATTCAACATTTCACACAAGTAATCAATTTAAACGTGTCAGTTGTTTTGAACATATTGTCGGGCGTCGGGCGTGATCAGTCATCTCGAAGGGCGGCAGTGAGTGCAACCAAAATAAAGCACACAGCGTTCACACCAACCAACCTCAAACTGCCAGTGGGCCGCTTGGAGGAGCTGCTTGGCTTGATCGGCGGCGCAGCCAGCAGTCAAAACAAACTGGTTGATCATGACTTGATGCCTGAGTTCGTCCATATTCACCGACATGACCGCTCGTCGACCAACCCCCCAGCTGCTTTAAGGTCAAACACAAAAGAAAAAAATAACAACTCTTCACTTTAGAATAGCTCTAAACGAGTCCCCTCGGCTCGAACCCAGTCCTCCCTGCGAGTCTCCCCCCTCTGTCTGTCTCCGCAGCTTCCAGCAACAACAATATTTTCATGTCATCACCAACAACAAAGACGAGGTCGGCAGCTGATTGGACGGCACAGAGAGCAAGATAGTACTCGCAAAGCGCTCATTGGCTGCCACTGGGGAAGCGTTTAAATCGCCGGAGCGCTTGGTTTTGTACCGACGAACACTGCCAGCGAGTGGAGTCAAGTGGAGTCAGTGCTACTGTGTGAACAACACCGCCCTCTGTTTTTAACCAGGGTGAACATACATGCGCTTTCAAGCATGTCCGTTACGCTGACGTAACGTCTATTGATTAGATAGTCAGTTATGGCTGATGTCGTGATGTGATATGTGAGTGTGGCCCTGTGACCACATTGTAAACATTGTGAATATTTTTGTTTACATCCACCTATGTTGCCTATAGCTTCCATAATGGGTGTATGTGGAGGATATAGATAGAATAATTATGTCAAATACTGAACATAATGATTATAATTTAACACCATTTCGGTTTATTTTGGTTTTAAAGGTTGACATTTTATTGACATGTAGGTTAAGTAGTAGTAGTGTTTTTGCTGTCAAGATTGTGGAAGTCTGCCACATTAAATGTTTTGAATTCTTAAAATGCATTTTGAATGTGTTTCTTATCTCTTCATTATAGCCTATTGCCTACTATTCTTGGTTGCTTTCCTCCTGTGAAGCACTTTGTAAATTCTGTTTCTCGATCAGTAGCCTACTCCATAAATTAGTGTTGTTGTTGGTTTTGTTGTTACATTTCAAGGCTATCTTGCAAAAGGTAAACACAAGGTGTAATGTGGCTGTGTCACCCTATGCACAATGGGACATGTGGGCCTATATGTGAACATGTGAAGTGATCTTCTTCATAATGCCTCTGGAGTCCTACAATGAGCTATGGGCAGGTCTGAGTCTCCAGTAGCCTACACAACACGTTTCTTGCCTGTAATAAACTGAAAGTCAAATGAATGAAGATGGTGGCATCTTCTGATGGATTCTTCATATCATCTGAGTGCAGCTCTTGGCCGCAGCTTATCAAGCTGTCTTTCTGCTGGGCTGAATAATTCAGCTCAGGGTGTAGGTGAAATCATGTGACAGAGAGGAAGGCTATCTATTATGTATAGTAGGACGGTGTTGGCTGAATGTTGCTTGATGCTGGGAAACAGTCTACAAAAACCTCACACCCTGAGGAAAGCCCTTATACGAATACAGTCTATGGCAGAGGTTTTCAAAGTGGGAGTTAAGTTAAGTTAGCCTTTATCTATCCCCACAGGTAAATTTATCCTCTGCTTTTGACACATCCTCTACTAGGAACCTTCCTAGAACTAGGAGCAGTAAGCAGCCGCAGTGCACCGCCCGGGGACCAACTCCAGTTCTTTTTGCCAGTACCTTGGTCAGGGGTACTGAGAGGAGTATTAACCCTAACATACATGTCTTTAGGTGGTGGGAGGAAACCGGAGCACCCGGAGAAAACCCACACAAACACGGGGAGAACATGCTAACTCCACACAGAAAGGACCTGGGGTGGTGCTGCTAACCACTGAGCCGTGCCGTCCGGGGCTCTGCAGGGCCTCTCCACCGGGCCTCTCCACCGGGCCTCTGCAGGGCCTCTCCACCGGGCCTCTCCAGGGGGACTCCAAACAGTTCAGGGGAGGCTCAGTGAATGGAAGTGAAAACATATTACATTGCTTATCAGAAGCAGATAATAGATCACATAAATGTGTGTGATTTGGGTAAAGAGATATTTCAGAGATACAGTAGCTGTGTGGAATTTGACTGTTTTAGAGTCATAAAACAAATAAATGTGGGGGGGTTCCAAGGTTTTTCTGAGGGGAGGCCCACAGTCTCAGACTTTGAAAACCCCTGGTCTATGAGGAAGCCTGGCAGTTGGATCTCAGTATGCTTATTTAAATTAACACTACTCCAACTTGATTCAAGAGCAAAGCCACCAGCAAAAGGAGCCATGTTGCCTCATTTCCAGTGGGACACGTTCTCCCTCAAACCCGCAAGTTACCTGAGCAGAGGCTCAGGTGAATCTCTCGAGTAAAACCTGACCAATCATGTGTTTACGTATGCATGAAATCTAAAACCCCGACTATATCGTGCTCATGTCCTGGAAGTGCTCTCCGGTCACCCTGGCCTGCCGCTGTCGGTAAAGCTGCTTTTTGATTGCTTTATGACACCTCCTTGGTGGCATTTCTCCACCACAACAAGAGCTGGAATAGAAGGGGCAGGCCCACACCAAAGCTCTTTTTTGGTCGATGATTAACACCAAGCTGTCTTCACAAAAAGTGGACTTTGTTACCAGGGGCTTGCTCAGGAGGATGTCTTGCTTGTTTTCGAACCCACGTGCTGACCTCCATATTGCCCCTGTGACTCACGAGTCTGCCCCCCCCCTTCCCCACCCTCCAGCCGTTTGTATACGTGACAGAGTTTTGAACACCGCTCCAGTGTGAGTTAACACACTGCTGAAGGTTTCTACGCCCTGTGGCTGCGGGGGGCCCGGTGGGGGAAGAGAGAGAGAGAGAGAGAGAGAGAGACTGAAAGCAACTGTGAATAAGCAATCGGAGGCCGTAAAGGTCCTTTGTAAGGACTTGTTGTGAACTTGTTTAGAAGCCTGGTCGATAACAAGGAGTGGGCGGTACGTCCGTGCTTTGATTTACTTTCACTCAGGAAAGACACATGCATAGAGGCAGCAGCAGTAGGCCTAAAAGCACATTTCTGGAGTCATGGATCTACCTGTAGAGAACTGAATGGAAACATATACTGGTGACACTTATGTGATGCATTATAAGCAGATTATAAACCCGATTAGAAGCATAGATCAACTTTTCCTTACAATGTAATCATAAGAAAATGACATTCAATTTAATGTCATGTCATGAGCTATACAATCAAATATTCAACAACATACATTTTGTGCACATTGTCTTCTACTACAGCATCCTTTTTTTGATGATTTGGGGGGGGGGGGGCATTTTGCCTTCATTGATAGGACAGTTAGGCTGACAGAAAAGGTGGGGGGAGAAAGAAGGGATGACATGCGGCAAAGGACCACGGGTCGGATTCGAACCCCGGTCGGCCGCGCGAAGGACAAAAAGCCTTTGTGGTATGTGTTCTACCAGGTGAGCCTCCGAGACACCCCTATATCATCTTTTAATCATAATTATGCACTCACAATGACATCACAACGTGTGATGCCAATGATGCTTTATGGCTACTCATACGCATAAGTGTTACCCATGTAACATATGTCTTTCTTATGGCTACTCATACGCATAAGTGTTACCCATGTAACGTCTTTCTTATGGCTACTCATACACATAAGTGTTACCCATGTAATGTCTTTCTTATGGCTACTCATACGCATAAGTGTTACCATGTAACATATGTCTTTCCCGTCACCTTCATTCAAACAATTTGACAGTTAAAATGCATGATGGAAACATGTAGCGTGCTTCTAGCTTTACATTAACAGCTGCCATTCCAGTGAACTTAGTGTGGAAGTGGAGACTTGGCCTGGACGATTATTGGATAGTATCTGGCGCCCTCATCTGTCCAACAACTGGCATTGCGTCTGAGCGCCCCCCAAAAAATTGGAACTAAGAATGTATACATTTATTTGATACATATACATTTGACAGAGTGAACAAAGGGTAAAGGTAAGATACTGGGATATATATATATATATATATATATATATAATCAGCATCTACAGTGGGACAGAGAGACAGAGAAACAGACAGACAGAGCCCCAGCTCCCATTTATATACTGAATGAATGAATGAATGAATCATCATACATCATACAATGAATCATCATACACTGTGATGTCATAAATTCCACTGTGACATCATCAGTGATGTCATAAATCCAAGTGATGTCATAAATCCCACTGTGACATCATCAGTGATGTCATAAATCCCACATCCCACTGTGACATCATCAGTGATGTCATACATCCCACTGTGACATCATCAGTGATGTCATAAATCCCACTGATGACATCATCAGTGATGTCATAAATCTGACATCATCAGTGATGCTGGTCTGATTGGCCACACAGCAGCCGAGCTGCGGGCAAGGCCACACAGCCGACGTGTGAATGCTGCAGGGCCAGCTCGGCGAGCGGCAGCGCGTTGCTGTTGAGCCTAGGAATCGGAATAATATATACACGCATATAACATTTTGTTTGTGTGCGTATGCGTGTGCGTGTGCGTGTGCGTGTGTGTGTGTGTGATATTTGTTATCTAAAAGGGAGTAAATTGGGTTCTGCAATTTTGGTCTCGTTTTGGGTCACGTTTTGGTGGTCATGTTTTTGGTCAGGTTTTTGGTTAGACTCAAGCAATTGTGTCACTGATGATGTCACTATGACATCATCAGTGATGATGTCACAATGTCTATGACATAATCAGTGATGTCACTACACTTCGAGCAATTGTGATCGTCGTCTATGACATCATTAGTGACATCATCATCTATGATATCATCAGTGATGTCACTCGAGCAATTGTGGTTTTTGGTTACACTCTGGCAATTGTGACATCACTGATGATGATCACATATCAATCAATACTTGCTTGGAAAAGGCCCAAATTTTTGTGCAAAGTCAGATAACCTTTGTTAATTGTTTGTCATAAAATGAAACCAAAAGAAAACTGTAGTTCTTATTTTTACATGTTACAATGATATGAGGAACATGTATTGATACATCGGGAACATCCAGAAGGTTCTTCGTGCTTATATCTCTGGGAAGACAAAGAGAAGTCTTCTCATCAATAAACCACATTCTGAAATATACTGTATTCAAATGTCACAGGCTGGCCTGAGACTTGTATAGTGTGACTGTGAACATTGACATTTCTTTGTAGGAGTGCTGATACATTGTAGGCTATAGCATGGAACCAATGTATGCTTAGGTCTTGTTATAGTTATGTTATGTTATTTTTCAACTTTTCTGGGGTGACAAGGCCATTTTTAGAGGAGGGGGGGGGGGGTTGCAGCTGCCACCCCATGCCACCCCGGTAGATGTGTCCCTGTCATGACCTCATCTCTGTAAAGGAGTTTCAAAATAAATGATCTTGAAGCTTTTTCCTGTTGGCCACATCTCATTCTGTCTTCATGAGCTGGTATAGGAGGTGTTGCATCTATGAAGCACAATAAAGCTGTGCATGTTTTCCTATGAACTCCTGCAGTCATGCACCTCTTTGAATTGGACCAAACAGCTCATATGTTTTGCATTCAGAAGCTCAGAGGCTTATTTCGGTAAATCCTTCTATTTCATTAATCTGGAGTCAATGGTGTGTGTGTGTGTGTGTGTGTGTGTGTGTGTGTCTGCCCGCCCGCCCACCCGCCTGTCTGTCTGTCTGTCAAGTCCACCGACCAACTGTGCGTGCCTTTTGCCCTAATCTCTATCAGTCCTGAGGCCTCCCTGACCCGTCGCTCTGTGAGGTTACTGTGCTTGGCTGCTCTCATCCTGACCTCTGACCTTTCCTGGAGGTGATGTGATAGGGGGTGGGGGTGGGGGTGGGGTGGGATTTCGGGGGGGTTCTTAAGAGTCTGACATGGAGAAACCAGTCTGGTCGGGAACACTTAGACAATGAGATGCATCTTTGGGGTGATTTTTTTTTTTTTTTTACTTACCCTGCCAGCAAACTCCATATTATTAGCCTTCTCCAAAACAACTGAAGTCAGCGGGGACCAATTCTTCAGAATTCCAAAACGACCTACATGTGTAGACCATCATTTAATGCAAATCTTAACTACAGCTGATTGAGTATTATACGGCCCAGGGGCCAAAACGGGCCCTCATGATGGTTCCGCATGGGCTGAGAGGTCTAAGACCACATCAACCACACCAGTTTACTTATTAAGCTAAAAAAAAGATTACCTACCGGTAAATTGGTTGTTTGTTGGAGTGATTTTCAATATAATAAAGGCTGAAGAATAACTGTACAGTATGTGTTCTATAATTCAATCTAGTTGTAAAATTAGAGGTTACAAACATGACACACACAAAAAAGGCAACCTGTGGCTCCGGAGCCGTATGCGGCTCTTTAGCCCCTCTCCTGTGGTTCCCTGTGGCTTTGTCAAAAGATTATATAGAAATGAATAATGTTTTCTTTCTTATTGATGTAGACCTAAAGTGATTCTTACATTCTCATTCTCCAATTGTCAAAATGTGTAGCCTATACACCAAAAAAGAAGAGGAAAAAAGTTTTAACTTTTCAATCAACATCAGGTAGCTCAGGAGATGGACGTTGGAAGGTGAATACATGAATGAGTCGCTCATTAAAATATCAGAGCATCTTTAGATGATTTTCACAGAATTGCGTTGATAGGGAACCGTTTGCAACCTAGATCATTTCCTGTCGGCTATTGTATTAGCATCATAGGCTGTAGGCCTATATATACACGACTGCAACAGGAAGTTAGCTAGTGGGCAATTTAGAATATGTATGCTGTCAAGTTGAAACAGTCTATTCTCAGGCTTCAAAAACAAAACTGAGATAGAAAATTGAAGATATGCCGCTCTCTGCAAAGACCGTCAAAGACAGGGCCATAATAATGACAACAAACATCACCAGTCAGCAAATGAAGGACATCAATTCAGCTCCAATATGCTACTCAATGCCTCGACGAGTGATGCTCGTTTAGACCTGTTATAGGCTCATTTAGACTACCGGCTGTGGAACTTTCATTACAAAGCTCAAATATGTTTTCCAGCTCCAGACAGATTTTTATTTTTTTTATTTTGGTCACAAATGACTCTTTTGATAGGAAAGGTTGCTGACCCCCAGACTAGACCAGCATGAGAACTTCAAGTCTGAGTGTGTCTGTTGTTTTGGAGTCGGTCTATAGTCTTGGTTCTGTTGGGGTTCTCTGTCTCGACGCTTGTCAGTTTGACCATACACTGCACATAATATGATGACAATGAAGGAGAACTGGCATCATGGCTGAATATATTGAATCAGTAACAAACTCTCAAAGTTGGACCACAGCAGTATTTGGACTTACAGGGGGGCGTGTGTGAAGGAATGTACTTTTGTTCATAAAACAGAAAGGGGGAAGAAAGGACAAACAAAAAGGTTTGGCCCCTCGAGCGTTCCGTTAGTGTGGCTGAGTGCTTTCCTGAGGCACTGCACAAAGACAACTGTAAAGCCATAAAAAGCCTCCTGTCCCCAACACGGTGCCCTCCTCACAACAGACAGATGCATGTATACCCTCCAACTTGTTAACATATAAAGAGCGTGAGAGGGTGAAATGATGTTGATGATTGTTAATGAATTATATCAATCATCTCCACTGTATTTGCAGTTTACATTTGACTTGCGTTTGATATAGATGTCAATGTAAACTGATTTCTATCAACTTTGTCATGTTGATTTTTCACTTTCATTTGTTGCAGGCTTCATGTAGGCTGCTAGTTTATACATCAATAATCATTTCAGTAGGCCTAATATAGGCCTAAGTGTCACTATTTATATTTGAAATCAGCTTGTCATATTAACCTATTGCTTTACAGGCTCTGAGGCTCATGATGCTATATAGCCTACTGTGGAGATAGCAAGTGTGGAGGGAGAGTGCACTGAGTCGCACCTGTTAATTGATTTGTAATGTATAGCCTGCATTTTCTAATTGGGGTGAATGAAAGGGAATTAAACGTCTTCAGACGGACCCCTGCAGGTATACGGCGGCCCCCTGCAGGTACCGCGGCCCCCCAGTTTGAGAACGCTCTGCCCCAGAGAGCCAGAGTTGACTCGAGAGTGATTAAAAATGAAGCACCATAGAAACCGGCAGGCCAATAGAGGAACGGGAAGCTGTTTACAAGGGGGTGTAGCGTTTCTATGGTTGCCGGACAAACCTCCTGCACCAGGTATTAAACTGCCTCCCCGACGGATCCTCCAGCCGCTGCCACCCGTTATAAAGACCCGAGGACGCGCCAACCCGAGCGCCAAAGACAATCCAGAGGAATTTTAGTTTCCCCCCACTCTCACTCTCTCTCTCTCTTTCTCTCAGAAGTTGTCAACAGGTGCAAAATCCCACTTCAGGCAGGCTCTCAGATGCAATTGAGCGTTCAGTAACTGCTGCTCGTTTGGAATTAAAAGGTCTTTTCTCAACACAAAAGCTGACAAAAGGTGAGTTTTAATGTTTATTCTAAGGAGATTTGACTTTTTTTCCGCCCTCCATCAAAACGAATACAAAATACAATTAAACTGTTGAAAGTTATTGGTTATAGATATCAAAGAGTGTGTTAAGGCGAGACATGGCAGGTGACTGGGGAAAAAAAATGAACTAATAGCTATCACAATGAAACTTCCCCAGTTGATTACTTTCATTGAGACTAAGAATTTTTGTATTACAAGTTTTCTGAAATTGTATGTTTAAATATGCAAATGAGGCATTGTCTACTTAAATATGCGCGAATTTGCATACGTTTCCAGAACATAAATCTGAACATTGGATAAAGCCAGGTTCAAAATTATTGTTTCATTTTCTTGACATATTAGAGACAAAGTTTTTTACACAGGGGATTTTGGATATCTCTACTTATCACTCCATAAATCTGAAAATATTGTCAACAGTCATAAAAAACCCATCTTCGCCATGTTTTTAGGAATAAAATGTGATATAAATCAGGCTATGAATGATATATCAACAAACCCCTGTGTAAAAATATTCAGAATATAGATAGGAATAAGATTGGAAAGTGTGGTGAATGTGAGTGCTACTGAAGTGGAGATTTTTGACTCAGAGTATGAGGAAAAACTCATTTTGAGAAAACGGCCTTTAAAGATTTGTATTGTAAAATTCCATACATTTCTTTCTTTTTTCTTTTTCATTTAGAAACCACTATTTAGAGACACAATAGGCTATCTAATCAAATACTTAGCAACAATGTCCTAATTGAGTGATGTCATCATTGAGTGATGTCATCATTGAGTGATGTCATCATTGATGATGTCACACAGACACACCATGTATGGTCCATCATATCATCGAACATATCAAAATTCACAACTTAGTGCATGTCTTCACATCACCATGATATCATCAGTGAGTGATGTCATCATTGAGTGATGTCATCATTGAGTGATGTCATCATTGAGTGATGTCATCATTGATGATGTCACACAGACACACACACCATGTATGGTCCATATGTAACACATCAAAATTCATAACTTAGTGCATGTCTTCACATCACCATATCATCAGTGAGTGATGTCATCATTGAGTGATGTCATCATTGATGATGTCACACAGACACACACACACACACACACCATGGATGGTCCATTATAATCTATATAATCAAAATTCACAACTGAGTAACACAACATGTATGGCCTTCAACTGAACAGAACCACAGTAATATCCTGGGTCCACACCAGGCAACCACAGTAACACATCCACAAACTGCCACCAGTAACTATCACAGTTACCCATTCCTGTCCTGCCTAGATGTCCATCCCTGCAGCTCACCCAACCCTGCAGAAATGTTTACTGTAAAAGTAAAAGTAAAACGACAAAACACACAAAATACTGAATCAATAGGTTACTGAATAAAATGCCATTTTATTATTCTGTGGGTCACTATTTCATTCATAAGTCAAAGGAAGACAGACAGAGATTTCTTCTCAACCCTGTTTTCATACCTGCCACTCTTTTGTTGTGTTTGATACGTTTTGAGATGGAGTCCAGGGATCCCCAAAACTGTGCTTATTTTTCTGAGGGCTGCATACCCCAGCCCTAACTCGTGCGCTAAGAGCACCATGCGCACATTCACATCAAACGCCACATCGCTCCTGGTTGCATCTTGGATACGCGGGGAGGTATACACACTTTTGCGGTACTGATCACTTTTGCACAGAGTGCACTCAAGAAGCAAACTGCTACAGAACCCCTGATTCACTGGATCGATGATGATTTGAAGCCCTGTCCCTGCGCAACTAGGACAAATCAACCCACCGATCAGTTCATTCAAACGCGCAACATGAAGTATCAGCCATTGCTGTGTAGCACGCTCGTCAACCCCGCTGTAACACTCCTCCTGCTTTCCAAGTGACAGCTTACGCATTGATGCACTTTGTGTGGGAATTTCACCCCCTGCTTCATTCATGACATTGTTGTTTTTATCTTTCTGGCGTCTTCTTGCAAGTGACATCTGTTGTCGTCTTTTCCTGGAGGATTTTCCCCGCACTGCTTTCGGCATATTGACGCCCCTTCTCCCTCGGGCTTCAGTCAGAAATGTCAGAGCACGTGATGCATCTGAACGAATCACGTTGTCAGAAATCTGCACTAGCCAATGAGAGCTCGTTGTTGGGTGAAAATCCACCCTTATACTTTCATGATTGGTTGCTGGTACAAAGGAAATGACCATATTTGGATGTGACAGCAGTCATCACGGGTCTTAGACCTTTCCAAAGATACCTCACATGATATGAGGAAGACCGCAGCCGCGGATCTGCATGCTGCGTAAAATGCCAACTTTTGGCGAATTTAGGTGAATTTAGGCTAAATCTACAGGCGCAGCATGACAAAGTATAGTAAAATAAACATCTAAATGTGTATTTTGAACGGTTCCTTTCCACTAGTTTGAAAGAAGACATGTTTAGGAAGCAAAATAGCAAAAAATCTCAAAATTGACCAGTGCATGAAAAATCGATATTTTCACCTACCGTGTCTGGCCTTAAATAGCCTATAGGCCTATTTCTGTCTTGCAGTTTCAAATTGGAAAGTTTATTCGAAGTCATAATGAGAGTTTTATCAAAGAAATAAATTACATAAATCATGTTATAATAAATATATTAGGCCTATTATTATGGCTGGCTATTGTTTTATAATATTAGAATTCACCTTAGATTATTCGCATGTTTGTGGTTAAGCACTTGGCAATCAAATTAAAGAATGCCCTATCGGTCAAAATATGCGAGTTTTTACACTCGTTAACTGTTAATGTCCTAATTGCGTTAATTTCCTCTCTGAGGACACCCCATAAATGATTTAGAACAGTGCATGCATTGTAATTATGAAATTCGATGCAGGTAATTTATTATACAGTATCCCTAAATTCCCTCTGCGTCGGTTAAAAGCCATTGGTGCGGCTGTTGGTGAGGTGCGCTCCTTTTTGCGCGGAGCGTCAAGTCAAGTGCGGCGTTGGTTGCTGTTCAGGAAAGTTCTCTGACCTTCAGAGCCAAGACGCTTCTCACGCACTCACTCTTCTCCGGTTTTAAGCCCCACATTAAACCATGATCAGCCACACTTCCAGATGATAGACATGGGATTTGAATGGAATGGAAATAATACGATCTGAAACTTTCACTTGGCACTCACACACGCACGCACGCACGCGCGCGCGCGCGCACACACACACACACACACACACACACACACACACACACACACACACACACACACACACACACACACACACACACACACACACACACGCACACATGCACACACACCCCTCCATTTTTCAAATTATGTTTATTGTCCCCCCCCCCAATAATAATAATAATAATAATAATAATAATAATAATAA
>NC_139644.1:9826022-9841022 GCF_964638095.1 Poromitra crassiceps
AGTGGAGCCAAGTCACAGCTGGGCACAGGACCTTTTTCTAAGTCAGGCGCGCTAAGAAGCCCATTGGAGAGGAAGGCAATATAGAGGCCTGGGCCAGCTGCCACACTCTGAAGAAGTATTAGAGGCTCGGCTATGTGCGTAATTAAGTACGTCTTGTGGCACAGCCGATGGCAGAGAAAAACCTCCATCCATTCCAAGCAGGCTTTCGTAGCGAAACATGAATTGTAGTGTTCATTTAAAACCCACTGCATTTGCCTCTTGAACGCTGCTCGGTTTTCTGCTTGAGCAAAGAGCAGCGACGGCGGGGGGGAGGGGCGTGAAGGAGGGGCGATGCAGCATCGAGAGAGAGCAGATTCCCTCTCGAAAGGGCAGGAATTTTCAAGAAAAAGTTTAATTTGCTGGATAAATGATTGATGAACCTGTTAGCTGTACTCCCCTGTTGAAGCGTCTGGCTCAGACATTTCAGAGCATTCTGTTATTGTAAGCCGGTACATGGGGCAGATAATATTTAACAAAGGTCATTGGGTCACTGCTCCATTTAGACTGCAGTGGAGGGGGGTGTCGGGTGAATGCAAGGGTACACAATGCATTAATGTGATGTATGGTTCTTCTCAGCCATCTGCACTTCCTGCTCTGCTGCAGGGACGTGTGCAGTCAGTTTAGAGCTGGCTTCTCCACAAAAAAGCCTCTGTTTGATCAAGCATGTCATGTCCAACGCTTGTCCCCATTTTCAGAACTCCATCCGTCACAACCTGTCGCTGAACAAGTGCTTCATCAAGGTACCGCGGCAGAAGGACGAGCCGGGGAAGGGCGGATTCTGGAAGATCGACCCGCAGTACGCCGAGCGCCTCCTGAGCGGCGCCTACAAGAAGAGGCGGATGCCGCCGGTCCAGATCAACCCCGCCCTGCAGAACCGGCTCCGGGTCAACGCCCCGCCCCTGTCCAGAGGCCCCTGCACCTCCGCGGGCGCTCAGAGCGGCCTGTGCATCGACCCAGAGTCCCAGCAGCTCCTCAGGGAGTTTGAGGAAGCCACCGGGGCCGACCAGAACTGGGACCCCCATCTGGCCGAGGGAACCATGCTGGGGTCCTGGCCGGTGGGCAAGGGAGGCGGGGGGTACAAGAGGAAACAGTCCAGAGCGAGCGGCGCCAAAGCCCCGCGGCGCTCCAGCTCGCCGCTGCTGTCCGCAGACGAGCCGAAGGAGCTGGGCTCTCTCAAGGGGAACTTCGACTGGGACGCCCTGCTGGAGTCGGCCCTCAGCGGGGAGCTCAGCCTGGACGGAGGGGGGCCGCTGAGCCCCATCTCGCAGGAGGAGGACCTAAAGGTGCGGGGAACCCACATCTGCCCCGTGGAAGCCCCCGTGGGGACGGCAGACCTCCACGTGTTGGCGGAGACCCAGAGGAACAATGAGGTGTCGGACTTTGACGAGGAGACCTTCCTGGCCACGGCCTTCCTGCAGAGCCCCTGGCCCGAGGAGGAGGAGCACGGCCGCAACGACTTCCTCTGTAGCTCCACCGTCAACCTGGACCAGCTTTTTGACCTGGGCGACTCCCTGGGCGGAGACCTCAGCACCCGGATCGACACCCTCCTTTGAGGAATAGGTGCTTTCTGGGTCCCTCTATCAGCCCGACGATCCTTTGAACAAAACTAGCTGTGATGGC
Source organism: Poromitra crassiceps (assembly GCF_964638095.1). Taxonomy (NCBI): domain Eukaryota; kingdom Metazoa; phylum Chordata; class Actinopteri; order Beryciformes; family Melamphaidae; genus Poromitra; species Poromitra crassiceps. The sequence continues at coordinate 9,827,682 of NC_139644.1, forward strand.
GACACTCCTACACAGCTCAGAAAAGGAAGCAACTCGTGGGAATGGACCTTTTAAACCCAAGCATCTCTTCAGCATCAAGAGTCCCTTTGAAAAAGTTGAAAAGTATTTTTAGAGAATACGTTTTGAATCGATGCTGGCTCTCCTCATCATGGATGCATGTTCTCGATGCCTACTGAACAAAGATGCCACAATGTACAACAGTAGTTCATGGTGAATCCTTTTTTGGGGGGGAAGAACCATGAAATTGGATGATAGATTTTGTCAACAAGACTTCAGTAATACAAAGCTTTCTTTGGAAGTAGGGTGATACAACACACTTTTTGTTTACAATAAAATGGACTGTATCAAGAGCGATGCCATGGACGGTAAAGGGGGATCTACCCGAATGAGAGCATAAGAGCACGCGTGATCTGAATGCTCTTTTCAGAGGATCATAATTAATTGATCCACAATTAATTGATCCATAATTCTCCTGATAGAGAAATCATAGAGTGGTATATCAGCAGTCATCTACAGTTGCACGGCCGAGGCTGTGAAACGAAGATGCTGGTTGGCAGTGATGCAATACTTTGGCTGCTTTCAAAATGGGAATTTAAGCTTGCAGATATTTGAGAAGAGTGAAAACACAGAGTACTCCAATTTCTAGCGAAGGCATTTTGATGTTGAGAATTTATGACTTTTTTTTTTAAAGATGTTTATATGGACTGTGACAGCAGCACTATGACTACGATGAATAATGAGATATTTGCCAAATTATGTTTTTGGTTTAGGAGTGATTTATTAGTTTTCTTTTGAGTGGTTTTTTTTGGTACTACTAACTATTCTCTGTATGCATTTTTTTCAAAAAATAATTAAGAGCAGTTTTACTAGATGAATAATTACGAGGGACGAGTTGCTTTTTACATAATGGAGATTGTCATCAGAGTGCAGACACAGGGAGGGAAGGTGCGATGGGAGAGGATTCAAAGTTTCTTATTATGGCAGACAGACGGAAATATTCCTTGTAGAAGTACTTAGTAATCACTTTCTTCTTGGGTCCTGTGACTTTCTCTGAGAACACAGCAGTGAGTAGGCGGGTCAGCTTCATGTAAAGTTCAAACCGACACACAGAACACACAGCTCCAGGCAATTCTTGTCACAAAGAACTAATAATAAGACCTTAAAATGGGCACTTTTGAAAGGCCAGAGTGGCGTGTAAATGAATACCTGACCTTCTACGTGCCAAGAGCAACACTTGGGATTTGACAGGGTGGCAGTGTTAAGAAGAGGCTGTGTTTTCATTCAAACAGAACAAATGCAGATCATGTCTTCTTATATTGGTGCATGTATTTGGATGCAGATACTGAGAGTGAACAAGAAAAATGAGCAAAAGATTGCATGCAGCTAGGATAGTTGTTTCTTTATTTTGAGGCTTCTTCCTTTTCCAACACATTCTTTGACTTTTCAACTCTAATTGCAGTAAACAATTGCTCCTGGTTTGGCTTATCCTCTTAAAAAAAGTGTGAAAGTGCAATCAATGTACAGTGATACTTGTTCTATTTTACATTCAATTGTAGGAGTCTATTCATAGAGTTGGTTTAGAAACACCATTTGTGTATTGGGAAGAGTGAATACACTTGGAAGGAAAGCGTCTCTTTGTTTGTGTATTAGCTCTTCAGCGTGATCAAAAAGCAGCTGTTGTGAATGCTGACCACCATATTGGCATCTTAGCTCATGATTGGTTGAAGATATTGGCATCGTACCTCATGATTGGTTGATGACATTGGCATCTGACCTCATGATTGGTTCTGTAATGGTGATGTAGGAGACACTGTCTGTATGCATTCTCTTACCTTCCTTCTTTTTATTGGGTTGTTTTCCACCTTTCTTTCACAATAAAAAACGTAAGCTCTACTGCATCCCCATTGTCTAAACTTTTTCATATCAGGGACCCCGAATTGAGTCCACACGAGGGCCACAGACCCCCTGTTTGGTGATAACCTTGCCTCTCGGACACAAATTTGAGAATTATTTTTTATTGTTATTGATTTTGCCCAGAACTCCATGACTGTCTGTATTGTAGGTGAAGAGATAACCGAGAAACTATGATCAAAACAGTCCTTCTTATTCTCTAATTATTAACTTCTTGTCAATGGAAATAGGCTATTGGTGAAGTTGAACAATTAATCAATTTGCTGGGGACCCTCTGGAACCCACTCAAGGACCCCTGGTGGCCCCTGGTCTCCACGTTGAGAACCCCAGGTCCCGCCTCTCTGCTTTAGCTTTTCTCTAATGCTTCCTCTCTCTCTTTCTCTCTCTCTCTCTCTCTCTCTCTCTCTCTCTCTCTCTCTCTCTCTCTCTCTCTCTCTCTCTCTCTCCTTCCCATCACTTCAGAGTGAATGTGTGTGAGATTTACGCTGGCCCCTTCCTGCTCATCTCCTTTGGGCTCCATGTCTGTGCTCAGGCAGTAGGTGGGTAATAGTCGCAGGGGGTGGCTGGCTCTCTCTTTCAGGGCTTTGTCTGTGCTCAGTCACACTCTTGTTCCTCCCCATGGCGCTCGGCTCTGTGGTCCCTCATTGGGTCGGTGTGGGGTCTAACGGGGACAAGTGTCCCACGGCCCCATATATCACCATCCCTGTCTGCCGTCCCGCACTAGACCACACCGTCTCTCTGACCCTGCCTGCGGCTCAGCAGCACGGTGGCTCGCGTCAATGGCCGCAGTAATCCAATGCAAATACATAGCATGGCAGAAAACGGCGTCCTCCCCAGACCCCTCCCCACCACCACCACCCCGCCCCCCACCCCACCCCCGCCCCCCCAGGGCCGTGAATAGACAGGCGCTCTATCAGCGAGCGTGTCTGTCTGTTGTCCTGTCTCTGATGAGGTAATCATGGCGGAGAGATGGAGGACAAAGATACAGCGCTGTAACACTACACCTCTGTATGATGGACACCCAACACTCCGCTCGAAGGGCATCGTCCTCCATCTTCATGCCCAGGCGCGGTGCTCTTTTCCTGGAAAGGAGAGCTGAAGTTTCCCCTCCCCTCCACCCCATCCCCCCCCACAGGCCTGAGCTGCTGGTGCAGGCCCCCCTGGAGAGCCATTACATGCTGGACCTAGCTCTCCAGCTGGACTGCAGGGCTCATAATTATAATGTGGCAGGCTAGGTTAGATGAGAGGCCTACGGTAACCTGATGCAGGTATTATGCCCCGGCCCTGCTGACGGCTGCAGGTAAGGAGAGCCTCCAGTGAAACGCTAACCCCCTGCTGCTGGTTCCAACCCAGAAACGCTGCAAACTGAAAGTGCTAAACGGCAACACCCAGCGTGGCTACGAAGATGACGTCCACATAGTAGGATTCAGCTGATATGGAGTTTTTGAAGCCGATAAGATACCTACATTTTTACATGTTTGACATTTTGTGGCTATATCCAACTAACTTTACAATTTTCATGCAAAACTTCCAAGAATTTAGTGTTTCCCCCAGAATGTTTGTCTTGTTAGGGTGGAAACACCTAGGAGGAGAGACACTGAATGGTGTGAAGGCCTTCTTAAAGGAGAACTTCACCGAAAAACATTACTGATTTATATTGATGATGCAAGCATTATCCAAAAACTGTCAACAGTTTTGCAGACATACATTTAGTTTGACACTTATTGAGAGTTGGTATTTGAGTTACGTTGTGGACCAGTGATGAATCTCTGCAAAACTGTTTACAGTTTTCGGATATGTGTGACATCATGTGCAAAACAAATCAGCATTGCTTTTCTGTGAAATTCTCCTTTAAGCTCATGTGCACTGGGCCCAGGTGCAGCCAATCAGCCTAATGACCCCGACACCAGGCTCCTGAAAGACAGAGCCAGGAGCGTGTGAAGGATCATCACAAAAGCACAAATCTTATCAGATGGCGACCCTGGGACAAAATCGTATCAAATGGGGACCGTGGTCTAATTCAGTGGTTCTCAAATGGGGGTCCGGGGACCCCCAGGGGTCCTTGAGGGGGTTCCAGGGGCTCCCCAGCCAAAAGGGGGGTCATTTATTTTGGCTATAATTCCATTCATAAGTAACACAATGACTATTTTGGTCATGGGTTTTATACACTTTCTGTAATAAAACATCTAAAAGCATCAATCTTATTATCATGGGGGCCCGTGGGACAAAATCCTATCAAATGGGGGTCCGTGGTCTAATCTTTGTCAGTTTAGGGGTCCTTCAAGTGAAAAGTTTTGAGAACCACTGATCTGATTTGTGTTACGCGTCCTTGACGTGAAAAAGGTCATTCAATGCAATGAAAATTCTTTAAAAACCTAAATATAATTCAATAATTAAACTAATGAATAAAATGTGTAAAGAAAATGTTGCTGCAGGGTTTCCAGACTGTTTCTATGTCGCTGTGGCCAGGAAGGAGCCTCCATCATCTGGGCCAATATGGTAGCTCTAATTTACAGTATTCCTCAACATGGATGTCAGGCTACTGTGGAGTTTTACAGCTAATCCTGGAGATACTAAAGCTGATGGGAGCATGCAGCGACACTGCAAGTAACAGACTGAGGGAGGGAGAGAGAGAGAACAGCCTATATTGTGTTAAAGTTCAGCGAGATAATTCAGAGATACAGGGCCCAGGCAGGGAGGTCTAACACTGATGAAAATATCAGTCCTCAGGAGCAGCCGTTGCCATCAGGATGTATTTCTCTCCGTTGCCCCACAACCCCATTGGTATTCCAGAGTGTGTACCGCAGGGCGAGGGCGGCCAGCCAGCCAGCCAGCCAGCCAGCCAGCCAGCCAGCCAGCCAGCCAGCCAGCCAGCACCGGGAGCTCGGGAGCTCGGGGCGGACCCTCGCGAGTCCAGCTTATCCACAGGTTCCCGGAAAACCCCAAAAAGCAAGATGGGAAGAAGGGGGAAGAAGTGGAAGAAGAGACGGGGGAATACATCTTTTTTATCACACAGCTAATGAAAGGCCCGTTCCCACGGCAACCGCTGGTACCATTGTCATGTAGACTGGGTGGGGGGTGGTCTGTTACTGGTCCCACCGAGGCCCTGGGGTTGATTAGGGGTGGTGGAGGGATGGTGTAGCGGACAGAAAGGGAAGCCTGATGGAGCCCCAGATTTATTACGGTGACGGTGTAAGCATGGGCAAGCCTTTGTGAAAGTGCACTTACCTTCCCAAAGTGACGCTCCACTACAGCGCCTCTATCTGGGCGGAGAGGGGGACTGATCCATATTATAGGGGCTTTCAAGTCCTGCCTGCATGGGCTCTGACAGTGACAGCTTTACTGTTACAAGAATCAGCTCCGAAGGCTGTTCGCTCGAGTGAACGGCTCAAACAGGCCAGTGGATGGGGTGAAATAGGTCTACGAGCTGTGCCATACACTCAAACAGGCCAGTGGATGGGGTGAAATAGGTCTACGAGCTGTGCCATATACTCAAACAGGCCAGTGGATGGGGTGAAATAGGTCTACGAGCTGTGCCATATACTCAAACAGGCCAGTGGATGGGGTGAAATAGGTTTACGCGCTGTGTCATACACAAACAGGGCCAGTGGATGGGGTGAAACAGGTCTATGCGCTATGATGCGTCGCTACACCCTGCCCTCTTTAGTTGCACAAGCATCACTGTCCTGTCTGTTGTCTGCAGCCAGCGTTGCTTTGGAAGTGAAAATGTGTCTTATATTTTCACGGTGATGACATGAAAAATCAACACCATAAAATGCATCAGAGAGGCTCTTAGGCTTTATGGCGCTGCTCTGCTGTCGACTTACACTTTCTTCTGAAACAACCTATTAAAATAGTGTTGTAAGTTCATCATGACAGTTAGGATTTTCAAAACACTGACACACTGACTGAAACAATGAAAACCTGGTTCACTCTGTACTGTACAGGTGGGTCATCATTATAAACATGTTGTGCTGCCAAGCTGTACTCAAACCCACGTATTAAACCCAGATGCATTAAACCCATATTATTTTAAATTCTAGGCAAGACCCGGTTTCCAACCATATACATCTATCTATAAATAACAGGGAGCATGTGGGCAATGTTTCTGTTTGTCTCTGTTTGTTTCAATTTTTCTCCCACTACACACACACACACACACACACACACACACACACACACACACACACACACACACACACACACACACACACACACACACACACACACAAGGAGGCATTGTGACATCACATCACTTAATTAATTGATTGGATTTATATAGCGCCTTTCTAGACACTCAAAGCGCTTCACATATCAGGGGAGGGAGGGGGAGGGAACTCAGCTCATCCACCACCACACTGATTAATCAGTGATGTCATAAAGTCCCACTGATGATGTCATAATGACATCGCTGAAGATGTCATCAGTGATGTCATAAATCACTGATGATGTCATCAGTGATGTCATAAGAGCAGGTGAGCTGCAGGGCGGGCTCGGCCGTTGCATTGTGACATCATCAGTGATGTCATAAGAGCAATTGTGATGTCATCAGTGATGCAAAGTTGTGACAGCATTATGGTTACTCTCAAAGGGCCGGGTGTAAATGTAACACAACAAATATATCTAGCATATTACATAATTGCCTCTGATTTGATTATTATTGTTTTTTAGTAATAACTTACTAATTAATCAATAGCTCTGAAAGGAGAAGTATAGGAAAAATAATGGCAAACAGACAACTAGCAGCCTACAACTATTAGAACTCATTGTATTGCGTAAATTATATTTAGCTCTCGTGGGCCACATACAATGAGGTGGCGGGCTGGATTTGGCCCCCGGGCCTCGAGTTTGACACATGTGGTGCTTAAAAGACCAAATCAATCAATGAATGTAAATATTACGCCAGTGCCATATGGATGTTGACGTGCTCGAGGTGTCCGGGTCACCACAAAGATTTGTGGACCATTGTATGCAGGATTTCAAGGATGGTGGTGGGTGGGTGTTTGGTGAGTGCATGTTGTGTGTTTGCATGTATGCGTGTGTGTGTGTGTGTGTGTGTGTGTGTGTGTGTGTGTGTGTGTGTGTGTGTGTGTCTGTGTGTGTGTGTGTGTGTGTGTGTATGTGTGTGTGTGTTTACGTGTGTGTAGGTGTGTGTAGGTGTGTATGCATATGTGTGTGTGTGTGTGTGTGTGTGTGTGTGTGTGTGTGTGTGTGTGTGTGTGTGTGTGTGTGTGTGTGTGTGTCTTTGTGCGCGTGTGTCTTTTGCTGCACTGTGGGCTGACGCTTCTTTGTCAGAGGGACACTGGCGGAGGGGTAATCCGACATCCATCAGCAGCTTAGTGAGCAACACACACTCTGGAACAACAAGGAAACAATAGCCAGGGAAACAGTGGGAGGGCCTCTTTATTCATTACGCCAGGCTGGGGGCTAGGTGTTTCAGAGGGAAGACTGAGGCAGCAACACACCGTCGTGACAAAGACATTTCTGGAGCGACCCGTAAACTTTCACTGTCCCTCCATAGCTAGCTAGCTACGTAGCTGAGTTGCTGTGTGGTTTGGTTTCTTTACTTGTGGCCTATCAGCTGCTTGACAAATAAGAGGGAGTTCAGCGGAGGTACACGCACTTTGCAATCGAGAGTTGGCTGATGATACAATATTTCAAACTAGAGACCTTTTTGCGTTGGGATCACACCAGCTGCAACGCCCGCGACTTAAAACGAATGTGGGCCAGGGCCGTAAAGTAGGCGGGGCCCCTACTTCCGGGCCCCCGTGCCCGGACCACACCCATCTTCGAACTCTGCCATCATTAGCCACTTCTAGACATGAACTCTGGACTATGTCCGTTGAATCAGGCCTGGAGTGAGTTACCCTTTCACATAAGAGACATTGTTGTTTCCACACATGCGGAAAATCTCCGGTGTAGAGTAGAGAGAGAGAGAGAGAGAGAGAGAGACAGAGAGAGAGAGAAAGAGAGAGAGAGTGTGTGTGTGTGGTGTGTGTGTGTGTGTGTGTGTGTGTGTGTGTGTGTGTGTGTGTGTGTGTGTGTGTGTGTGTGTGTGTGTGTGTGTGTGTGTGTGTGTGTGTGTGTGTGTGTGTGTGTGTTGGGGGGGGGCATGATGTAGTGGGATAGAAACTAGCCTGTTTAAAACCACATGGATCCATGACGGTTTTAAAGCAGGCTAGAAACATAACAGGTTGGAAAACGTGAGCCATTTGCGGTGTATCCTGTATCCTGTATCCTGTATGCTGTATCCTGTATCCTGTATGCTGTATGCTGTATCCTGTATCCTGTATCCTGTATCCTGTATCCTGTATCCTGTATGCTGTATCCTGTATCCTGTATGCTGTATGCTGTATCCTGTATCCTGTATCCTGTATCCTGTATCCTGTATGCTGTATGCTGTATCCTGTATCCTGTATGCTGTATGCTGTATCCTGTATCCTGTATCCTGTATGCTGTATCCTGTATCCTGTATCCTGTATGCTGTATGCTGTATCCTGTATCCTGTATCCTGTATCCTGTATCCTGTATCCTGTATGCTGTATCCTGTATCCTGTATGCTGTATGCTGTATCCTGTATGCTGTATCCTGTATCCTGTATCCTGTATGCTGTATGCTGTATCCTGTATCCTGTATGCTGTATGCTGTATCCTGTATCCTGTATCCTGTATGCTGTATCCTGTATCCTGTATCCTGTATGCTGTATGCTGTATCCTGTATCCTGTATGCTGTATGCTGTATCCTGTATCCTGTATCCTGTATGCTGTATGCTGTATCCTGTATCCTGTCTCACCAACTCTGTAAGACATTTCCCCCCGCTATTTCCAATCAATAGCTGTCTCGCTCGCTTTTTCTCTCTCTCTCTCTGAACGCAGTGGGGAGGTGAGGAGGGGCCGGGGCCGGGGCCGACACACCTGCTTCAGGGTAGCTTCAGCCTGGATGGAAAAACCTCGCACCGCCCATAGCCGGAAGACCCGGTGCGAGGAACCAAAGTGCTGTGCTCCAGGAAGAATATTCCGCTCAATTCCGGTCAATTCTTGCGTTCTGTTTCGAAAACATGGGCGACGCGAGTAACTAGCGTTAGCTAAAACCCAACACTTCGTTTGGTCTGTCCATGCTTCTTAGTTTTTCTCTAACTCGTAGCGACGGCCTACTGTTGCATTTCTGTGGGGGAACGAAAACACTGCAGCACAGGCCACCGGAAGACGGGGGCGGGTCTTCCTGTAGTAAAGTAATGCATACCAGGCTCTATCCCCTTTGAGAGAGCCTGGTGACGCGAGGTTAGCTTCAGGGCAGGCAAACAGCAGCGCACACACACACACACACACACACACACACAAACACACACACAAAGTCAACGTCGAGTCGCAGAGGGAGAGCACATGCCCACTGGCTCGCTCTGTACATTGAGCCTGTACGTTCTAAACAATGGCCGCTCTGCAAGCGACACGGACATAGGGGTTTGGGTGGGTAAGATCCGTGTTCGCGGGAGCTGCGCTCACAACGGACAATTGTGTCTCTACATACAGCCCATCTGATGTCTGGATATCTCCAGGAGTTCACTGCATGTTTAGAAAGGGCTAGAGCAGGGGGTTCCCAACCTTACAGGGTCGCGACCCTAAGGTTGGGACCCTAAGGTTGGGACCCACTGGGCTATAGTGTTGTGAACTGCACACCTGTCAAGTTTCCTGACTGCATCTTGTACAGTTGTGTGTTCCCGCCACAATAGATGTCTCCATGGACCACATTTTGCCATGACACACACACACACACACACACGCACACGCACACGCACACGCACACTCACACACACACACACACACACACACACACACACACACACACACACGCGCACACACACACACACACACACACACACACACACACACACACACACACACACACACACACACACACAGGTGAAAACAATACCAGCTGCACACTGTCACGGCTAGTAACATATACGGTTGTTCCACTGACAAGAAAGACGGGAAAAGGAGAAGATAGTTGTAGTTATGCAACTAACTCGAGGCAGAAATAACCTCATTGGCTGAGTTAAACCTCAATGGGCGGAGCCAAAGAACCACCGTTTTTTGGGGTGAAGTAAGGTTGAATGCTGAAATCTGGTGAAAAAGGGATGGGTAAGGGAGGATCGGAAGCTATTATGAAGCCTGCTAACTGCCATACTAATTATCTAGGTTAGCTAGTTAGCATGTAACCTGGTAAAAGCATATTGATCACGTGAACTCACATTCTGTTTGGTTCTGCCGATCAGTCTAGCCTTCAGCCACATTGATTTTAGTGGGCGGGAGTACTTGCCTTGACAGACAACATCTTCAGCCAATTACTGTCACCAAATCCAATCCAAACCCACTCGTAAGAACGGTGAAAGCGTCTTTTTCGCAGAGAAACTCCACTGGTGCATACTCTTGTTCTTGTTTATTTGTTGTTATAGAGTCTATTTCTGCAATAACTGCCCGTTACTGCTCGTTTCTTTGGGAGCCGCCATACTGTTTTTGCCAGTGGCATCCCTGATTGGCCGGTTATGTCATCAACTACAAGGCAGGTCCCTGATTGGTCCGTGCACCTTGTCATTTCTGGAAATCGCTGGGGGCGGGCTGGAGGCCAGACTGATCTGCAGTGCAGAACACAACAGAATGTGAGTTCACGTGATCAAGAGGGTTTACCGGGCTAGTTAGCCCTAGAGACCATCATGTTCAAACAGGTTTACCAGGCTAGTTAGCCCTACACCATCGTGTTCAAACAGCTAGTTAGCCCTAGACCATCCTGTTCAAACAGGTTTACCAGGCTAGTTAGCTCTAGACCATCGTGTTCAAACAGGTTTACCAGGCTAGTTAGCTCTAGACCATCATGTTCAAACAGGTTTACCAGGCTAGTTAGCCCTAGACCATCGTGTTCAAACAGCTAGTTAGCTCTAGACCATCATGTTCAAACAGCTAGTTAGCTCTAGACCATCATGTTCAAACAGGTTTACCAGGCTAGTTAGCTCTAGACCATCGTGTTCAAACAGGTTTACCAGGCTAGTTAGCCCTACACCATCGTGTTCAAACAGGTTTACCAGGCTAGTTAGCCCTAGACCATCGTGTTCAAACAGCTAGTTAGCCCTACACCATCGTGTTCAAACAGGTTTACCAGGCTAGTTAGCCCTACACCATCGTGTTCAAACAGGTTTACCAGGCTAGTTAGCTCTAGACCATCGTGTTCAAACAGGTTTACTAGGCTAGTTAGCCCTAGACCATCGTGTTCAAACAGGTTTACTAGGCTAGTTAGCCCTAGACCATCGTGTTCAAACAGCTAGTTAGCCCTAGACCATAGTGTTCAAACAGGTTTACCAGGCTAGTTAGCCCTAGACCATAGTGTTCAAACAGGTTTACCAGGCTAGTTAGTCCTAGACCATCGTGTTCAAACAGGTTTACCAGGCTAGTTAGCCCTAGACCATCGTGTTCAAACAGCTAGTTAGCCCTAGACCATCGTGTTCAAACAGGTTTACCAGGCTAGTTAGCCCTAGACCATTGTGTACAAACAGCTAGTTAGCCCTAGACCATCGTGTACAAACAGCTAGTTAGCCCTAGACCATCGTGTTCAAACAGGTTTACCAGGCTAGTTAGCCCTAGACCATTGTGTACAAACAGCTAGTTAGCCCTAGACCATCGTGTACAAACAGCTAGTTAGCTCTAGACCATCGTGTTCAAACAGGTTTACCAGGCTAGTTAGCCCTATACCATCGTGTTCAAACAGGTTTACCAAGCTAGTTAGCCCTAGACCATCGTGTTCAAACAGCTAGTTAGCCCCTAGACCATCGTGTTCAAACAGGTCAAATAGTTAGCTACTTGTATATCTGCCGACCTTCCAACATCATGAGTGCCATGGTCATTCAGACCATGTGAGTGAAAAAAGAATGAATTAACTTTCCATTTTCCAGCCATTTAAGTTTGCCAGTTCGTTAACTTGTACGCCGCACAACTGGCTCGTTTGTAGAATTAAATTAAACTCATATCGGAATAATGTGTAAGGTGGATAAATGAACCTATCCCTAGCTCTGTGGTTCTCCCTCACTGTTGTCTTCCTGGCTCTGCAGTGTTATGCTGTCCAGGTAACATACAGGTGAGTCACCCAGAGAGAGGACAATGGTCCCTGAAGCAGCTCAAATACTCCCGTCAAACATATTCTCATCTTACACTGCTGTCTAGAACATTTCCCAGCAGCACTGTGCATTGTGTCCTCTACATCTGATCATGTTCTTCTCATATTATAATGACGTGGCAAAAAAAACTAAATGGCAATTGTGAAATAACCGTCAAAGATGGTGCACTAAGTACTTAAAGTGTGTTTTGTGGCAACAGACACAGGTGACTTAATGGCCGTGGTAACATACCCCGCTGGCCTATATAGGCCTACAGTCAGTGTCACCGACACTGAGGGAAGCTGCTGTGGAGACAACAAGCACATGCTCACCTTGGCCACATACCTCTAGAGGAAGAGCCCGGGTCACCTGACACCTGCGTACGTCGCCGACCGTCCCCTCCGGAGAGAGATGCTTTTAAGGCAGAGGCCGTCCCTGCGGGGGGGCGGAGGGAGATGCAGAGACCGCGAGCGAGGAGGGAAAAAACCCAAACATAAACAAGCTCGGTGGCAGCTGGGGCCAGGCTGAGCCGTGTGCGTTCTTGGCGCGGCCACAGTTTGACCTTGGCCGGGCAAGTCCGGGCCTGCCTCTCAATGCGTCGCGCCGCCCTGCGCTGCCTGCAAGACTTGGCCCGGCTCAATGAGAGAAGAACATACCGCTCTGCGCAAACAAGGCCAATAGTACCAATAGTAGCTCCCTCCCCTTTTGATTTGATTGATTCCTTTTTGTGTGTGTTGTTTTTTTCCCCCTCAACACTCATCGGATTCCAACACACGGCTTGGCCCGGCCCGTAAGCATTTAGCACAGAGGATACTCTTTCTCTGTACGCGCTCCGATCCAGACTTTAATTTGATTTCTTTTGTTTGTTTGTGAGCGAAGGGGACGGCTTTCATACGCTGCTGCTTTACATATCTTAGACGGAGCGCTCAATAGGTGAGCTGCCGTGGCGACAACAGCGACAAAAGCACCCCCTCGGCACCCCACCCCACCCCACAACACCCCACAACACCCCACCCCACCCTGCAGTCCTGATCCAAGCCTCGGAGCCCCTCGCCGCGCAGCACAGCCAGGGATTTCTCCCAGCACTCCATTCACTGGTGTTCCCTCGCACCCCCAGCAAAGTGCCGCGCATTTTTCTGCATCACAGAATGACTTGATCAGAGTGGACATGCATGGACCACAGAATGACTTAATCAGAGTGGACATGCAGATGGACCACAGAACGACTTGATCAGAGTGGACATGTAGATGGACCACAGAATGACTTGATCAGAGTGGACATGCAT
>NC_139644.1:9846022-10166022 GCF_964638095.1 Poromitra crassiceps
CCACCTCCACACAGAAAGGACACCTGGGACGGACCTGGGTTTGAACCCAGGACCTTTCAGGACCTTCTTGCTGTGAGGCAACAATGGCGCCAACCACTGAGCCACCGTGCCACGCCAGTACTAACCACTGAGGCACCGTGCCACGCCAGTACTAACCACTGAGCCACCGTGCCACGCCAGTACTAACCACTGAGCCACCGTGCTGCGGCAGAAAGTAAGTGTAAAAAGCCAGAAATCTATTACGCCCATTTAGCTCCATAGGGCAGTAAATGTCTTACTTATTGTTCCTTCAAGAGCAGAATACAAATGGCTAAAAGCAGTGAGCAGGGCTCCGTCCAGACAAAGCTGTACTCACGAGCGTGAACCTCATCACTATACCTCCAACAACATCGGAGAAGCCATTTACTTTACTGACGTCACCGTTCACGATCGCTGCCATTGATGCCCGCCAACGTGCAAAGTTGCCTAGTGCAACTTTAAATATACACGATGCCATCTTGTTTCTTGGCACTGTTTACATGTGAGCCACACAGCGACTCTTTCACCGTGACCTTGCTGGCAGTCATCAGTCACTTGGGGTCCTTAGGGCGTGTTTTGCGAGTCGACAATTCACATAAAGCAGAAGCGAACCCGCCACCCCTTGGACTGAGCATGCAAATGGCCAGTTATTCACAGGCGTCAACAGCGGATTAAGGAATGAGGGAAGCTGAAAGGCCGCGGTGCAAAACCCCAGGCCCAGGAGTTAAGCGCCCGTGAATGAGATGTGGCGACTCCCGAACAAAGCTGCCGTGTCACTCAGGCCGCGCAGAGGGGGAATGCTGACGTCACGCCCCACAAAAGAAGGGGACATCGGGGCAGTAAAGTATAGTATGCCACTACCGCTCTCCAGTCTGGAGGTTCTTTTTTCACTGTTTGAGTCCTGGTAGGCCGCTCCAACATGCATCACAGCAGCTGCCAAGTCTCCCCTTTGTGTCCAGAAGAGGGGGAACAGAGAAAAGTGTTTGCTCTGTGGATGAGGCGTACATTTTGACTCATATTGGGTAAATTATAGAGACTTTCCGCATGGGTGGCCTGGTTTGGCCAGAAGACACGGGATGGCCGACCGTCGTCGTGGTCTCCATGGGGACGGGCAGGACTTGGGGAGGTATCCGGCTTACTGGAAACGTGGTTTATTGTTGACTTTCAGGAATGGGGAGGGGGGCTGCCGCTCTGCCGGGGGGTGGAGGGGAGGGGGGGTAGGGGGCGTACGATTTCCTGGTAGTGGGAACATCGGCATGGGCTCAGCGGGGCTTTCCTTCACTGTCCGTGCTTCTAGCTCACCTCACAGGTCAGGTGCAATGACGTGTGGCCACCTGGTCCTGACTGAGGGCATGTGATGGTGTGTGTCTGTGTGTGTGTGTGGGGGGGGGGGGACTGTCACAAAAACACACAAACACTCATTAATGATTGACAATGGTGATTCACAAGTTGAATATTTTATTAGTATAGGTAAATAGAGTATATATATATATATATATATATATATATATAGACACACACACACATACACACACACACACACACACACACACACACACACACACACACACAGTATATATATATACACGTGTGTGTGTGTGTGTGTGTGTGTGTGTGTGTGTGTGTGTGTGTGTGTGTGTGTGTGTGTGTGTGTGTGTACAAAGGGATGGGGAGCAATGGAAAAAATGACAGTAGACTGGACTAAAAACATCATTACAACTGCAATGAATACTTGCAATGGAAAAGCACATCTATGCCTGAATAATGTTCAGATTAGTTACTCTTATTATTCTAAAGCTTTAGACAACAGCACACATGGGTATTGGCATTAATAATACAAAATATTACGTTGTATGATTGTATTGTATAGGCGGCTATTTTATAAGGTCAAAGCATTGGGTCACAGTAGTCCTAATTAGTGTAGGGGGGGGGGGGAGATCCAAGTGTCCCTGTTGTCTATGAGGGAATGTGAAATGTTGTGATTTAGCTCCATCTACTGACCATGTTTGGAACAACTGCTATTTACGGAAATCGACGGGCATCAGGACCCTGAGGAGAGCTGAGCAGAGCGGCTCTGGCAATCATGGCGGACCAAAACAAGACAGCTTCTGAAGCTTCTGAAGTGAACTTCTTCAATGAAGTGTTAAGGTATGTACCCAGTAGTAATATATAGCTAAACATTTACCAACCCAAGATATTACTGTTTCTCATTCAACTAAAATAGTGTCTCGGTTGACGGACCTCTCTTGGTCGTCAAAGCAGACAGCTTTCATAGTGTGCACTGTGCACATGGTGGAAGCATCTGACAGTCTTGCCAAACCCCATTCAAAAAGCTAGCACTTTAAATATGGCTTTAGTTATCGACAAAGGTGCATACCTGGTTCATAGGCCTTCAGACTCGACATGGATCATTCTCTCCTGGTAAATTCGGCGTACATACGATCCACCAAGCTGCAGCACTTGGTTTCAAACTGATTGGTAATTTAATGCAGTACAGAAGAATACACTTGATTGGACTAGGCATCTGGAATTGGGCAGTTTTTATTTTGCTTCCAGGTCAAGCATTCTGGTGATATCTGCTCTTTCACAGTCTCAACATATTTTCATATTATGATCTAGCAACTTCTGCAATATATTGCTCAACATCAAATTCACTTACTTACTGGTATTCATCAAAACCCAGGAACCAGGTGACCCGACGTGCAATCCAGAAAATACAAACATAAAACCTGAGTCTAGTCTCTATATTCACTGGCTCCCTGTAAGCATAATATGTATTGATTTTAAAGTCTAACTTAGAACTTACATGGCCTTGTGCCTCATTTATAACTGATATTTGTTCAAAGCACACATCAGTTAATATTTATGCATCCTGGCTTGATCAAATGACAAAGCATCACATGCTGAGTGAGCGGTCTTGTTGCAGCCCGTCGGAGCTGTTCGCTGCACGGGCCAGGAGCCATAAGATCCCAGTCAGAGGCCAGAAGGACTTCTTCCCCAATGACTCGGAGGAGCAAAGACAGCGCCTGGAGCAGAGTCTGAACGAACACTGGAGCCTCATATCAGAGGAGCGAGTGGAGAGGCTGTGAGTGGACAGGAAACAGTATTCTAAGTGAAACCCAAGGCTCAGTTTGTGATGAATGGATGTGAAATAGGATTTGTCTCCCTGTTTTATTTCAGAGGAAACCTGGTGAAGGCCGTATGGATCCCAAGCGAGCAGATAGTGGAGCTCCAGTCTCCAGCTGTGAGTACAGTGTCATGCCAAATAAACTGTCCATAGCCTACACTAGGGCTGCACCTAACGATTATTTTCATTATTGATTCATGTATTTGTCAATTAATCGATTCATCATATTGTCTATAAAATGTCAAACATAATAGCAAAGAGCCCAAAGTATTTTTTTTTAATTGCTTCCTTAGTTCTGACCAGCAACCAACCCCCGGTATTAATTTGATAATGATATGAAATGGAGAAAAGGAAGAAAATCTTCACGTTTGTGAAGCTGTAACCAGGAAATACTTTGTATTTTTACGTGATTCAATGACTAAAATGATTGATTATCAAAATTCTAATTCATATATTTTCAGTCAATTGACTGAAAATTGACATATTCAGCATATGATACACACCCTTAGAGAGACTGTTGTAGACTTCCTCATCTATTACTGCTTGTCGTAAAACATTTATCAAAATGTTTACTAAATGTTTATTATGATACTGTCTGTATCCATACAACATGTGATACTTGTTCGCCATACACAGGGGAAGTTCTGGCAGACGATGGGATTCTCTGCCAATGGCAAGCAGTGTCTCCTCCCTGAAGAGGCTCTGTACCTAATGGAGTGTGTGAGTGCCAGACACAACCTGTTCACCAGGGTGTGGTTTACCAGCTCAGGACACATAGACACATCATTATATCTGAGAAGCTAATATTTATCCATTGGTTTCAGTCACGAAATGTTTTTGTTGTGGCCGCAATCTTGAGGACCGAACACAGCACACAACTTTTTAGTACCTGTTGTAAGTCTGTGGAAGGACTGTTCAAACGGTAATCTTTCATACTTTGTACTACAAACTCCATTCAAACTTTAAACAGGTCGTCACTTTTAGTGTGATGTCAATTGAAATCTATGAATATAGTACTGCAGGAGGTTCTCGATCTGAAAATAAGAATACAAATGTGAATTTATATTTGTTACATATGTCCATCCTTTTTTTTGCATTATATGCTGTGTGGTGCACAGGGGAACCTGCAGGTGTTTTACCAGGGCCTGCCGCTGTCCATCCAGGACGGGTATGAGAGGTTTTTGTCCTCGGAGACCATGACGCTGCAGCAGTACCAGGTATCGCTGAACACAAAGTACCAGACAGATTCTGGAAGAGAAAAGTATACCTGAACCCGGCTAACCACAGCTTTTTCCATCACCAAGGTGTTTGGGCATTTGAAGAGACTTGGCTACGTGGTGAACAGATTCCATCCTAGGTAATAGACTTTTGAGGCTCAGTTTTGATGGGATTAGAATAGAGATAAACAGGCACGTGACTTTTCACCAACGGGGAAAAAATTGAATTTTCTATTCCCCTTAGTGTTAGGTTAGGTTAGGGTGATGAATGTACTTTGGTGTGAAAAGTGATGCAATCCTCTGATGCCATCTAATTTTATAGTGAATTATAAGTTAAATAATCTGTCTGCAAACAATTGTTGGAAACATGTGTGTCATGCACAAAGTAGATGTCCTACCTAACCGACTTGCCAAACTGCAGTTTGTTAACATGAAATTTGTGGAGTGTTTAAAAAATGAGTTTCAATGACTTCAACCTAAGTGAATGTAAACTTCCAACTTCAACTGTAGGAGGCGCTTTTCTCCTGCTCAGATGCAAAGCACAGCTGTGAGTGTTGCTAGTAACAGATTTATAATGCTGGATCTAACTCTCCTGATGGACTTATTGGCTCAAGAAGGAGTATATGGTTTGGTTTCAGGTGGGCTTGTATAGTATACCTGTGAAATGAGCAAAAACGTCTTCGAATACTTCCATTTCAACCCCGCTTAACCTTTACACAGACAAAAAGTGAAATTGGCAATCAATCATGGAATGATTAGACCCACAATTCAATTAATACTGGAGATGGGGGGGATTAACAGACATGGTCACTCTGGAAGGGATGACAATTAACCAATAGCTCAAGGAGGACGGTAATGGATTAGACTTCAGATGAATCTGAGTGTTGTTTCTGTTGCTCTCAACAGTTCAGTGGCGTCTTCCTACGAGAGGCAGCTGAACCTGCCACAGTCCCGCGACAGAGCAGGCAGACAGGTGAAGAGGAAACGCAGCACCAGTCCTACCTCAACCTCAACGTCAAGGTGAACAGAACACACCCACTTCACATGTCAGATTCTGACATATAGACCTGAATAATCATTATTTGAATGTGATGTCAGCTCTCTTGCTCCCTGCTTGATCAGCTGCCTTTATCTCTTCTGTGCAGAATAAAGTAACGTTATCAAACATAACATATATATAATATATATATATATAATATATGATACACACACACATACATACGTACATACATACATACATACATACATACATACATACCTACATTTAAAGCACTTTTAAGAAACCTCATGTACAGATTTATGTGTCGTTTAGATGACTCGATGAACAGTGTTATTGTGGCCTTAATTAATCCTGTCAAAAGTAACACCAGGTTCAACTCAATCATGTGGCGACATTGGCGAAAGAGCCTCTATGTATTGTGACTGTAATCTTGATATTCAAGTTTTTTGTTTTTTGTTAAAAGAAATTCTGTATTGTAATTCCTTCCTAAGTGTCTGGAATAAAGTTGAATTGATACATAGATACATGCATGCACGCATGCATGCATACATACATACATACATACATACATACATACATACGTACATAGAAGCACTACATACAACAGTGTGATTTATTATAAAATGCCAGTGTTGTCTTAAGATCCCGATCACTTACCTTTGCTTAGAGAAGAGGATTATATGAATTGTAAGGGGGGGGAACAGTTAAGATGTGAAGATTCACAGTTAAAGCTTCACCAAATAATCTGAACCAAACCGATGAAGTGTGACAGTATCGAGGTCTCTGTCCCTAACTGACTGAGCTGAACTTGGATCTAGTGATGGGAAGACCGATTCTGATCATTCAATTGATTCTTGCTAATCTAATTAGGACTCGTTCAATTCAGCTTTGTAAAAGTGTCGCTTTCCTTTTCTTTTCTATGTTGAGAATGAATGAGTTTGTTTTGTTTTGAAGCATGACTCGCTCAGAGCTGTAAACCTGCAACCACAGACCCTGGCTGATTTGAAACTTCTATTCAGTTCCACTGGCAAAACATTTGGACTAATTTTAAAGTATCGTTCAACGCGTGCATTCACCTGTCACTAGTTCAACACATCACACAGATGAATCTTTCTGCAAACCATGCGCTTACCTCCTGTTTTTATTCAGTCACAGAGAAGCACAGGAAGAATCTGCCTGTGTTAGAATGCAGGAGGATCAACTCAGCCTTGTAGGTGAAGAGGAGCCTCAAAAGACTCCTGCTTTCCCTGCAGACCTTCTAGTCTCTTCGGAGGCCCGAACTGACGCCACCGGTTCAGCAGGCGGTAGCCGGGACCGGAGCTGGTGGACGGCCGACTCAGGGTCGGGCCGCCGGCCGCAGCAGCTCTCTGCAGCCCGTTCCCCGCGCTGGGACTTTGGCTCCATCCCGTTCCCAGACCTGGGCTCCAGGGAGGCCCGACCCCGCAGCCTGGCCTCCCCACACCCGTCTCTGTTACCCGGGGATTTGGCCGTGGGCGCCTGTGACGTCGCCCCCTGGCTGCGGAGACTGAACCTGCGGGAGGTGAAGATGTCCACGGGCGAGCAGAAGAGGGAAGAGGAGAGACAGAGGAAGCAGTGGGACATCAACAAAGACAAAGAGGTTTGCAGCAGCTGATCATGTTGGAAATACTGTCATTAATAACTTGTCGAAATGTCATCATCCCTCTAAATGGGTTGGAAATGTAATAAATAGCTAGATAGTGTAATAACATCATATTATTACATTAATAGTGATGGTAGTTAATGTGCCTATGTTTCGGTTTTTTGGGGCTTATTTTCTTTTGTGTACAATTTAGGTGAGGTGCAGAAATTGATGTGAATTTCACAAATTTGTTTTTGTACGTCTGTTATGTTACCCCATCATTTTTGTGCCACTTGATTATATGGGAACAAAAAGAAAAAACAATAAAAACATGGTCACAAAAAAATAAATAGTGATGTATGGTAGTCACAATTGTAAAGTGGATAAAACGGCATCATTATAAGGAAAACAACAATCAATATAAACAAAAATCAATTATATTTGCAGGAAAATGTATTCTTGCGAGTGTAGAGCGATGTTCTTATATAATCCGGAAATGTACTACATGAGCAGGTTTTATTACGTTTTCAACCAATTATAAGGGACCACATTTTTGGGATGACATGATCGGTTGCTTTAAGGTTCGGCGGTGCAGAAACTGGGCGGAGTATCTGGAGCTCCAGGCGAGGAGGAGGCGAACGAGGTGTCGAGACAGACCGGCACACCTGTGGGAGAGGGAAGTCACTCCCTTACATGACCCGACACAACCCGTCTCCACTGGTGAGATCACAGGGACACTGCCCCACTCTGTAAAACACATTCATAGTTTATAGTCTAATCTGCACCGGCCCGGTGCATCTGATGTGAAAACACGCCAAGGAAGTTTGTTCTCTTTTTCCAGGGGACCTGCTGGATAAAATCAGTGTGACCAAATCCTCCCATTTGCTAGATGGAGCATCCAGGTATTCATCACTCCCAAGGCCGGTATTTCCAGTTGGCAGTGTGTTCAGCTTTTGATTTCAGGCAGACAGATTTCACAATGTGTTTATAGGAAGTTGGGCTGCATTCACACCACCCGCCTTCATGCTCAATAGTGAATTTCAGCTCACATCAGATCTTCTGGATGACTGTTCCTATCTGTTTATAGATGTAGGCCATATCTGATACCTATAGACCTTATTCGCTAACCCCGGACAGCGCCATATTGTTGACATACGGTCCTGCAGCTGACAACTAAGCTATAGTAACGGCCTTATTGTCGTTTCTGTTCCATTACAAAATAGCGATAGTGATGACAGCAATAAAAACCCCAGAGTTGTTGTTTGTATGCTGCCGTTAATGCCTGTAATAAATAAACAAAAGAAAAAACGAGGTGAACAGACTTTGCTATGAGGAGCTGTCAGAAAGTTTCACCTGTCTCTCCTAACTATCCACACATCTCCTGTGCTGCTGACGTATCCTCCGTCTCGCTCCCTTCACGTCTGTGGACGGTAGAGATAGAAACAAACCACGGGGACTTTATTGCTGTCATTACTACAGCCGTGTGTAACGCAGGTCACCATCCGAACACAATTGGAACGATACAGGTAACGCTAACGGCGGCTATCTTCCTATAAACGCTGCTCTCACATAGGCTGTCACTTAAGAGCTGCTGCGTTATGTCAACAATATGGCGGCGGTGGGCGTGCCCGTACGTGAGCGACGTCAATCGAATAAGGTCTATATGAGCGGACGGCAACGTTGAAAAGATAAAAGTAAAGTAAAAATAACAAAAGACGCCACACCTGTTTATGTTTCCAACACATGCGACTCCAAGCAGCTTTTTGCTGTTTACGCTGGTTGGAAAACATCAGATCTGAGTCACATGTGAGAGCTAGGAAAACACAATTCGGACACTTTCAGCTGCAGTGTGGACGCAGTCCTTTTCACCACTATGACAATGTGAGATCCTTCATTAACAAACCCCATAGAAGCTCTTAACAATGGCGAATGACATGTTCTGGCTCATAAATCATCGTTGTTTAAGATCGCCACGGCTTGGTTGATCTGAAAAACATTTAGCTCTCATAGACGATGGTATTGTGAGTGACGAGGCTCGTGCCTGTGCTTTGTCCGCTCAGGTTGAAAGGTTCAGACGAGTGGAGGATCTGTTTCAGTGTTTACCTACCTGATACGGTGGCTGACTACAAGAAGAGCAACCCGGGGAAACCTTATTCCCGCATGTGTGTTTGCAGGTAAGCAATCCCACAAACTGTCCTGAGGGACGTTTACTCAAGATTGGCTTACAGCAAACAACAGATATTTGAGTAAAATTAAATAAATATCGCCTTTGCTTAAAATGAACGTGCCGTTTGTCTCACCTTTCAATGTATTGTGAGTTTAATTAAATAATAGTTTTTTTTATTCATGTTTGGATTGAGTAAGCTATTGCGAGGGATGGGATAATGTCAAATCAAAATTAAATATATTGCATTCAATAAAATGTGACGCGATACATATCGTGGGGCAGAAAAAGCTGTAGTAATCACAAATGAGATGGCTTGACCATCACAGTTTCACAAACTTTCCGTCCAAATTATTATGCCTCTGCTGGCGATAGCCGAGCCAGAGGCATTATGGTTTCGGGTTGTCCGTCCGTCCGTCCATATGTCCGTCCGATGTTCTTTAACGCGATATCTCAGGAACGCCTTGACTGAATTTCGTCACATTTGGCTCAAACATCCAGTTGGACTCGAGGATGAACTGATTCGATTTTGGTGGTCAAAGTTTATGGTCCCACGAGCGCCATTTTCTAGCTCGTTAACGCAATATCGGAATTTTGTCACTTTTGGCTCAAACGTCAAAGTCTGGACAGACATGGATGTTACAATGACTGCTCACTTGTTGGCGGAGGTATATATCCACTGTGCGGTCGTTCTAGTATTATTTGCACTTTGTCATGACATTTTTAAGTTGTTTACATTCTAGCAAGGCTATGCCATTACTAGAAAGATTTGTGTCTCCGAAATAAACGTAATTCTGCACAGACTTTGTTGTCATGGAACTTTGATATATACTGTATGTATCAAATCATAACATGAGATAAGCATATATCCTCCCATACCTAGTTATTAATTCTTGTTTTACTCAAATGTAGTATAAAAAAACAAACTCAACACAGTTAACTATAGCAAACAAACATAAAAAAAAAAAAATCTCTAGATTTTTGTTTTGATGATCCAAAAAACGTAGGTAAGTGCAGACCGTGCTAGCATGTTTTTTGTTTTCTTTTTAAAACTTTCCTCTTGTTCTAGCCTCCACATGGATCTACGGTCCCGCATTGCCAACAAAGGATCTGCTAACATCATGTGATGAATCGTGCATTCCTTTATAACTGGGAACTGGTAATCTTACCGGTTCAAAGTTCATGAGCTGGGACGTGACGTCACTAGAGCTGGTATTTCCCATTCCAAACTCGTAGGAGTCTCAGCAGCCCCGACCTAAAAAAATCCAAGATGGCTGCGCCGCGCAACAACAGTACGGTAGTTATAATCGTATAAATGCTATTTAGCACTTCTGTCTTGTTTGTGTCTCGTTAAATCAGCTGTACACACAGCACGGCCTACTTCTATCTGTGTGGACATGAGGCTGCAGTGTTTGTATGCGCAAAATGCCACGAAATGCCTTGTTATATCAACTGTTATTGCTAACAATGGCTAGCGAGTGGATCTGACCAGTGAACAGTGAACTTCCCAGCTCAACTTTTCTGCAAATGGAATGCTAACACAACGGATGTGACGTCATTTAGCCTCCACGTCCCAGTTATTTTGCGATAAAGGAACGCACGGTTAACATCATGTGATCATCATCATGTGATTTCCCGCCTGTTGTCTTTCAGCTTCGACGGTCCCGTGCCCGACTTGCAAGCGATCAAGCTGCTGGCCTTCCAGAGCGCGGACGTCCCGGTGGTTTGCGCTGCGGTCGACCACGGGGACATCTCCTTCTACACCTTCAAAGACTTCCAGCTACCCACTGATGTGCACTAGTGCCATTTCTTTAATCCTCTGTTTTCTCCCCTGTTGTATTTGCCCAGTTCCCCTGTTGTCTCAGTCATTGCTCCACCCAACTCTGCCGATCTGGGGCGAGCCAGCTGCTTCTTTTCACCTGACAACGAGGGGTTTTTCCCCCCGGCAGGACGTAGCACGTGGTAGGATCACACTGTTCCCCCCCTAGTGCAGTGACCAGGACACGTACCCCTAATCCGGTTTCCCACCCGCAGACACAAATTGTGCCTGTATGACGCCCGACCAAGCCGGAGGTAACACGGGGGCTCGAACCTGCGACCCTCGTGTTGGTAGGCAGGGACTCTACCTCGGCACTAAACAGATGCCCCCAATAGTGCCAGTTTTAACCGTTCTCAAACCTTCATCTTAAGTTAAAAAATACATTTTAAATTGTACACACTGAATCAATCTGTCATCTTGTGTGGCTGAATGCCTGTTCCAAAATAGAGTATGGGCTGGAAAGTGAGTTAGCAGAGTAACTTGTCAGATGGTTATCAACTGCAATCACCAGGGAAATCATGTTTTCTCTTCTACTTTTTTGACTTTCACAAACCCAATGATGGCTAGGTTTTGAATTATGCAGTTCCCATATTGATGTTCCTTTTCTATTATTTGCAGCTGTTTTTATTTTTTATTTTTTAACAATAAAATAAATAAATAAATAAATAATCATTTTGAAGCTCGTGTGTGCTGTTCTTGAGGGACCACAGGTATTGTGTTAATTAGCATGGTGTGTATGTGTGTGTGTGTGTGGCTCAGTGGTTAGTACTGTTGCCTCAGAGCAATAAGGTCCCGGGTTCGAACCCCGGTCCGTCCCAGGTCCTTTCTGTGTTTGCATGTTCCCCCCGTGTTCGTGTGGGTTTTCTCCGGGTGCTCCGGTTTCCTCCCACCACCTAAAGACATGTATGTTAGGGTTAAGACTCCTGTCAGTGCCCCTGACCAAGGCACTGGCAAAAGAACTGGAGTTGGTCCCCGGCCGCTGCACTGCGGCTGCCCACTGCTCCTAGTTCTAGGAAGGTTCCTAGTAGAGGATGAGTCAAATGCAGAGGATGAATTTCCCCATGGGGATAAATAAAGGATAACTTAACTCAACTATATGTATATATGTATATATGTATATATATATATTATATATATATATATATATATCAGATGAGTAGTTGAAGGAGAGTCACCAATTCATATTAGAAACAAGTAAAAGGCTGACAGCGCTGTGCACGGGGCATCTACTTGTTAATGACTATACTGTATATATATATATATATATATATATATATATATATATATATATATATATATATATATCACACTGAGTGAGTACACTAACATGATGTGACATCACATCCATACATTGACTTGTCCCCTCAGCTGCGGGCCAACAATGGACTCCTAACAGTGATTCATATTATTTTTCTCATTACCAACAGACTGCCTGAGCAAAGACTAATAGGACCACTTGACAGTTCAATTAGTGCCCGACCTATTTATCTTCCCATTGAACTGCCCTGTTGTACTAACTGTAGGATTTGTGTGTTTTTGTGATTTTGTGAAGCATATATAATATAGTTCCTGCAGCCCTTCATAGGCATTGCTCAGCTGGACCTAAACGCACACCACCATGTCCAGTCTGCGGACTGTAGCTTTTCTTGCTCTGATCGGTGAGTGGCTAATGTGTTGAATGCAACCTAACTATTTTGGTTGACTGAAACATCATGGATGTTGATCTTATGTGATATTATGGTCAATGTGATTAATAATGTTGGAATGAAGAACATGTCTTAGGGTTTGTGCATTATCAGCATCTTGCAGTGATATCCTCTGATCAGTGTTGTCTATCGGCCTGTGATGTGTTTTTCTCCTTCCCAGCTGGTCTTTGCAGCAGTCTGGAGGAGGACTGCTCATACCTGAGTCTTCTGGATCACCTAAACCTGACAACAAGTGGTGTGCTTGCAAATATGCGGCCTGTGAAAAACTGGACAACCCCCACACTAGTTCTGTTGGATTTGGTAGTATTTGGCATCTTAGAAGTGGTAAGTGCCTTCATAATAGTCAGTGTATGAATGGTACATTTCACTGATTTTTGTCAAGTCAACTCACTGTTTATATGGCGGTTAATACCAAGACTAACACTGTTGATTTTCTGCAGAATGAGAAGTGTCAAACTTTCACCAGCCACTGCTGGATCAGAATGGTAAGACTTGCTATGTAGACTGAGGTGTGAATAAGCGCAAAGTTAATGCAGTCGTTCTGGTGCCGTAAGATTAAATTACATTTAAATTTGATCTGTTTAAAGGGAATAAACATCAGTGGTATGCCATCACCAGAATTGTCTTGTTTTCATTTGGATTTATATAGTGGTTGATCACATCACATTCTCAACAACATGACTTAAAAATCTTTGTATTTTTTTTTACATGAAAAATAAATCAAACAAAACCCTTTTTTTTACACAGGGCTGGAAAAATGAGTTCCTATCTTGGAATCAATCAGACTTTTGTGGGATCGACAGACTGTCCATTCGGAAAGAGATGCTCTGGTACCCAGATATACATATCCAAGAGGAGTATGTACAGTTTCACTATTGACGGTTTTCATGGAATTGTGTTGGGAACAGTGTGAAGCTAGCTCATTTCCTGTCAGCTATTAGCAAACACTGCAACAGGAAGTAAGCTAGGGGCAATTTAGAATATTTATGTTTTGATTAAAAAAAAATCTATATAATTCCTGAATGTTTGTTTGACTGTTTCACTGCAGTGTGTTTGTATCTGGGTCATACCATTTCTTTTTGGGGTGGGGGGGGGGGAGAGAAATAAAATAAATTCTGATAACTAAGTTTGATAGTGAACCAGATCATGCATGAATTCCCAATGATAGTTACGCATTTCTATGTATTCCATTTAAAATGTGATGGGGTTGAATGTGAAAGGGTTGAACGTTTTGTCTAATAGTAGCCATAACTCCATAGCTAGGTAAGACGTTAGCACCACATGGCATTTAAGGCATAATTTATTGATTGATTGATTGATTGATTGATTTAATAGAGCTGAAATGTTGAGCCTTACTATTAAAGTCCTCTCTGCCCTGTCAGTGTTTCTGATGCTGGAGCTGTTACAACGAGTCCTTATGTCACCGTGCATCATGATGGAAGTGTGCATACAGACATGTTTCAACGGCTGACCTCCACCTGTCACATGAATCTCAACATGTTCCCCTTTGACACTCAAGAGTGTACTCTCACCTATACATCCATGATGGACTACGGTAATAACACTGGACACACATATCACACAAATGACATCTACCCATGAATCATTTCCTTGTTAAATAATGTTTCCCCATAATCTGCACAGGTGGAAGAATAAAGCTCGACACATTTCACAACAGCTCTGTCCTCACAGACCTCTCTATGGATTTCATGGTTACGCAAGGGGAATGGCAACTCTATAGCATTGTCGCAACACCCATGAATCAGAGTAGGAAGCTTGCATATGAGGTAAAGAAACGTGTGTGTGTGTGTGTGTCTGTCTGTGTCTGTGTCTGTGTGTGTGTCTGTGTCTGTGTCTGTGTGTCTGACCTGAGCGGCTGCGCTAGCTCTTGGCACTGTTGGGGTGAAGAGGAGGTCCTTGTGTGTGTGTGTGTTGGGGACTGAAATTTGACCCCCTAAGATCTTCACGTTTCTTATGTCTCTCATTAATTTAACCTCGGTAATGTAACCATTTCCTCACAGGCTACCATAGTGAGGAAGCCAATGCTATATCTCGTGATCTTCATCGCGCCCCTCCTCTTTTTCCTGATCCTGGATGTGGCTTCCTTCTTCATCAATGAGGCCAGGGGGGAAAAGCTGGGCTTCAAAGTGACCGTACTGCTGTCCATCTCCGTCTTACTGCTGATTCTAAAAG
The DNA here is from genome assembly GCF_964638095.1 of Poromitra crassiceps. Lineage (NCBI taxonomy): Eukaryota > Metazoa > Chordata > Actinopteri > Beryciformes > Melamphaidae > Poromitra > Poromitra crassiceps. Next base: position 9,860,867 of record NC_139644.1, read on the forward strand.
ACATGCTGCCCTCCACTGAAGACAAGCTACCATATATAGGTGAGAGCTCCCATACATTCCCCAGGCAGGACTAGACCCGAGGTTAAAAGAATAGTTAACCCAACGTTTTAAATTAGGTCATTATTTACCTACTCATCCTCATTCCAGTACGAGATCGGGATTGTATGTTTTTTTCTTTCTTCATACAACTTACTTTCTCAGTGAGCCGGGGGAACTGGTCATTTGTAACCTAGGTCATTATATATATATATATATATATATATATATATATATATATATATATATATATATATATATATATATATATATATATACACACACACTGTAGGCTATATAAGTGTAACAATGGAAACTATTAGGCGACCATAACCGAACATTACTGAATTAGTTCATAGACAACAATTTCAAACAGACTTAAGTTAGCCTGTTTGGAACCCAAGTAGCTACCAAAATAATGGAGAAATCAAGTAATTGAGGGATGCTTATTATTTTGAAAGCAGGCAATCTTGTGGTGCCCTGCTGACAAATTGGTACCCTCCTCAATGTGTGGCTGTTTGTCCCATGACATACAGTAACAGGTTTTATTTTGAAAATAGACAGGATGTTTTATTGTTCCTCGGCCGTGAATTCCTGCCCAGCTCGATCTGCTCTGTGCTGCTTGATGCAACTCGAAGCGGGAAGCATCAAAAATAGACTGCCGGTGGCTTGGCGCGTAGGCTATTAGCGGAGCCGTCACTCCATCGTCGTCATCAGTCGTCACTCCATCATGAAAGGGGCTAGACTGTGGTGCGTCTGGTGGACATAGGTGTTCACTAGACAGGCTGCGACCAGCTCCGTCTGGTGGACTGGACACAGGTGTTCACTAGACAGGCTGCGACCAGCTCCGTCTGGTGGACTGGACACAGGTGTTCACTAGACAGGCTGCGACCAGCTCCGGCAGCCGCCTCACAGCGCTTCCTGGTGGAATCTGCCGGTAGAACCGGGTATACGCAAAGCCGCCTGAAAAATAAGTGGGTATACGCCGTACTACACCACTGTTGTTCACGGAGAAAAAACTCAGGCCAGGCTACTGAATTTCTGGAACCGTAGCAGGTTACATCCATTGGTTGATTCTGCCGCCAATCAAACATGCCTGTGCTCTTTTTGGCAAGTTCTACTGCCTCCTGTGTGTGCTCATCCATTGGTTGATCCTGCCGCCAATCAAAAGTGTCTGTTCTCCTATTAGCTAGTTTGTGTGTGCTTGGGCAGTTCAGTCAGAGTCCTGACGGGAGGTGTTTGCTGCATCACCTGTCGCCTCCTGGCGGTGCGATGCTTACGGCCCGTGCAGACTACAGCCACGTTTGTCGCGTGTACGCCTGCTGTCGCCTGCTGGTCGCTTGGTGCTGCAGCTTGATTGGCTGTATTGCTGTATTTCCGTCTTTAATTGGTCGATTTCAAACTGGCCCCTCCTCTCGTCGCTGCTGTCCGCCATTCATCGCCTTGCAAAGCATGCTGGGATACCTGTAGTCTGCACGGGCGTTAGTCAAAGTTGATCAATATGCATGTGTCCAAATTACACAAAATGCGACTGCAGTGACTGCAATTTCTCGGGTTCCCAGCAACACAGTCGCAAAGTAAGTGTGAAGTCGATCGGACGAACGGTTCTCAAGATATGTGAAGGAAACTGTTAGACAGACAGACAGACACACAGACAGATAGACATTCATTCATTCATTCCTGGAATTAGTAGAGAGATTAGTGCCAACATTGACCTGACCAGCGGTGTCACTCTCTGCACTCTTTCCCTAGCTTGGTACTCCATGAGCATCTTCATTCTGGTGATGGTGAGCTTGCTGGAGGCCATGCTGGTGAGCTTCCTCATCGACCTCGATAATCACTTCGGTGATAAGGCTCAAAGCTCCGCCCACTCACATGTGGAGACTCAGGTAGAAGCCAGCTGTCACAAAGGTGAATCTTTCTGCTTGTCTCTTTTTTCGTAATTATTTGTTGACATTTTAAAGGTGCTATTCATAGCATCTTTAAACATTAGTATATCACTGTCAAATTAATTGCGATACCGTGGTTTAATTACTGTAAACAAATGAGACGACTGGTAGCCTCCATCCCATGACAGTGGTATTGTTAGTTCTAGTGTTTCTTTCAAAATTCAGAACACATTTCCCATAAACGCTCTTGTTTCCTTCCCCCTCTCCCCTTCGCTACCCGGTGTCTTTGGTTTTACACGTCACTCAGCGCACGATTGCTCAACTTTGCATCATCGAGTGCTCGAGTGACATCACTGATGATGTCATAGACATTGTGACATCATCAGTGACATCACAATGTGGGACCAAAATCGCAAACAGAGCCCACTTACTAAATTCTATGTATGATGATGATGATGATGATGATGATGATGATCTTATTATCTGTCAGTGTTCACACAAGTATGCATTCATCGTTTCTCAAACATTACAATGGCTCGTACCTGGCAACTGATTTATTGCTAGATCGGTCAATTTGAGTAGATAGGAAAAGCGAATAAAATCATCAGACAAAAGATGTGGATTAAGTCCCCAGGTGTGTTGTGGAGGCTCATTATTTGGAAAGCAAAGTGCAATTGTCACTGGCCTATAGTCGAAGACAATGATGCCCTCATCATATTCAATAGACCTCAGCAGGGGGTGTAGAGTGGAGAAAAGAAAGAATACTGTATAGACACCACATTTCGAGATTAGAGTTGGAGCGTGTGGCGAGATCTGGAGGAAGGGAGACCAGAGGGACAGAATGTTTAGGAAACAGTGGATGGATAAATCCAGAAGGAGGTGGTAATGCAACATAAAGGATGCATGCCATAAAACACCACAGAAGACAGCAGATTTCTAGACCTCTGTATCAATCACCCTGCACACCTGGAGAAAGGCATTAATAGTCTCTGCTGATTTACTAACCTGCCTAGTCCACTTACTTGTTTTGGACCAGTCACGATAATGATGCATTGTTTAGTTTTTCAGCTGGTTTGGTTCGCTTTCACACTAGCCAAAAAGCAAACAGATACTGTAGGGCTGCAAACCCTCCCAGATTGGCAAAAAGAGGGCAAAACGACATGACATAAAAGACACCATTCATAAACTAGAACGAGCTCACCGCGGATATATGCCTCTGCCAACAAGTGACATCCATGTCTGTCCAGACTTTGACATTTGAGCAAAATGTGGCAAAATTCCGTCAAGGTGTTCCTGAGATAACGCGTTAACGAGCATGAAACGAGCGGTTGTGAGGTCACAGTAGCCTTGAACTTTGACCTTTGACACCAAAATCGAATCAGCTCATCCTTGAGTCCAAGGGGACGTTTGAGGCAAATTTGAAGAAATCCCGTCAAGGCGTTCCTGAGATAACGCGTTAACGATCTTGGAAATGGCGTTCGTGAGGTCATAGTGAACTTGAACTTTGACCTTTGACCACCAAAATAAAATCAGTTCATCCTTGAGTCCAAGTCGACGTTTGAGGCAAATTTGAAGAAATTCCCTCAAGGCGTTCCTCAGATATTGCGTTAACGATCATCGGACGGACGGACGGACGGACAGACGTATGGACGGGCGGACGGACAACCCGAAACCAAAATGCCTCGGGCATGGCCATCGCTGGCGGAGGCATAAAAACATATTGCTGGCCCCTCCTCAAATGAGAGGCTGTATAGACCAAATCAGCGGGATGTTTACATTTACTTCCGGGTACCCCTGAGGTCCACACATTATAATGGCGGTGGACGGCACAAACTGACGTGTTGAAGACAAAAACAGACAAAGAAGACAAAAATGGTTCGTCCGTGTTGTGTTGTTGTTTAATATCATTCATAACAACACTTTCACTAACGTTAGTGGAGACCAGACTAGCTAATTTACCTGTTGGACCAGACCAGAGTAGACTCGAAGCTAAATTAAATTAACGTCAGTAGCTCTTTCTCGCCGAGAAGAGCCTGGTGACGCGAGGTTAGTAGCTCTGTCTGTAACGTTAACAAGTCTGCAAAAAAACAGCGAGTTTGACAGACAAACAAACGGTATTAGCTAGCTAACACTACATAAAACAAACACAGAAGAAAGGCTAGATACGTCGGACAAGCATGTTTACCAACCGTTTAACCATTTAAATTGAAAGTAGTCGGCCGAAAACAGCGAGAGGGTTTGACAGCATTTATTTGACAACACGCACATTTAAACCTGCCGCCTTCCCCAAGTGGTACCCGGAAGTAATTTTGTTTACATGGTGACGTCACAGTGATTTGGTCTATACACATCACACGTTTTCACACAAGATATCAAAGCTTACCTTATGAGACTGAACCTCACCAGAACTACTGTATATGAACATCAGAAGATTTGCAGCCAAAACCACAACCGTGTAGACGAACATGAAACACAATGCTTAAATTATAGCTCTGTCCCACTTCATGTGGATAACATTGTCTATTTCATAGTATTGTCATGGAATCCTATCAAACAGGATAGCTAAACTGCCAAATTTAAATCTAATTAAACCAAACCAATTATGTGTTAACCCTGCCGATCCGACGTGAAGAGACCAAAAAAAGAAAAGTAAAGCCATCTCCCACTTTAATCTGTTCAGATCTTGTTAGTGTAACTGTGGTTTCCTGCATTTAGACTTAGCAGTTAGACCAGATAGCAAGATAGATTTTTGGACATTGAGACAGATCTAAAGATGGAAGACTGTCGGGGTGAATGGGCACGTCAGCTCTGATTCCAAAAACACTCCTCATCCCAACATTCCCAAATATTTCAGCATAAATTAAGCCATTGCTTTCATCCAGAGCCCCATGGAGAGGCAGGAAAAGGTGAGGAGAAGCCAGAGAAGGAGTACCTACCTCTGGAGCCACACTTTGACCCCATCCTGCTGACTCGGATCCTGGAGGAAGTGAAGGCGGCTCGTCAGGCCTGGTTCTCTGCTAGTGTGGGGAAAGACAAGAAAAAGCCTGGATGCTGTGGAAGAGCGGCCATCATCATAGACACCGTGTTCTTTGTCATGTATGTTCTTACCAATGTAGGGTTTCTGGTATACATGTTTAATGTGTGGCTGTATAAGCTACTGTTGTAGAAAATTGAAGTTCCATTGGTATTTATTTCCTAATCAATAAGCTATAAGCTATAATTGCATACACATAATTAATGCTATGAGTTATTAGTCATAAGACATCTGTTCTATGGTCTCTCCCGATTCTAAATATAGCTGAACTGTTTAATTTGACGAATAAAATCTATTTTTACAAGCATTTTAATGAAATGTCTATGGAAAGTGCTGAAGCAGGAAGTAGCCGGTCGGTCACTTTGCCTCTCTATTGTGTAGGCTATCAGTATTCTTTCTACTCATTAGTTTACCCATAGTATTTCTTTGTTCACTCTGGTGTATTCAGAGCAAAGAGAGAGAGAGAGAGAGAGAGCATGATGGTGCCAACAGGGCAGGGAGAGCAGGTGGTGACATCATGGAAGTGAGAAAAGGAGCAATTGATGGTTAAGACTGAATAATGACATCACAACAGTCTAAAGGAGTTTACACACAGACTCCGGTGTTACACCTCAATTGGGCTGCAAAGGGAGTTTTCCACAGCTTTGGTTCTTGCTGCAAACCCTCTCACCTCTGCGTCTTGCAGTAAGTCGGTTTGGCAACAGTACACATAATGCCACTGCTCCAACAAGCATCCATTCAATCCAATTTGAATGAGAGAGGTCGTTTCTATCAGTGTTCATCAAACGTTTTTTTATTAAACTTTTCCCACACGTTGAACAAATGGGGTTTCAACAGCAGTTGCAGGATACAGAAATGGTTTGTGCTATAAAAAAACAAAACAAAACACTCTGAAAACATCTCAGTATATAAATGTGATGGGAGTTATCTAGCTATGTAGCTATAATACACAAATAAAAATGAGCATCAGACAAAACCATCTTCCTATGGGGGAACAATAACACTGTAACACTCAGTATATAAATGAGATGGGTTACTTAGCTATGTAGCTATAATACACAGAAATAAAAATGAGCATCATACAAAACCATCTTCCTATGGGGGGAAAATAACACTGTAACACTCAGTATATAAATGAGATGGGTTACTTAGCTATGTAGCTATAATACACAGAAATAAAAATGAGCATCATACAAAACCATCTTCCTATGGGGGGAAAATAACACTGTAACACTCAGTATATAAATGAGATGGGAGTTATGTAGCTATAATACACAGAAATAAAAATGACCATCAGACAAAACCATCTTCCTATGGGGGAACAATAACACTGTAACACAAACATGCAGGAGATCCACCGGATCAGGGGCGGGTCTTAGACCGAGAGACCAGGCTCTTCTCCTTTGAGAGACCATGCTGACGCAAGGTTATATGGACCCCCTCATGTGTTCTCTGAAAATGTCCTTTATCACTCAAACATTTAGTGACTTTTCATGTGTAAACTTAAAAGTTCCATATTCTACACTTTCCACTGTTTCATCTTGTCTTGAGGTCCATCACAAACTGTTTGTGTTGTTGTCAGGTACCAAAAACACTCGATCCAATTTGACACATTCGTTTTCCAGCATCTCTTTGATGATTAACGACCCTCTGTTCTGATTGGCTAAGCCCACAGGTAAGGCAGAGCAGGCAGCAGACAGGTAGGAAAAACGCCTCTTACAATGAGCGTAGCTAGATCTAAATAATCAATCAAAAATCAAACCATAGAAGAGAATTATATATTTAATACACATACAGCTAGGTCCATATATATACAGTATATTTGGACACTGGACACAATCTTCATCATTTTGGCTCTGTACACCACCACAATGGACTTAAAATTAAACAATCAAATATATGCTTTAACGGCAGATGTCCAGCTTTAATTTTAGGGTATTTATATCCAAATCAGGTGAGCGGTGTAGGAATTACATAACATTTTAAAGGAACCAAAAGTAATTGGACAAACTAGCATAATCGTCCAATGAGTTCTGAAGCATATAGCTGAATATGAGCAGATAATATTGCTGAAATACTTCAGAATCCATCGCATCATCATTAAATAGAACAAGTTCTATTGACAGCCATACATGCCCACGCAGGCATGTATGGCTGTCAATGGAAATGGAACTGATAGTCATACATGTCCAGGCCAGTCCATTGTGGTGGTGTACAGAGCCAAAATGATGAAGATTGTGTCCAATGTCCAAATAGATATGGACCTAACTGTATAAACACACCAAGTGAAAAGTTAACGTGTTTCTCTCCTGTAAAACATGTGACGGTTCAAGTTTCTATTTTGACTACAGATGGCAATTAAATAGTTACTCTCTTGTGTGGCTCTTCATGTGTCTCTTCACGTATTTTTCAGAAGCAAAACCTTTACCACAGACTGAGCAAATAAATGGTTTCTCTCCTGTGTGGACTATCATGTGTGTCTTCATGTTTCCTTCAAGACCAAAACTTTTACCACACACTGAGCATTTAAACGGCTTATCTCCTGTGTGGACTATCATGTGTTTCTTCATGTCTCCTTTAAGACCAAAACTTTTACCACACACTGAGCATTTAAACGGCTTATCTCCTGTGTGGATTATCATGTGTGTCTTCATGTTTCCTTCAAGACCAAAACTTTTACCACACACTGAGCATTTAAACGGCTTATCTCCTGTGTGGACTACCATGTGTCTCTTCAAGGTTACTTTACGACCAAAACCTTTACCACACACTGAGCATTTAAACGGCTTATCTCCTGTGTGGATTATCATGTGTCTCTTCAAGACTTGTTTATAACCAAAACTTTTACCACACACTGAGCATTTAAATGGCTTGTCTCCTGTGTGGACTGCCATGTGTCTCTTCATGTATTTTTCAGAAGCAAAACCTTTACCACAGACTGAGCAAATAAATGGTTTCTCTCCTGTGTGGACTATCATGTGTGTCTTCATGTTTCCTTCAAGACCAAAACTTTTACCACACACTGAGCATTTAAATGGCTTGTCTCCTGTGTGGACTGCCATGTGTTTCTTCATGTCTCCTTTAAGACCAAAACTTTTACCACACACTGAGCAGTTAAATTGTTTCTCTCCTGTGTGAAATCTCGTGTGTCTCAGCAGAGATCTCCTGCGGTCAAATCTTTTATCACAAATTTCAAGAACCTCATTGTTTTTCAGTGAGTCTAAACCAGACTGAGGTTCACTAGCTTCCATCCTATCATCATCACTGTCTTCAGTCCCAGGTTCAGAAGAGTCTGAAGTCTTGCCAGCACAAGTTGGTTGTAAATGACTGGCTGGATATAACTTCCTGGCTGGTTCTGATACTCCACAGTTCTCTCCATCAGCTTCTGTTTTCATCTGTTCAGTTGAGCTGCTAGCTAGAGGCTCCGCCTCTCTGTTCTCCTCATTTTGGCTTTGATGAAGCTGTAAGGACTGAGGTTTCTCTTCATCATCTTCAGTCTTCACAGGGACAGGAGTGGATGGGAACTGGGTCATATGGGCCTCCTCCGGCCCTTGAAGCTGCTCTCCCTCCTGACTCATCCAGGCTTCCTCCTGTTCCTCTTTAATGTGAGGGGGCTCTGGGTCCCCCTGGTCCAGACTGGGGCTCCTCTCCTGCTGCTCAGAGGGAACCTCTAATTTAATGACCAACAGCTGCTGGTTGCCTGGAGGGAAAACTGAAAGACAGACATACACACATTAAGGAAAACTACCTAAACGTATTATCCATTACTTCATATTAATGTTAATGAGAAGTTATTGAGGGGTACCAAAGACTGTCACAGGATCAGGAGTGAATGTCCAGAGTCCCTCCTGTTCCACTTTAATGTGTGACGGCTCTGGGTCTTCCTGAAGCTGCGCTCCCTCCTGATTGGTCAAGAGTTCCTCCCGCTCCTGTTTAATGTGTGGGAGCTCTGGGCCCTCTTGAAGATGCTCTCCTTCCTGGTTGGTCCACAGTTCCTCCTGTTCCTTTTTAATGTGTGTGGGCTCTGGGTCCTCCTGACTGGTGCAGAGATCCACCTGTTCCTCTTTAATGTGTGGGAGCTCTGGGGCCTCCTGGTCCAGAGTGGGGCTCCCCTCCTGCTGCTCAGGAGGAAGCTCTTCTTTCCAGATCAACTGCTGCTGGAGGTCTGGAGGGAAGACTGAAAGACAGAAACAAACACATTATGGAAGACAAGTTATGCACAACCAGGGCCTAAACTCCCACCTGTATGCTGACAATACTCAAATATACATTCATACCAGACCTAACAGCTACTATGGCAACACTCAACTGTGTGCAGCGTGTCAAATCCTGGATGCAGAGCAGCTTTTTGAAACTAAACGCAGATGAAACAATGCCTCCCATGCCGCGTCCATTTGTATCGGCAACGAGGAATATCCCAGTTGAGTGACGTCACATCAGAGTTTACCGCATTGCAGTAAAACAGGCAGGAAACCAGCCAGGGTTAGCTTTAGCCAGGCTAGTCATTGTTAGCAATAACAGTTGATAACAATGTATTACATGGTAATTTGCACATACAAACACCATAGCAACATGTCCACAGATAGAGCTTAGACCGTACTGTGTGTATGACTGATTTAATGAGACACAAATAAGACAGAAGTTTTAATAAATTGTATTTACTACAACTTTCACTGCTGTTGAAGAAGCATCGGACTGCTATCTTGGATTTCGAGGTCGGGGCTGGTGAGGCTCCCCCGAAATCTGGGTAGGAAACCATTATCTACCATACTGATTATCTTCACGCTCTTCAATCTTTGAAAATGCAAAGTGTTTTCTTTCTGTTTACACCTGCCAACACACGCGGGCTCTGAGGGGGGGAGGGGGTGTTACATATTGGTCCTATGCTTGTTACTGGGGCTGGGCGATAATTCAATATCAAAGACAGAACCCCAGCACGTCACCCACCCTACCGGACGAACTCAACGCGTTCTACGCTAGGTTCGACCCCTCTGCCAGAGCGCCTCCCCTCCTCCCCCCCCCCTCTCCCACCCCTCTCCCCCTCTCCTCCCCCCCATCACCCCGCCCTCCCTCCTCCCCCCCACCACCCCTCCTCCTCCCCTCCCCACCCCTCCTCCCCTCCCCACCCCTCCTCCCCTCCCCACCCCCCCTCCTCTCCTCCCCCCCCACCTCTCCCCCCCATCACCCCTCTCCTCCTCTCCTCCCCCCCCTGCCACCTCTCCCCCCCCATCACCCCTCCCCCTCTCCGCCCCCCCACCACCCCTCCTCCTCTCCCCCCCCCGATCACCTCCCCTCCCCCCTTCCTCCCCCCCACCCCCCTTCCTCGGGCGGGTCTTAGACCGAGAGACCAGGCTCTTCTCCTTTGAGAGACCATGCTGACGCAAGGTTATATGGACCCCCTCATGTGTTCTCTGAAAATGTCCTTTATCACTCAAACATTTAGTGACTTTTCATGTGTAAACTTAAAAGTTCCATATTCTACACTTTCCACTGTTTCATCTTGTCTTGAGGTCCATCACAAACTGTTTGTGTTGTTGTCAGGTACCAAAAACACTCGATCCAATTTGACACATTCGTTTTCCAGCATCTCTTTGATGATTAACGACCCTCTGTTCTGATTGGCTAAGCCCACAGGTAAGGCAGAGCAGGCAGCAGACAGGTAGGAAAAACGCCTCTTACAATGAGCGTAGCTAGATCTAAATAATCAATCAAAAATCAAACCATAGAAGAGAATTATATATTTAATACACATACAGCTAGGTCCATATATATACAGTATATTTGGACACTGGACACAATCTTCATCATTTTGGCTCTGTACACCACCACAATGGACTTAAAATTAAACAATCAAATATATGCTTTAACGGCAGATGTCCAGCTTTAATTTTAGGGTATTTATATCCAAATCAGGTGAGCGGTGTAGGAATTACATAACATTTTAAAGGAACCAAAAGTAATTGGACAAACTAGCATAATCGTCCAATGAGTTCTGAAGCATATAGCTGAATATGAGCAGATAATATTGCTGAAATACTTCAGAATCCATCGCATCATCATTAAATAGAACAAGTTCTATTGACAGCCATACATGCCCACGCAGGCATGTATGGCTGTCAATGGAAATGGAACTGATAGTCATACATGTCCAGGCCAGTCCATTGTGGTGGTGTACAGAGCCAAAATGATGAAGATTGTGTCCAATGTCCAAATAGATATGGACCTAACTGTATAAACACACCAAGTGAAAAGTTAACGTGTTTCTCTCCTGTAAAACATGTGACGGTTCAAGTTTCTATTTTGACTACAGATGGCAATTAAATAGTTACTCTCTTGTGTGGCTCTTCATGTGTCTCTTCACGTATTTTTCAGAAGCAAAACCTTTACCACAGACTGAGCAAATAAATGGTTTCTCTCCTGTGTGGACTATCATGTGTGTCTTCATGTTTCCTTCAAGACCAAAACTTTTACCACACACTGAGCATTTAAACGGCTTATCTCCTGTGTGGACTATCATGTGTTTCTTCATGTCTCCTTTAAGACCAAAACTTTTACCACACACTGAGCATTTAAACGGCTTATCTCCTGTGTGGATTATCATGTGTGTCTTCATGTTTCCTTCAAGACCAAAACTTTTACCACACACTGAGCATTTAAACGGCTTATCTCCTGTGTGGACTACCATGTGTCTCTTCAAGGTTACTTTACGACCAAAACCTTTACCACACACTGAGCATTTAAACGGCTTATCTCCTGTGTGGATTATCATGTGTCTCTTCAAGACTTGTTTATAACCAAAACTTTTACCACACACTGAGCATTTAAATGGCTTGTCTCCTGTGTGGACTGCCATGTGTCTCTTCATGTATTTTTCAGAAGCAAAACCTTTACCACAGACTGAGCAAATAAATGGTTTCTCTCCTGTGTGGACTATCATGTGTGTCTTCATGTTTCCTTCAAGACCAAAACTTTTACCACACACTGAGCATTTAAATGGCTTGTCTCCTGTGTGGACTGCCATGTGTTTCTTCATGTCTCCTTTAAGACCAAAACTTTTACCACACACTGAGCAGTTAAATTGTTTCTCTCCTGTGTGAAATCTCGTGTGTCTCAGCAGAGATCTCCTGCGGTCAAATCTTTTATCACAAATTTCAAGAACCTCATTGTTTTTCAGTGAGTCTAAACCAGACTGAGGTTCACTAGCTTCCATCCTATCATCATCACTGTCTTCAGTCCCAGGTTCAGAAGAGTCTGAAGTCTTGCCAGCACAAGTTGGTTGTAAATGACTGGCTGGATATAACTTCCTGGCTGGTTCTGATACTCCACAGTTCTCTCCATCAGCTTCTGTTTTCATCTGTTCAGTTGAGCTGCTAGCTAGAGGCTCCGCCTCTCTGTTCTCCTCATTTTGGCTTTGATGAAGCTGTAAGGACTGAGGTTTCTCTTCATCATCTTCAGTCTTCACAGGGACAGGAGTGGATGGGAACTGGGTCATATGGGCCTCCTCCGGCCCTTGAAGCTGCTCTCCCTCCTGACTCATCCAGGCTTCCTCCTGTTCCTCTTTAATGTGAGGGGGCTCTGGGTCCCCCTGGTCCAGACTGGGGCTCCTCTCCTGCTGCTCAGAGGGAACCTCTAATTTAATGACCAACAGCTGCTGGTTGCCTGGAGGGAAAACTGAAAGACAGACATACACACATTAAGGAAAACTACCTAAACGTATTATCCATTACTTCATATTAATGTTAATGAGAAGTTATTGAGGGGTACCAAAGACTGTCACAGGATCAGGAGTGAATGTCCAGAGTCCCTCCTGTTCCACTTTAATGTGTGACGGCTCTGGGTCTTCCTGAAGCTGCGCTCCCTCCTGATTGGTCAAGAGTTCCTCCCGCTCCTGTTTAATGTGTGGGAGCTCTGGGCCCTCTTGAAGATGCTCTCCTTCCTGGTTGGTCCACAGTTCCTCCTGTTCCTTTTTAATGTGTGTGGGCTCTGGGTCCTCCTGACTGGTGCAGAGATCCACCTGTTCCTCTTTAATGTGTGGGAGCTCTGGGGCCTCCTGGTCCAGAGTGGGGCTCCCCTCCTGCTGCTCAGGAGGAAGCTCTTCTTTCCAGATCAACTGCTGCTGGAGGTCTGGAGGGAAGACTGAAAGACAGAAACAAACACATTATGGAAGACAAGTTATGCACAACCAGGGCCTAAACTCCCACCTGTATGCTGACAATACTCAAATATACATTCATACCAGACCTAACAGCTACTATGGCAACACTCAACTGTGTGCAGCGTGTCAAATCCTGGATGCAGAGCAGCTTTTTGAAACTAAACGCAGATGAAACAATGCCTCCCATGCCGCGTCCATTTGTATCGGCAACGAGGAATATCCCAGTTGAGTGACGTCACATCAGAGTTTACCGCATTGCAGTAAAACAGGCAGGAAACCAGCCAGGGTTAGCTTTAGCCAGGCTAGTCATTGTTAGCAATAACAGTTGATAACAATGTATTACATGGTAATTTGCACATACAAACACCATAGCAACATGTCCACAGATAGAGCTTAGACCGTACTGTGTGTATGACTGATTTAATGAGACACAAATAAGACAGAAGTTTTAATAAATTGTATTTACTACAACTTTCACTGCTGTTGAAGAAGCATCGGACTGCTATCTTGGATTTCGAGGTCGGGGCTGGTGAGGCTCCCCCGAAATCTGGGTAGGAAACCATTATCTACCATACTGATTATCTTCACGCTCTTCAATCTTTGAAAATGCAAAGTGTTTTCTTTCTGTTTACACCTGCCAACACACGCGGGCTCTGAGGGGGGGAGGGGGTGTTACATATTGGTCCTATGCTTGTTACTGGGGCTGGGCGATAATTCAATATCAAAGACAGAACCCCAGCACGTCACCCACCCTACCGGACGAACTCAACGCGTTCTACGCTAGGTTCGACCCCTCTGCCAGAGCGCCTCCCCTCCTCCCCCCCCCCTCTCCCACCCCTCTCCCCCTCTCCTCCCCCCCATCACCCCGCCCTCCCTCCTCCCCCCCACCACCCCTCCTCCTCCCCTCCCCACCCCTCCTCCCCTCCCCACCCCTCCTCCCCTCCCCACCCCCCCTCCTCTCCTCCCCCCCCACCTCTCCCCCCCATCACCCCTCTCCTCCTCTCCTCCCCCCCCTGCCACCTCTCCCCCCCCATCACCCCTCCCCCTCTCCGCCCCCCCACCACCCCTCCTCCTCTCCCCCCCCCGATCACCTCCCCTCCCCCCTTCCTCCCCCCCACCCCCCTTCCTCCCCCCCACCCCCCGATCACCTCCCCTCCCCCCTTCCTCCCCCCCACCCCTCAGCACCCGCACCCCCCCCATTCCCACCTAACCACCAACCCCCCCCACCCTCCACCCCCCACAGACCGCCCCCTCACCATCACTGAGGATGAAGTGTGCCGGTCGTTCCTGCGTATCAACCCACGCAAGGCGGCCGGCCCGGACGGCATCCCCGGGCGGGTCCTCAAGGCCTGCGCCCACCAGCTGGCAGCCGTGTACACAGACATCTTCAACCAGTCCCTCTCCCTCCGACGAGTTCCCTCCTGCTTCAAGGCAGCAACAATCATCCCCATTCCCAAACAGCAAAAAGTGACCAGCCTCAATGACTGGCGCCCTATAGCCCTCACACCAATAGCCAGCAAGTGCCTTGAAAAGCTGGTCATATCAAAGATCCGTCCCACACTCCCCCCGGACCACGACCCGCTACAGTTTGCATACCGCCCCAACAGGAGCACAGCGGATGCAGTGGCACACGTGCTCCACACCGCCCTGTCCCACCTGGAGGGGAAGGACACCTATGTGAGAATGCTGTTCGTGGACTACAGCTCAGCATTCAACACCATAGTACCCTCCAGGCTGGTAAGCAAACTCAGGGACCTGGGACTAAACACAGCGATGTGCGACTGGATCCTGGACTTCCTGACAGACCGCCGCCAGGTGGTGAGGGTGGGCAACCTCACCTCCTCCCCGCTGACCATCAGCATAGGAGCACCCCAGGGGTGCGTCTCCAGCCCCTTCTGGTACGACCTCTACACCCACGACTGCGTGGCGACTCAAACTTCAAACACAATTGTGAAGTTTGCAGACGACACAGCGGTCGTGGGGCGACGAGACGGCCTACAGAGAGGAGGTGGGGGTACTGGAACAATGGTGCCAGGACAACCACCTCTCTCTGAACGTCTCCAAGACCAAGGAGATCATTGTAGACTACAGGAGAGGGGGGGGCGCACACCCCCCAATCACCATCAACGGCACAGTGGTGGAAAGGGTGGACAGCTTCAAGTACCTGGGAGTCAACATCCACCAGGACCTGACCTGGGCCGGCCACACCGCCACTGTTGTCAAAAAGGCCCAACAGCGACTACACGGACTCAGGCGCCTGAAGAAATTCGGGCTGAGGAAAGAAATCCTCGGGGACTTCTACAGAGGCACCATTGAAAGCCTGCTGACAGGCGGCTTCACCGCCTGGTACGGGAACTGTACCACCATGGACCGCAGAGCGCTACGGAGGGTGAGGCGCGCGGCCCAGCACGTAACAGGATGTGAGCTGCCAGATCTGCAGGAACTAGGGAGGTACGGTGGTGCAGTGGTTAGCACTATCGCCTCACAGCTCGAAGGTCGTGGGTTCGATTCCCGCCTGGGACGAGGTAAGCGCTGAAGGAATGCGTGCCCGTCCGCATGTCCTCGAGTGCCCACCGCCCGGGTGGGGGTCGGCAAAAGGACCTTTCTGTGTGGAGTTTGCATGTTCTCCCCGTGCCTCCCGGGGGTTTCCTTCATACAGGAACCCCCTTCACAAAAACATGCAATATCCTGGTTGCTAGTGTGGTTCCTCCTCTGGCCGTTAAGGGCGCCTGTTCAGGGGGAGGGGAACTGGTTGGAATAGCGTGAACCTCCCACGTGCTATGTCCTACCGGTGAAGCTTCCCCTGTCAGGTGAAAAGAAGTGGCTGACCGACTGCCCATGTCTCGGAGGAAACATGGTATCAGTCTCGGCTCTCCCTGATCGACAGAGGACGAAGTAGCAACCAGGATAAATCAATTAAAAAAATTAGCACTAATGGGGGATAAAATGGGATAAAAAATCGGGAAAAAAAAATATTTAAAAAAAAGATCTGCAGGAACTGTACAACCAGCGGTGCCTCAGGAGGTCCCTGAAGATCATCAAAGACACAAACCATCCCCACAACAGCCTGTTCTCCCTGCTACCCTCAGGGAGGAGATACAGGGTTCCAAAAACACGCACAAATCGCTTGAGGAACAGTTTCTTCCCGCAGGCCACGAGACTCCTTAATATGCACAAATAGTGCAGTAGTCGTACCGTACCGTACTGCAGCTGCTACTATTACGGATGCCTAACGTTTAATTGTAAATTTAAGTGTATGTTTAATAAGGTGCCTAACGTTTAATTGTAAATTTAAGTGTATGTTTAATAAGGTACATGCTATTTGCACATGTATGTACAAAACGTCGAATTTGGAATGTCTGAACACGTCTAACGTATGCACATGACATGTGCACCTATGTGCAATGAATATGCCACTGTCGTATAAGCCACCGACTTGTCTTATTGCTTATTGATGCCTATTTCTTATTGCCTTATTGCTGTCTTATTGCTTATTGATGCCTATTTCTTAATGCCTATTACTTATTGCTTGTTGCCTATTTGTACTATGTCGTAAACGGAGTCCACTGCACAAGAATTTCACACGTGGTACTTGTACCATGGAGTGACAATAAAAATCTTGAATCTTGAATCTTGAAGTCTTTCAGTGGAATCATATTGTGATCATATGGTGATTTGGGGATATTGTGACAATTCTGCTGTCTAAATTGAAGATAACAAGCTAATTCTACTCACTTTCCTTGACAAAATGAAGTATGAAACTTTTTAAGTGATATTAATATCTCTATTTTGTTTGACATCACACTCAACATTACCATTCAGTTCAATGGGATTTAACGAGATTTTACATGTGTGAGCCATATCGTGATATATAGATACCATTTCTTTTTTCTTACCGTGGTATGGTATTTTAACCATATTGCCCAGCCCTACTTGTTGCCATTACTTCATAATGTTAACGACATCAATGATGCTAACTTTCCAGTGCCTCACAACAGAAATATCACACGTCACACGTGTGAGTAATGTGAAAATAATAGGGCTGTCATACGATTCATTTTCTTAATCGCGATTAATCTTGCGATTGGCTATAGTTAAGCGCGATTAATCGCATCTTTAAAATGCCATTATTTTTTATTTCAAAGCATTTTTAATTAGATATTAATAATTCTTACCAGTGTGTCGTGATTGAGAATCAAATGAATGCAAATAAATGTACTTCGTGATCTTGAATTTTAGATTTATTTTCAATTCAATAGAACTGCAATGTAGACAGGAGGTAACAATGTCTACAAAATATATCTTGAATAGAAAATAAATGCACAAATGCAGCAGTCGAAACCCAAAATGACACAGCCGAAGAAGGCTGTGTCTGAGCTAAAAACTTTGGCACTTCCATGTGAATAATGGCTCGGTATTGGAAACTGTGTATATTGATAACGTGTATATCGCTTGAAGCCATTGGAGCCAACCTCCCAGTGGTTAGAGGACCCGCGCATCCGAGACTCTGAAGGAAGAACGAGTGATGAGTCTCGCCCTAGCTAGCTGGCTGCTAGCTGGCCGCTAGCTGCTCCGGTATGCTTAGCTTTTAGGTGATAGCTCAAACTCGATGTACTTCGGTGATATTTGAATTCCGTTTTACACAAGGTGCAAACTACTGTTGACTTGTCCACTGTGCCATTTGGGAGTTTTTTAAAGTAAAACGAGCCATTTAGAAGCGTATTGCTGTCTTTATCTTCCATACCTGCACAGGCAGGAGACAGGAAACGGCTGCGACCGGCTTGACTACAAGTACGGGTGCGACGAAGGGACAAAATAGCGGCATGCGATTAACGCGATAAAAAAAAGATAAAGCGTTATGGTCGGCCCTTAATCGCATCGCGATTAACGCGTTAACGCTGACAGCCCTAGAAAATAACATTCAAATGTCACTAACCTGCTCTGTGTAAGCGCACTTCAGGATTTAAAACAGCAAGCAGCTTTTGTAGTCGGTCGATCTCCTTTTTTGAACGAGACGCTTCCTCCTCGTACTCTGCCATCTTTCTTTCAAACAGTCCAAATATCTCTTCAGCAACTGCAGTCAGTCGCTGGTTCACCACCACTCTTAGCTTCTGGGCTTTAGACATTTTCACACAGCCTCTGAAACATAGAAGTGCAATTTACTTTGTGGGTGTTTCTCCCATTTGACAGTTATACACAGGGCTCCAGACTCACTTTTTCAAATGGTGGTGCAATCACAAACATTTGGTGTGGCGCAGCATTTTGCTGTGGCATCGCACATTTAAGATATTATTTTGCTATGAACTGCAGTGGCTTATTTGTTACAAAGTACATGAAAATGCTTTGAAAGCAAAAATAAGATGCAACCTTCATTTCATAATAACGTTATTCGTTCATAAGAACAAGTTAATGTGCAAACCAGGGATCGCGGAACCGCCCGGGCCGCGGCCCGGGTACTTTTCAGTTCCCCCCCCCAAAAAAAAATTTTTTTTTTTTTTTTTTTTTTTTAGATTTTTTTAGATTTTTTTTTTTTTTTTTACAATTAAACCTCATTTACTTATTACACTCGACTGGTTGTTTTTCAGATGTGATGTGAATCTAAAGTGAACTAAACAAGTCAGATCCACTATAAATGTTTTTCAGTAGATGCTGTGATGTAGCCACAAGAAAGGTGCAATATTAATGTTTTTCAGGAGATGGCGATGTTGCTAGCTATAGGTTCTAAACAAGAAATGTGGTTCAAATGTTTACAGTAGTTTTCCTTTCTGGCTGCACTACAATGTTACAATGCTGTGAGACAGGCCCGGCGTTGGAGGGCCCCCCATTCCCTAAACTGGCCCCCCCATTCAATTTTTTTTTTTTTTTTTTTGTGTGTGCTAAAAACGTTTTTCCGTTTTTCTGTTTTAAAGTTTAAAACGGAATCTGGCTGTCATTAGGCATTGATTAACTGAATGCTATTGCTAACTGTTACTTTGAACCTCCATTTGCAATGATTCTGGCTGGATATTAATTAACTATTGTAAATTTGTCACAATGAATGCAATTTGTGCACAATGTGTAAATACATTTAATATTAATTGTTTAGGCCTATTTGTAAAGTCACAACACATTAGAGATGTGTGTAGTTCCTCATAGATTTAGCCTCTTCCTTTTGCTCTCAAATGCACCAGTTTGACGAATTTTACTTTAAAATGTACAAAATCTTCTTCCGGGGGAGAATCCCCCCGGACCCCCCTTGGCCCCCCCAAGCTAGGGGCAGGCCCCCTCTGTAATTTGGTTCTGGAGCCGGGCCTGCTGTGAGACGGAGCTAAACACAAAAGATGCAATATTAATAGTTTTTCATGAGATACTCAGTATTTAATATTAATACTAATACTAATAATAGAAAAGGAGAAGATACTGAATAATGACATCACAACAGTATAATCCTAATGTTAATTTAAAATTAAATATTCTTCTAAATATGGATAAAAGTCCAAAAAACATAAAATTTTCTTCGGCGCTGCCGAGATTCGGGGGGGCGTGCCCCCCCGACGGGGGGACACGCCCCCCCGACACGCCCCCCGGCCCCCCCAAGTTCAGATGCGTTCCGCTATCCCTGGTGCAAACAGTATCAGAATCAGAAACAGAAAACCTTTATTGATCCCCGGGGGGGGGGGGGGGATTAGGTCATGCTACAGTTGCTCACACTCGGATAGGGAAGAATATAAACATAGAGACATTATACAAAGCATAGAATAGACCAAAAAAATAAAAAATAAAAAAATATATATAGAATATAATTTAGAAGTTAACCTATATACACGAAAGTGCCACCAGTGTGTGCCTCCTCCTGCAATCCTTGTCAAGTACCATTGAATAGAAGTGAATATGTGAGGTACATAATATTATCTTATATAGCCTACTGTACAGCAGTGTGAGTGATAGTAATAGTAGTAGTAATAAATTATAACAATAAACAGTAAGGAGCATTAGGTCCAGTCAGTAAAAGAACATTCCAGCAGGCTTTCAGCTAATCTATGTACAGGAGTGTTGCCATTTATCATTAGTAATAATACAATAGGAATAATAATATTTAAATCTTCGGATTACAGTGCACTGATATTATCTGGTTTCTAGTCATTCATGTTTTAGGTGCACTAGTCCTTTTTAAGAGGCAAGTGTGTGTGTTTTTTCTCCAAATTTTAGGTTTTATTTATTTGCACCATATGATATCAAACTTATAAAGAGAAAACATCGCATGGATGCAACTGGGACGTATCCTCAGTGATGTACCCTGGGGTCATAGGATGTTTCGGGTCTCGCATCATACACCCTCGCCCAGGTGACCCAGCCGGGGCTGGCCAAGCCCCAACTTACGTCCCAGTAGCTACCCACGGTCAGCCCTCTAGGAAGGGTCGAAGGTGGTCACGTGGTCACTGGTCAGGGCCACTCAATCCGCTGCTCCGGAACTACTCTGCCGGGACCAGGGGGGGGAGGGCTCTGCTACGTAAAGGGACCGGGCTCTGTGGGTTGCCACCCGGCCGGGCTCCTCCCTCGTCTCACCAGGTCTAGGACCTGTGCGCTGCACCAGACTCCCCCGCTCCAAACATCTCATTCCGACGTGATGGTATCTTGGTGGATACCATGCAGTACCAGTAATTGGTGGCACTGCAGACTCCACTTGCGGCTTGAATGACCCTCCTAAAAGGCCTCTCGTGGATTGTTGGGCTTCTTCCTCACGGAAGACACAGGCTGGGGCGCTAACCCATACTGCTCCCGGGTGCCATTCCTGTTCCGGCTGTCAACTGTCTCTCCAGTGGTCACTAGTCTATTCCTATGAGTCACTGGCTAAGCCAGGCTAACTTATAAAGAGAAAACATTGCATGGATGCAACTGGGACGTATCCTCAGAGTAGACAATATAGTAGACAATAGTAGACAATAAGGAGAGCCAATATTTACAGTGCACTGCCACTTGGATAAATACACAATACAATAAATAGAATATACAATAAATGTATTTTAAATTGTAATCCTGTTAAGTAATTAATTTTAACTGGGACGTATCCTCAGAGTAGACAATATAATAGACAATAGTAGACAATAAGGAGAGCCAATATTTACAGTGCACTGCCACTTGGATAAATACACAATACAATAAATAGAATATACAATAAATGTATTTTAAATTGTAATCATGTTAAGTAATTTTTTTTTTTTTACTAAATGTAACTGTAGGGGATTGGTTACATTTTTGTATCCTGATTACAGTAGCTGGATTACATGTAACCAGTTACTTCCCACGCCTGACTTCACGAAGGGGAGACAAGGCCCAATCCCAAACCAGCCCCTATCCCCTAACCCTATCCACTACCCCTCCGTTTGCGCGTTCACGCGGAGGTCCGCCATATTAAGGGCCGTCCCAAACCAATTCCTACTGAGTGCAGGCGGCTTGTCAAACCCTTAAACAGCGAGTCTGCACTGGTGCAGGCTCGCCGACGGTTGCTGCAGAAACTACGTCCGGAGGAAACATCATTCAAGTGTAAGTTAGTTCCGTCTACTTCTTCCAAGTATTTTAGATCAAACACGTACATTTATTTCCCTCACAGTGACTTTACATCTCGAACTAAATCATGGAATATGTATTCTACTGTATTCAAGACAAAGTGGCAAAATGAGAGCTAAGCATAGACCTAATATAAACACAGTCAAGAGCGATGTGAATATACGGCACGAAATTGCGATGCGAGTTTTGACCCACCTGTCAATCCACAGATGTGTTCCGACGCGTCAGAAGCGAATTTCTGAAAAATCGAAAAAATAAACACCGCAATAACGTTCAGCGAAAAGGACTTAGAAGCTTTATTTTGTAGCCCATGTGTGTCTTTTTCATATTTGTGGATGGTTATTAATTAAAAAATATATACATTTTGTGTGTAGTCTAAAACATGTCTATGCCGAGACAACATTATCCTGGTCTAAATGAGAGCTAAGCATAGACATACCGTTAAAATCTTGTGCTCAGATAAATTATCTTTTATGCTAACGTGGAGGACTTCTCTAGTGTATATTTTTGTATTTACTGCTAATTATTCATTTTAATAATGTATTTACTGCTTGGTCTAAAATAGGTCTATACATTAGCCAGCTATATGAGAGCTAAATCATAGACGCCCCGTTGAAATCACATCTATTGTGGAACAGCATGACACAGGCAACGCGTCTGTCCATCTCCATGGTGACGGCTCCTTCCTGTTTCCTGTAAGGTAGCGAGAGGGCGTCTCACTTGTTCGGCTTCTCTTTTATGCCTCTCCCCTTAATCAGCAGTGCCCTCTACAGCTGCGAGTGGAACTCCATTTGGAGTGGCACTCGGTAGTGAGTAGGGAGTGGTTTGGGATTGGGCCAGAGACACAGAAGTGAGCTAAAGTTACAACCTACATAACCTGACACACATGCATTAGTTCAAGAAATTGGAGGTCAACATCACAGATGTGCTAATAATGACTATATTTACCACTTGAGTCGTTCAAGTGTGCACTATATTTCTGATGGCACAGGTGATTTTGTAGAGAAGCTCGGGAGGTGCAGAACAAATGCATCTCATATTGATGAGACTTTGATTGATTGATTAGACTTTTATAGTCGTTTTGCCGTGGAACTACGGTTTCCAGCAATGTTGTTTTAAAGGCTAGTGGAGTTTGAATGAAGTGTCTAGCATGAAACAGTGATGCTAGAGCAGTGGTTCTCAACTGGTGTAGCCTCAGGACCCACTATTTTCCTTGTCATGAAGTCGCGACCCAAATTTCAGATTTCTTTTTAAACCACTCAAATTTATTGCACCAAAAATAACGCATTAATTTAATATACAATGCACTGTTATAAACCTCAAATGAACAAAAAAGTGCAACAGAAGTGCAACTAGGGCTAAAAACCAATTGAAATAAGGCAGACTTGAATTACAGGCCTATATGTTTTTAAATTTAAACAAGTCAAACTGGTCATGCTCAGAAAGTCTTATTTGAACTGTATGAAATATGAAATAAAAGGCAGACTTATCTTGAATTACATGCCTATAATGTTTTTAAACAAGTTATTAATAATAATAATAATAATAATAATAAAACAAGTTAACCTGGTCATGCTAATCCAGTTTCAATAGTCTGAATTTAACTAATATGAAATAAAAAGGCAGACTTTTCTTGAATCACAGGCAGGCTATATGCTTTTTAGTTAAACTGGTCATAACTTTTAGTTAAACTGGGGCCATGCTAATCCAGTTTCAATAATCTGAATTGAACTAAAATTAAATATGAAATGAAAAGGCAGACTTCTCTTGAATTACAGGCAGAGCATATGCTTCAGCTTGTTAAACAAGTAAAACTGGTCAGGCTAATCCAGTTTCAATAATCTGAATTTAACTCAAATGAAATATGAAAAAAAAAAAAAAAAAAAAAAAAAAAAAAAATTTGACCAATGTCCGCGACCCAATCAAAACGGCCCCGCGGGTCGCGACCCACCAGTTGAGAAACGCTGTGCAAGAGTACAAAGGTTACATTTGTAAAAAGCAACAGGTAACATTCTAAACTGGACGTGTCGTTACCCACCCGTAGTATGGCGGCCGATTAGACATAATGGTCTAGGGTAGTGAGCCGCCTTGTCTGAAGGAGTCTGTGTTAACGTTATAACGAGGCAAATCACAAGTAATGTAACGTAGCTTATGATTCCAGCGAGCACACTTTACAAAATCAAAGGTGAATTTGAACGCACTGATTCTCCCACGTTACCAATCTGACTGTGACAGCCAGTTTGTTTGGTGGCACTGCTAGCCTAGCAGCTAGCTAGCACCATGGCTAGCACCAGCTACTGTATCAGTTAACGTTAGTTAGCTAAGTGAAACACGCTTGAGATGTGAAAGCCGTGCAGAGAGTTCCCGCCCACAGTCTCCTGCTGGTTGAGTCATTGTGTATATTATTATTACACCTACACATTATTAAAACTAAAGCTATACTTACGAAAGTTTGTTCAAGTCAGACGCCATATTGCCCGCTGCAGGTGTGGAGGTGAGGAGGTCTGTCATGCCGCTCACGGTAGCCGATCTGGGCAGTGGGCACTGTACAGACTTCTTCTTCTGTTTGGTTTAACGGCGGTTGGCATCCAAATTGTTGCATTACCGCCTCCTTCTGGATTAATCCTTCCACTGTTTCCCTACTGTATTACAGTGTTGTGATTAGTCCAGACCAGTCTCTCTCTAAAAACGGATCAACAGTTTTATTCCCTCCACCGTCTGCTCCCACCCATGCCATCCCATTATATATATTAATTCTATGGGGTAGAGTTGTACAATCTGTACAACCCAGTTTCTCTGGGTTGTAGAGATTACTTGCAATTCCTTTCCATTGAATGAGGTGATTCATAGTAGAACGGGCAGATCAGAACATGCTCTCATCCCAGTCTCTGCAGTCCAGAAATTGCTGTGACCAATTCTCAATCAACTTATGATTATTTAGTTGTTCTCTCCTAGCCCCACTATCTCTAACCAATCCAACTTTATTTTGCATTTCATGCAAATGTCTGCCTTTTGTTGCACCATCCCACTGCAGTTGCCACTGTTTGACTCTTTCCCTCCACACTCTGCGTTTCCCCTCTGATTTTGAAAGTTTGATGTCAATGTCCACCTGTTCTCTCCTGACCCCTTCCTTTGCTGCCTTGTCTGCTTTCTCATGGCCTGAGATTCCTGTGTGAGCTGGTACCCACACAAACTTGATATCTAACAGATTGCTTTTCACTAGCGAAACTAGCATTGAAGTTAAACCAATCTTCATTCAGGACTCCATTTGATCAGTGAGCTAAGCCCCCCCCCCCCCTTCTCCTCCTCTCTCTGCCTCTTCCTCAGGAGCTGGACAGCAGCCTGGAGACTCTGACAGCAGCATTTGAGAGAGCCATCTCAGAGAAACTACGCTGTCAGGATGAGGTCAACCGCACCAACAAGACAATAGAGCTAGCCAATCGGCTGGTCAAAGGGCTGGAGGTGGGCAAGACATGTGACCATTAGGAAATCAGTTTGATTCATGTTTTGAAAAGGAGATTTCAAGCTACCACACTATGTTTTGTATACACATACAGTTTGCATTACCAACAGTAGCCTATTTTGAGAGTAAGGTGGTGTTCCTAATGAACTGTCCACTGTGTCTGCCTATGTATATGTAGAGTGAGAATGTGCGCTGGGCCCACTCGGTGGCCCAGTACCATGAACAGGAGGAAACTCTCTGCGGTGACATCCTGCTGACTGCAGCCTTCATCTCCTACGCCGGCTCCTTCTCCAAGAAGTACAGGGAGCATCTGGACAACCTCTGGATGCCCTTTCTGCAGAGCCAGAAGGTTAGACGCACCTTAAACACACTTAAAAATGCTCCCCAAATCATTCTAAAACTCCAAAAACACTACAATAAATCCATCCACCCTTCCCTCAGATCCCTATCCAGATGAGAGAGACTGATAAGATGAGCATAATAACCTCTCTCTTTCTGTTCCTCGTGACCTTCATGCACCCCATGCCTCTCTCCATCATCTGTTCCACCCCTCCTCTAGGTGGCCATTCCTATGGCAGAGGGCTTGGATCCAGTGTCGATGCTGACTGATGATGCTACGGTGGCCCAGTGGAACAACGAGGGCTTGCCAGGGGACAAAATGTCCACTCAGAACGCGACCATCCTCACCAACTGTGAGTAGAGACTTTACATGTGCTTTGCCACCACAGTGATCTGCCTGTTGTTCCCTCCCTAGCCACAGAACTGCTCTCTGGAAACTCAATCCAGGAACAAGACAGTAATTATTATAAAAAAAGATTGGTGATTAATCATAACGAACATTGCTAATCATTTTATGAGACAGAGTTACTAAAATGGGCAATTTTTTACTTTACTTTTTGAGAGGAAGGATAATTTTTTAAACCTTTATCCACACATTCTCACCTTGGGGCAGTAATGATTATCAAAAGGATTGGCCATTAATCATAACAAGCGCTTAAATGATTCATCTTTTTACATTATGAGACACAGTCACTAAAATCTCACGAATGCATATTTGCACTATGCAGAGACACATAACTAGCTTATCAAGCACGAGATTTCTCCCCTTTGCTCTGGCCTTCAGAAACTCAGCATGACAATGACCATGAGACAGGAACGCTTGCTGATAACAGTC
This sequence comes from Poromitra crassiceps, assembly GCF_964638095.1. Taxonomy (NCBI): domain Eukaryota; kingdom Metazoa; phylum Chordata; class Actinopteri; order Beryciformes; family Melamphaidae; genus Poromitra; species Poromitra crassiceps. The sequence continues at coordinate 9,887,165 of NC_139644.1, forward strand.
TCCAGTCAGACTGCAGTAGCGCACATACATTCCTCTCCCCCCTCCTCTCTGCCTTTCCTCTTTCCTGCCTTGCAGTATAAAGCGTATGTCAAATTGTGACATCGCCACTGAATATTTGGACTCTGCACATGATCAGATGGTACATTGAGATACAGTCACTCCTATAATGCAGTTTATATGAGAATGTATGGCTTTAAATGTACTTTCATAAGACATCTTCCTGGACTCTTGGTTTCATTCATTTGGTTTATATAAGCTGTTATAATTATCATATAGCGGATGAGGAGTGGTAAATTCCATTCTATTACAGTTACTATGAACTGCCACTTGATTAGATGATATGTAGGCTTTGAGGCCATTTACACCTGGCGTTAACGTGTTTTCTGTCATCAGATTGCAATCTGATTGTGCTTGACCACTGGTGCCAGGTGTAAACGCCCCCAAGACACATTGAAGAAGGATTGCGATCTGATCGGCCAAACCACCTCCGGAGGTGGTCAGGGATGCATTGTGTACACATTGAACACAAGTGTAAATGCAATGTGTCCTCTCAATCTGGATACAGCAACTGTATGCGGATTGAGAGGACAACCATTTTGGGTGTTAACTCATTCACTGCCAATATCTGACTGGCATTTTTGGCACAGGCCAAGTATTTCCATAATGTTTGGTCATCTTTCAAGACCCACAGTAAATTCTGTACTAGGACTACAGTGATGTCCAATACCTCGAAATGAAGATCTAAGTCTCTACTTTCACCCCCAAAAAGAAAGTTAGCTTTTAGCATGTTCTGTACTCTACTTATAACCCTTTTTATACACCCCATGTTCATCAAAAAAGCCTGTCTGGGAAGAGAAAAGGGAGAAAAAAGCATTTTTGTAAAAGGGCACAATCTCAGGCATAACTCACTCTCAATTCTTTTATTTTGAACTGTATTGACATCAGACATGTAAATATTATTCGTTAGGACACAAATGACAAAAAAAAAATATATATATATATATATATATATACACACATGAAGTGCTTTCAACAATACAGTTTACTCGGTGTGAGTGTGCAGACAGACAGACAGACAGACAGACAGACAGACAGACAGACAGACACACCGACAGACAGACAGACAGACAGACAGACAGACACACACACACACACACACACACACACACACACACACACACACACACACACACACACACACACACGATCCCCCTTTTAGATTTCTAACCCAACATAGGATAAGCAATAACCACGCCCTGTGGCGCTGGGATTGGCCAGGAGCAACACTGGAGGGCACGCAGCCCAGCGATTTCATAACTGAAGAGCTCTTGAGAAGGACAGCGGGCTGCTGTGAGTGCCTTCTGCCCGCTGCTGCCTAGCTGTTCCTGTGTTTATTTTTGATTTGTTCTGGTACACCCGTCTCCCTATCAACTCTGCTATTTGATCGTTCCCGTTTTCCCCTCGGCTATTCAACACGTCCTCACCGCCCTCGCAAACTGATCGATCATTTCCTCATTCCTCCGATGATCAAACACATCTCTTGATTACTTTCTCCCGTTTTCTCCTGGCTGGCACAGAGGAAGGCGACTCCAGCTCGTGCCGAGGGCGTTTCAATTGCGTTTCTCCTGTCTGCACAAGGAAGCGTTACCCGTTCTCTGCTTTTCCTCTTGCTAGATTTCAAAACAACAGCTGCGGTATGTGTTTGATCGCGTGCTGTCGGCTACCCTTTGAAGGCAGGGACCTGTGTCTGTGTGACAGGCTGGGCAAGTGTTTGCTGCAGGCGCTGCACCAATAAAAACAAAAACACGTCAAACACGTCCTTGGCGGGGAAGGCCATTGCTGATAACACGTCAAAGACGTCATTGGCGGTGAATGAGTTAATAAGTTATCTGGATGTTTATCTGGATAATGAAAAACGCATATTAACGCCAGGTGTAAATGGCCTCTATGTGTGATCTACTTGTGCCAGTGCATGCGTTAATAGTAGTGTTGTAAACTTCCTTAACATAATTATTCTTTGTCACATCACTGATGATGTCATCATTGATGGCGTCATCAATGAGGTACATCTATGACCTCATTACTGCCTGTAACAGTATCAGAGAGAATACACGCACATCCAAAAACCAGGTTGGGCAGGTGCCGAGCTCAAATGTGAACAACAAGTAAAAAATGAATAAAAAGCTCGCACACTGCAAGGGCTCCTAGTTTCAGTGTTTTTTATTTAAACACCCAAAAAAGTGAAGTTTCGAGCAAAGCTCTTCATCAGACTGGCGAAGGACTGTGAGACGCCATCTTAAATACATACAGGTCAGGTCACATGATACAATTCATTCCAATGCAATCAAGCAGGATGGGTTACAGCTGTGGTTACATGGTCAGGTGAATACTTTGAAGTACTAGTTGGAAACAATATGTATGAAAACAACTAGAGACCATAAATGATGACAAATATTAAAGTTGTTCTTTGGATAGATCAAATTTGGTATAAACTACCATGTATCAAATGGGTGACGTGTGACCATGTGTGATCAAGAGCAAGAAAATCAGTAACATTATCAAAATGTGATAGACAAAAGTATAAGAATTAAAGTTAAAATTAAAGACCCTCACTCGGGTGTCCCAGACCCCACAGTCAGGCTGAAAGGCCGTCATCACGGGTGGGACTAAGCTATAGAGGCGCCTCCAAGTGTCTCATGGGTGCATTACAATAAAACAAAGCCTGAGACCAACAGTTTAGAGATACCACTAGGAGTATACATAATTATGTCGATCAAGACCAACAGTTTAGATATATCAAGGAGGAGTATGCAACAATGTGTAGACCAAGACACAGTTTAGAGATACCAAAGACAAGTTTATATAAAGGAATCAATGCCAAAGTAAAGGAAAACTTGTGTATAGTTCACAGGACGTCATAAAAAAGGGCGGATATCCATCTCCTCATTGAGGCCCCTAGGTGTTACAGTGTCCAGAGTGTACATCCAGAACAGTTTGCGTTGCAGAAGACGAGTGTTGATGTCACCACCACGCCGTGGGAGCTGGACATGTTCAATACCCACATAGTTAAGGGAGGCTACAGAGTGTTTCATGAGGCTAAAATGAACAGCCACGGGGCTCTTAGGGTCATGGGTTCTAATGTTGCTGCGGGGCTCTGAGATTCTGTTTTTGAGGGGTCTGGATGTTTTGCCTATATAGGCAAGTCCACAGGGATATTTGAGCATGTAAATAACATTGTAGGTTTTACATGAAATTATTTGTTTGATGGCAAAAGTTTTCCCTGTGTGTGGATGGTAAAATGTGCTGGTCTTACGTGTGAAATTACATTGTTGGCAATTGCCACATTTATAATTACCCGGTTCTACTGGGGGTAGAAAAGTGGGTGGAGTAGGTGGGGGAGTGGGTGGACAGTCCGCTCTCACAAGCATGTTACAGAGGTTCGGGGGTCTTTTGAAGATGATCCATGGAGGGTGGTCAAAAGGGCCTTTCAGGGAGGGATCCGTGGAGATGACATGCCAGTGTTTTCTGATAATAGAAGACATTGTGTTAGACAAGGGCGAGTATGGCACAGCACAGGTGAGTCTATTGTCAGTTGTTTGGGTCCTGGTCTTGTTCAGACACTCTGATTGTGTGATGTCAGAGAAACGGTCGGATGCCTGTCTGACCCACTCACTGTTGTATCCTCTCGTTGTGAACCTCTGTGCCAGATCAGTCATGTGATTTTTAAAATCAGAGTCCGAGCTACAGATACGGCGTATACGATTGAGTTGGGATACCGGGAGGCTCTTCTTTAAAGATGTAGGGTGGAATGAGTGGCCATGTAGCAGATAATTTCTGTCTGTTGGTTTTCTGTACAGGCTGGTGTTGAGAGTGCCATTACTGTTGATAATGAGAATGTCCAAAAAGTTCATTTTGACAGAGTCGTGGGTCATAGTGAATCTCAAATGGGCGTTCCGTGTGTTCATAAAGTTATGAAAGTCTTTGAGTTTGGCCTCGGTAGAGGTCCAAATGAAAAAAATGTCATCAATATACCTTTTGTATGTGGAGATATATTGTAGAAAAGGATTCTTGGTGGGATTTAATATAGTCTCCTGTTCCAGCCACCCGATATACAATGAGGCAAAACTGGGGGACATCTTCGACCCCATGCTCACTCCAGACACCTGTAGGAAAAAATCATTGCCAAACATGAAGTAATTATTGGTCAGGACCATCTCCATGAGTTCTGTCAAACAGACCACACTGGGTGAGTTCAGTCCAGCAGAGTTCTGTTGTTGTGAGTGGAGAAAATGTTCTGCTGCATGCAACCCCCCTTGTATAGGGACATTTGTGTACAAGGATTCAATATCCATGGTGACCAGGAGGAAGTTGTTCTGTGTAGGCTGCACAGTTTGCAAAGTTTTAATCAAATCTATAGAGTCCTTAGTGTATGAGGGCAGAGACATCACACACGGCTGGAGGAAGTGAGTGAGCCTATGGCGGCCACTATAGGTCTACCAGGTGGCGTATCGTTGTATTGTTTATGTATTTTTGGTAGTGTATAAAAGACCGGTATGATAGGTGAGTTTACCAGCATAAAGGAGAATTCTCGTTTGGTGATCTCTTCTCTCTCCAGCAGGTCAGTCAGACATGCATGGACTTTATTCTTGAGTTCGGTGGTTGGATTCCCCTGTATTTGGAGTAGAAGGTGTCATTGTTCAGTTGACTCAGGATTTCATGGATATTAGCATTTTTGTCTAGAATTACCAGTGCCCCCCCTTTATCTGCACTCTGAATGACAATGGAGTTGTCTTTTTTGAGGGTTTCCAATTCAGCATATTGCGTTCTGGTCAGATTGTGTGTCACTTTATATTGTCTTTTTTTCCCCAACAGATTTGAAATGTCTCTTTCCACTAGTCTGCAATATGTGTCAACTGATGAGTTTCTGTGTTGGGGCGGGATGAAAGTGGATTTACCTCTGAAGGGAGTTATAGGTCTAGTAGTGGTGACTGGAGGAGTAGCCTGGTCTGGCTCAGTCTCTGTACTGCTGGAAAAAGTGGTCACACCGGTACGTTGGGGGTTAGTCATGTGGGAAACACGGTTAGACCCAGGATTGTCTTTAAAAAACTCCTTGAGACGTAAGTTACGAAAAAACTTTTGTAGGTCCACAAACACATTAAACTCTTTGCAGTGAGTAGTGGGGCAAAACGACAGACCTTTGTTAAGAGCAGAAAGACAAGTTGTGGAAATGGGCTTACTTGACAAGTTGATGACATTTATCTCTTCTGTTTGTTCCCCCTCCTACACACTTCGCGGAAGCAACGGCCATTTAACAACCAGTGTTGGGCAAGTTACTCAGGAACTGTAATTAATTACTTATTTATTACTGATTATTCCTTTAAAAAGTAATACAATTACTTTATTTATTACTTGGTATCAGAAGTAATTAGTTACGTTACTCATTACTAAGTACTTTACTTTATCACTTTACCTATACGCCCCCTTCTGTGAAACATGTTTAGCCAGCTCCTTTTAGAACTGAATCCACTTTTCTTTCTCTCTGATTGTAGTCTGGACGGTAAAACCTCGCTCCGTGACTTCCGGCTATGGCCGGAACGTAGGAGCCAAAGTGCTGTACTGTAATGTTATGGATCTGGCAAGTTTCTTCAAGTACTTCTTTGATACTTCCTTTGTTATGGCCATGCTTCTTATTTTTCCTCTAACTCGTAGTGACTGGCGAGGTTAGGCTGCCTACTGCTGCATTTCTATGGGGGAAACGAAAACACTGCGGACCAGAACACAGGGCGGGACATCCTGCCTGTAGTAATACGTACCAGAGCCTGTTGACGTGAGGTTACTCTGATTGTTTAACCGCTTTTCTCCCCTTGGCCAATTGCCCCCCGACGCCCCAGTCGCTACTCCACCCTCTACCGATCTGGGGAGAGCCGTAGACTAGCACCATGCTTCCTCCAAGACGTGCAGTTGCCAGCCGCTTCTTTGCACCTGACAGCGGGAGATATATGTATGTATGTATGTATGTATGTATGTATATATATATATATATATATATATATATATACATATACATACACACATACATAATGTATATATACAGTATGTATGTGTGTGTGTATACATATATATATATACATATATATACATATACATACACACATATGTATATATATATATATATACACACACACACACACACATGTATATATATATATATACCGTATATATAAAACAACACTGAGTACACAGACCTTTGACTTGTTTCCTCAGCTGTGGGCCAACAATAGACTCGTAACAATGATTCATATTATTTTTCCCATTACTGTACCAACAGACTGCATGAGTGAAGACTTGACAGTTCAATTAGTGCCCAACCTATTTATTCTCCCATTGAACTCCCCTGTTGTACTAACTGCACGATTTGTGTGTATATTTGCCAAGCATATATAATATAGTTCCTGCAGCCCTTCATAGGCATTGCTCAGCTGGACCTAAACGCACACCGCCATGTCCAGTCTGCGGACTGTAGCTTTTCTTGCTCTGATCGGTGAGTGGCTAATGTGTTGAATGCAACCTAACTATTTTGGTTGACTGAAACATCATGGATGTTGATCTTATGTGATATTATGGTCAATGTGATCAATAATGTTGGAATGAAGAACATGTCTTAGGGTTTGTGCATTATCAGCATCTTGATATCCTCTGATCAGTGTTGTCTATCGGCCTGTGATGTGTTTTTCTCCTTCCCAGCTGGTCTTTGCAGCAGTCTGGAGGAGGACTGCTCATACCTGAGTCTTCTGGATCACCTAAACCTGACAACAAGTGGTGTGCTTGCAAATATGCGGCCTGTGAAAAACTGGACAACCCCCACACTAGTTCAGTTGGATTTGGTAGTATTTGGCATCTTAGAAGTGGTAAGTGCCTTCATAATACTCAGTGTATGAATGGTACATTTCACAGATTTTTGTCAAGTCAACTCACTGTTAACTGCTGTCACTGTCATATGGCGGTTAATACCAAGACTAACACTGCTGATTTTCTGCAGAATGAGAAGTGTCAAACTTTCACCAGCCACTGCTGGATCAGAATGGTAAGACTTGCTATGTAGACTGAGGTGTGAATAAGCGCAAAGTTAATGCAGTCGTTCTGGTGCCATAAGATTAAATTACATTTAAATTTGATCTGTTTAAAGGGAATAAACATCAGTGGTATGTAGCCTATGTCATCACCAGAAATATGTTGTCTTCATTTGAATTTATATAGCGGTCGATCACATCACATTCTCAACAAAAAAAAAATGCGTAAAAAATAATCAATCAAACCAAATCCCCCCCCCCCGTTTTTTTTCTTTCACCTTTCCCCCTCCACAGGGCTGGAAAAACGAGTTCCTATCATGGAATCAATCAGACTTTTGTGGGATAGACAAACTGTCCATTTGGAAAGAGATGCTCTGGCACCCAGATATACATATCCAAGAGGAGTATGTACAGTTCACTATTGACGGTTTTCACAGAATTGTGTTGCTAGGGAACAGTGTGAAACCTAGCTCATTTCCTGTTGGCTATTGTATCAGCAAACACTGCAACAGGAAGTAAGCTAGGGACAGTTTATAATGTTTATGTTGTTAAGTTAAAACTGCCTCTAATTACAGTTTAACCCTGAATGTTTGTTTCACTTTTTCACTGCAGATGTATGCATGAGTGAGTGAGTTTCATTATATAATTTAATATAAGTTATCCAAATTAATGTAGGCCTAACTGTCAGCATTGTGGAAATTTGATTGCCTTTGGAAAACTCAACAGAAAAACTTTGTGGTGTACGTCACCTACACTACACCAAAGTTTGAATGAATGAACTGATTGGTCGACAGACAGCAATAAATCAGGTGTCTATATACCTGTCAGACCAGTCTTGTTTTCAGTCCTAACCCCAAAGTGAGTTAGCATTTTTGAATCATGGGTTCCCTCGACTGAAAATTTACTACAATGCGAATGGGGTTTTGGTTAAAAGCCTGATAGTAAAGAAAGCTTCATGTATGCTTCTGTGGTTAGTGACTTTTTTCAGAATTCAGACTTTTTTTCCTCCGAAATCTGTCTTTAATCTCTGAATTCTGACTTTAAACATAGAATTCTGAAATTTTCCCAGAATTCTGACTAAATTCTCAAAATTCTGACATAGAATCAGAAATCAAATAAATGTACATGTTCACATGTGGCCCTAATCCTCTTCAGATTGTGTATTAAAAAGAAGAAGAAGAAAAAGAAACATTTCGGACTACCACATTGGAATTGACCCCAAGGTTGGGAACCACTGGGTTAAACCATTAAACATTCTATTTGTGAATTTAGCATTTTTTGCACGCTAATCAAGTCAAAGTTGCTAACAAATGTCTTAGAAATGTGTGGGTTTGTGGCACAATAACACATCGTCAGGGTGGTTCTAAGAGACAGATACCTTTTGGGTCATTGAAAAAAGAAAGAAATAGTTCTGATCACTAAACCTTTGACAAAAATACATTTTCCCACCCCAGGCATGAATTCCTAATGATTATTAGGCATTTCTATGTATTCCATTTAAAATATGTGATTGGGTTGAATATGACAGGGTTGAACGTTTTGGCTAATAGTAGCCATAACTCCATAGCTGGCTAAGACATTAGCACCACATGGCATTTAGGACATCATAAAATTGTAATATTTTGCGACACTATTGTTTAATTTCCCCCCCCTTTTTTACTATCATTTATTAAAGGGATTGTTTTCCGATTTTCTTTTCTTTTCTTTTTTTTACGTGAGGTTATGGTACTTACATACAGAATGCAGCCGGCGCCGGCGCAGTCCCAGTTTGGAGAAATGGAGACTGGCTGCGTCAGGCTGTCTGCTTAGTGCGAGGGGGGGGGCATGAGCAAAAACATAAAAAAACAACAGAAAAAATACATAAAATGCTTCCATACTGCTCACCTGGCGTAATCCAAGTCTCCGCAAGCCCTGAGATGCCAGGTTGACTTGAAAATATGTCATTTACACCCTGTTTTTAGCTGAAATCCTCACTGTAGCCAGGTGCGGCAGCAGCTGGGGGAGAAGTGAGGCTGCTGCACCAGCACCAGTCTTTTCATGTCAACTTGGCATCTCAGGGCTTGTGGAGACTTGGATTGTGCCAGGTGAGCAGTATAGAAGCATTGAATGTATTCTTTCTGTTTTAAACGTTTTTGCTCATGGCCCCCTGCACACTCAGCAGACAGCTCTACTTGCCTGACGTGGCCGGTCTCCATTTCTCCAAACTGTGACCGCGCAGGCTGCATTCTACTCCATGTAGTACGCTGACTGTATGCAAGTACCTCATACAACCCCACATCAAAAAAAAACTGTACTATCCCTTTAACAGAGTTTTTAATGTTGAGCCTTACTATTAAAATCTTCTCTGCCCCGGCAGTGTTTCTGATTCTGGAGCTGTTCAAAAAAGTCCATATGTCACTGTGGATCATGATGGAATGGTGCATACAAACGTGGTTCTACGGCTGACCTCCACCTGCCACATGAATCTCAACATGTTCCCCTTTGATACTCAAACGTGTAATATTACCTTTCTATCCATGACGGACCACGGTAATAACACTGGACACACATATCACGCATAAATGACATATACCTATGAATAATTTAATTGTTAAATAATGTTTCCTCTGCACAGGTATAGAGCTAAAGTCATTCTCTAATAGCTCCGTCCTTACAAAGATCTCTGAGACATTCATGGTCACGCAAGGGGAATGGCAATTCCGTAGAATTGCCATTACTGAAAGCCCTATGAATCAGAGTGACGTTAAGCTTACATATGAGGTAAAGAAACATTGTGTGTGTATGTGTGTGTGTGTTGGGGAGGGGGGACTGAAATTTGACCCCCTAAGATCTTCACGTTTCTTATGTCTCTCATCAATTTAACCATTTCCCTCGCAGGCTACCATAGTGAGGAAACCAATGCTATATGTCATGATCTTCGTCGTGCCCCTCCTCTTTTTCCTGATCCTGGATGTGGCTTCCTTCTTCATCAATGAGGCCAGGGGGGAAAAGCTGGGCTTCAAAGTGACCCTACTGCTGTCCATATCCATCTTACTGCTGATTCTTAAAGATATGGGCCCCTATCGTTGCATCGGCGCAGTTTCTAGGCCGAGCGGCAGGCGCAGATCAAAGCAGTGGGCGTGGAAAGGCGCACTTGATATCGTCGTGCTGGCGCTAGATGCAGCCCAAAGCATTACAACCACGCCTTTTAGGCGTAAAATTATGCACCGTCATGCTCATTGGATAAGTGCAATAAACGAATCGCACGCTTGCCTTTTTAGCTCCAATTCCAGTGATCCCGCAAAACCAGACGAAAGCCAAACGCTCTGCCCCCCCCCCCCCCTCCCTTCATCCAGCCTGTCTGTCTGCATTATAGGCTATTATTCCATATTATTATGCTTCTCAAACCAATCTAACTGCAGTTTCAATACTGCAAGCATGTAAATACGCTACACTATAGCAAGATCAAAGTGAAAATAATGTTCTATGCATCAGCTAGAAAAATATAGCCTATTAGATTGGTGAAAGTTTGTCCAGAAAGATATCATTTTCTCTCGCCTGCTGCAGGAAGGATGATGCACATAAATATACCCTACATTATGTCAAGTCATTGCATAAATGTGTTTTTATTGTAAAACTAAATGTGAAATAGGGCCAAGTTATTGGACCGACATCACAGTATAGCAGATGCCATTAGAAGCGCGTTCCGAAGCGCGTTCCGCTGTTACTTCTCTAAATCACGTTAACTCGACAAGGGGTATATATATGCCCAGGTGGACATATATGTTTCACATAGGGTGGTGTTTTCATTTCGAGGTTTTATTTGGTCCAATATTGAAATGTTGACAATGGCAGGCTGTGTTACCATTACACATTAATTTAGAACTACCTTTTATATCTATTTTGGCTCATTTGGTGGCTATTTAGTAGCGAAATGAAGAAACACAATGCATGCTGGGAACTCAGAGAGAGAGAGAGAGAAGGGTGACAGAGAAGAAGCAGTGAAGGCAAAGAATAGGCCTGCTTTTGAAAAGCGCAAAGCGCTAAATGTAGGCCAGCTCCCAAGATATGACTAGGCTGGTATTTAGCGCCGACACGCCCACTTGGGACTGCGCCACGCCCATTCGGCCTAAAGCGCATTTGGCAGCCTAAAGCCTATTGCTATCTTGCCGAAACAGGCGCAAGGCACGTTTTTTTGCGGTTAAGGCCCGTAATAGCGCCGATGGCCTGTGGGAGAATAGAGCCCATGCTGCCCTCCACTGAAGACAAGCTACCATATATAGGTGAGAGCTCTCATACATTCCCCAGGCAGGACTAGACCCGAGGTTAAAAGAATAGTTAACCCAAAAATTTAAAGTAGGTCATTATTTACCTACTCATCCTCATTCCAGTACAAAATCGGGATTTTTTTCTTTCTTCATACAATTTACCAGGAGGTCTGCAATTGAGAAAACTCTTCCAAGCAAAAAAAATTATATATATATATATATATATATATATATATATATATATATATATATATATATATATATATATATACATACATACATATATCTCCCGCTGTCAGGTGCAAAGAAGCGGCTGGCAACTGCACGTCTTGGAGGAAGCATGGTGCTAGTCTACGGCTCTCCCCAGATCGGTAGAGGGTGGAGTAGCGACTGGGGCATCGGGGGGAAATATATATATATATATATATATATATATATATATATATATATATATATATATATATATATATAAGAGGGAAAATCAATTGAGAAACCAGCATTTAAACTCTGCAGAATGCACTGACATTGTTACGACAGAGTATTAGGACCATGCATAACGGGGGGGGAATTACAGGAGGATTTTTTTTTCTTCCCAATCACAGGAGGACTTCTCTTTTTTTTCGTTTCGAGAAAAAAGTAGAAATTTCGTGAAAAAAGTAGAAATTTCATGAAAGAAGTCGAAATTTCAGTATTAAGCACCAGGCAGAAGAAAAAATAAATCAGAAGAGGATGTTTTTTCTTCTTTCATTTCAAGAATAGAGTGGAAATGTTGAGATTAAAGTCGAAAAGTCAGTATTTCATGAAAAAAGTCAAAATTTCGTCAGAAAAAAGTCAAAATTTCAGTATCAAGTTTCTCCATGGCAAGCACATTTCTATTTACCAGCCAACCAAAGAACCCGAATTACATCAATTAAAAGCTGCAAATCACAGATGTTTTTAGCAGTGTTATTGGTATATGATGCAATGGTGTTGAGATGTCCAAATTCCGCATGGAGATTACAGCATGCATGCGCAAACGGTATTAAAGGGAATGGGAGACGGGAATCTGATTGGTTTGATTGATATAACGCCCCGCATGGCCCCGCATGGCCACACCCTAATTCTTGCCTTAAGCACACCCATTTACTGATTTTGCAGGGCACAGAAAATAGCAGAGGGCTTTGGCACGCCTCCAAATTGCGCTGTGCTGCGCCGTGCGTTAAAAGCTGCGCAAGCGCTATAGTGCGTTTGCGAAGATAGGGCCCAGAGATGACTGGAATTTAGAGAGTAGTGCCAACATTTCCCTGATAAGCAGTGTCACTGTCTGCAACTTTTCTCTAGGTATGTACTCCATTGGAATCTTCACTCTGGTGATGGTGAGCTTGCTGGAGGCCATGCTGGTGAGCTTCCTCATCGACCTCGATAATTGCTTTGGTGATAAGGCTCAAAGCTCCGCCCACTCCCATTTGGAGACTCAGATAGAAGCCAGCTGTCACAAAGGTGAATTTTCTGCATGTCTTACTTTTTTCATAATAATTATTTGTTGACATTTTAAAGGTGCTATGCATAGCATTTTTAAACATCAGTATATCATTGTCAAATTAATTGCGATACCTTGGTTTAATTACTGTAAATAAATGAGCCCATGCGGAGGCGACTGGTAGGCTCAATCCCATGGCAGTGGTATTGTTAGTCTAGTGTTTCTCAAAATGAAGAACATATTTTGCATAAACGCTCTTGTTTCCTTTCCCCTCTCCCCCTCACTACCTGGTTTCTTTGGCTTTACAAAAAATTATACCCCACATTATTTATTTTATTGCACATTATTACACGTAACAATAGGGACAAATAACAGCAACGGCAACACTAACAATCACCGACAACAGTAAATATAGAGACAACTTCTACGGTTGGCATCTCAAGACTATCAAAAAAACTGGTCAATTATTCCGTCTGGAGTGTCAAACTCTGCTATGAATCCAACCTCTGCAGGTTGTCTTAACTGGTGGCGTAGTAGTTCAATGTTGGAATGAGCTCCCCCCTTCAGTCAGCGGAGACTAAAGACTCACCTTTTCAGGCTCCACCTGGGCCCATCTTGAACTGACATCTTTCACGCTCTTCTAAAAAAAACTAACTAATGTTACTTATTCCTTCTCAAACTACTTTCTACAAGTGCTACTCTATTCCTTCAAAAGGTCTTAGCTGTCATAGATTGTGTTGCATAGTTGATTTCTCTACTGTTGACAAAATGTGATATTGTAAGTCGCTTTGGATAAAAGCATCTGCTAAATGACCTAATCTAATGTAATCTGTCAGTGTCCAAGCAAGTTTGCTTTCATCGTTTCCCAAAGGTTACAACGTATCGTATCTGGCAACTGATTCATTGCTAGAGCGAAGTCAATTTGAGTAGATGGGAAGCAAATAAAATCATCAGACAAAAGACGTGGATTAAGTCCCCTCAGGTGTGTTGTGGTGGCTCATTATTTGGAAAGCAAAGTGTCATTGTCACTGGCCTATAGTCAGAGACAATGATGCACTCATATTCAATAGACCTCAGCAGGGGGAGGAGTAGAGTTTCTTGTCCAGCAGAAGAAAAAAATCTATCCTGGAATATTATTGCTGCAGTGGAGAAAAAGAAAGAATACCGTATATACCCGGATTTCTAGACCTCTGTGTCAATCACCCTGTACACCTGGATAATGGCATGTCTCTGCTGATGTACTTAAGGTGCTTTCAGACCTAGGCAGGTCTGAAAGGTCTGCTCCACATCCCAACATTCCCAAATATTTATGCTTAAATGAAGCCATTGCTTTCATCCAGAGCCCCATGGAGAGGCAGGAAAAGGTGAGGAGAAGCCAGAGAAGGAGTACCTGCCTCTGGAGCCGCACTTTGACCCCATCCTGCTGACTCGGATCCTGGAGGAAGTGAAGGCGGCTCGTCAGGCCTGGTTCTCTGCTAGTGTGGGGAAAGACAAGAAAAAGCCTGGATGCTGTGGAAGAGCGGCCCTCATCATAGACACCGTGTTCTTTGTCATGTATATTGTTGCCAATGCAGGATTTCTGGGACGCATGCATCATGTGTGGCTGTATAAGTACTATGAACTGCTCCTTGATGATATGTAGGCTATCTGTGATCTGCTTGTGCCAGTGCATGCATTGATAGTATTGTAAACTTCCTTTTGATGAACATTATTCTCTTTCTCACATCACTGATGATGTCATCATTGATGGCGTCATTGCTGATGACATCACAATTGCTGTCATCAGTGATCTAGATGACCTCATTACTGCCTGTGACATCATCGGTGATCTATGACCACATTACTGCCTGTGGCATCATGTGTGATCAGTGACATCAGTTTAGTGACATCACTAGTGAGGCCCCCTGGGGGTTTGTTTCATTACTTCAGTTTCTACTATTAGTGTGCCGTCCTTTTGTTGTTACTAGCAATCCATTTCTAGGGTGGAGACTCTGGAGATGACGCGTCATGGGTGCAACATGTGGGATTTATGACATCACTGATGATGTCACTGATGATTTCACGATTTGCCTCACAAATCACTGATGGTGTCACTGATGATGTCACGATTTGCGTCACATTTTGACACAAAACATGAATAACAGCAAAATTGTGAAAGACAAGAAAGCTCTGAAGCTATCTTTACAGTTTAATTAAATATGAGATTTTTTCTTTGTTTATTTTACGATTAATCTCTTTAATTATTCTTTTTATAGTTGCCTTTGTTTTATTTGCTCATCCTGAAACTGAACATTGTGATGTACCTAAGAAGTGCCTTGTTTGTTTGTATATCTCGTGTTAAAAAAAAAATCTATTTACACACTTTTTTATTTATAGTAAAGTTTACCCACCTGCTTAGGCTGCATGGCATAAACAATCAGGCGGGGGGGCTGCAGGTCAATTCATGAATGAACTAATTAAATATTAGTATTTGGAGCAGAAAATATAATTGTAAACTATACATTATGGATACATCTGTCTTAATTTGATTCATAATGTTCAGCCAGTTGAGACAAACTCTTAGAAGTAAAAATGAATGGAATTCAATTCAGTTTGCTTACAGCTGGGTGACATTGCAATTCCAGAAATTCAATTGGACTTTACCATGTATTCTCAATTCAGTTGATTAATGGCGTAAACCCTGCATCATACTAAGTAATGGTCAATAATGTAAATTATATGAAGATGGGGTATTTTAAGCTTAATAAATAAATGTACACATTTCTGATGTCTTTCATTTGTGTTCATATTCGTGGTTTGGGATAGGATTACCAACTGGAGGTCATACTTCACACACCTGTTTATTTACGGCTATAGGGCTGGGTGATATGGCCAAAATCTATATCACTATTCATCATACATGTATCAGTCAATACGATCATTATTACGATATTAGTCAATTAGCATGTTAACACTAAAGGCCACAGGGCAAACTGCTATGAACGGCCATTTAACAACCAGTGTTGTAATTAGTTACCTATTCATTACTGATGACTCCTTTAAAAAGTTCAGTAATAAAACTCTCTTACTCATTATTTGGAAAAACAGGTTGCACTTCAACAATGGGCCTCTCAGTGGAGTGCTAAACCCAAAATCCAAAACAGAAAAGATGAAAGCGTAGCACGTCTCTTAATGTCCAAGTCAATCAGGACAAAGTACTCACATGTCACTTCTTTATTTGGCTCATCTCGGCACAGAGCCTTCCTCAGAGCGTTTCAACTACACACGTTCAGTTTGGTAATATAACAGAGATTACACACAGCTGGGAGTTGGACCCAATTATTTAGGAGCCAATCACCTTCACCCATAAGGACCAAACACAGCACGAGAGCATCACAGAACATTGTTTCTGGCTATTATACACTGGATGACAAAAAAAGGATCAATTAAATGTTTAATCCAGAAAACATTTTAAGCTGTATGCATTGACTCAGCACCTTGTAATGAAAGGGTGCTGCACGAGTGTCAGTGAGTGATTATGTGAATAATGTACAGTATATTGAAAATATCAGAAATGTATTCAATCGATACAATATTCGAACAATACGATCAATATTAATATTGATTTATTGTCCGTGACATTACTTGTACACATTACACCAGTGGGCAGTGGTTCTCAAACCTTTTAACAGCAAGGACCCCTAAACTATGACACAAATTAGGCCATGGACCCCCATTTAAGTCCTAGGGTCCCCCATCTAATCACATTTTTGTATATGAAACCCATGACCAAAATAGTGATACATTCTGTCATTGTGTTACTCAAGGACCACTGGGGGTCCCCCGGCCCCACTTTGAGAACCAATTACACAATGTTGACTCATGTCATGGCCATTGCAAATCTACAGTCTATAAACTCCCAGACATGAATGCCTCTTTTTTGTCTCTATAGCAGTTACCCGAAGCCTCTGGGTATCATTTAATACACAGAGGCAAGCACATATTAAAAAACAAATTAAAAACAAATAAATAAAATATTGATTTAGCTGAAGCGATAATAATGTCTATTCAATGGGAGAGATAAAGGCCTGTCAGATGTGTGCGCAGTAACATGAAGCCAATAGACAATTTGCATCATGGATCGAATAATGTGTGACCTCATGAAAGAAATACAGCTAATCTTTTGATTGTTTTTTTTTGTTTTTTTACTTACCTGCATGCAACACACATAAATAACACACAAACCTTACATCTAGCCACTAGGTGTGGACCCTGCCGCCGCAGAAATGAGCATCGTGTGGCTCCTCTGTGCGCTGACTTTGATGGGTGAGTCGGGATTCTTATATGCTCTTACACTGCCTTCATTCATATTGACATTCATCTTAAAGGAGAACACTGGTGTCATTTTGAGTTATAGCCCATTTATTGCTGTCTATGTGTAGTTTACATTTCCCCCACTCATTTTGTAATGCATGCCGTAATTCGATTTTCTTTTAGCAGATCATTTTTAAAATACAAACTTTACAGTGTCAAACCTGGCTTGAAATGACGCTGTGATGAAGCGACATTTTTCTGAGCGTTTATTTCCTGGAGAGACTTCCTTTCCTCCGTCAGCTGATTGGCAGGAAGCAGAGAGGAGCGTAACGCAGCGCTGATGAAAACACGAGATGAAATTAGGAGGAAACAGAAAGTCTGACCAAACCAAATATTCATGTTTACTGTGATGGATTCTGTCGCTCTGTGGAAGTCGTTTTTCCACCCTGTACAAGAATGATTGACAGCAAACGGTTTCTTCTGAATATGAGATCTGATTCACTGAGATCTTATTCACTGATCTTAGTCACTCATCTTATTCACTGCTGACTGTGTGCAGAAACCCATAATGTAAAGCGCAGTGTTGGGCAAGTTACTTTCAAAATGTAATATACTACATATTACTAGTTACTTTAATTTGAAAGTAATAAGTTACTTTACAATATTACTCTCTGTGTAGAGTAACTCGTTACTTACACTACTTTTGCATTACTTTTACCAAAACAACAGCAGCAGCAGAATGACATCGCTGCCCCGGAACCATCCCGAAAAATAATTTTAACCGCCTTGAAGTCAGTGTAAACAATCCAAAATTCTAAATGTTATTCTTTTCCTTTGTTATTGTCATCTATAGTGGTTATTTGCATAAAAACACACAGTTTGATTAGGAAATTATTGTATCTTTTATTATATGTGTATTATATGTGCTTTGATTTAAAAAAAAAAAAAAGTAGCTCAATTTGTAACTTGAGTACTTGACAAAGTAACTGGTATAATATCACTGAAATCCTATAAGTAATAAGTTATATTACTAAGTTACTGCTAAAAGTAATATATTACATGTAATATATTACCTTTGTAATGAGTTACCCCCAACACTGGTAAAGGGATGGGCAACATATCGAATGACACAAACACACACACACACACACACACACACACACACACACACACACACACACACAACACACGTGCATTATCCTTTAAATCAGGGGTGTCAAACATGTGGACAAGGGGCCAGAACCGGCCCGGCCAAAGGGTCCAATCCGGCCCACAGGATGACTTTGCAAAGTATGAGAATTGCACTGAGAAGTCCTTCAATCCAATTTTTCAAGCTCAGGATTTGACACCTAAAATGTATGCAGTTGTGAAGGCTAAGAGGTACCAGGATTCAGGATCAAGTTACAAGTAGCCTATTTATGTTTTCTGTATTCATCACGAAATGCTAAACTATTTTCATTGCCGTTGAATATAGAGAAGAACTGCACAATATTATTGCCATCATTTGTAATACACAGTTACAGACAGTTGATTTGATATGATAGGCCTATGGTGGCTGAGATAATCCTATATGAAACTGTGGTCTTACCTGTAGGCCTAAGCTTTACACTGAATATACCTGTAGGCCTAAGCTTTACACTGAATATACCTGTAGGCCTAAGCTTTACACTGAATATACCTGTAGGCCTAAGCTTTACACTGAATATACCTGTAGGCCTAAGCTTTACACTGAATATACCTGTAGGCCTAAGCTTTACACTGAATATACCTGTAGGCCTAAGCTTTACACTGAATATACCTGTAGGCCTAAGCTTTACACTGAATATACCTGTAGGCCTAAGCTTTACACTGAAACAAATGGGGAAATTTGGAGGTGTTGTTATTTTATTAAATGGTCCATCCGTGTGTATTTAGGTTGACTCATGCATGGTCTTGTGTATCAGGTGTTGTCTGCAGGACAAAGCAGAATAACTGCTCATATCACGCTCTGCTCACTCACCTCAACCTGGTGAAGAGAAGTGCTGCGCTGGCAGAACTGCGACCCGTGAGGAATTTCACCCAGACGTCAACGGTGATGGTGGACATGCTCCTGAGCAGTGTCCTGGAAATGGTAAGTGAGGTGTCCTTCCAGCTTCATCATGTGGCTGCAGCGGTGTTGAGCTCACCGCTCAGAGAGTGCAGAGTGAGGATGAGAAAGTGAACTTCTGTGATTTTGTGACATCACAAAGTAACATTCATTTCATTTGCCCGTTTAATACAGCGCCACCCCGCCAACTGAATGTGCAAGAACCAAACCTTGTTGTCTATAGCAAAGCTGTGTAGAATGGAACAAATTACAGAAAACGATCAACTGCACCAAAGATGGATCTATCCCAACAGATCATCTGATCTGATCTGATCCGATCCGGTCTGATCTGATCTGATCACAACAGTGCATAGTTAAGACAGAGCGAGAGACAGAGCCCATAGATAAGTCCCATACAGGCTGGATTTGAGTTTTTTTTTGCAACAGAATTCATAACCTTGTTTTAAAGACCCATGAGACATGTTTTATACAGTTAAAACATAGCATGATATGATATTGGACCTTTAAAAGGTGTCATAAACAAGGCAAACAGCCATCAATACAAAGAAAAATTCTAAAGCACTGTTTTTTCTTTCTTTGCTTTTTCTCCCTGAATCCCCCCCCCTAATAAAAAATATTGAATATTGCCAGAAAATAATGGTTATGTGCAACTTAAAGATATCAGTATTGTATTCTCATATTGGTCAAACCTTACTATCTTCATGTCACTTACATCATTACTATTTAGATTTACGATGGTGTGAATTTCTGTCATAAAGATTAATGTCTAATGCCTAAACAACTGCTAACTCAATTCTGAAAATAACTCAACTGAGTACAGCTGAGTTTACTCTCCATTTCATCCTGATCACAATAGTTTAATTGTGATTGTTTCCATGAGATGAAATAACTACTTAGGTATTGTTCATCATACGCCTATTTCACATCCCACCCAAATCAGCCATTTTATGTCTAAAATGCAGGAAGTAACACAATATAAAGATTGCACAGCCTGCACTGATATAAATTGTATGTTTCCCTGCAGTGGAGAAACAGCAAACTGGATCTTCTTTGCTTTACTTCCTGCCTTTTAGACACAAAATGGCTGATTTGGGTGGGATGTGAAATAGGCTAATCCCAAAAACTTTGACAGCACTTTATTTTCCTGTATGACGTTATTGATGTTATTGATCTTTCTGCAGAATGAGAAGACACAAACGTTCAGCTGCTTTATCGCAGTTTCAATAGTAAGTGGCTTTTAATTGAAGTTCCTCCAAATCATACAACAGAGGTGGTACAGTAGGTATGAAGAAATTAAAGTGAAGTTTTTGCTGTTTTATAGCAGGATTATTTTAGATTCACATACTATATATAGTACATGATAATCAATCATATTATACTGTCCATGTGTGGGGTTTTTGGTTAATGCTATAACAGTTTGATCCTGATCTGAGTACGTTACTGTGACTGTCTTCACCTATAGTCCTGGCACAATGACTTCTTGCAATGGGACCCCAAAGACTTCTGTGGAAACTACGCTATTAACATTCGAAGGGAAAAGCTCTGGCTGCCAGATATCATTGTTCTTCAGGAGTGAGTATCATCTGCTCCACTGTTTATGTGTGAATACTGTTTCCTTTCTCAATTCTTTGCCTTATTAAAGTGATGTGGTTCTAATGGCGTACTGTTAGCTTCATCAGACTTGGCTACATTTGCTCATGCAGTAGCAATATTAGCAGTAGGGATGTCACGATACTAGAATTTCTACTTCGATACCGATACCCAGGAAAATATCGATACTCTATACCATTTTCGATACCCCAGGAATTGGGGGGTTGATGACACATCAAGAGGCATAAAAATAAAGTTAGACAGATGGACGGACAGACGCACACTTCTCCATAATCTAGACCTGATCAAACTTTGAACTTAGACAGCAGATTAGCCCTGCTCTAGCCATCACAACACGTTTAGCTTGTTGAAGCTACAGATACCCAATGATAGGGAGGGGAAAATCAGTGATTTTTCATTAAAAGAAAACACTGATAGTATCAAAACTGTTGCAAATGAGTATTGTATCCATTTAAATTTTGTAGTATTGATACTTTCGATAGTATCGATACCTGTTGCAAATGAGTATTGTAGCCTATCCGATTAAAATTTTCAGTATCGACACTTTTCGATACTTTTGACAACCCTAATTAGCAGTAACTTTCATACCGACGCTAAATGAACCCATGCATTAAAACAAGCTGTAATCGTTATGTTCTAAAACATTGATTTACCACCAACATGAAACCATGCCGCCTGCTCCTGCAACATGAAACCATGCCGCCTGCTCCTGCCTGTATTCATCTCCTCCCTAAAGTTAGTAGATTGAGAGGGACATCTGAGGACAGACTGATAGTCGCGTAGTCATATTTCATTGATATTTTTCAGGCAAAACAATGGGTGGAACCGCGTCCTATAACTTTGATGTATGTTTATTTGACTTGGTCAAACTGCAGTTTAGTTAAGTGAGCAGTTAAGTTAAGTTAAGTTAGTTAAGTTTATTTCATATGGACATCACAGAGCATTGGAGATGTAACATACTGTACATGTATGCACAACAACCAGATACACAGTGTTAAGTGTTTATAGCAGAACACTAATTTTCAACACCCCTCCACAGGCGGCTTTTACATTAAAATACACCCCAAAGGACATAGCCGAAGAGAGACATAATCAAATACAAAACTGCATGTACGCAATAAGATCTGTTTGTTAGTTAAGTGAGCAGTACGGAATAAGCTCTGTTTGTTCCAAGCAAAATGTTCTTTCTGTCTGTGGGCCGATGTATTAGCAGTTTGAAAGCCAGGGCCCAGTTGCACAAAGCACCTTAGGTTAAGATTTCCCTCACAGTCAGAGTTAAGGTGTCCATAAAATAGAATTTGCTGCACAAAACACCCTTAAATCTTCTCCATAAGGTTAAACATTTTAAGGAAAACATAAGCACAAGATTTAAGGGTGTTTTGTGCTGCCGATTCTATTTTATGGACTCCTTAACCTTAACTGACTCTAAGGGAAATCTTAACCTAAGGTGCTTTGTGCACCTGGGCCCAGCTCCATTTGTTGTAAACACTAGATTTTTCATGCTTGTGTCTTTTCCCGTCTTCAGCATCTCAAGCTCGGATATTTCCAGATATAACCAATACGCCGTTCTACATTCTCGTGGAATGATTCAAGTGTCTGATCGATACCAGCTGACCACCACCTGCAAGATGGATCTCTATAAGTTTCCCTTTGACACCCAGACATGCTACATCACCTTTCAGTCTGTCTTAAACAGAGGTGCGCACACACACACACGCACGCACGCACGCACGGACACACACACACACACACACACACACACCGTAAAGTGTATTAAATTTGAAACATACTAACTTTCATTTCAGAGCACTCAATAGAACTTCGGACATATTTTAACTACAGTGAAATGAACGAATACACCAGAGACGCCTTCACATCACAGGGAGAGTGGAGCTTCCTGGACATTAACAAGACTGTGGAGAAGTACCGCATCGGCCCATTGGCCTGGGATCAGCTCAAATACATGGTGAGCTTTTGGAGAAACCCACTTTTCTTTCTTTTTAACATCAATGAACCATTAGCACATTCAATTTACCATAAATTAACCATTACCACATTCATTTAACATCAATTAACCATTACCACATTCAATTTAACATCAATTAACAATTACCACATTAATTTACTGTAAACCAGGGGTCTCCCTGCTTGCACCCCCCTCCTCCCTCCACCCCTTGCTCTCAGCTGCAGCTCCTCCCCTGCCCCTGCATTTCAGGCAGCACATTTCAGTCACTCAAGCAGGTGATTGGACGAACGGTTCTCCATATACGTGAAAGCTGTATTCTGATTGGTCGAATTACATGAAATTCAGCACTGCACTTTCTCCCAGCATTCTACCCGGCAAGTTTGAAGTCGATTGAAGTTGAGTCGTTGCTAGTAGGTGGCGCTATGAATATGCGCGTGTCTTAAATTCTGCACCGCACTCCGTCGTTTTCCCAGCAGGGCACCCCCCAAGTTTGAAGTTGATCGGACAAACGGTTCTCGAGATAAACCGCTTTTATTGATGCCAGTAGGTGGCGCTATGACTATGCGTGTGTCCGAATTGCATGAAATGCAGCACTGCACTGGATCGGACAAACGGCTCTTGAGATAAACCGCTTTTTGTGTTGCCAGTAGGTGGCGCTGTGACTCTGCACATGTTCAAATTGCACGAAATGCGGCACTCAGTCGGGTTCCCAGCCGTGCACTCCCCAACTTTGAAGTCTATCGAACAAATGTTTCTCCAGATACGCGAAGGACAGACATGTTCAGTTTTTATTAGATAGAAGATGATATGCTTCAAAATGCTACATGTAGTCAAGTCAAGTCAAATTTTATTTATATAGCACCTTTCATACACAAAGGCAATTCAAGGTGTAGCACATTTAAAGGGCCCATATTATGAAAAACGAGTTTTTCCTTGCTCATACATATTCACCTTATGTTCCAACACAGGGGTCAGCCAGTTACTTCCTATTGTGTTGACACTTCCTGTGACAGTACAGTACTAGTGACCAGGTAAAACTGACTGTGTTTTGAACAGGAAGTCATGACACAACTGGGTGAAGTGGGCGGGGCTACATAAGGTGAATACACTTCACTGATCCATCAGCCTAACAACCCACAGAATGTGAAAAGTGAATTGTTTCCCTAGCCTCCTTCCTGGGAAAACTTCTGCAAGGAGCTGCCATGTTGGTTTTGGAGTCTTTGCGCGTCTCTGCACCCTCCCCCCGCACTCAGACGATCAGGCGGCCAATCAGAGCAGCGCCTCATTATCATGCCATGGCATCCCCGCCCACTCAGAACAGCACATAGTTAATGAGGGGAAATACTGAGAGGATGGAGAGGCCCCACAGAGCCTTTTTTTGGCAACAGAATTCACAACCTTATTTTAAAGAAAACTGAGAAATGTTTTAAACAGCTAAAAAGAGCATAATATCATGGGACCTTTAAGCTTATTTCTTTCTGACAAAACGATCCCCATGCAATACATTTTATTTTTCTCTCTTTGCCTATAGATCAGACTGGAGAGGAAACCACTGCTGTACCTCACAAACCTTGTGATCCCGATAACTTTTTTGCTGATCCTGGATTTGGCATCTTTCTTCATCAGCGAGGCCAAAGGAGAGAAACTAGGCTTCAAAGTGACCATCCTGCTCTCCATCTCTGTCTTACTGCTGATTTTTCAAGAGATCCTGCCCTCCACATCCACAGACGTCCCGCTGATAGGTGAGAGGGAGGCTCCAGAAAACACCCTATGGCACTTATGCATTACTACTGTCTTTGCTCTTTTGTCTTAAAGTGATAAAGGATGGGCATGCTATATAAACATCATAGACATTTCAAAACAGGTCCCCAGATGAAGCCACGCCAGCCATATATGGAAAAAGTGCCTCCAAACGAGTCGTTTTGACTTCCGTAATTTTGTGACATCACAAAGAACACTAATTTAATTTGCCCGCTTACAGCGCTGCCCCACTAACTGAATGTGGAAGACCAAAACTTGTTGTCTGTAGCATCGCTGTGAATGGAAAAATGTACAGAAAACAATCAACTACACCAAAGATGGATGTATCCCAACAGATAATCTTAATGGAGCTCTTGCTCCCCTCAAAATAGCGCATAGTTTAATGAGGGGAGAGACAGAGCACATAGAGAAGTCCCACAGAGGCTGGATTTGAGGTTGTTCATTGCAACAGAATTCATACGCTTGTTTTCGCTTGATATGGGACCTTTAACCATGAACTGTTTTATGTGATCATTTTTGGTGCATTGGTTCCAGCTCTTCTCTGCATTGTAACCTTTACACTGACGGGTCTGAGTCTGCTGGAGACCATGGCAGTGAGCTTCCTGGTGGATTTGGAGGGATGGTTTGAAAAGGACGTTAATGCATTTCAGAGAGCCGTCAGTGTGGAGACGTCAAAGGCTGCGGAGGAACGTGAGGATCCTGGGATGAAAAAAGGTGAAATTACGCCATGCAGTTATTGTATGAAGGTGCTGCATGTCGCATTTTAACATCCATATCATTAGCAGATGCATTAAAAAATGTTCAGCCTGTAAACTAATGAGGACATCACAGATCAGATTGGCAGCATCTACCCGCCTCTACACTGTATTTCACAATGTGAACCACCAGGACATCTTTTAAATTGCTTTACGGCACAATGGAGTACCGCAGGGATGGCATATTTTTGTAGGCTCACCCAGAAGTCCCTGCACTTCCTGGTTCCTATACGTGTAAAAGTCAATGGGATTTTTGTATGGGAATTTCAGTTAAATGCATAAACCACCTTATGCACCACAGACCTTATGTCTGTGGTTAACAAAAGTTTATGAAACAGCGAACGTTGTGTTCAGCAAGATCATCTTCACAATGAGGACCACGTTTATGACTTTTTAAGCATTTTCTGAAAATCGACTAAAAATGATTTACACTTTGAACATCATAAAAATGATCCTCATTTGTGAAGATTATGTTGCTGAACACAAAGTTAACTGTTTCATAAACTTTTAGCATTTAACCAAAAGCTGCATGCAGAAATCCCATTGCCTTTTCCAGGTAGGAACCAGAAGTGCTAACAGGTCTTCCAGACTCATTCCTGCGGTACTTCATACAGGAGCCATTATTTTTACTGTTTTATACAGTTTTGTTCAGTTTCAACTTCACATTAATTGACCTGCTTCTGAATGCATATTAGTTCTGGCTGTTATAGGCTCTTATCAAAAATAAAAACCCCTCTCAAAATAAACCAAGCAACACGGGGAGGAGGTTGCAACGTTCACTTAGCAACAGGTGCTTTATGGAAAATGTAGTCTCTGTTTTGAAACTATAGCCTAACTAATTCAGTATGAAGTTATTAAGTATCTTTGCATTAATATGCCAATAAATACCTAGACCTCGTGTCCCCTTCTCAGATGTGGTGACAGATGCTGAGTTCAGCTCTGAAAAGATGGGAAACCAACCGAAGAACAGTGACGCCGATGGAAACTCGCTCTCCGATCACTTGAAACCGAGCAAGAAGAAACGTGGTTATTATGTGAAACTGGCAAAAACAATCGACATCGTTTATTTTTGCCTCTATTTCATCACCGTCATCGGATTTATGGTGTACTTATGTCATGAGTTGATTTCCTAAGTGTGGACACTTGCTTTTGGAGAGGGAACAAGCTTTCTCTTAGGTGCTATCTTTATCAATTTGTCTGTGTTTGGTCTTATTAGTAAACTAGGCATTTCGCGAGCTACGCGCGATCGATTCCTACAGTAGGCTCGTCCGCTGTGCAGCCTCGCCCGTCCTGCAGCTTGCCGAGCTGGCCCTGCAGCTCGCATACGCAGCTCAACTGCTGCATGGCCTTGCCTGCCCTATTGCCGCACGCGCAATGTCTCCCTCTCTCTCTCCCTCAGTGTCTCTCGCCCTCTCTCTCTCTCTCCCACAGTCTCTCTCCCTCAGTCTCTCCCGCCCTCTCTCCCTCAGTCTCTCTCTCCTCTCTCTCCCTCAGTCTCTCTCGTGAGCCTCAGACTGATGATGATCAGTGACCTCATCACTGCAATCACCAGCAGCCATGTTGTGTCTAAAAGGCAGGAAGTAACAGGTACAAGTAAACAACTTGTTCCAACTTCCAATCCTGTTCCAGTGCCGCGGGGCCCTCGTTAATGTTTTTGCTTGCACCTGTGTTACTTCCTGCCTTTTAGACACAAAATGACTGATGTGGAAAAAGGCTAATGTTAATGTGCCTGTTTAAAGAGTTTAGACCACTTCCATCACTAATCAATCAAGACCGTCAACTGAATCCTACTGGAACAGATCCTCCAAGCCAGCAGGATCTACGCATTATAATGCATGCGGTCTTCCTGATGGTGTGTCAGCTGTCTAATAATCAGTCAATATTTGGAGGTCCTAGAGGGTTTTCTCTGGAGATGGAACAGGTAGGAAAAACATGTGGCGAGTATCATCACCACGCCCAAACACACATGCCCAAGGCTGAAGCTATCAGGAGACATATCTTGACATCTATGGTTTCAGCTGCTTGAAACATCATATTTATGTTTCTAATAATTATGAGTAAACTCAATTGTTACTGTATCTCTTTTCAACATTCAACCAAGACAGGTGAGAGGGCATGTCAGCCACACTGAGGCGGATGGCGCACTTAAAGGGATAGGCAAACTTTTTGGGAGTTTAGGCCATTTGCCATATTGTCTATATTAAAACTAGAACGTACTGTACATGGCTTTATTTTCCATCTGCGTGCAGTACAAACTGTGGTACAGCACCTCACTGCTACTAGCTTAGCGCTACAATGGCAGTCAATGGGATATTAGCCTACTTCGGTTCAGTTGCCCAAAATGCACATTCAAACAGCGCCAACACTCACATGTACATGTTGTGGCTTGTGTACTCACCACGTGATGAAATAATAATCCAAAGTTACGTCAAACGGTCATTTTCATAGTAAATCCAGACCAAGAACAAAACAAAGAGTAACCGAATTAACAGGAGTGTATAACTGTAGTTAGAACACGGCTCTCTTGAATACTCGATTCTGATTGGTCAATCAACAAGATTCACCGGTCATTATTTCTCGACAACCGACCGCTGCTCTGCCACACCTGGATTAATCAGTTGATAAGAGCCTTTTGTCAGCAAACACTACTAATTAGGCCAACCAGTTGCAGCTGTGGTGTCTTGTGTGCCAATTACGAATGAAACCGCTTTGTCGTTGAAAACGCTATTAAAAAATATATTTGAATCTTTTTATTGCAATCGCATTGCTGGAGTTCATGACTGTCAACATTTCTATGATTTCTTTTTCTATTATTTTCCTTGATTGGAAAGGACAAATTGGAGCAAAGATGCACCAAAACAATTGTGATTGTGTGGGAACTTTAAGAAGAATGCAGGAATGTGATTTAAGACTGTATAGGCAAAGTCTCTCTGTATGCTGATTTCTCATGGTATAGAGTCCCACAGGAATGAGGCTGGAAGTCGCACATTCGTAGTCTGTGGTTAACAAATAGAAACAGCGAACTTTGTCTTCAGCAATCTTCACAAAGGAGGACCACTTTCATGACTTTTGAAGCGTAAATGCATTTTTTTTTTACACCACATTTTTCAGAAAACACTTCAAAAGTCATAAAAGTTGTCCTCGTTTGCCGGGGGTGGGAGGGGAGGGCAAGAAATGGTAATGCCATGTGCTCTGTTGATTTTCAATCAAAAGAATTGTTCACAAAAAAAGTGTTCCTCATTTGTGAAGATTATCTTGCTGAACACAAAGCTCGCTGTGTCATAAACTTTTGTTAACCACAGACTTTATTTCATGCATTTAACCAAAATCCTCTTACAAAAATCCCATTGCCTTTTCCCCCTACGAGCCAGCATGGCTTTTCCCCCTACGAGCCAGCATGGCTTTTCCCCCTACGAGCCAGCATGGCAGGGATTTCTGGGCAAGTCTACAAAAAGACATCATCCCTGCAGTATACTCTCTTATTTTACTTCTAAGGAACATCCTGGTCATGTTGTTATCACACTTAAATCATATGTAAACACACACATCCGATGTGCCAAAATCCAAGGCATTCATAGAGGCCCGATTCAGAGCGACAAAATATATATTTTTTCTTTTTTATTTAACCTTTATTTATCCAGGGAGGACTATTGAGAGCATGCTCTCTTTTTCAAGGACGCCCTGATTACAACAATAATCAGATAATCAAATATAATACCATGCAAATTAGTATCATAATAAAACCCTTCTTGAACAAAGCTTATTTGTCATGACATTGTTTAACTTCTGAGCAACATCCTGGTCATCATCAGCACACTATGTCAATCTTAAGCAGTCACGCCACAGGGTAGCATCACTCAATACTAGTAGTAGCCTACCACCTTGTATCTAATTATAAATCATGTGTTAACTGTATTTACTCAAGGCAGTAAAAACTGTCATAAATAATTCACTCATGCCCTCTGGCATTTAATTCAGTAGAAAAAGTTCTTGACACAAAGCACCCAGAGAAGTTATATAAAGACTGTGTTTTCCTTTTCCATGACAATCTGCTGCTGCCTTAGTCTGACCTCATTAGATCAACTGTCATCAGAACAAAGGTAAGATTTTAAAGGATACTTCTCACCTGAGGCCTATACCATGAAGCAAGATTAGTGGCTTAGCCAGGTAACTTCAGGAGATTACATAAACGTCTCCAAAGCGCACGGTGCCGTGTGCGCAACGGTCATTGGTTTGGACATGGTCATACATGCCACAATAGCCTACTACTATCTAAGCAATTTAATATGGGATCGCCGGCACACAGATTATTCATATCTAGGCTACTCCTGCATTTTGCAGCTGCAACTGTGTTGCTTTTGGCCTGTATGATGTGATTGAACTTCATATTATTTCCAGCATACTCCTTGTATGAAATATGGAGATATGCGAGATCTGCTGCCAATATAGCTATGTGACCACAAAATAGCAAATTTTTTATCAATGATATCTATGCCCGCACGTACCGTGTCGATTCAGTTCAGCAGCCTTTTTTAATTTTATTATCATCTTTTTTTATTGATAGCCTATTATAGGAATTATTCCATCAGTACGACCACACACATCATGAGATCATTATTATTCATTGAGCCTAAATGGTGTAAATACGCCTACGGATTTTGGAAATTTAGACTGAGATAGATTACACATTACTTCCAGACGCAAAAAAGACATGCAGGTTTTATTGACTTTATTGAGAGGGTGAATTGAGCTGCTGTAGGAATATATGTGGAGGCAGAAACCGCTCTTCAATGAAATGACCGATGTGAATAAAAGCGGTAACTTTAGACAGTCATTCGGGAACAGACTAATAATATCCAATGCGGATTTTGATTCTGACATACAGTAAAGCTTCACTTATTTGCGCTTTGAATGAATGAGGAGATAGGCGTGTCTGGCCCTGTAAAAGCTGGAGCAGTCCATATTGCATTGTGATTGGCTAGTTGTTAAAAACCACGCCTCTTTTGTGTGCACAAGCTCCTGTGCACGAGCATTTTCATGTGCATGCGCTCTCAGATGGATTAGAAAAACCTGGATCCACTTATCGAATTGATAACTACGTTTGTGGTATCGTTCAGCTGGATTGAAATGATCTGGTCAAGCCAAACCAGATCAAGGGACAGATCCCGGATCTGCTTATCCTACATTCGTGGTATGGGCCTCTGGCATCATCAGATGTTTTTATGCATTGCTAAATATTATTGATTGATTGATTTTTAGCCGATAGTCAGTCTTCACTTCAAGGGAAGTTCAATCAAAATCTACTAGTCAAATCTAATCTGAACTGAATCTAACCTCTCCCTGTAAAGCCAAATGCTGGTTGCTTGGACTCACTAAACTATAGTGACTAAAATGTTGCCTGGCACATATTAAATTTTGGATGTGGTGGTGGTGATATTTGGCCCACCTAATATCTAAACTATTTGTGAATCTCTTGGCCTTCTTCCCACCAATGTAAAATATTAAACAGATTAAACAAGTGACATGTTCATATCACCACCACCTCATCATAATCCATAATTGACAGACTGTGCGAGGAGGAGGGATGTGGACTTGGGATATCAAATTAAATGCGGGGAGAGAGATAGAGAGATGTTCACTCTCATGAAAGAAATAAACATTGTGTAAGGTCCTCACACAGGAAAAACAGCTTATTTTGATTGGTTTTGACCTCCTGCATGCAACACACATGAATAACACAAACTTTACATCTAGGCACTACGTGTCAAGACCCCGGAGCAAAAATGAGCATCGTGTGGCTCCTCTCTGCTCTGACTTTGATGGGTGAGTGGAGATTCTTATATGCTCTTACACTGCCTTCTTTCATATTGAAATTCATAAAGGAGAATTGCTGGAAGCGTGCTGAGGTAAGACGTTAGGTCTGACCACGTGAGACTATGTAGTCACTACCAGTGTCCTTCTTCAGCACATCCACGTATGTTATCCTCCGAGCACCATGGCTTGGCTTTACCATGCATGGGTTCCCAGAGAAGTGATGAGGTCAAGATGGTGCACGCGAGCCTCAGTCTCTTTTGACGTATCTTTGTGGTCACACAAGCGGTAGACCGGCTCTGTTAGGTCACCCGCAGAGGTGCTCTTTACACTTCCTGAAAGATTCAGCGCGATCATGTAAAATGGCACAAATAGTAGGGCAGATAAGCTCCCAATGGCCTTCAGCGTCGCATAATCTTTTAGGGCACAAGGCCACATGCCAGGGCAAAAAGGCCATTGTTCTATTGACATCGTGAAGAACAATTTTTCTGAAATGTGTGTTAAAATGAGCCAATTACACATCCTTTGTCTAGGGCAGGTTACAGACCACTGATGCTTTTAAAGCAACTGACAGTAGCAGGCTGGTAGCAGGGCACTGCCAAGGTGGCCTTAGGGACCTCAGGGCATCACGGCCAGAGGGAGGGGCAATGGAGGCCATGGCCTCTTGGCCTCCATGTAATTCCCACCCTGGTTATAAGCACATTTGAACATTAAGACCCGGGGAAATGGCGGCTCCAGCCTTTGACCTTTGCCTGACCCCAAAAGGTGCAGAGTGCTTGTTAACGGTCCACCCGTGGCGTGTTCCATAATACGCACAAGGGCACCACGGTGCGTTACCTCCAACGCACAAGGTGCATGACACAGTGGTGATGTACTACGATGTCAGAGTGAGAACGGGCTGAATATTCATGTTTACTGTGATGGATTCTGTCGCTCTCTGGAAGTAGATTTTCATACTGTACAAGGATGAATAGCAAACGGCTTCTTCTAAAGGGAGGAAAGAGAGTCTTGATATCTCCAACTATGCTGACTGTGCAGAAACCAGAAATAATGTCAAAGGAGAGGGGCGGCATACACAAACTAAAAAACAAACACTGGTATTATCCTTATAAATTGCCTGTGTATTTGGGCTGATCATGCAGGGTCTTGTGTATCAGGTGTTGTCTGCAGGACAGAGCAGAATGACTGCTCAGATTACGCTCTGCTCACTCACCTCAACCTGGAGAAGGATGCAGAGGACAATGCAGCACTGGCCGAAGTGCGCCCTGTGAACAATTTCAACCGCGCGACAATGGTGATGGTGGACATGCTCCTGAACAGTGTCCTGGACATGGTAAGTGAAGCGTGCTTCCAGGTTCATGTGGCGGGTCTGTATGGAATTATTTACCTATCATAATGCAAGAGGTTGTTCAAGAAATTTGAGAGCATGATTTATCAATTTCACGTTCAGATTTTTTCGACCCTTGGACTCAAAAAGCTCCCGCGTGTGCTCAGATGTACTCTGCTTGTCCTTAAACTATACGCTTGCGCTCAAAACTTTACGCTCATGCTCAAAACTTTTCTTTATAGACAGATTTCATGCACTCATGTTCAAATATCCCCTGCTCACGCTTAGATCTTCTCTGATTGTGCTCAAACTCTGTGCTTCCATTCAAATGTCTCCCCTCTCCATTCAAACTGAATGTGCTCTCTCTTGGAAGTTCTCCTCTTGGATCTTTTGTCTGCGCTTGGATTTTCTGTGACACAACCCTATCAGAAACCCACAACCAATAGAATGCCAGGATAGTGTCACATGATCCCCAAACCAGCAATCATGTGACACTATCCTGGCATTCTATTGGCTGTGGATTTCTGACAGGATTGTTGCACAAGAAATCTGAGTGGAGAGAAGAGATCCAAGAGCAGAAGTTTCAAGAGCGCACAGAAGCAGTTTGAAGGGGGAGG
The DNA here is from genome assembly GCF_964638095.1 of Poromitra crassiceps. NCBI lineage: Eukaryota > Metazoa > Chordata > Actinopteri > Beryciformes > Melamphaidae > Poromitra > Poromitra crassiceps. The sequence continues at coordinate 9,920,168 of NC_139644.1, forward strand.
GGAGGACATTTGCATGCAGGCACCGAGTTTGAGCGCGAACAGAGGAAATGTAAGTGTGAGCAGGGGATTTTTGAGTATGAGTGCAGGAAATCTGTCCAAGCAGAACACTTTTGAGTGTGAGAGTACAGTTTGAGGACAAGCAGAGCAAATTTAAGGACACACAACGGCACGGGAAGCCCGGTGCGGTGGGTGCTGCAGCACCCCCTGGTGGCAAGAGATGGAATTTTTGAAATTGTTGAATGTGTAGTGGATATCTTCTCTATAGACAATCTTTGCTCAACGCAGTGGTTCTTGGGTAAAAATAGGATCCACACAATGTGAAGCTCACGTTGAAACTAGTGTTTACACAGCTGTGTTTACTTTGTTCACGGAGTCGGAGACGCTTTGTGAAGAGAAAGAGATACGAGATGACAAGAGGGAGAAAAAGAAAGAGAAGATGGGAGGAATAGCAGGTAGGCTATCACTGTCCCTGATTCCTGAGGGTAAATTGAGTAATGCTGCAGAGAAGAGAAGATACTGAATAGTGACATCACAACAGTATAATCCCAATTTATTAATTTAAAATTAAATATTCCTCTAAATATGGCTAAAAGTCCAAAAAACATAAAATTTTCTTTGTCGCGAGAGTCCCTTCCTTACAGCATCCCCTACTTAAAAGTAGTTCCAGCACGGCTGAGCACACACGGGGGCTTTTTGAGTCCAAGGGTCCAAAATCTGAACGTGGAATTGATAAATCATGCTCTCAAATTGCTTGAACGTCCTCTTGCATTTAGATAGGTAAATAATTCCATACACAAACGGTGTTGACCTCGCCGTTCAGAGAGTACAGAGTGTGCGTGAGGATGAGAATGGGAACTCCTGTGGGACAATTATTTTGATTGAAAGTAAAAGCCAAAGTCGATGTGGTGAAAATAACATTAAAATATAATTTTACTGTTGATTTTCTTTTCTTTGTCTATTTGGTTTCATTCTTGCTTCTGTTATATTGTATGCTTTGTATGGATTATTGTTATTATTTGGTTTTCTGAGGTAGAGACCCAGAATAAGCCTATTATTATTATTTTCTTGTTTACATTTATCTGTTTACGTTTTAATTGTGTGCAAATAAATAAAACTAAAACATGAGAAAACCAACATCATTTTCGTGATCATTAAGGCCAGGCAGGTTTATTTATATGGTACATTTTGTACACAAAATCAAGTGCTTTACACAAGGTACTGTATATAAGGCAGACAAGACATACGACATGAGCATAGCAATGCAATGAATGAATGATAACCCACTTTTTTAAGAATATAACGTTCCAAATAAGAAATGGAGGGAGTTGAAATTAGTGCCTCCTGAGCAGATTTCATGATTTATTCTTACACTTTCTCCCTTTATCTCAAGTACCCCTGTAACCCTAGCGTATTCCAGAAACAGGTGCTATGATGTCAGAGTGATATTTTGGTTTGCTGATAATAGGCTGATATTGGCCTTTTATAAAAAATCAAACACCAGCCAGTCAGTGTAGCCCACAGCTGAAGGGAGGTTCCTCTATGACCACAGCTACAGAAAACACTGACAAATATTTTCTTTGCATGTGAGTTATTAATCTAATTGTTCAATTATACTAAAAGGAATAATGTACTACTTAATTAAACAGTTTCCCTTCAACTAAAAGAATGAAGCATCACGTTAGTTCATGCAGGACACGGGAGTCATAGGCTACGCCCCAGCTGTAATCAGCTTACAGCTCGCTGATTGGATCAGCGTTTCTAATCATTCACCAATCACATCCATTCTCACCAAGGTGGTCCATTTAAATATGCCTCCGTCCTACACTGATCGCAGAGTCTTGCATGGCTCAACGGTTAACATGTATTCAATGTCTTGGTTTTGGCTCACTCTTGTATACCCATGGGGGATTCTGCATTCCGCTCCCTGATTGGTTTAGCATGCTGCTTGGCTAATCCAGTGAGCAAAATACTGGTAGCCTATTGGTATTCTCATGTTGGTCACACACTTTACTATCGTCATGCAACTTACGTCATTACTACCGTAAATTCCGGACTATAAGCCGCGGCTTTTTTCCCGTTTTTTGGCCCCTGCGGCTTATATAACGGTGCGTCTTATCTATGGATTTTTTCAGAAAAAAAAATTCAAATACAAATAAAATCTCTCTTTTTTAGCACTCTTTCTACCTATAAATCCACTTCTGTTTTAATTTCCTCTGTTGCCCTCTTTTCACCACACCGCGGACACTGTGTGCACTGTCGAAATAAACAAAGGTGTTGTGTTATGTTGTTTTGTTGAAATGTTACGGTAATACGGTAAATGGGAGCTTCCTCAAACAGCCAACAATCCCCTCTGTGCGTGAACCCTTACATATGGTAATTACGGTAAGCAAAGTTCATCAGCCCGGAATCACAACAAGACGAGCAGTCTCTCTCTCACTTACCATGGGGAAGGTACGCAGAAAGTCACACGACGCAGCTTTCAAGCTGAAAGCAGTCGAACTCGCACTAAAAGAAACAAACAGAGCAGCAGCGCGTACCCTGGGCATCGATGAGTCAATGGTGAGACGTTGGAAGCAGCAGCAGGAGGAACTGTCTCAGTGTAATAAGACAAAAAAGTCCTTCAGAGGCCACAAAAGCAGATGGCCGGAACTTGAAGATTCCCTTGAGGACTGGGTGTTGACCCAGAGAGGAGACGGCCGAGGCGTTTCCACGGTGCAGATCCGACTGAAGGCCAAAACAATCGCCACCGAGATGAAAATTGAACATTTCAGAGGTGGGCCATCTTGGTGCTACCGATTCATGAGACGAAAGGGACTGTCCGTCCGGGGGAGAACTACTGAACAACTCCCTCCCGACTACCAGGAGAAAATCACAAACTTCGGCGAATTCACACAAAGGAAGATCACGGAATATTATAGGAGTGTGAAAACATCCACAATCACCAACGGGTTCCAAAACGCTGGACTGCTGCGGGATGAAAAGGATGACGCCGCCACAGCTGGCGCTGAGGGCCGTCAGAGGCTTCAGAGGCTGTTCGATGCCGACAGTGATGAAGAGGAGTTTGTTGGTTTTGAGTGACAATGAAGGAGAGAGGAGAGTGGTTGACGAAGCCACCCTGAACCTGTTCGTTTCCGACACTGAAGATGAGGACTTTGGTGGTTTCAGTACGCAGGAAGAAGAGGAAGACGAGGATTAGTGACTTGACTTCTCTGGTTACAGGTTTGCTGCACATATACGGTAGCCTATTGTTGTGTGATTTTGTCTGGGGATTAGTGACCTGACTTTTGTTTTGTTTTGTTGAAATGTTAATAAATGGGAGCTTCCCCAAACAGCGATCTCTTTCCCGACATTCCTCTCTGTGCACGAACCCTTTCATATGGTAATTAAACATCAAAACACCCGCGGCTTATAGTCCGGTGCGGCTTATAGAAGAAAAAAATAGTCAATTTTGGTGCTGCGGCTTATAGACCGGTGCGTCTTATAGTCCGGAATTTACGGTATTTACAATGCTGTGAATTTCTGTCATAAAAATTAATGTCAGGCTAAACAGCTGAGCAAACTATTCTGCAAATAACAATGTGAATAATCTGAGTGCACTTCATCCTGATCACAATATACTTTAATTGTGATTGTTTCCATGATATAATAACTACTTGTGTATTGTTCATTCCAAAACTATGACAGCACTTTATTTTCCTGTGGGACGTTATTGATGTTATTGATCTTTCTGCAGAATGAGAAGAGACAAACGTTCACCAGCTTTGTCACAGTTGCAATGGTAAGTGTTTTTTTAAGGGAAATTCCTCCAAATCATACAGCAGGTGGCAAAGAAGAAACTATAATGTATTTTTGCTGTTTTATAGGAGAATTCACATACAATAATCACTTTATGGAAATCAATCGTATACTGTCCATGTTTTTTATGCTGAATACTGGTTTATCCTGGTTTATCCATGATCTGAGTAAGTTACTGTAACTGTCTTCACCTTTAGAACTGGTCCAATGAATTATTGCAATGGAATCCCGCAGACTTCTGTGGAAATAACCACATTTACGTTCCAAGGCAAAAGGTCTGGATGCCAGATATCATTGCTGTTGAGGAGTGAGTATCATCTGCTCCACTGTTTATGTGTGAATACTGTTTTGTTTCTGTTGTGCTTGTTGGTTCTATAGAATGTGACATCTCTTGTCCCGGAAGTGCGTTTCCCATTCATTTTCTCCATAGACATTTCTTAAAATCCGTATATAACGAGTTTGAAGGTTGGAACCAAGCCAACCCGTGAGCTACTGAATCGTGAGAGACCATAAAACATTTCAGTTGGAGCAAAACCAAAAAATAATAGACACATGGATATATGTTTGTCCGTCTCACAAAGATGCCGCTAAATAAAGATGTGGCTGTGAGCATGTGACAGTACGTTCTTTGAGGCAACATCTTCCTGGGGGATTATTTCCTGGTGGAGACTTCCATTTAATTCTGTCGGTGTGATCCTGTCACCTGATTGGCAGTAAGGTAACGCAACAACAGTGAGATTCTTCTTCTGTCCTATGTCTTTAGACTTGCAGCTCCATGGACCCATTTCACAGCAACCCTTTTGAGGTGGTAAAAGCAGGAAGTAAAGCAGCTGTACGCTAATATTATGCTTCCATTCGTTGTAGGTGTTACAGTGCCAGGTGCCCTCATTAATGCTAATGATTACACGTGCGTTATTTCCTGCTTTACCACCTCAAAAGGTTGCTGTGAAATGAGCCTATTGAGTCGAGCCAGGCCAACGTGTGATTGTCCAGGTCGATCAAGCCATGTTCGCCATTCGGTAGCTGGTGTTTGAGGCAGATATAGTGATATGTTCTGTATGTCTGTATCGGGTCCTGCACTTGCAAGCACTGTCCGTGAGAGCCCAGCTCTGCATACACCGTAGCGTCCCACGCCAGTCCTCAAGCGGTTGAGGGTTGTCCATTGCTTTCAGGTCAGGTCCTGGCCAGGAACGTCCATGGGGTCCTCGATCTAGTGGTGCAGCCTAGATGGTTCTCCTCACTTCCACTGGTGGGTAAACTAAGATATATTTGTTGTAACTGGACTAAATTTTCATGCTTGTATCTTTTCCCGTCTTTAGCATCTCAAGCACGGGCATTTCCAGATATAACCAATACGCCGTTGTACATAGTTTTGGATCGGTTCAACTGGTCGATCGATACCAACTGACCACCACCTGCAAGATGGATCTCCATAGGTTTCCCTTTGACAGCCAGACATGCTACATCACATTTCAGTCAGTCTTAAACACAGGTGCACACACACACACACACACACACACTTGCATGCACACATGCAGGCACGTGCGTGCGCACGAGTGTGTACCAACAAGTCCTCCAACTCATACGCTCCATGAGGTCGTAATGCAGCAACACCTGGAATACGACCATATAGCACGTATGCTATGCTAGCTACCTCAGTAGCAGAGAAAAAGTACTGCAACATATCCAGCAACTCATATGACCAATGGCGTCGTATCACTTCAATATGATCATATAGCACGTCTGCTAGACTAGCGCCCCTCAGTCGCCCCTCAGTGGCAGAAAAAAAGTACTACGCGACTTCCGCCCAAGCAACATGAAAAAGCGACTTTCTTTCAAAAAACGTTAGGATTAGGGTGTGGGTTACGGTTAGGGTAAGGGTTGGTATGGGTTAGGGGTACAGACAGCAACAAACCCGTAGCTGAGTGGTTATGACAGGCGGCTGTCAAGCCAGTGGCACCAGGTTCAAGTCCCGCAAGCCTCATGGTTTTTTCACCAAACTCTGGTCGGGTCACATGACTGGTCACATGACCGCTAGAGGACACTTAACGTTGAAACGTGATGTCAGGTCGTATTCGGCTGCTTGTACAAACGACGTTGTGGGTCGTATCCAGTTGGAGGGCAGGCTGGTGTGTACACACACACCTTAAAATCCACAAAATGTGAAACATATACTTTTTCATTTCAGATAATGAAGTAACACTTGGGACAATACTTAACTACGCTGCAATGAATGCCAAAATCAGAGACGTCTTCACATCCCTAGAGTGGGACTTCCAGTCCATTAACAATACTGTGGAGAAGTACACGATCAGTTACAATCAAGTGACAATAGCCTGGGATCAGCTCAAATACATGGTGAGCTTTTAGGGAAAGCCAAGTTTGAGGCACACTTTTCTTTCTTTTTAACATCACTTAACATCAGTTTTAACATGAATTACTATGAATAACCTCATTCAATGGAAAGGAATTGCTTCAAAATGCACCCATTCTATGGGGTGGAGTTGTACAATCTCTACAACCCAGTTTCCGGGGGGTTGTAGAGATTACTTGCAAAACCCCATTTAATGGGTATGATTCTCCAATGGCTCTTCTTTCGACCACCCTGCCCACCTCTGCAGGTGTGGGGAGGGTCTGCTTGGACCCCTGGGTCCTTAGGTTTAGGCATGGGGGTGGGAGAGGTTAGGTTTAGGGTTAGGGGTGGGAGAGGTTAGGGTCTGGGGGGTGGCAGAGGTTAGGTTTAGGGTTAGGGGGTGGGAGAGGTTAGGTTTAGGGTCAGGGGTGGGAGAGGTTAGGGTCTGGGGGGTGGCAGAGGTTAGGTTTAGGGTTAGGGGGTGGGAGAGGTTAAGTTTAGGGTCAGGGGTGGGAGAGGTTAGGGGCTGGGGGGTGGGATAGGTTAGGGTTAGGGGGTGGGAGAGGTTAGGTTTAGGGTCAGGGGTGGGAGAGGTTAGGTTTAGGGTTAGGGGGTGGGAGAGGTTAGGGTCTGGGGGTGGGAGAGGTTAGGGTTAGGGGGTGGGAGAGGTTAGGTTTAGGGTTAGGGGGTGGGAGAGGTTAGGGTCTGGGGGGTGGGAGAGGTTAGGTTTAGGGTTAGGGGGTGGGAGAGGTTAGGGTCTGGGGGGTGGGAGAGGTTAGGTTTAGGATCAGGGGTGGGAGAGGTTAGGTTTAGGCATGGGGGGTGGGAGAGGTTAGGGTTAGGGAGTTGGAGAGGTTAGGGTCTGGGTTAGGGTTAGGCGTAGGGCATGGGAGAGGCTTGGAGGGGTATCCGGGGTCAGAGACCCCCCGAATGTCATTTTGTGAATTTAGTTAATTTAGTGTTATGTAACAACGCCATCACTGAGAAGATTGGCAGCATCGATATTCTACACAATACATTGATCTTTCAAAATGCTACATGTCTTACCTTTAAGCTTATTTATTTCTGCCTCAGTATACAGTACCGCACATTATCACCTCTTTTCTCTCCTTCTTGCCTATAGATCACACTGGAAAGGAAACCACTACTGTACATCATAAACCTGGTGATACCAATGACTTTTATGCTGATCCTGGATTTGGCGTCCTTCTTCATCAGTGAGGCCGGAGGAGAGAAACTGGGCTTCAAAGTGACCATCCTGCTCTCCATCTCTGTCTTACTGCAGATCCTTCAAGAAATCATGCCCTCCACATCCACAAACCTGCCACTGATAGGTGAGAGGCTACAGAAAACACTATACTATAATATGTCTTTCCTCCTTTGTTTTTAATATGATTTGTGCGTTTCTTCCAGCTCTTTTCTGCACTGTAATCTTTATACTGGCGGGTCTGAGTCTGCTGGAGACCATGTTGGTGAGCTTCCTGGTGGATTTGGATGATTGTGTTGATGAGGAGGTGAAGGACACTACTACTAAGACCGGTACTACTACTGATGCAAAGCAAGATGGTGGATGCCAAGAAGGTGAAGGATGACATTAGGGGATGTCAACATTGTTAACACACACTAGGCCTTAATTAGTAGAGTGGACATTTCTAAAATTGGTAATGAATACCATAGGTTTATTTTCAGATGTGGAGGGAAGTCAGATTTGGTGGTCAAGATGGTCGCCAGTCCCCTGGGCCTAATCATAGATTTTCTATTATAATAAATGATTCACCGCAGGCTCAGCCAATTCTAACAAATGGTAGTAGCAAGACTCCCAAATGGTCATGGTCACCTCTCCCCTGAAGTGTTGTGAGGGTTAGTGCTGAGTCTGCTGACCTAGCAAGCTAACTTGAAATAGAGATTGTGAGTTCCCAAACCACACATAAACACAAAGCTGCCCCTTGTTAGCTCAATACAGTTGAAACTAAGATATTCCATAATAATAATAAAAAATAGCCACAGATTTAGCTACTACATCAACGAACTTCAGCTTTAGCTTTAGCTAATCGCTCCCTGCTAACATGAGTTCCTGTTGCTGAGATAGAGACAGGTCTTGAACAAGTTTATTTTTCTCCTGATCTGTCTGCCATTTTAGTGTCAGAATATTCTGAAGATATGTGGCTTCGGAGAATGGGCCGAATATTTAATGAATATGGGGCCAAAAGAATCTGTCATAATCTGAGATCACGTTGACTTTTCCCATTGACTCCAATAGACTCAGACCTGCCGAAAACCTTAAAGTCCCTGGAAACCAAAATCCACAAAAACGTTCTAACTATGTTATTTAGGGTCTTGTGTTAGTAATTGTGTGCCTCAGAAATTATGATACATTACTTTCAACCCAAAGCCTTAAAATCGCCACTTTTCCATTTCCTCATTGAAGAGAGCGGTGTGCGCGGTGCTAAAATGCATGATCTTATCACGTCATAAGATTGAATCGAATCACACACACGCATGCACGCGCGCACACACACACACACACTGACACACACAGTAGCGCTGTGCACTCGCAGCGCAGAGATCTCTTCCTCTCTGTACCCTCTCTGTCTGTGCTATGCGTCGAGCAACGCGCGAACACACACACACACTCTCTCTCTCCTTCTCTCTCTCTCTCTCCATTAATGGAGAGAGAGGTCTCCTCGGTCTGCTCCGAGAGAGAGAGAGAGAGGAGACCTGCTGCAGACGGGACACGCCTACACAGTCCGCGGGATAAAATACACTCTAAAATCTAATTTATTCTCATTACTTTTGCCATGACTGTCAAACCTAAATTTATATACTTTGCGATGTTCATCATCGTTCAAATTTGGCTGGTGGCTTATTAACATAGGTTCCTGTGATGTGATGAACTCAAAATGCTAAATAATAATAAAATATTTCTGGTTTCCAGGGACTTTAAATGGGTGTGTCCGTGGAAAGCCATGGGCAAAACGCGCGTGCCAAAATGGCAGGAACTGAGTTGAAGTTGGGCCGTCTTGCTTGAAATCCCATCGTCTTTGGCCTAATGTTCAAATGCGCCTAGTTTTGGAACCAAACAGTGTAGAAAAACATTTAAGGTGTAATTTCCAACTAAATAGGGAATGCCCATTCATTTGGTGATACTTGTGAGATTGTAGGATTCAAAGGATATGCATTTAGATCAAGGTCAAATTGGATTAAAAAATGTGTATTCTTTTGCAAATTATAAATTCATTTGAGCTTATACAATGGATTAGACATTTGCTTTCTAGTGAAACTTCCATGTTGACACTATGAAGATTAAAAAAGGAGAAAAAGAATAGACACATTAATATATTAATAGTAATGATGTTGATGATAATGTATAGTAATGTATATATGTATAGTAATATCCAAATCTAACAGTCTCCAGAACAGAAGCACAGTGCTAGTCTATTTTATATGTTAATAGGAATGATGATGATGATAAGACACTTTATTGTTTGTTCACACAAAATTGAATTGCATGCTCCAACAAACTTCAAAATGTATGAATCTGAAATCTTACATAAAAAAGACATCTGACAGAAGAACAGAACACCTGTTGTCATAGAGCTGAACAGTCACATGACATCTCTTGCCCTGGAAGTGAATTTCCCACTCATTTTCTCCATAGACATTCTGAAAAATCCAGGTAGGCTATGATTATTTTTAAGGCTGGAACCAAGCCAACCCGTGACCTACTGAGTTGTGAGTGACCATAAAACATTTCAGTTGGAGAAAAAACTAACTAACTAACAAAAAACAAAGATGAAATAAAGATGTATAGTGCCATATTGCATTCACTTGAGAAAAAAATCTGCTGTTATTCTGAATTGAGATAATTTTTCATAAAAAAAAATTCTGCCCTGTTTTTCTGAATTAATGATAATTTTTCATTTAAAAAATACATTCTGCCCTGTTTTTCCCTGGAAGAAGAAACAAAATTACCCAAGGGCTACCAGTTGCCCATCCCTGTGGGAAACACTGAATAATTACATTTTGTGAATACTGAATATTGGATTGTCCTCAATCCCAATTTTTTTTGGCAACTGTATCGATTTTCAAAATAAATATTAGTCAAACCCTAGTTGTGTTAGACCAGATTTATGACATATTGAGTATCACATACCATCTACCACATAATTCAGATTCATTTCAATTATCATTGACATACTTACGTAAATAAAACTATATTTTTTAGCTGCAGCCAGCAAGGCCCAGCACCTCAATAAGTCACTCTGTTGGTTGGGTTTTGGGTTGGTTGGTTGGTTGGTTGGTTGATGCTTTTATCGGGAACAGTTTTCGCCCTAGGAGGCTTAAATTTGGCATGGAGGTTAAGTGTGTATGTGCATGTGTGAAGGTGTGTGTGTGTGTGTGTGTGTGTGTGTGTGTGTGTGTGTGTGTGTGTGTGTGTGTGACGGTGTATGGGGGTTCACAATGGAGTGGATGACATCCCAATGGAGTGGATGATGTCACACTCTGACTGACATTGCATGTGTGATCGCAGCTATTGCAAATTCGCGCTCGTTTTATAGGCTAATATACCTGCAAAATGCTTGCTCTTCTCCGATTCCAATTTTTGATTTCAGGGCCCGTATTTATCAAGCTTCCTAGAATTACTCCTAAGAACACTGCTAAGAGTACACTTATGAGCAAAAAAATTCCCAGCCAAAAGCTGCACTTAAAAGTCAGTTATTATGCATCTCACTCCCTCTTTCAGCGAGGTGTAGGACTGAATCCTAAGTGTCAATCTCAGAGCTGATTTACGACAGGTGTGTGTGTGTGTGTGTGTGTGTGTGTGTGCCGTAAAGGGAAATGTTGATGACGCAATTCCAAGTACACAGGAATGGCCAATCGCTGAATGGAATCCCTTATGCACGAATATCCTAAATAGAGATGATTCAACAGTGAAATGCACAATGGGAGTGTAGCATATATTCACCAATAATTTCAGAAGAAATTATCAACAAAATAATACAAGATAGCCTACATTGAAAATGATGATGTCCCTAATCAAATCGGTCACATACTGTAGATGATGCCCGCTCTGTCTAATCGATATCGTTTGATCAACTGCTCGTTGTCAAATAATTCAAGTACATCCTTCCGCTCTCTGAAGATTCGCGCACGTCTCTGTCTCCTGAATGCCATGATGTCAACATTGCCCTGCTGGCAACTCCTAACCACTTAGGACACCTCCTGAGGACTCCATAATAGCTGGGGGAGTAGGAGTCTTTCCTAGTCTTAAGAAGGTTGATAAAAAGCTTTTATTCTTAAGTGTGAGAGTAGGACTAAATTTCACAAATTCTCAGCACTTACGACTAAAATGGCACTCTGAGACGCTTGATAAATACGGGCCCTGGTCTGTGATCAAAATGTGAGATTTGAAGCTCCTCTAAACATCATATTTTACCTTCAGAGCCAGTCGGAAACCCTGACAGCTGCCTTGAGAGGACCGAGGAGAAGAAGTCAGGTGAGGTGGGTCTGAATGACGGCCGCCTATTCAAAAAGATCCTGGAGGAAGTGAAGGCTTTTCGTCGCATGTGGTTTTCAACTAAAACGCAACAAGGGATTAGAAATGCAGGATACTGGAAAAGACTGGCAAGACGCGTAGACAACACCTACAACAGCTTGTATTTAATTACTAGTATTATTTTTCTGTTGATGGTCTACATCGAGTGGTTAAGCTAAATGCACCTTTGCATGGATGCTTCATTTCTCCAGACGTGATGCTGTCGATGATGATGTGACATATAATACATTTTAGACACATTCTCTATGAGTCTTCTCACACCAACTTGTTGATATGTGTTGAGCTACAAACTAGTTTTTGATTTGCTCTTAATAAACTATAAAGTCAAGATGATTCAGATCACAGATTTGACCCTGGTTTTGTTATCTTTCGATATGATGATCATACTGATCATACTGTATCATCATAAAGGTTATTATTACATAAGCTACTGTATAATTTACCAATCAGAGACTGACAGTTTGGGGGAGTCAAGCAGCAGTAAGGCGTTTTTGGGGCCGGTGTGCATGCACAGCAGGGCCCTTACATTCGACTCTGTCGCTGCATTTGCGCACCGATCCTGGCCGAGTAAATGTCTTTCCAGTCCGGTAGGTGGCGGTAATGCACCTCTGGCTAATAAACACATCGTTGCCTTGAACCAATGGTGACTGGTGAAAAGTGAAAAAAGCTCTCTCTGCTCTGTCTGCTTCATGTGTGGGCGTGCCGACTCCCGACACACAGGAGGACAGACACAGCGAGTGAAAAAAGCTCTCTCTGACTCTGTCTGCTTCATGTGTGGGCGTGCCGACTCCCGACACACAGGAGGACAGACACAGCGAAAATGGCAGCGGCTTCTAGGGATGGGCATTTTAAGCAATTTAAATAGTCTATTATGAACGAGTGCTCAAGCACTCGCGCGGGGGGCGCGGGCTGTGTGATTACTATGGTAATGTCTGAGCAGGGGTAATCTGCTGTGTATGGGGCTGTTCACACATAACGTTTGCATTTTTGCATGGAAAAAGCGCTACCTGGAGCATTTTTTTGTCAGGAGAGGGACTGACTGTGATGATATTAGGTGACGCTAAGCTAACATCATTCTAAAGCCTACCTTTAGACAGTATCTCCGGTTGGAGTAGCGCTTTGGAGCAGACAAGTTGTGAAACAAGCGAAGGCATTTCATTTGCAATACATGTCCATTGTTGCTGAATAGTGATCACCATGATGCGATTGTCTCCCAAAAAGTGATTATTTCTCCACATTTCTTGTGACTAACGTTATGGGAAACGACAGTGTAGTCAGTAAACTAGTGCAACATTTTGAATGAGTTTTATCGGGCGTGCGCTATGAAGAAGCGTGCTTCTCATTCGGGAGAATATCTCCAGGCAGCTTTTTTCGGGAAGAGCTGGAAAACCTCCGGTTAAAACTTTCAAAATAATGTTACTTAAACAAAAGTAAATAGCTTATTGATGCATGTTGGAGGAGAAAAGATATTTCAATGAATGAAGCAGCAAACCTTGTATCAAAATACTCGTTGTGATGTTATATGGCGTGAAACTGTGGCTGTAACGCATTACTCAAAATAAATAAGGTTACAATAAGCGTTTTATTTTGAAAGCAACAAAGCGGATGACGTACTAGTACATTCTGGCTGACTTGACGCCCGGCCGTGCAGTTGCTCCTGAAGTAAAAGGTGCTTCAACGCGACCAAAGCGAAAGGCTCAAACACATCGAACCTGGCTAAACATCTTGCCGACAGGCACCCCGACCTGTTCAAAGAGTTTAAAGACCGACAGGTTAGCGAACGTGAACGATAAACATACATGCCCTCAAATAAGTCAAACGAGTATGTAGTGTAGTGTGTGACAAGCGAACTTGTTTCACTGAAAAAGTTCGCTTGTCACAATAGCCTACTCGTTTACAGTGAAACACGAGGCAATGTGCTCGAGCACAGATCTCTGCCAAGGAAGGAGCAAGTCATGACATGTAACGTTTAGGGGAGGGGACATCAGATGACTGCATACCATTTACAATATTTAATAACACTATGGGCCATAGTGTTATATTTGAATTTTGGGCCATAGTCTATGGCCCTCAATTCCAGTGTTATTAAAGCTTTTACATGGTAAGCAGTCATCTGATCTCACCTATCCTAATATTTACAATAATCCCAATTATTAATGATATACGAATTCATTGTAAAAAAAACACCCAGCCTACACGTATGGGGGGGGGGGGGGGGAGGCTGGGAATACACCACATAATAAGCCTACATTTCAATAGCCTACATTTATGTGTGAAAATAATATATATTACTAGATTAACCATAAATCTGGCACTTCATGTTAATGAAGCTTAAACCCAGGATTATTAACCCACATAGGCTACACTACAGCACAGGCACACTACACAAATGACTCAATACAGCTTGGCAGAGTTCTGCACTTTACTGAGCACACCGGCGCTATGCCAGGTTTCGACCTGGCCTTGTTACACTTCATTTTGCCCACTGTGTTGAGGATGGCCTTCCACAGTGAGTACAGCTACAGCCAACATGTATTTTACTAAAATTGCTAAATAATGATTTCTTTCGTTATTAGCAGAGGAATGGTGTAAAGGTTAAGCCATCATGTCATGGTCTTGAAAATGGTCTCGCATTGGAGTGGAGTGCAATTCCAGGTTAAATCCAACTAAGACCACCTTGCTAAAGATGGCTCATTGTGGAGGTTTGCCCCAGGTTGTGCAACCTGGCAAACTTGAAACATGATCACTCAATCTAGGTGTTACTATAACTAATCAAAATAATATAATATAACTTAAAAGAAATTGTGACGCCAAAGACCAGATATATGGCCTTGCCCCTAAAATGACAAAATTCTTACTCTGCTTGCATGCTGCATCCACTGCCATTTTCCAGAAATCCCTCTGTTTATTTTGTATCTCAGCCTTGGAACAACCACAAATCCTTATGCAATTATAGGGCCAAGAGCAAAAAACAGCACAACCAAGTGCAAGTGCAAGTCCGCCCTGTGCGCTGACCCACTTGTACTGGCACAAATCTGTAGTAGGCTACATCTGGCACTGGGCCTATCTGCCCACCTAGCCTGCTATAACCTTAGCCCATTCATCCAATGACAGTCCATTGACAGATCAATGAAGGCTCATGAAAGCCGGATGTGACCGTGGTTCACAAACATCAACATTCAACACACTACCAGGTGAGACACCGGGACGCCCCAGAGTACATATCAATTAGACAACCATAAGAAGACAGGCAGGCTCCAGCATGTTGTCACACCACATTTCATTGGAAAGATATCTCAAAGTCTCAGACCTGCTCTAACAGGTTGGATAAGTCTAACTCAAGATAATACTCTGATGGTCGAAAACAACTTTCTCAGTACTGAGATGATGGTTGACTTAGCCGTGGAGGGTCTGGGGACACGTAAAGAAAAAACAGCTCTGGAATCATTCTAGTAACTTTAAAAAAATTTATCTGATTAAATTGACCAACTCCCCTTTATTTTATTTTACTCATTAACCCGGTAGGTCAATTAGGATGACGGCCTGGCAAGAGAGGACAGAAAGACCTCTCACAGGGTGAGGGGAAAGGGAGACTAAAAACAGGAGCCATAGAGTAGTGCAGGCAGGGGTGACGTACTGTATATTTGTAGACTTAACCAGAACTCGCTGGCATGTTGGTTCTTAAGGGGGTGAAGGCGATGGGATTTTATAACGGGGATTTTGGTTAAATGCATGAAATAAGGTCTGTGGTACACAAACTTATGTGAGTGGTAATTTGTGTTCAGCAGGATCATCTTCACAAATGAGGACCACTCATGACTTTTTTTTTTTTGAAAATCGCATAAAAAACACTTAAGCTTCAAAAGTCATGAAAGTGGTCCACGTTTGTGAAGGTTATCCTGCTGAACACAAATTTCCACTCCCATAAACTTTTGTTAACCACAGAAATCCTCTTACAAAAATCCCATTGCCTTTTCCCCCTACGAGCCAGCATGGCTTTTCCCCCTACGAGCCAGCATGGCTTTTCCCCCTACGAGCCAGCATGGCTTTTCCCCCTACGAGCCAGCATGGCTTTTCCCCCTACGAGCCAGCATGGCTTTTCCCCCTACAAGCCAGCATGGCTTTTCCCCCTACGAGCCAGCATGGCTTTTCCCCCTACGAGCCAGCATGGCAGGGATTTCTGGGCAAGCCTACAAACAGACATCATCCCTGCAGTATACTCTCTTATTTTACTTCTAAGGAACATCCTGGTCATGTTGTTATCTTTAAATCATATGTAAACACACACATCCGATGTGCCAAAATCCAAGGCATTCATAGATTCATACCTTGTATACCTTGTATCTAATTATAAATCATGTGTTAACTGTATTTACTCAAGGCAGTACCAACTGTCATAAATAATTCATTCATGCCCTCTGGCATTTAATTGAGTAGAAAAAGTTCTTGACACAAAGCACCCAGAGAAGTTATATAAAGACTGCGTTTTCCTTTTCCATGACAATCTGCTCCTGCTGTTAGTCTAACCTCTATAGATCAACCGTCATCAGAACAAAGGTAAGATTTTGAAAGGATACTTATCACCTGTCATCAAATATTTTTATGCATGCTACAGTAAAGGTTATTGTTCTATTGATTGATTTTTAGCCGATAGTCTTCACTTCAAGGGAAGTTCAATCAAAATCTACTAGTCAAATCTAATCTGAACTCAATCTAACCTCTCCCCGTAAAGCCAAATGCAGGTTGGACTCACTAAACTTTAGTGACTAAAATGTTGCCAATTTGAGAGAGACAGAGACAGACAGACAGAAATGCCAGAAATGCACCATTCACATACTGTAGCCTACGTATTAATCTCTCTATGTTCACTGGATTCAAATCTAGGCTCTGCCTGTTTACCTGTTGCCATGGTGATATATCAGAGCTCCATTGATGCTGCCTTTTCCCCCCATTCACCAGGCACACACGCTCAACTCAGGGCAAACCTACTCAGAGTTGATTGAACTAACTCAAAAAGGAAAAACAGCTTATTTTGATTGGTTTTGACCTCATGCATGCAACACACATAAATAACACAAACTTTACATCTACAGTCACTAGGTGTCAGGACCCTGGTGCAAAAATGAGCATCGTGTGGCTCCTCTCTGCTCTGACTTTGATGGGTGAGTGGAGATTCTTATATGCTCTTACACTGCCTTCCTTCATATTGAAATCCATAAAGGAGAATTGCTGGAAGCGTGCTGAGGTAAGACGTTAGGTTTGACCACGTGAGACTATGTAGTCACTACCAGTGTCCTTCTTCAGCACCAGGGGCGTATGCAGAAATTGAATTATAGGTGGGCCTGGATCAAATTGGGTGGGCCTGGATAGGAAGGGGTGCAGATGCCCGGCCGAAAGCCGGGCCCACTCGGCTTTCTGAAAAATTTGACGTGTTATTTTACTAAAAATAATGCATTTGACCATCATTTCAAGTAGAATGATACCACCCAAGCAAGAATATTTCAAGTGTTTCAAGTGCTTTACTGAAATATTTGGACCATATAATGATAATACAATTATCTCAACCTTAAAAGGTTACATATAGGTGACAAATGTTGCATACATGAATGCTTATACTTGTGTGTATACTGTTACTTTATACAGAAATTAGAACCACTGATCCATATACTGCTGTGAGTTTAAAAAATAACAACACTGAGGCTGCTTCAAGTTTGAACAAGACGCCCTCTGGTTTATTTATCCACAGAGAGAACAAAATTCCTAGATGTCATGAAGTTGTCATGCATTAGACTCTGGAGATGATGTGCCCTGCGTTTTTACAAAAGTAACAAAACCATTGGCTAGCAATGCAGCAGCAAGTTTGCCTCTAGAAAACAACAAATTAAAAAAAATTTTTTTTTTTTTTTTTTTTTTTTTGGGTGGGCCAGGGCAGAAGTGGGTGGGCCTGTGCCTACCCAGGCCCACCCGTAGATACGCCCCTGTTCAGCACATCCACGTATGTTATCCTCCGAGCACCATGTGTGGCTTTACCATGCATGGGTTCCCAGAGAAGTGATGAGGTCAAGATGGTGCACGCGAGCCTCAGTCTCTTTTGACGTATCTTTGTGGTGACACAAGCGGTAGACCGGTGAGAGGTGCTCTTTACACTTCCTGAAAGATTCAGCGTGATCGCACGTAAAATGGCACAAATAGAAGGGCAGATAAGCTCCCATTAATACAAGAATTGTGCACTTCTTGAAAGAAACACGACATTGCTCACATAGAGTGAATACCATAAAGTTTATTTTCAGATGTGGAGGGAAGTCAGATTTGATCTCCAGATTAGAGAAAGGCCAGGAGAAAAGAGAGAAGAAGTAATGGGGAAACGGAAATCGCATCGATATGCATGAAGCATAACGTTAGCTGTGCCTGTGAACAGCAGTCAATCTGCTGCCACAGCCCCTCCGTCTCCGCTGCAATAGCCCCTCCATATGATTTAGTTGGCGACACCAGCGTCTTTCTGAAAAGTTACATTATTCTCAGCTGGGAGCCGGCGACACGATGTGAAAAAGCGGGGGGATGCAGCGTGCAGTGCAGAGTCAGAGCAAACGCAGAGCGAGAGCAAACGCAGCAGCCCAGAGACACTCCCAAGGAGGAGGAGGAGGGGGGTGGGGCACGCAGGGCAGCAGAAAGCCCAGAAAGCCCAGAATCGGACACAGCTTCACAGCTCACAACTGAAACCCCAGAAATGAGCGAGCCCGATCCACACTGCCCCGACGAGCGGCCGCCATCCAGGCAGCAGACTCGCCTGACACAAGCAGCACTCAGAGCGAGCAGCAACATCATGACACACCCACGGAGGAGGAGTTTGCAGTAGAGGGGGGGTGGGGGTGCTGTTATATTGAAGGAAATTACTGTTCAGATGTTTCAGGTCAGAAAATATTAGTTTCAGAGTCAGTGATTTGCTTGAAATGCTATATTTCACAAAAGGCTCAATATCTCAGCTTCTAGATGGAAACGCCAATTTTTTCTGTTTTTGACCTATCTTCTCCGGCTGATAAGTAAAGAACGGAAAATGATATCAATAAACTTTTTTTTGCTGCTGATACAATATAGTCTCATCGTTCTTTGTGCGTGTTCGGTGTTTACATAGTAATATCACACAATATTCTGTGGGCCTCGAGAAATCACTGAAAACGCTCTGAAACTCTGGCACTGGGAGCGTCCGTTCTCCAAAAGTGGCTGGCACTCAATGAGTTAACTATTCTTAAAAAAAAAAAAAAAAAAAAAATTCAAGTGAGGGGGCCGAAAATTGAACTGAGGGGGCTAAGCCCCCTTAGGCCGCCTCATGGCGCCGGGCCTGGGGTGCGTTACCTCCAACGCACAAGGTGCGTGACACAGTGGTGATGTACTACGATGTCAGAGTGAGAACGGGCTGAATATTCATGTTTACTGTGATGGATTCTGTCGCTCTCTGGAAGTAGATGTTCATTCTGTACATGAATAGCAAACGGCTTCTTCTAAAGGGAGGAAAGAGAGTCTTGATATCTCCATCTATGCTGACTGTGCAGAAACCAGAAATAATGTCAAAGGAGAGGGGCAGCATACACAAACTATAAAAAAAAAAATATATATATATATATTATCCTTATAAATTGCCTGTGTATTTAGGCTGATCATGCAGGGTCTTGTGCATCAGGTGTTGTCTGCAGGATGGAGCAGAATAACTGCTCAGATTACGCTCTGCTCACTCACCTCAACCTGGAGAAGAAGGCAGAGGACAATTCCGCACTGGCAGAAGTGCGCCCTGTGAAGAATACCACCCACACGTCAAAGGTGTTGGTGGACATGCTCCTGGAAGTTGTCCTGGAAATGGTAAGTGGTGTGCTTGCCTTCCAGGTTGATGTGGCGGGAGCGGTCTTGACCTCGCCGTTCAGAGTGTACAGAGTGTGCGTGAGGATGAGAATGGGAACTCCTGTGGGACAATTATTTTGATTGAAAGTAAAAGCCAAAGTCGATGTGGTGAAAATAACATTAAAATATAATTTTACTGTTGATTTTCTTTGTCTATTTGGTGCTTGTTTCATTCTTGCTTCTGTTATATTGTATGCTTTGTATGGATTATTGTTATTATTTGGTTTTCTGAGGTAGAGAGAAATTAGGGAATGTGCGTGACCACGCCCACTAATAGCGCCACGCCCAGCCATAAACGCAAATTTAAGTCCAGGGGGGGAATAGAGCCCTACTTGTGTATTGTTCATTCCAAAACTATGACAGCACTTTATTTTCCTGTGGGACGTTATTGATGTTATTGATCTTTCTGCAGAATGAGAAGAGACAAACATTCACCAGCTTTGTCACAGTTTCAATCGTAAGTGTTTTTTAAGAGAAATTCCTCCAAATCATACAGCAGGTGGCAATGAAGAAACTATAAAGTTTGCTGTTTTATAGGAGAATTATTGTAGATTCACATACAATAGTCCGCTATTCCACCACTTTATGGAAATCAATCATATACTGTCCATGTTTTTTAATGCTGAATACTGGTTTATCCATGATCTGAGTAAGTTACTGTAACTGTCTTCATTTACAGTTCTGGTCCAATGACTTCTTGCGATGGAACCCTGCAGACTTCTGTGGAAATTACTACATTTACGTTCAAAGGGAAAAGCTCTGGGTGCCAGATATCATTGTTCTTGAGGAGTGAGTATCATCTGCTCCACTGCTTATGTGTGAATACTGTTTTGTTTCTCAGTTGTTTTGCTTTTATTGGTTCTATTCACCTTATTCTTTGCCCATACAAGGACGCTTCTGCATGACGTCATTTCGTAATTGTCTTTCCGGTTTTAGACACGGAAGTAGAGTACGCCTATGGCAGTATTGTTAGACTTGCCAAAAAGCTGTTTTCAAGCTAAAAAACCCCAAACTGTTTTAAAGTTTTAATATGTTTTGGGTGAGAACGTTACATATATGTGACCAGTTTATCAGAATAAGCCTATTTGGAAGTCTTTAACGAGCAGCGAGGACCGGGAGCGCTGGCTGTGCTGACACCGGTCGGACTAGCTATCTGTCAAACCCTACTGTAGTTAGGCTACTGGCAGTGAGAAAACACTGTCGATGTGCTTTTGTAACTAACGGTAAATGCCGACCGGGTACAGCCATCGGCTCCTCGCAGAAGTAACGCTATGAACATGTAACTGAAGTTGGCCGCATAATTCTGAATGTTGCCAAACTTCATTCATACTGACGTTTTATTTTGAAAATGGCCGCCAACTAGTGCTGAACCGGAAGAACAAATATGTTGCGTCGAACGCGGAAGAGAGAAAAAGTGGGCGTGGTGAATAAGGTGAATAGAGCTGAACAGTCACGTGACATCTCTTGCCCCGGAAGTGAGTTTCCCATTCATTTTCTTCATAGACATTTCTTAAAATCCTTATAACCTTGTAAGATTTTTGAGGCACCATCTTCCTGGGGGATTATTTCCTGGTGGAGACTTCCATTTAATTCTGTCGGTGTGATCCTGTCACCTGATTGGCAGTAAGGTAACGCAACGGTGAGATTCTTCTTCTGTCCTATGTCTTTAGACTTGCAGCTCCATGGACCCATTTCACAGCAACCCTTTTGAGGTGGTAAAAGCAGGAAGTAAAGCAGCTGTACGCTAATATTATGCTTCCATTCGTTGTAGGTGTTACAGTGCCAGGTGCCCTCATTAATGCTAATGATTACACGTGCGTTATTTCCTGCTTTACCACCTCAAGAGGTTGCTGTGAAATGAGCCTATTGAGTCGAGCCAGGCCAACGTGTGATTGTCCAGGTCGATCAAGCCATGTTTGCCATTCGGTAGCTGGTGTTTGAGGCAGCTATAGTGATATGTTCTCAAGTCTGTATCGGGTCCTGCACTTGCAAGCACTGTCCGCGAGAGCCCAGCTCTGCATACACCGTAGCGTCCCACGCCGGTCCTCAAGCGGTTGAGGGTTGTCCATTGCTTTCAGGTCAGGTCCTGGCCAGGAACATCCATGGGGTCCTCGATGTAGCAGTGCAGCCTAGATGGTTCTCCTCACTTCCACTGGTCCTTCCATCTCATCCTGACCCTGAGGGCCTTGGAGGTGTCAGGTGCTGTGCGGAGCAGCCCGTGGCCATGCGTGACAAAGGGGTGCCGGGACTTGAAGCCTGCGCGTGCCTTTCGAGAGAGGCCCAGTGTAGCTTCTTCTCGTCTGACATCGACTAGGGTGATACCAGTGAGGACGGGCAGTTGGTTTACCGGAGCGGCTTGTAGGCATCTGGAGGCTGTTGAGGGCAACAGCCAGCTTCATGATGTAGGAGACTATAGCACCAGCATTACTCAGCGGTGGAGAAGCCCAAGGCCTTGGTGTCTTTGTCGTGGTGCCATGTGGTGCCGGCTAGACGGCGTATCAACGTGGCATGGGCAGACCAAACAAAATGTTCATGTCTACTGTGATGGATTCAGTCACTCTCTGGAAGTAGTTTTTCATACTGTACAAGAATGAATGGCTGCAAACGGCTTCTTCTGAAGGGAGGAAAGTGACTCTTGATATCTCCAACTATGCTGAAAATAATGTAAATGGAGGGGGGAAACATAGAGGAATGATAAAGACAAAAACAAAAACGTGAATTGTTCGGGTGAGCAGTGCGGAACAAGGTCTGTTTATTCCAAGCAAAGTGACCTTTATGTCTATGGGCAATGGAAGGGTCAGTTATGTAGGCCAACGTTCTTTATGTCTGTGGGTAATGGAAGGGTCAGTTATGTAGGCCAATGTTCTTTATGTCTGTGGGTAATGGAAGGGTCAGTTATGTAGGCCAATGTTCTTTATGTCTGTGGGTAATGGAAGGGTCAGTTATGTAGGCCAATGTTCTTTATGTCTGTGGGCAATGGAAGGGTCAGTTATGTAGGCCAATGTTCTTTATATCTGTGGGTAATTGAAGGGTCAGTTATGTAGGCCAATGTTCTTTATGTCTGTGGGCAATGGAAGGGTCAGTTATGTAGGCCAATGTTCTTTATGTCTGTGGGTAATGGAAGGGTCAGTTATGTAGGCCAATGTTCTTTATGTCTGTCGGTAATGGAAGGGTCAGTTATGTAGGCCAATGTTCTTTATGTCTGTGGGTAATGGAAGGGTCAGTTATGTAGGCCAATGTTCTTTATGTCTGTCGGTAATGGAAGGGTCAGTTATGTAGGCCAATGTTCTTTATGTCTGTGGGTAATGGAAGGGTCAGTTATGTAGGCCAACGTTCTTTATGTCTGTGGGCAATGGAAGGGTCAGTTATGTAGGCCAATGTTCTTTATGTCTGTGGGTAATGGAAGGGTCAGTTATGTAGGCCAATGTTCTTTATGTCTGTGGGTAATGGAAGGGTCAGTTATGTAGGCCAACGTTCTTTATGTCTGTGGGCAATGGAAGGGTCAGTTATGTAGGCCAATGTTCTTTATGTCTGTGGGCAATGGAAGGGTCAGTTATGTAGGCCAATGTTCTTTATATCTGTGGGTAATGGAAGGGTCAGTTATGTAGGCCAATGTTCTTTATGTCTGTGGGTAATGGAAGGGTCAGTTATGTAGGCCAATGTTCTTTATATCTGTGGGTAATGGAAGGGTCAGTTATGTAGGCCGATGTTCTTTATATCTGTGGGTAATGGAAGGGTCAGTTATGTAGGCCGATGTTCTTTATATCTGTGGGTAATGGAAGGGTCAGTTATGTAGGCCGATGTTCTTTATATCTGTGGGTAATGGAAGGGTCAGTTATGTAGGCCAATGTTCTTTATGTCTGTGGGTAATGGAAGGGTCAGTTATGTAGGCCAATGTTCTTTATATCTGTGGGTAATGGAAGGGTCAGTTATGTAGGCCGATGTTCTTTATATCTGTGGGCAATGGAAGGGTCAGTTATGTAGGCCGATGTTCTTTATATCTGTGGGTAATGGAAGGGTCAGTTATGTAGGCCGATGTTCTTTATATCTGTGGGTAATGGAAGGGTCAGTTATGTAGGCCAATGTTCTTTATGTCTGTGGGTAATGGAAGGGTCAGTTATGTAGGCCAATGTTCTTTATGTCTGTGGGTAATGGAAGGGTCAGTAACAGTATGTAGGCCGATGCATTAGCAGTTTGAAAGCTGTGGGTAAACTAAGCTATATTTGTTGTAACTGGACTAAATTTTCATGCTTGTGTCTTTTCCCGTCTTAAGCATCTCAAGCACGGGTCCTTCCAGATATAACCAATACGCTGTTATATTTAGTGATGGATCGGTTCAACTGGTCGATCGATACCAAATGACCACCACCTGCGTCATGGATCTCCATAAGTTTCCCTTTGACACCCAGACATGCTCCATCACCTTTCAGTCTGTCTTAAACACAGGTGCGCACACACACACGCACGCACACACTCACTCTCTCTCACTCACACACACACACACACACACCTTAAAATCCACCAAATGTGAAACATACTAACTTTACTTTTTAATTTCAGATGATGAAATAGCACTTGGGACAATACGTAGCAACGCTGAAATGTATGACAACATCAGAAGCATCTTCACATCCCTAGAGTGGGACTTTCAGTCCATTAACAAGACTGTGGAGAAGCTCACGATCAGTGACAATCAAGTAACAGTAGTCTGGGATCACCTCAAATACATGGTGAGCTTTTAGGGAAAGCCAAGTTTGAGGCACACTTTTCTTTCTTTTTAAGATCAATTAACATCAGTTTGAACATGAATTAAACATTCATTTTGTGACATTAGTTAAATTACTGTTACGTAACAACGGCATCACTGAGAAGATTGGCAGCAGCACTCTACACAATTTTGATACATTGATGTTTCAAAATGCTACATGTCTTACCTTTAAGCTTATTTCTTTCTGCCTCAGTATACAGTACCGCACATTATCACCTCTTTTCTCTCCTTCTTGCCTATAGATCACACTGGAAAGGAAACCACTACTGTACATCATAAACCTGATGATACCAATGACTTTTATGCTGATCCTGGATTTGGCGTCCTTCTTCATCAGTGAGGCCGGAGGAGAGAAACTGGGCTTCAAAGTGACCATCCTGCTCTCCATCTCTGTCTTACTGCAGATCCTTCAAGAAATCATTCCCTCCACATCCACAAACCTGCCACTGATAGGTGAGAGGCTACAGAAAACACTATACTATAATATGTCTTTCCTCCTTTGTTTTTAATATGACTTGTGTGTTTGTTCCAGCTCTTTTCTGCACTGTAATCTTTATACTGGCGGGTCTGAGTCTGCTGGAGACCATGTTGGTGAGCTTCCTGGTGGATTTGGATGATTGTGATGATGAGGATGTGAAGGCCTCCTCTCAGACCGATACTGATGCAACGCAAGATGCTGGATGCCAAGAAGGTGAAGCGATGACATTAGGGGATGTCAACATTGTTAACACACACAGTTAGTGGGCCCTATTCTCCCACAGGCCTTAGGCGCAAAAATTGGCGTTAAACACAAAAAAACGTGCCTTGCGCCTGCCTCGGGAAGATAGCACGTGAAGGTGTGTGTGGGGGGTTTCACAATGGAATGGATGACATCACAATGGAGTGGATGATGTCACACCATAGGCGGAGTTTGACTTTTAGCTCTGGGGGGGGGCACTTCTGCTGGAGACACATTTTGACAAAAAAAAAATTGTCCATTTTACATTTGAAATTTTGCCCGTTTGAAGACAGATTTAGAGGAATATCTCATTTTAAGGCTGGCATCATCATGGTCTCTCTCTAATTATTGTTTAATAAGTATAAGAATGGAAATATAAGAAATATGAGTAGAATTACAGAACATTAATACTCATTATTGTATGTTTAGTAATGTAATGTATATTATATAGTGCTTCACTGTTCACTGTTGCTTTTGACTGTGCTCAAAGACACTTTACAAATATAGGATTAAACAACTTTAATAAAGAGAGAAAATATTAAAATAGAGGAGAGAGAGAGAAATATTATAGGTCAAAAGCAACAGTGAAAAGGGCTTTTTTGGAAATATGACATAATGAGTATGAGAGACAATGAGTTTTGGCCTGTCAGATGTGACTGGGGAGGGCATTCCAGAGGGAGGGGGCGGCTGCAGCAAGGCCCTGTCAGAGGCCCCCCTGTCACAGCTTTAGCAAAGAGATACCTGTGATTCTTGTCAAAGTGGATATAAATTGTATGATCATATTCAGCCAGACAGTGAGATGGAGATTTACAATGGTGAGCAAAACATTTTTTATTTTATTTTTTTACGACTGGCCCCCCATTAACTCCGCCCATGTGTCACACTCTGACTGACATTGCATGTATGATCGCAGCTATTGCAAATTCGCGCTCGTTTTATAGGCTAATATACCTGCAAAATGCTTGCTTTTCTCCGATTCCAATTTTTGATTTCAGGTCTGTGATCACAATGTGAGATTTGAAGCTCCTCTAAACATCATATTTTACCTTCAGAGCCGGTCGGAAACCCTGACAGCTGCCTTGAGAGGACCTCAGGTGAGGTGGGTCTGAATGACGGCAGCCTATTCAAAAAGATCCTGGAGGAAGTGAAGGCTTTTCGTCGCATGTGGTTTTCGACTAAAACGCAACAAGGGATTCGAAATTCTGGGTACTGGAAAAGACTGGCAAGACGCGTAGACAACATCTACTTCTGCTTGTATTTAATTACTAGTATTATTTTTCTGTTGATGGTCTACATCGAGTGGTTAAGCTAAATGCACCTTTGCATGGATGCTTCATTTCTCCAGACGTGATGCTGTCGATGATGATGTGACATATAATACACTTTAGACACATTCTCTATGAGTCTTCTCACACCAACTTGTTGATATGTGTTGAGCTACAAACTAGTTTTTGATTTAAACTATAAAGTCAAGATGATTCAGATCACAGATTTGACCCTGGTTTTGTTATCTTTCGATAACTGAGATGGCCATGAGGTTCACTGGCTCAATTTCACATCATGTTTGAGTCGAGCATGCTTCTTCTCCTTCTTCTTTTTGGTGTTTTATGGCAGTTGGCATCCTCAATGTTGCATTACCGCCCTCTTCTGGATCCATCCATCCACTGTTTCGCTGCAGTTGAGCATGCTTACATAGTTCCATGGCTTTAGGAACGCAGAAAGTTCTGGGGAGATTGTCCCACTGGTCAACTCACCTGCAAGAAAACCCCCACCTTAAAACACCTGACCACTGAAAGGGTACCACGTAAGCATGACGCCCAGGGTTCAAATTCGGCCCAGGACCTTAGTTGCACGTTATCCCACTATCTCTCTGTGTGTCGTCCTACATTTTGAACTGTCTAATAAACAAATAAAAAAAAACACTGAAACACTGAGTTTTTCAAGAGTCTGTAGTTTTCTTCTGTCTTGTGATGGGTCTTGGGGTTGCACAACATGTGTTCGCCAGCAAAGTCAGAACAGTTCTTTGTATATAACATTTTATGTGAATTTGATCAATCTCCTACACAAAATCATCAAATATAATATTAGATCATTCAGAATGAAACATTTATTAGACACAGACTGAGAGTTTCAAAGTGCAAAGACAACTGGAATAAGGGGGTTGGCTGAACTGGAAGTACTATAGAGCATGCTGTAATCAAATTATCTGGCCTAGCATTTGGCTCGGCATAATCCTAACAGGAATAATATATGATACCAAGGGGGGACGCTCACATGTGCTGCTCACTAACAGGTCAGGGGATAAAAAA
Source organism: Poromitra crassiceps (assembly GCF_964638095.1). NCBI lineage: Eukaryota > Metazoa > Chordata > Actinopteri > Beryciformes > Melamphaidae > Poromitra > Poromitra crassiceps. The sequence continues at coordinate 9,947,561 of NC_139644.1, forward strand.
GCCTTGAGGAGTGCAAAGTCAGTGAAAGATGGAGGCCATCAGGTTTAAAGGGATAGTTCTGATTTTTTGACGTGGGGTTGTCTGAGGTACTTATCGACAGTCAGTGGCCTACGCACAGTAGAATGCAGGCAGCGAGCTCCCAGTTTGGGGCAGCAGCGACAGGGAAGTAGAGCTGTCTTCTGCTATGAAGGGGGTCATGAGCAAAACACGTTATTTAGCCAACTAAATGAAGGCCCCCCTAAACTAATCAATGTCAGTGTACATATACGCCATACATGTACACTGACATTGATTTGTTGTACACTATATTTTGACAACTGACTTTGCCCTCAAACAGCCCGTTCATTTGGCACTACATTCTCTCTCAATCGTGGAACTAGTGTATTGCATAAGCCGCGCACTGTATTACGCCACAGATCAGCTGTGGGCTCAGAAGTGCCGACTGTCCATATGTTTTAGACGGTCTATGAGGCAGAGTTATTGCTGTTCAATCAGCTGCAGAGTGGTTGGTGTAATGTCCTTTACGCAGGCACCTGGATGGCAGAAAGTCTGGCCACCGCACACTGCCACCTGCTGGACCATAGAGGTCCTGACAACAAGCACCGAGGGTGGGCCTGGGTGTGCATGCCTGACTGACCACCTGGGGGGCTGGACCCGGGTGGCAGCAGGCAAGGCAGAGAGGACCCACCAAGTGGCCCTGGGGCGGACCACAGTCAAGACCACAAGGCCCATTCTGAGCCAGGAAAAACCCAGTTTTTCATTGTGTGAAATTATTTTCTACTTCAGACCAACAGCTTTACATTTCAAATAAATATTTGTTTCAACAACCACTATAGACTAATGCTTCTGTTAATTAACAGCATACTCCCACATAAGATCATACTGTATCATCATAAAGGTTTATTAGGCTACTGTATAATTTACCAATCAGTGACAGTTTGGGGGGAGTCATAAGCAGGTCAGTGATATGGAATTGCAGGATTTCGGATCAAAGGATGGCCTTACTGTATATGTACCACCAATTGTATTTTACAAGAATTGCTAAATAATGATTTATTTCGTTATTAGCAGAGTAATGGTGTAAAGGTTAAGCCATCATGTCATGGTCTTGAAAATGGTCTCGAATTGGTCTGGTCTCGGTCTTTCTTTCTTTCTTTCTTTCTGCATTTTTATATGGAGTTCCCAACCGAAAGCTACTGTAAGTGACATATATATTCATATTCATAGATATTTTGCTAGCTACAGTATAGGTATCAAATGTAATAAATATCAATAGGATGAATCAGCGTGACGTCACAACAACAAATCCCCCAGAAATGCGGAAGGCCGCAGCAGTTAACTAGTATGAGTTGTGCCAAACAAACGTTAATATCTCAAAAGTTATACATGACATCGCTTATATTTTGACATTCTGAGTGAGAGCAGAAGTAGCTCAAGAGTTTGATGTATAATATGCATGTCACTTTGAAGTTATTTGAACTGTCGCAGTTTCTAAAATGTACGCCGCACAGCCGGGGCTAGAGTGAGCACTCAAGGCTGGCTCATTGCCGTTTTTTCCCCAGTAACGCGGCTTGTTTACCAAAATGTTGCTCGGCTGATCCCTCGTATACACATTTCAGCAATCTAAAACATTAAGTTATGAACTTTCGCACACCAAATCGTATTTTTAGTCCAAAATTATCGCATGGTTAAATAATACGCCTTAAATACGCCTCATGTTGTGTCACTCATGTTTACACACTGACTTCGAAACTTTCGTCCATCATTAGTTTTCAGAAACAGGTTTGATTTTCTGCATCTTTCACATCAGTCAAAAAGCCTTTTGCGAGGATGTCGAAGAGACGTCGGCGCTCGCTCCACCTCACTGGCCCCTCTCTGCTCCCTCTCTCCGGGGAGAGGTGCTGCAGCAGCCGGCCACGCCGCACCACAGCTGGCTTGTCGAGGTGAAGGTGAGCATGGAGCTCCTGTCCAGTTATACGGCTAACATTACCTCCTGCCATCATCTGCCTTCTCCAGCCCACATCACCGCTGCTGCAGATCAGCCACGGCTGCCTGCCTGTCACATGTCATGTTGTAATGTGGATACAGGAGAGGACGAATAGTTGTCTCATATTGCGAATAGAACAGACATAATAATAAAACGCATCAGACTCAGATGCAAGGTTCATGTGCGTAACTATTTTTATCACATGACGGATTAAAAAAAAGTCACGGAGAAGAAGCGGGAAGCCGATATTGGCTGATAAATGGAAAAACAAACGGCGGCGTCTAATAACGCCGTCCACTAGGGGCTGATGACGTGAGTGACATGACTGATAACATCACCGCTAATGACATCATCACCGATGACATCACAATTGCCCTGTTGTGATTACGTCGATCCACTGGATACTGATTTTGTCGAGGCGAGCAGTTTACAGCGCCCAGGAAGATGTATGAGCTGCAGGATGTACAGCTGACTGAGATCAAGCCACAGCCGACCAATTCACACAACTTTCACGACTTTGACTGGCAGAAACACGACATTGAGACCGCCCACGGCGTTCTCCCCGTGACCATGAGGGGCGTTCCCAAGGGCAACAGACCCGTCATCCTCACCTATCACGACATCGGCCTCAACCACAAGTCGTGCTTCAACACCCTGTTCAACTATGAGGACATGCAGGAGATCACGCAGCACTTTGCCGTGGTCCACGTGGACGCGCCCGGCCAGCAGGAGGGTGCACCTCCCTTCCCCACGGGCTACCAGTACCCGACCATGGACCAGTTGGCTGAGATGCTTCCCTCTGTGACGACTCAGCTCAAGGTCAACAGCGTGATCGGCATGGGCGTGGGAGCAGGAGCATACATCCTAACCCGCTTTGCGCTCAACAACCCTGCCCTGGTGGAGGGCCTGGTTCTGATCAGTGTAGACTCATGTGCTGAGGGCTGGATTCACTGGGTGGCCTCCAAGCTGTCTGGCTGGACCAGTAGCCTGGTGGACATCATCATGGCCCACCATTTCAGCACCGATGAGCTGACAGAGAACCAAGAGCTGATCCAGACCTACCGCCTCCACATTGCCGAAGACATCAACCAGGACAACCTGGCCCTCTTCTATGGCTCCTACCAATACCGTCAGGACCTGGAGATTGAGAGGCTAATCGTAGGTCTGAACGAGGACAGAGTCAACACACTAACGTGTCCTGCAATGCTGGTGGTTGGTGACGCATCACCCGCTGTGGAGGCTGTGGTGGAGTGCAATTCCAGGTTAAATCCAACTAAGACCACCTTGCTAAAGATGGCTGATTGTGGAGGTTTGCCCCAGGTTGTGCAGCCTGGCAAACTTGCTGAAGCCTTCAAGTACTTTGTTCAGGGCATGGGCTACATGCCGTCAGCAGGAATGACTCGTCTGACCCGCTCCTGCACCACCTCCTCCAGGTCTCCTGCCCACACCGTATGGATGGAGGAGTGATCACTCAATCTAGGTGTTACTAGAACTTGTGATGCCAAAGACCAGATAGATGGCCTTGCCCCTAAAATGACAAGATTCCCACTCTGCTTGCATGCTGCATCCACTGCCATTTTCCAGAAATCCCTCTGTTTATTTTGTATCTCAGCCTTGGAACAACCACAAATCCTTATGCAATTATAGGGCCAAGAGCAAAAAACAGCACAACCAAGTGCAAGCGCAAGTCCCCCCTGTGCGCTGACCCACTTGTACTGGCACAAATCTGTAGTAGGCTACATCTGGCACTGACTGCCAGATGTGTCTACCCACCTAGCCTGCTATAACCTTAGCCCATTCATCCAATGACAGTCCATTGACAGACCAATGAAGGCTCATGAAAGCCAGTCGGATGTGACCGTGGTTCACAAACACCGAGATTCAACACACTACCAGGTGAGACACCGTCCGGGACGCCCCAGAGTACATATCAATTAGACAACCATAAGAAGACAGGCAGGCTCCAGCATGTTGTCACACCACATTTCATTGGAAAGATATCTCAAAGTCTCAGACCTGCTCTAACAGGTTGGATAAGTCTAACTCAAGATAATACTCTGATGGTCAAAAACAACTTTCTCAGTACTGAGATGATGGTTGACTTAGCCATGGAGGGTCTTGGGACACTTAAAAAAAAACTGCTCTGGAATCATTCTAGTAACTTAAAAAAAATGATCTGATGAAATTGACCAGTTCCCCTTTATTTAATTTTATTTAATTTTATTTAATTCTATTTAATTCTATTTAATTTAATTTTATTGTATTCATTAACCTGGTAGGTCAATTACAATGACGGCCTGGCAAGAGAGGATAGAAAGACCACTCACAGGGTGAGCGGAAAGGGAGACTAAAAACAGGCAGTGCAGGCAGGGGTGACCTACTGTATATTTGTAGGCTTAACCAGAACTCGCTGGCATGTTGGTTCTTAAGGGGGTGAAGGCGATGGGATTAATGGGGACTTTGGTTAAATGCATGAAATAAGGTCTGTGGTAGACAAACTTATGTGTGTTAATTTGTGTTTAGCAGGATAATCTTCACAAACGAGGACCACTCATGACTTTTTAAATGTTTTCTGAAAATCGCGTAAAAAAAAAAAAAAGAAAAAGAAAAACGCTTCAAAAGTCATAAAAGTGGTCTACGTTTGTGAAGGTTATCCTACTGAACACAAATTTCCACTCCTATAAACTTTTGTTGACCATTTCATGTATGTAACCGAAATCCCCATAGGCTACTAAAAGCCCATACATTTTCCCCCTTACGAACCGAAGTGCTACTGTACGTCCGGACTCATTCCTGTGGACGATAGCTAAGAACAGCAACAGTACAACAGCCACAGTAAATAATGGAACACGAAACTGATGGATGGTGCTGCCTTAAATGACAGAAGGGAGGGAAGACTCTCCTTTGAACCATCCATAACTAGCAACTATAGACCCATCTCCAACCTCCCTGTCTATAGTACTTGAAAATGCTGTCTATAACTGCAGTTACCTATGACTCCATAATTTGTAGGATCCGTTGGGTTTTAGAGTTAATCAAAACACTGAAACTGCTCTTGTCAAAGTAGTTTGATTTTAAGATTAACAGTGACACTTTTGACACTGTTGATCATGACAAGGAAGGACTTTCTCTGTCTCTCTTTGCAATTTCACATTTGAAGAAGTCAACATTTTCTGTGGGGTCCCACAAGGGTCAGTTCTTGGTCCACTGCTGTTCAATCTATACATGCTCCCTCTTGCTACCATTTGCCATTAGGTGTCCATTTACACAACAAGAAGTAATAAAGCAAGCATGAGGCCCCAAACAGCTGCCTTGCATCAAAGAAAAAGACCTGTTGCATGTTTAGCCATTTTCTTATGTAAATAACTTCAGAAATGTTTATACTTTCTACCAATTACAAATGATAGAACTTACTAAATAAATAAATAAATAAATGGCTATAAAGCTGTCGAGCAAAAATACAAAATTCTGCCGCCAGGCTGTTAAAGGTAGGCATCCTCCTCCATGGGCTGGCCAGGAGCAGTGGGCAGCTGAAGCGCCCGGGAATTTAACAAAGATAATTTGGAACATCACACATCACCCCTATTTTAGCTACCTTATATTGACTACCAGTTGCTTTCAGGGTTGATTAAATCTGTTGTCTCCCTCAATATGAGTCGCCCTCTCAGGGGGTTCAGACAAGTTGCTGTGTCTGTTACACGTCTAGGCTGGAGACAGAGGAACATTGTGCTTTTCCAGTTACAGGCTCTGGAGCAATCTAGAACAGCTGGGATCTTTTCTTTGATTAGCTTGTAATGTATTTTCATTTATTTTATTTTATGTTGCATTTCACACTATCTGTATACTTGTATTCTTCAAACCATAAGGCATCTGAATGTGCACTGAATCATTATTATGTATAGCACTTTAAACTGTATGCGCACTTTATGCTGGATACAATGCTGCGGAGTACTGTGCCTGAATGTCTTTTTTTGTGATTTGATGTTTATTGTTTGTGTATTGTGTGCTGCTGCATCAAATTCCTATCAACTATATTGACATGGTAATACATTGGTTGAATCTTGAATCTTGTATACGTGTTTCAATCATCAGTTGCCTATATCACCACTATTTTTCATGTATTATTAAATTAGTTTGTTGAAGCACCTTGTGCATTTTTGCTTGAAAGGTGCTATAGTAAACTAAATCTACTGGATGTAAAGTATGTCATCATTACTGTGCACATCGTTCTGTGCAGAGTGCTGCTGTGTCAGTGGGAGTGTCCTGTCTGTCAAGTACAGGTGTGAATAAAGCTGCTCTTAACCCTGACACACAGACCGTTGTATCCTCATCTGCCGAGTCCACACAGCTCTCTGCTCTGCACTCTACTAAGCAGACAACACAGGTGAGTAACCATACTAATATACCATCATATAGACATGTTTTTATTATTTATTCATTTATGTATTTTACTATTAGGGGTCCAAGCAGTGGGCCACTCTTGAGCCCTGTTGTTTGTATTCTCATCTTGTTTGGCTGCTGGTTTATTAGGGGTTCAAGCCCATAGTCTGGTTTTCACCTGGTTTGTTATTCATTATTTTCCTGCCACAGTGGTGCGAATTCCCGTCAGCTGGTGGATCGCAGAAACATCAAATTTGGCCCAATGACAGATATTGTTACTCGGTCCAGAAATATGAAGCCTATCGGCCTGAAGGTGGCGCTTTATGTTAAAGGCCATACCTTCCACACCATAAGTCAGATTTTCACAAAACTTGGTCCACATTATACAGGTGACCATGCTCTAGAGAGCATTGTAATTTAATGAATTTGTAAACTCATCTGGAAGGCGAGTTCCACCTCTGGGACTGAACTGGACAAAATCCAGCAGATGGCAGAGCGGAGAATGCTCTCAAAACTCCACTCCATAATGCACAATCCTGCTCACCCACTCCATGCCCTGGAGGTGGTTTGGCTGAGCACCTTCAGTCGTAGGCTGATCCCGCCCAGGTGCAGGACTGAACGTTACAGGAGGTCCGTCCTGTTAGCTGCCATCAGGCTTTTTAATTATTTACACACTAACAAAAATTGTATGCTGTGTGTGCATGCACATCTCAGTGTATATATTTTTAGTCGTATAGTTAGTATGTGGCTGTGGGGGTAACTTTTAGTTATGTTCTTATATATATATATATTGCCCTATATAAGTATAGAGAAATAAAAAAATATATCTAATACAGCATTTATGCAAAAAATACTAAAATACTGAAAGTGCATAAAGTGACCTAGGTATCTAAACATATTGTGTGTGTGTGTGTGTGTGTGTGTGTGTGCGTGTGTGTGTGTGTGTGTGTGTGTGTGTGTGTGTACGTGTCGGATCCGTCAGTTTTGTCCGATCCGCAACGCAGTCGTAACGTATCTGGTGTACATTGCCTGTAAGTGTACTGTTGTTTGCTTTAGTGCCTATGAAGTTTATGTACACTTGTATATTGTTTGGATTGGAATTGTTTTTTTTATAACATCGACCTGCCTAGGGGTTACAGATGGAAATTAGCCTCTGGCATGGGAGGGACTCACATGAACGTCACATGCACGTGGCACCAACATGCACTAAGGAGCGTGCGGCCTGAAAAACAAGCCTGGATTTCACAACACACAGAGGCTGTGTGGCTTCCTTGTAAATGGTAAATGGCCTGCATTTATATAGCGCTTTTATCCAAAGCGCTTTACAATCAGTAGGTACATTCACCCATTCATACACCAATGGCGGCAGGCTACCACGCAGGGTGCTGGCACACCATCGGGAGCAATTTGGGGTTCAGTGTCTTGCCCAAGGACACTTCGACATGCAGACTGGAGGAGGCGGGGATCGAACCACCGACCTCTTTTATCCAAAGTGATTAATGGACGACCCACTCTACCTCCTGAGCTACAGCCGCCGCTTCCTTCACTGCTCATAATGGCATTTGCTCCCCTGCCTCTCTAGATATAGTAGGGATTTGCTGATATCTAGTAGGGCTGAATATCTGATTTAGTGCCTTCCATTTCATTTCATTTTTATTGATGTGTGTAGGGACAGATACACGTACATAACGTTTACTAAAACATCTGATGTCCTGTATCATAGCATTATAGCCGAGAGCTAATTGGCAATGCCTGTCCCCTTAAAGTCGAGCTGAAATGCCATTTACACAGTCTGTGACTTCCTTATCGTGACATATTTAGAGTGAAACAGGGTAGAGAGGCAGGACATACAGTACCTAGCGTTTGGAGGAGTTAGAACTGTAGATTCTACAGTTTTTGGTATCTGCTGTCGTTTTGAAGATATTAATTTTTAAAGGAACACGTAACCATTTTGGGAGAACATTTGCCATATTCTCGATAGTTAGAGAAATGGAGATCGACCGTGTCAGGAAAGTAGACCTGTCTGCTAAGTGTGAATGGGGTCATGAGCGAAAACAGAGTTGGACGGCACCACCCAGGGGACGGTAGTACCACCCTGGTTTTGGTTTAGGGGCTTGAAGACCCCTGGGTCTCCCCTGGAGGCCCTAACCCTAACCACATGCACCCAATGGCTAAACCTAAAGACCACCTATAGATGCTATAGATGCTGGGCTAAACATTTTACAGCGATGAAATTGCCAAAAAGAAAGTCGAAAAGGGAAAAATAAGAAAAATTAAGTCCAAAAAGTTGAGTCTTTAAATGTTCATAAATTCAGAGAAACGAGATAGTTAGCCAGGTGGAAAAGGAAGAAAATTGAGTCTGTAAAGCCCATGGCACACCATGGCACACCAGTCAAACATTCTACAACAAACACAGATGTTTGATTAGTGTGCCATTGTTCTTTCCTAGTGATGTGAGAGTTCCACGTGGGCACATTGGTGGCATCGTCTGAGAAGGCTAAGACAACAAAAATAGGGAGGGGGGGAGAGAGAGGATAGCGGTCAGTAGTGGCGACGAAGGGCCAGGGGGATGATGAGCAACCGGATGGGCCAGGTTCAGTTAATGGGCCATGGCGAAGACGAGCAAATGGATGAGTAGCGGGTAATGGCCCAGGGCGACGATGAGCGGCCTGCTGAGTGGTGACGAACGACCGGATGAGCAGGGTCAGCAGTGGCAACCAAATACAGTACAAGCCCATGACGGTCGCCTGCAGGGCCAACAGCCGTGACGAGGATCACCGGACAAGCAGGGTCATCAGCGGTGACGAGCCAGCAAAAGACGCCTGCCACCAATTCCTAACTGGACGCAATGCGGAAGAGCGAGCGAGCGAACATCAGATAGTTTGTTTTTCCAAATGAAGCTGTCCTAACCTGCTACCTTTGTCCTGTGTCACATCAGTGTTTTTTTTTTGTTTTTTTTAATCACATCAGTGTTCTGATCCGACTCACACAATTTGCATATCATAGCAGACTGGAGTATCTATCAGCCTTGGCGCAGGTCTCCGAGTGCACTTGTAGTTGGGTTTGTGTTAACCAGGCTGGCACATGATGGAATCCATGTCAAATGGAGGCTTTTCCTCCCAGCATCTCTCCTAACATGTGAAAGTAACTGTTGGTGTTGTCACTGGTTCATGTGTACTTGTGAAAAGCATTGTGTAATGTGCTTTAATATAGACTTGCCAAACCCTTGTCTCAGCTGTATGTATTTATTTTCTCTCCTACCTGATCTGTGGACTGTGTGGCTGCATCAGAGCAAAGTGAAAGTCCCTTCAGCCAGTTTCACATGTGTTTCTTTCACAACAACAACAACAACAACAACAACAACAACAACAACAACAACAACAACAACTCTCTCTCACTCTTTCTGCTCCTCCTCTCTCTCTGCCCACCCCTTTCCCTCTCTCTTCTTCACCCTCTCTCTCTTTGGCTCTATTTGTCTCTCTACCACCCTCTCTCTGATTATCTCTCCCCCTCTCTTTCTTTGCTTATATATAACTTTCTCTACCCTTCCCTCTCTCTGACTATCTTCCTCTCACTTAGTTTCACCTCAGCTTGTCGTGGTCAGATGTTTTTCTCCACCTAAAGGTATTGTATGTAACATCAGTTTCATGACAGTCTCCAGTCTATTTCACTTTCCTGACTCTCTCAGCAGATCTTTGATGCGATTGTTAATGCCTGTTGTTGAGACTAGAACCACAGGAAGTCTACTAACTAGGCTGTAGTCTATGGTTTTTCTCTGATCTGGAGACGACACAGCGCCTTTCTGAAAAGGTCCGATTTTCAACTAGAAGCTTTTGAGCTTCAAAACTCAACTCAACGCTCTTCAAAGGGGGTTCCAACATGTTAGTGGCACGGTGGTATCACAGTATAGAAACAATACACAAACCCCTATAGCTCTTGTAGGTCATAAATGTCCACACCATAGGATAACTGGTGGTCACACAGTAAAGAAATAGCAGTAGTCCACTTCAGTGTTTTGGTATGGTTGTGTTCACACCGATGTGTTCCGTGCCCAGGCATGCCTGAAGCGTACATGTACCCGAGATCACCTTTTCATGTGGACCCGGTTCCCATGTGGACCCGGTTCCCATGTGGTTCGCTGTGCCGTGCACGGAACGCGATATTTACACTAATCAAAAGAACCGGACCTCGGGTCATTTCGGGGTTCAAGTTTGCTTGGAAACGGTCCCTGGTTCCCTAATGTGAAACTGCCCCAAATGCAATCAATTATAATTATGATTGGATTAGTATCAGTACGGTCACCTGTATAATGTAGACCCAGTTTAGTGAAAATTGGACTTACAGTGTGGAAGTTATTACCTTCAACGTAACACTTTTAATTATAGTGACACCTTCAGGCCGATTGGGTTCATATTTATATTCCTACAGATACTGTAATAATGGTTACCAATATCTGTCAGTGCGCCAAATTTGATGTCTCTGTGATCTACCAAGTCACGAGGATTCGCGGCAATGTCGATGACCAATAATAAACGAGCAGGAGAACAACCCCTGAATAGTGCAGTGAGAGAGATAAAGGCCTGTCAGATGTGTGCGCAGTAACATGAAGCCAATACACGGCTCCATCCACCTCACGGAAGAAATACAGCAAGTCTTTTTATTGGTTCTTACTTCATGCATGCAATACACATGAATGACACACAAACCTTACATCTGCCTCTACCTTGTCAGGACCCTGGTGGAAAGGTGAGCATGGTACGCGTGTGGCTCCTCTGTGCGCTGACTTTGATGGGTGAGTCGGGATTCCTATATGATTTTACACTGCCTTCATTCATATTGAAATTGATCTTAAAGGAGAATACCAGTGTCATTTAGAGTTATAGGACGAATCAGCGTGACGTCACACAACCACCCAAAAATGCGGAACCCCCCTGCTCGGCTGATCCCTCGTATAGGCCAATAACTGCTGTCGCCATCTCGTTGACATTTTCCACAATCATTTTGTAACGTCTGTAATGCGATTTATTTTTTTGCAAGTATTTTTTTGGGAGCATTTTGCCTTTATTAGAAAGAACAGTTGGCAGACAGGAAAGGTATATAGGGACAGAGAGGGGATGACATGGGTGCTCCAACATGTACCTATTTTTAAGCGGTGCAGCTACTTCTATAAAGTCACGTGTGTCCATCCGTATTCACCGAGATTTAGCCTAAGCCCTTCCCCCCGCCTCTACAAGGAAGCACAGTGGAGACAGAAAACGCCACAGCTCCAAGCAGGTGGAACACACACACACACACACACACGCACGATCACGCACACACACACACACACACACACACACACACACACACACACACACACACACACACACACACACACACACACACACACACGCGCACACACACACACACACACACACACACACACACACACACACACACACACACACACACACCTACACACACACACACACACACACACACACACAAACACAGCCTCAGAATTGGCCTATTTCACTCGTTGAATGTTCCATTCATGTACTGTACTGTATATTAGGCTGACTTCTGCAGTGTCTTGTGTATCAGGTGTTGTCTGCAGGACCGAGCAGAGTGACTGTTCACTTTACGGTCTGCTCACTCACCTCAAGCTGGAGGAGGAGGCAGAGGACAATGCTGCACTGGCAGAAGTGCGCCCTGTGAACCATTTCAACCAAACATCAAGGGTGAATGTGGACATGCTCCTGAACAGTGTCTTGGAGATGGTAAGTGTTCTTCCAGCTTCATGTGGCGGAGAGCGGGGTCGAGCTCGCTGCTCAGAGAGTGCAGAGTGAGGATGAGGAAGTGAACTCATGTGGGATGATTTGATTGACCGTCAAAGTCAAAGTCCATGTGGTGGTAAATATGAAGGTGGGGAAATAAACCTAGATTTATTTATTTTAGATTTACATTTATTTCGAACAGGTTAAAAAATAATAAAAGAAATATAAGCGAGAAAAGGAGAATAGACAAAACCTAAATAAACCTATTTTTGGTGATCATCATAAGACCAGGCAAGTTTAGCACATTTTGTAGAAAAAGCAAGTGCTTTATACGCCAGACAAGAAATAATTGTTACAGACAATAATACATTCTTTAATTAAACACCTAATGTATCCCAGAATTTCCATCCAGCTAAGAGAATACAGTTATTGGGGAAAAACGGAGTAAATTGGTGAAATTTAAAAATATTGAATATTGGCAGAAAATAAAGGTTATATGGGCAACTTCTGTATAAAAATACCAGTATTGGTATTCTCATATTGGTCACACCTTACTATCTTCATTACAATTTATGATGGTGTGCATTTCTCTCATAAATATTCTCTCATAAACAGCTGAGCTACCTCATTTCCGCAAATAACAATGCGAGTAAACTGAGTGCAGCTGGGTTTACTCTCCACTTCATTCTGTTCACAATATTTTAATTGTGATTGTTTCTATGAAACATAATAGCAGTAACTACTTTCTGTATTGTTCATTCCAAAACATGACAGCACTTTATTTTCCTGTGTGACGTTATTGATGATCTTTCTGCAGAATGAGAAGACACAAACGTTCACCAGCTTTGTCACAGTTTCACTGGTAAGTGGCCTTTAAGGGAAATTCCTCCAAATCATACAGCAGAATACAGGATATATATACATTATAGTACTGTACTTTTGCTGTTTTACATCAGAATTACGGTACATTAACCTACACTTTATGGTAATCGATCACTGTCCATGTGTGTGTGTGTGTGTGTGTGTGGGGGGGGGGGGGGGGGGGGGGGGTTTGGTTAATGCTGAATAACAGCTTGATCCTGATCTAAGTTGTTACTGTAACTGTCTTCATCTACAGTCCTGGTCCAATGACATCTTGCAATGGAATCCCGCAGACTTCTGTGGAAATGACCACATTTATGTTCCAAAGGAGAAGCTCTGGGTGCCAGATGTCATTGTTCTAGAGGAGTGAGTATCATTAAGCAAAATTACGTCATGATGACGTCTTTCAGTGGCGTCCAGGACTAGGCCGAATCACAGCCGATATGAGGATGATTTACTGTCGACGTCTTTTCCAAGTCGTCGAGCAGACGTCGAAATATGACATTACCATGAATGGGTATATTCAGTTATTCTGCTATGTACAACGTGTCTATTCAGCAGCTTTATACTGTATGTTCAGATTAAAAAAACTATAACTTTTACCCACCGCTCCTGCACACCACAGCACAGGCTGAATGCCGAGACACGAATATACTGTAGGCTACAACGTTATGAACACGTTTTTTTTTAAAGTGGGCGTCAAGTCTTTGTGGGTCTGCGGGCAATGGAAGGGTCAGTTATGTAGGCCAATGTTCTTTATGTCTGTGGGTAATGGGTCAGTTATGTAGGCCGATGTTCTTTATGTCTGTGGGTAATGGGTCAGTTATGTAGGCCGATGTTCTTTATGTCTGTGGGTAATGGAAGGGTCAGTTATGTAGGCCAATGTTCTTTATGTCTGTGGGTAATTGAAGGGTCAGTTATGTAGGCCAATGTTCTTTATGTCTGTGGGCAATGGAAGGGTCAGTTATGTAGGCCAATGTTCTTTATGTCTGTGGGCAATGGAAGGGTCAGTTATGTAGGCCAATGTTCTTTATGTCTGTGGGTAATGGAAGGGTCAGTTATGTAGGCCAATGTTCTTTATGTCTGTGGGTAATTGAAGGGTCAGTTATGTAGGCCAATGTTCTTTATGTCTGTGGGCAATGGAAGGGTCAGTTATGTAGGCCAATGTTCTTTATGTCTGTGGGTAATGGAAGGGTCAGTTATGTAGGCCGATGTTCTTTATGTCTGTGGGTAATGGGTCAGTTATGTAGGCCGATGTTCTTTATGTCTGTGGGCAATGGAAGGGTCAGTTATGTAAGCCAATGTTCTTTATGTCTGTGGGCAATGGAAGGGTCAGTTATGTAGGCCAATGTTCTTTATGTCTGTGGGCAATGGAAGGGTCAGTTATGTAGGCCAATGTTCTTTATGTCTGTGGGTAATGGAAGGGTCAGTTATGTAGGCCGATGTTCTTTATGTCTGTGGGTAATGGGTCAGTTATGTAGGCCAATGTTCTTTATGTCTGTGGGCAATGGAAGGGTCAGTTATGTAGGCCAATGTTCTTTATGTCTGTGGGCAATGGAAGGGTCAGTTATGTAGGCCGATGTTCTTTATGTCTGTGGGCAATGGAAGGGTCAGTTATGTAGGCCAATGTTCTTTATGTCTGTGGGCAATGGAAGGGTCAGTTATGTAGGCCGATGTTCTTTATGTCTGTGGGCAATGGAAGGGTCAGTTATGTAGGCCAATGTTCTTTATGTCTGTGGGTAATGGAAGGGTCAGTTATGTAGGCCAATGTTCTTTATGTCTGTGGGCAATGGAAGGGTCAGTTATGTAGGCCGATGTTCTTTATGTCTGTGGGCAATGGAAGGGTCAGTTATGTAGGCCAATGTTCCTTATGTCTGTGGGCAATGGAAGGGTCAGTTATGTAGGCCAATGTTCTTTATGTCTGTGGGTAATGGAAGGGTTAGTTATGTAGGCCAATTAGGGCTGCACGATATTGGAAAAAACTGACATTGCGATATTCCCCGCCCATGCGATATATATTGCGATATGAAAAAATACAGATTTTCACCAGATTAGCTCTATTTGAAAGAAAATAATATTTCTAGAATGATTGGGATGATTTTGTAGAGGAGTCCATCTGATTTTGGAGGGGAAATTAGGTATTTTAATGTTTCTCAACCACTGGGCTGTGACCTACTGGTAGGCCTCAGAGCGTCATCTATCAGGGTGCATACACATTTTGACCAATGGATTTCCATGACTTACATACATGAAAAAGTGAGTTATGACATTCTACTTTAAAATGTCACTAGCCTATACTTCACTTAGTGTAATGCAGCCTTTAAAACCAGGGAAAGACAACATGTATGCTGTATCACCATATTACCATCCAACATCTAAGACCATATAGTCTCAAATCACAATACAATATGGATATAAATTTGATATATTGCCCACCCCTAATATTGAGTGCCAGAATCTACCTCCCAATGATGCTATTTGCAGAAAAACATTAGATTTAATTGATTATAATCACTGCTTTCAACTTCTTTCGTTCTTCTAACGTTTCAATAAATCAACAATGAAACACCGCTGCCACTTCACACATGGTTACTTCACACACTTGGTCTGACCCCCCTCCAGAAACTACCAAGTGGTACGCTCCGCATTTGGGGAGTTCCGGTTTTTGAGCGCACGCAGGGCAGTACAGAGAGACGAGGATTCACATGCAGCCGACCGGTGACAAACAATTCATTCGTGAAAAGTAATAAATATACATTTAATTGCCCAGCTATGTCTATTGTCTTTTTATTTTCACCGACATGTTTTGTGTAAATGAGTCGCTATGTATGATTACCTCTACCGTAACGTTACTGCTATCATCTGATGCATCATCAGACTGAGGGGGAGAGAGAGCTGCGGTGATACACGGACAACTTCTCAGTAATCACTTAAGCCTTCGTGTCATAAGTTGCGGTCTTGCTTTTTGGTGTTTCAAGAGTAAATATCTCCACTCCACGGACATGTTGAGTTACAGCAGCCAGCCTGCTGTATACTAGTGTGCTGCAAGCTGTGAACAGGTCCGCCTCCGCAATCACATCGTTTACAGACAGGCTACTGTCAGCAACGCAACATAAGCGAAAACAATTCAATTTTGCTCTCTGTGCATGTTTGTTGTGTTGAAGCTAAGCATTAAATGAGTGAGTACTAGCGGGGCGTCTCTCTCCTTTGAGAGAGCCTGCATTTCACTCAGTAGGCTACCCCTAAAGTGAGAGTTTATCAAGCAACATGACGAGTTAATTTGCTTTTGACATCGCACGTCCTGCGATGTGACTATCGCGCATGCGCACATCGCAATGTCGATGTGTAAACGATATATCGTGCAGCCCTAAGGCCAATGTTCTTTATGTCTGTGGGCAATGGAAGGGTCAGTTATGTAGGCCAATGTTCTTTATGTCTGTGGGTAATGGAAGGGTCAGTTATGTAGCCCAATGTTCTTTATGTCTGTGGGTAATGGAAGGGTCAGTTATGTAGGCCAATGTTCTTTATGTCTGTGGGCAATGGAAGGGTTAGTTATGTAGGCCAATGTTCTTTATGTCTGTGGGCAATGGAAGGGTTAGTTATGTAGGCCAATGTTCTTTATGTCTGTGGGCAATGGAAGGGTTAGTTATGTAGCCCAATGTTCTTTATGTCTGTGGGCAATGGAAGGGTCAGTTATGTAGGCCAATGTTCTTTATGTCTGTGGGTAATGGAAGGGTCAGTTATGTAGCCCAATGTTCTTTATGTCTGTGGGTAATGGAAGGGTCAGTTATGTAGGCCAATGTTCTTTATGTCTGTGGGCAATGGAAGGGTTAGTTATGTAGGCCAATGTTCTTTATGTCTGTGGGTAATGGAAGGGTTAGTTATGTAGGCCAATGTTCTTTATGTCTGTGGGCAATGGAAGGGTTAGTTATGTAGGCCAATGTTCTTTATGTCTGTGGGTAATGGAAGGGTCAGTTATGTAGGCCGATGTTCTTTATGTCTGTGGGCAATGGAAGGGTTAGTTATGTAGCCCAATGTTCTTTATGTCTGTGGGTAATGGAAGGGTTAGTTATGTAGGCCAATGTTCTTTATGTCTGTGGGTAATGGGTCAGTTATGTAGGCCAATGTTCTTTATGTCTGTGGGTAATGGGTCAGTTATGTAGGCCAATGTTCTTTATGTCTGTGGGCAATGGAAGGGTCAGTTATGTAGGCCAATGTTCTTTATGTCTGTGGGCAATGGAAGGGTCAGTTATGTAGGCCGATGTTCTTTATGTCTGTGGGCAATGGAAGGGTCAGTTATGTAGGCCAATGTTCTTTATGTCTGTGGGTAATGGAAGGGTCAGTTATGTAGGCCAATGTTCTTTATGTCTGTGGGCAATGGAAGGGTCAGTTATGTAGGCCAATGTTCTTTATATCTGGGTAATGGAAGGGTCAGTTATGTAGGCCAATGTTCTTTATGTCTGTGGGTAATGGAAGGGTCAGTTATGTAGGCCAATGTTCTTTATGTCTGTGGGCAATGGAAGGGTCAGTTATGTAGGCCAATGTTCTTTATATCTGGGTAATGGAAGGGTCAGTTATGTAGGCCAATGTTCTTTATGTCTGTGGGTAATGGAAGGGTCAGTTATGTAGGCTGATGCATTAGCAGTTTGAAAGCTGTGGGTAAACTAAGCTTTGTTGGAAATAGACAAAATGTTCATGCTTGTTTCTTTTCCTTTTCTTTAGCATCGCAAACTCGGAGTCTTCCAGATATAACCAATACGCCATTCTATCTAGTAAGGGATCAGTTCATCTGGTCGATCGATACGAACTGACCAGCATCTGCAAGATGGATCTCTATCAGTTTCCCTTTGACACCCAGACATGCTACATCACCTTTCGCTCTGTCTTAAACACAGGTACACACACACACACACACACACACACACACACACACACACACACACACACCCCACACACACACACACACACACACACACACACACACACACACACACACACACACACACACACACACCTTAAGATGAACTAAATGTGAAACGTACTGACTTTAATTTCAGCGAATGAAGTACAACTTTGGACATTTTTTAACTCTGATGAAATGAACGCCAACACCAGAGATGCATTCACATCCCCAGAATGGGACTTCCTTGCCATTAACAAGACTGTGGAGAAGTTCAACATCACTGTCGATCAAGTATCAGTAGTCTGGGATCAGCTCAAATACATGGTGAGCTTTTGGCGAAAGCCAATTTTGAGGCACACGTATTTCTTTTTAACATCAATTAACATCAATTGTAACATTAATCATTGCCACATTCATTTTGTGACCTTGTTAAGACTGTGCAGTACCGGTTCCCCTCCCTTCCCTTCCCGGTATTCACATATAGACAAACGGTTCTCGAGATACATGAAAGCCGTGTTCTTATTGGTCAAATTGCACGACATTCTGCAGTTTCTCAGGTCCCCAGCAGCGCACCCACAAAGTTTGAAGTTGATCAGACGAACGGTTCTTGAGATAAGTGGCCATTTTCTCATTGGGCAAATTGCGCAAAATTTGACACTGCACTTTCTTGCGTCCCCAGCAGTTTGAAGTCGATCGGACAAACAGTTCTCGAGATACGGGAAAGCCATGGTCTGATTGGTCGAATTACACGAAACTCGGCACTGCACTCTGTCAGGTTCTCAGCAGCGTACCCCCCCAAGTTTGAAGTTAATCGGACGAATGGGTCTTGAGCTGAACCGCTTTTTGTGTTGCCAGTAGGTGGCACTATGACTATTTGCACGTCCAAATTGCACACAATTCTGCATTGCACTCTGTTGGGTTCCCAGCACTCCCCAAGTTTGAAGTCGATCCGGTTCTAGAGATAAACCGCTGCACTCCATCGGGTTCCCAGCACTCACGAAGGTTGAAGTCAATCGGATGAACGGTTCTCAAGATAAACTGCTTTTTGTGGTGCCAGTAGGTGGCGCTATGACTATGACAATTCAGGGCCATTCTCCATCTGGTTCCCAGCAGCGCACCCTCCGAGTTTGAAGTCAATCGGACGAATGGGTCTTCAGATAAACGGTTTCTTGTGTCGCCAGTAGGTGACGATATGACTATGTGCATCTCGGCACTCCACTCCGTTGGGTTCCCAGCAGCGCACTCCCTAAGTTTCAAGTTGATCGGAAGAACGTGTCTCAAGATAAACCGTTTTTTGCGTTGCCAGTAGGTGGTGCCATGACTATACGCATGTCCGAATTGCACTAAATTCGGCACTGCACTCCATCAGGTGCCCCTAAGTGCACTCCCCACATTTGAAGTCTTTCCAATGAACGGTTCTCGAGGTATGAACGGTTCTTGAGGTATGAACGGTTCTCGAGGTATGAACGGTTCTCGAGGTATGAACGGTTCTCGAGGTATGAACGGTTCTCGAGGTATGAACGGTTCTCGAGGTATGCGACCGACAGACAGACATAAATCCAGACAGACAGTTCTGGTTTAATTAGATAGACTAGTGCAGTGCCATTTCCATTCCCCTCCCTGCCCCACTCACACATCATGCTCTCACACACAATGTGCAGCAATGCACTGCTTTGAGTGGGGCCAGCAGCAAAACCATACTCTATTTTAGCCACCTATTGTAATAGAAGGCCCACCTAAAAAGTTGAAGTGTATTATACATGTACTATATTAACAACATTTTCAACGCTTTATCTTGCAGTCAAACAGCCCTTTCCTTTGGATCTTCTTCTATCGACAAGTACTTCATACAACCGCACGTCAAATAATCTTAACTATCCCCTTAAGCTGACTTCTTTCTGCCTCAGCATCATTCAAAACTATCCTCGTGCAATCGATGCAGTGTTTTTGGAGCATACCGCGCATCAGCACCTCTTTTCCCTCCTCCTTGCCTGTACTGTAGATCAAACTGGAGAGGAAACCAATGCTGTACGTCATCAACATTGTGATACCAATGACTTTTATGCTGATCCTGGACTTGGCGTCCTTCTTCATCAGCGAGGCTGACGGAGGGAAACTAGGCTTCAAAGTGACCATCCTGCTCTCCATCTCTGTCTTACTGCTGCTCCTTCAAGACATCCTGCCCTCCACAACCAAATATCTCCCGCTGATAGGTGAGAGGTTACAGAAAACCCTATACTGTAATACTGTATGGGCCCTATCGTCGTACGGCGCTAACGTTTGCGCACCTCTTATTGCTATCTTCCCAGCGTCTTAAGCTATCGTCTGTCTCCACCGTCCAGTTTTGCGCTGGGATGACGCAGGTGTAGGCGTGACCCAGGTGTGTCCGTGGGCCTCTAGCCTATCACCTGTCTCGCGCAAGTGTCATTTAGCGCTCTGGCAAGATACCGTCGGTATGTTCCGAGCGCAAAGAGAGGTCTGGGCGTTGCCCCTTCCAAAATAGGCGTTCCAGCGCAATGTGTTAGAAAAAATCGCCTTGGGTGCTGTCAATTTTAACGCCAGGAAATAGTTGGTCTTAGCACAAACGCAGACGTACGCCTGAGCGCAGACAGTCTCCACATCTCCGTGCAGTGCAGGAAATCCTTGCTTGGATCCATTTACGCACGGCATGGATGTCACTCTCCACTCGCGCCTGCACACACTCTTCTCTCCTCGGAATGCCACATTGATTTTCAACTATAGCCTACATTGCAGAAAAAACATACCTTGATTTAAAAATGAGAATTCGTTTGTCATGGTTTTATTAGGCTACATAATTCCCGACCATACAGGTTTGTGGTGTGAGGTAACAATAGATTGTTTTTGAGAAAGTTGTGACGGTGTTGTGCCAAGCTGCCTCTCCCCACCCTGGCCGGCCCAAAACACCCAGGGCACCGACCCACACCCACCCCACCACCAAGCCTACATACCCGTCCAGCTCCCACCTTCTCGGGGGAGACCCCCCTCCAGCACCCGGCGCACACAGACTCCTGCCCCGCCAGACCCTCGTTCCCCTAATCCAATTCAAAACGCATAATTTTTTCGCACAACACCTGTGTCCGGCCAGTACAGTAACCTCTTTCCCTGCAATTGCACCCATGTAAGACCAGCTTCTCCACAGCGCGGATGGCAGCTGAAGTCCCTCTCGCCATCAAGCAGACAGTGACGGAAGCATGTGTCTTTATGTGCACCAAGGGGAAAATGACATACTAAATTGGTGGGATTCGATGTATATATATTAATAGAAACAAATAGAAAATAGCTGATTAATAAAATGTGTGCTGGTGGAACGAAATTCAACTTCTTCAAATAGAGCAGCATCACTCATCGCGGCTCTCAGTATGCTGCGTAATTACTCATGCAGTATATTTTACCGCAGCAGAGATAGAAGAGAGAAAAGGGATAAGCATACAGACGTCTCCCTCTTTCTCTCTCTCACTCTAGTCCCTCTCAGTGAAGGAGGAAGCTGCTGACGTGACGCTGTTGTTTTATGGGCATGACCACACCTCCACTATGCTTTTGGGCATAAACACGCCTATAAACACCCCTAGATGTGCGCCGAGATGACGTAAAGCGCAGCGGGCCGACACGCCCACAATTAGGGCTTTGCGCGGCGCTATTCCAGCGCAAAACGGGCACAAACGCAAAATTACCGCCGTTGGGAAGATAGTGTCTTTGCCCTTTTGCTTTTAATAAACATGACTGTGATTTGTGCATTTGTTCCAGCTCTTTTCTGCACTGCAATCTTCATATTGGCGGGTCTGAGCCTGCTGGAGGCCCTGGTGGTGGGCTACCTGATGGATTTGGATGATTGTGATGATGAGGATGGGAAGGCCTCCTCTCAGACCGGCACTGATGCACAACGAGATGCTGGATTGCAACAAGGTCTCTCTTTAAGCTTTGAACACTTTTAGGGTACATTTGACTGTTAATTAAGTAATTTCAGGGTTAATTGCAAAGATAAAATACATTGGCGCATTGAAGGGTTAGGTTAGGGTTCTCAGCGGCAGAGCTGCTCTGGAGGCAGAAATAAGCTGATTGGCTTAGTTAAAGCAGGGGTGGCCAAACCTTTTTGGTTGTGGGCCGCATACAGAAAAATATAAGGAGTCGCGGGCCAAACAATATTAAGTGTGGCAGTTTTCGCGGCAAAAAAAAATTGGACCAGAAAAACCTTGTGCAATCAAAAATTTAATTTCTACCTAAATAAATATATGACACATAGTTTATTGATGTGCTCACCTATTACAATGGGTATTTATGTACAGTATGTATTCATTATAAAAAATGTTTAAAAATAAATAGACCAGGTCAGGGTACTCAAGTATAACGCATTTTCAATGTCTGTCTGTCTGTCTGTCTCTCTCTGTCTCTCTCTCTCTCTATATATATATATATATATACCGGTACACGTTGTTTCTAAAATATAGAAACTACTTTTTCCCAAAAAGTCTTGGCAACTGTATCAACTTTCAAAAAACAATATGCCATTGGTCAAACCCTGGTTGTGTTATACCAAATTTATAACATGGAATCTTACATACCATCTCCTATCATCATATATCCATTTCAATTACCAATGAAATACCTCAATAATAAAGTGTTCTTGCTCTTCTCCGATTAAAATTTTTGATTTCAGATCTGTGATTGAAATGTAAGATTTGAAATTCTCTCTAAACATCATATATTACCTTCAGAGCCGGTCGGAAACCCTGACAGCTGCCTTGAGAGGACCGAGGAGGAGAACTCGGGTGCGGAGTGTCTGAGCGACCGCAGCCAGCTGGGACAAATCCTGGACGAAGTCAAGGCTTTTCGTCATATATGGTTTTCTACTCAAACGCAGCAAGGGATTAGACAGGCTGGATACTGGAAAAAACTGGCAAGACGCATAGACAACATCTACTTCTGCTTGTATTTAATTACTAGTATTATTTTTCTGTTGGTCGTCTACATCGAGTGGAAAAGCTAAATGCACCTTCGCATGGAGGCTTCATTTCTCCAGACGTGATGCTGTCGATGGTGTGCAATAATCCCTTTTAGAAATATTCTCTGAGTCTTCTCACACCAACTTATTAATGTGTTCAGCTACATAGATTTTGGTTTGCTCTAATAAACTATAAAGGATGGGCTCCCAATTTGGGGCCCGCGGGCCACGCGCGTGCGTGCACACACACACACACACACACACACACACACACACACACACACACACACACACTGTCTGACGCTCAGTGACATCGTCAATCTGTCAGTAAGTCAGTCAGCTTTCTAATGTTGACAGACTTTTGAAAAACAAAGACAGGCTTCATGTCTCACACTGATATTGCAAGTGATAAATGACTGTCGAAGACATCGGAGAATGGAATACAAGGTCTGTATTTATTTTGTGTGATGATGTGTAACTTGCTCAATGTAAACTTAATATCCAATATTGATTTCTTATTCAGTGTATTTTTATCAAATGTTCAAGCTGTCAATTTGTCAAGTCAAATGTCCACTCTTGATTACAAAGGTAGACTGCTTTCAACGGAATTTTCTAAAGCACTTTGAGTTGCAGCATGTACTTTCTGTCAGAAAGGTGTTTTCCCATTGAAATGTTTTTTATGCTCCCAAAAAGAAGCATAGATGTTTTATGATTATGTTTTGACAATAAACTCTGCAAATTAATAAAATGACTGTTAAGCAGATAAGAGTAGTGTTTTATTAATTTTGAAATGTTGTTTTGGAATGGAAATTGTCTATAAAATAGAATACATTTTAACAGAATGTAATTTCACGTAACAGTCACTTTTATTTTTGGCTCCCACGGCCCTCCATCCAAATGAATTGTTGGCCCTTCATAGTAAAGAATGTGGGCACCTCTGCTATGAGGTCCAGATGATTCAGATCACAGATCTGTCCCTGGTTTTGTCATCCTTCTATAACTGAGATGGCTACGGAGCTCAACAGTCACGTGACATCGTGACATCACCTTCTGGTCCGGAAAAGTATTTCCCATTCCTTTTTCTCATCACGTTTTGAAAAATCCTTATCCAAAGAGTTTTAAGGCTGCAACCAAAGCTAACTGTCCAGCTACAGAATTGTGACCATAAAACATTTGATTTGCTGTTGTGTTGCCCTTCCCACTGGTGAGGAGTGCCGGTAGAGCATCATGTCTCACATGGCTAAAGAGCTCAACAGACACGTGACAGCTCGTGACAGTCACGGGTGTCTCAGCTCCTTAAAATAAATCTGGCTTCCAAAAATTAGAAGAAAGACAGGGGAGAGAAAAGGGTGTAGGTCACCCAATTTCCCACAAAGGAAGGTGGGTGTAGTCTGTGAGTGAAATGAACCTGTTTAGGTGCTCAGGGAAGCTCCAAACAGTTTCAGGAGAGGCTCCGTGAATGGAAGTGGAATATCAAAAGGAGATCGCTTTACTGTTTTCCAAACTGTCCCAGAATCACAAACTGCCTTAGGGCAGGCATCTTTCGTTAATGTAGGCTTATTTGGTATAATCTGACAAACAGCGATCTCAGGCTACAGCAGTGATACTCGGATGAGGGCGGCCCGCGATAGGGTGCAGAGTGGCCCCCATGACCATTTTCTAATTCACAATGAAAACTAACGTGAAATCAAGTTTGACTGAGCTCCAGCTAAATTGTCAAATACCGCCGTCTGCTCGCCACTCAGGCACTTTATGTACTTAACTAACCTAACTAACTTCACCTAACCAAACTAACTTAACTTAATTAACTATTCTGTGTGCACAAAATTGTCAGACTAAACTCCGAGTGACACCCCAAAAACCTACAATCTGAATCCGCTACAGAAAAATGTATATTAACTACAACAGAGGTTGTTTTTTCTTAGGAAACTGAATCATTTTAGGGTAGACCGTTGCATTCTGCAGATGTTCTATAAAGCAGTTTTACAGAGCGTTCTGTCTTTTGGCCTAATCTGCACCTTTGGTAACATGCGTGTCCAAGATCATGTCAAATTACAGCGCTTGATCAAGACAGCAAGCAGGATCATTGGGGTTGATCAGGTGTCTGCAGCACAGCTGTACGACGACCTTATTAAAAAAAAGGCTGATCAGATCCTAGATGACCCTACCCACCCCTTCCACCTGAAAAAAGGCTGATCAGATCCTAGATGATCCTACCCACCCCCTCCACCTGAAATTCCTCAGGAGCAGCAGGTCAAACGGCAGAATTCTGCAGAAAGAAATCAGAACAACCAGGTACAATAAATCTTTCGTGCCGACGGCAATTAGAGCGCTGAACAAGAGATAAATTATCTCGACTGTGTATATTGTTTAGACTGTATATACTGTATATTGGATATTGTATGCTGTATATTGTCTTTGCACCTTTGAATGTGCTTACCGTACTCCCAGATTGCACTCTGCACTTGTAACTTTTAAACCTATGTACTGTAGATGTTTTATATTGTTGATATTGCATGCGTGTGTATGTGTGTTTATGTGTGTGTGTATACGGTGTGTACAGTGTGTACACGGTATGTATTGCAACAGACGTGTATGATGACCACCCGAGTTTCCCCTTGTGGGATAATAAAATTGACCTTGTACCTTGTTTATTAACTGGCCCCTGGCCTCCTATCATTTTACAAAAGTGCCCCCCGGGCAAAGCAAGTTGAGTATCCATGGGCTACAGTATCTTGGCTCAATAGTTGGGCCGGTTCTGGCCCCCGGGCCGTATGTTTGACACCTTTGCTTCCCGCTCCCTGTTTTCATAAAACTGAAGACTTTTTCGATGGAAAACTGTCAGAAGGGGGTGTGGTAATGAACGTGTCCAATCATAGAAAGGCACCTAACTTTCAAACGCATTCATGTAACACCACCAAACTTTGTAGAAAGGTTGGTCATGGGCCAAGGACGAACTGATTAACTTCCCATGCCCACTGGCCAAAAGGACGCGTGGCAATGGAGGTAGCCAATCGCAAAAAGGCGGCAACATTCCAATGGATTCACATAACACCTCGCCGTGGTGGGGTGTTGGATGAATTATTATTAGTATTATTATTATGTGAATTATTATTATTATTAAATTTGTATGCCATATCAAACTAGAAAAGTGCACTTAGTAGAGTGCAGATCTCCACCAGGCTCCGGTACACCTACAGTAACAATAAGCTAAGCAGTTGTTTGTGTTGTCCATTTTGGAGAAGTAGCGTTACCTGTGTAATTGTGCAGCCAGCTCACTGAGGTGTGTTTTTATGTTGCACTAGTAGCGATGTACCCGCTGTTGGTCAGGGGTAAATGGGCACAAAGCAATACAACCGCGCCTTTTGCTTGGCTGGAGATGATGGTGGTGTCCAGGTCATCAACTTTACAACCTGCCCATGACCTTCGCCGGATCATAACAAACACACCACCATGCAAATGTTCAGCCCAGTCCTTCTTGGGGTGTGGGCCTGAGGTTCTTGGGGTGTGGGCCTGAGGTGGTTTCCAGGACTTTCCAGGTGGTTCCAGGACTGTAGGACCTATCCATGACCTTCCCTGGATCAGAACACACTGCAAAATGTCAACCCAATCTGACCTGGGGTGTGTGTCTGAGCTGGTTCCAGGACTTTATATTAGGAAATATTAGGCTGATTGGTCGATTAGAAGGCAAAATTAGCTGCACACACAGACACAGTACACACACTCACTCACACACTATATAATTTATAGCCATTTTGTTTTTAAACTGATTGGTGTATTGTGCTTTTGTGACCACTAGATGGCACAACATTTAAGTTAAGCAGAATGAAGTATTTATGGTGCAGCAAACCCAAAATGTCATGATGTCCCCATATGAGGATGCAGGTTAATGTAAATTTCCCTGCATGTTAAGTGGACGGAGGCGGGGAGGCACTTAAAGTGAGGTCCCCCTAAGGCGCCACACTGTCCTGACTGTGTGTGTGTGTGTGTCTGCGTGCTTGTGTGTGCGTGTGTGGTGTGTGTGGCATGTGATTGTCACGCAATCACATGCCTGAATGGCAGGAAGGTACTACTTGGCAGAAGATAGCCTATAATTAAAATTAACGTACTTGAAACTGATGTCCTGGTGCGGTCAGCTTTACTGTAATGCACTGTATTTTAATTACCCTAGACTACAATCCACTGAGATCTTTCTTTGTGTCTTGTTTTGTTTTGTGTGTGTTGTTGTTCTGTGCTGTCTGTTGCTGTGTTGCTTTTTTGGCACGTGAAACAAATCGCCCTCTGGGATCATAATAGAGAGCCAAAGTGAACGTCACTTCCTGCTTCAGCACTGTAACAGAGATTTTCATCCGCCATTTATTTTCCCATAAACATTTCGTAAAATGCGAATACAAATTATTTTGCTTGTTCAAACCAAATGGTGCAGATATATTTAGAAACAGGAGAGATCGAAAATGCGGGTTTAAAGAAAATATTTTTTCCATGTTTTTTTTAAAGTTTCGGTCCGAGTGAAATGTTCTATGGTCTCTCCCGATTCTAGATATAGCTGAACCGTTTGGGTTGACCAAGTAAAGCTATTTTTATAGGCATTTTACTAAATGTCTATGGGAAAATAAATTGCGGAAGAAAACCTCTGGTACAGTGCTGAAGCAGGAAGTGACATTTACTTTGCCTCTCTATCAAGTTGAACAGAACTGAACTGGTTTCACCAGCGAGTCCCAGATGGGTGAGAATTTGCCAACACATGACAATACTATGAGTGTTTAGGCAATAAAAGTGTAGACATTCAAAGGAATGTATGTGGCAGATTAATAGCCTATAATTACAAACTGATGGCGTGATCTGGTAAACACCCATCTCAAACTAACAAACAATGCTGTTTCACTCAAACCTGATAGGCAGCATGCTGTTAATTCATGAGGGCGGGGGGGACACCAATCTTCATGAGAGTGAGTCCATCAGCTGTTTATAGACTTTATATCCTATCCTATAATAAAATTGCCTGGTTGAACAGGCATGTGAGTCATGTTTTGCATCACGAAAGTGGCGTCGCCCCAGCCGGCCGATACCACGACCCCACCCCACCCTCACCCCCACAGAATCGGCATAGCGCCATCTACTGGCAAACACAAAAAGAGGTTTATCTCGAGAACCGTTTGTCGTATCGACTTCATAACTCGGGGAGTGCGCTTAGGGGGACTTGACGGAGTTCATTGCCGGATTTCGTGCTATTCGGCATAGTGCCACCTACTGGCAACACAAAAAGTGGTTTATCTCAAGAACTGTTCGTCCGATCGACTTCATGTACATAGGGCATGATGTGCCAAAATCCAAAGTGAGCATTCATATAGGGGCCCAATTCAGAGGAGCAGAACATGATACCATGCAAATTAGTCCCATAAAACCCTTGAACAAATGACATTGTTTAACTTCTGAGCAACATCCTGGTCATCAGCACGCTCAAACCATGTATGTAAATTTTTGCCAAAGCAGTCACGCCACAGGGTAGCGTGACTCAACACTAGTAGTACAACCTTGTACCTAATTAAATCGTGTGTGATCTATATTTACTAAAGGCAGTACCAACTGTCTTTTAATAATTCATAGATGCCCTGTGGCAATCAAATTAAATTTAATTGAGTGGAAGACTTTTTGACCCAAAGCACCCAGAGAAGTTATATAAAGAGCGTTCCTTTTCATGGCAATCTGCTACCTGCTGCTGTTAGTCTGACCTCATTAGATCAACTGACTTCAGAACAAAGGTAAGATTTTAAAGGATGCTTCATGCCTGGCATCATCATACAGTTCTATTGATTCATTTTTAGCCTCTAGTCAGTGTTCACTTCAAGGGAAGTTCAATCAAAATCTACTACTAATCAATCTGAAATTAAATCTAATCTCTCCCTGTAAAGCCCAATGCTCCTCGTTGCTTGGACTCACTAAAGTGTTGACTGGCCTGCTTAAATCTTGGATATTTTACTCATCTAATATCCAAACTATTTGTGAATCTCTTTTCCAACAATGTACAATCTTATACAAATAAATATAAAAGGGTAGTAGGGGTTGGGTGGGGAAAATGTTGATTGCTGTCGTAGGAAGGGCCAACTCCAGGACTCAAACTCATTCAATGACTGTAGGATCTATGTGTTTGGGATTGATGTTTGACAGAAAAATGTTGCATACTCTCTTTTGGGCCTTGTACATAATGTTTGTTTGTAATGGTTATCCCTGTCTGCCAACCAAAGTACCAAAGGTGAGGCTTGGCAGAAAGAAAGAAAGAAAGAAAGAAAGAAAGAAAGAAAGAAAGAAAGAAAGAAAGAAAGAAAGAAAGAAAGAAAGAAAGAAAGAAAGAAAGAAGCAGGTGTGAGTCATCTGGGACAACCTCTGAGACACATCATTTATTCGGCCTGACCTCCAACTGGATACGACCCACGCCGTCGTTTGTACAAGCAGCTGAATACGACCTGAGGCCTAAAATACCACCAAGCAAGACTAGTGGCTTAGCAAGGTAACTTCAGGTTTAACCCTGGGTTTGCCGTGTTACGACGCTAGTTAACTTCTTACCGAGATATTATTTCCATGGCAACATAATGCTTCACAGCTAACCTGATCTGGAGCAGATTAAGTTGCAAGGAGAAGATTTAAACCTTAAAAGGCACCGCCCACGAACCAATGAGTTTCCAAGGCCCGGCCCGACCCTAGGGCCGATTTTCCTATCATTACCTAGGCCCGGGCCTGCCTGTTTTTTGTTTAGTTTTTTAAAATGTTTGAACTACAACTGACACAATGTGGTGTTCAGCACTTCTTTTGTATAGTGTTGATTTGATAGGCTTAGGCTATCCGAAATTGATCAAACACATAAGGTTTTGGGGCTCGGGCCCGAAATTCTGACAAGCCGTAGGGCTCACAGCGGGCTCGGGCCCGAACATGTAGGACCCAGGCCAGACTAGGGCCTAGATTTGAGGCTCGTGCAGGGCTCAAGTCCTGCTGGAGCCTCACTGGACAACATGGTATATCCCCACTGTCCAGGACTTGGAATTCATTACTCAGCTGGCGCTGGCACTTGGCCCGAGGATGGGCCACATGTCATCGCGCAGGGCCAGGACATTGGCTGAAATGATTGACTCAGTTGGTGACAGAACCGGACCAGAGTGGCATATTGTGGTTGTGGTTGGCTGAGCTCTCACTGGATCAGCACAGCAGGAGGAGCCCAGACTGGAGAGATTGGCTTGAAAAGCCCAGGAGGACCAGCTCATCCTTGTACTTAACATCCTGTTTCAGCCGTTTGATGTCAAAGAGAAGATGAGGACCATTGCGAGGAGGAGGAGACCATTGCATTATTTTTTATAAATCATTCCCCTCGAGATCTGTTGTTGTTGTTGTTGTTGTCGGAGCAAGGCAACACAACACCATCGAGGATTCCTCCCACCCTGCACACACACTGTTCTCACTGCTGGACTGATGCACTCAAGCTCACTGTGTAGACTAGCCGCCATGCTATCTTTTGTTTCCACGACTTTGATGGGATGGATGAACTGGTGAGAGGGAGCCGTAAATATAAGCATTGTTTCTTAAACAGTCTGTTTTTAAAACATGCGACGAATGAACTTCCTCGACTGTCACTTGCTGTCAAATTCCAGCCACTCCTGCTTGATTCATGGCCTTTAATTACGATCCGCACCCGTGTGTGTTGATGTTCATTTTGATGTATTTATTGATTGCGTGACACCTAGCCGAGCTTCACATACTGAGCATTCTCTGGACGAGGCCGTTAGTTGCCTTTAACCTCAAGTTAACTGTTCACAATTCAGCAATAAGCGATCATACACATTTATATATTTGCACACTTCACCGAGGCAGGCGGGCCCCGAAAACGACTGTGTCCCCTTGATCTTGAAGCTGGTTCCAGAGATGGAGTCGGGACTTGGGCCAGCTTGGTGGAACCATCCCCGTGCACAAAGTGATGAGACATGCTTTCCCAGGTCTGACACCCTACCTGTGCGTGCACGCCGTGCAGTCTGACACCCTACCTGTGCGTGCACGCCGTGCAGTCAACAGATGGGAAAGGCCACAGGCTCTTGATAAATCACATCCACTGCCAATTTGCAGAAGTCCCTCCCTTGGCCTTCATTTGAAGAATAGCCTTGGAACAACCACAAATCCATAAGCAATTACGCCAAAGAGCAAAACATAGTGCACCCAGACCAACCCGTGGTTTTTAAGTGCAGATCCCCTGTGCGCTATGGTTTTTAAGTGCAGATCCCCTGTGCACTATGGTGTTAAAGTGCAGATCCCCTGTGCACTATGGTTTTTAAGTGCAGATCCCCTGTGCACTATGGTTTTTAAGTGCAGATCCCCTGTGTTAAGTGCAGATCCCCTGTGCACTATGGTTTTTAAGTGCAGATCCCCTGTGCACTATGGTTTTTAAGTGCAGCTCCCCTGTGTTAAGTGCAGATCCCCTGTGCACTATGGTTTTTAAGTGCAGATCCCCTGTGCACTATGGTTTTTAAGTGCAGATCCCCTGTGCACTATGGTTTTTAATTGCAGATCCCCTGTGCACTATGGTTTTTAAGTGAAGATCCCCTGTGCACTATGGTTTTTAAGTGCAGATCCCCTGTGCACTATGGTTTTTAAGTACAGATCCCCTGTGCGCTATGGTTTTTAAGTGCAGATCTCCTGTGCACTATGGTTTTTAAGTGCAGATCCCCTGTGTACTATGGTTTTTAAGTACAGATCCCCTGTGCGCTATGGTTTTTAAGTGCAGATCTCCTGTGCACTATGGTTTTTAAGTGCAGATCCCCTGTGCACTATGTTTTTTAAGTGCAGATCCCCTGTGCGCTATCGGGGAGCAGGCCGCATCCTCAAGACATTTAGTGGAGCTGAGGATTTAGTACTCTCTGAAGCCGATGTGATCAGAACCTTTAAACGTTCAGACTTGTAAAGCCACCGGACCAGACAGCGTATATCGTCCTGGGTACTGAATTACCACAAATATAAACAAGAATACATGTTGAGGTTTGTTTATTATAGGCTACTTAATGTATTTAGGGTAGGCCTATATGTCATTACTTAGAGGGAGAGAGAGAGAGGGGGAGGATGCCTATGTGAAACACATTTTCACATAGGCCTACTTTTGGGGGGAGGTCAAATCAAATCTCGCCTAGCCTCCTGAGTCCCCCGGGGTTCCTGCGAGGACATCACATTTTGCTGTTTCTACACTATAATACTTATTTCCTCTGAACTCAGACCTCTTGTCCTCACTTGGGGACACCTAAGCTACAATTTTGTCATAGTAGAAGAAGAAAAATCGACTTCCTGTCAATACAAGATGGCTAGCATATCAACCAAATCCTTCTACCAGCACTCCCGAGACAAACGTGGCCAAGGTAATAAACCTGATCAAATTGTATGGATGATGATTTATGCTTAGGACCCTTTGAAGTTTGTAAAGGCATGCAGGTTTGAAAAAAAATTGCATTAGTAACAAAGTACAGTGTTGCTAAAGTTGAAGCACTTGTGCGAGGACAGTGGGTTAATCTTTCCTAAATTGAAGCACTTGTGCGAGGACAGTGGGATAATCTTTTCTACATTGAAGCACTTGTGCGAGGACAGTGGGTTAATCTTTCCTAAATTGAAGCACTTGTGCGAGAACAGTGGGTTAATCTTTTCTACATTGAAGCACTTGTGCGAGAGGACAGTGGGTTAATCTTTTCTACATTGAAGCACTTGTGCGAGGACAGTGGGTTAATCTTTTCTACATTGAAGCACTTGTGCGAGGACAGTGGGTTAATCTTTTCTACATTGAAGCACTTGTGCGAGGACAGTGGGTTAATCTTTTCTACATTGAAGCACTTGTGCGAGGACAGTGGGTTAATCTTTCCTAAATTGAAGCACTTGTGCGAGGACAGTGGGTTAATCTTTTCTACATTGAAGCACTTGTACGAGGACAGTGGGTTAATCTTTCCTAAATTGAAGCACTTGTGCGAGGACAGTGGGTTAATCTTTCCTAAATTGAAGCACTTGTGCGAGAACAGTGGGTTAATCTTTTCTACATTGAAGCACTTGTGCGAGAGGACAGTGGGTTAATCTTTTCTACATTGAAGCACTTGTGCGAGGACAGTGGGTTAATCTTTTCTACATTGAAGCACTTGTGCGAGGACAGTGGGTTAATCTTTTCTACATTGAAGCACTTGTGCGAGGACAGTGGGTTAATCTTTTCTACATTGAAGCACTTGTGCGAGGACAGTGGGTTAATCTTTCCTAAATTGAAGCACTTGTGCGAGGACAGTGGGTTAATCTTTTCTACATTGAAGCACTTGTACGAGGACAGTGGGTTAATCTTTCCTAAATTGAAGCACTTGTGCGAGGACAGTGGGTTAATCTTTCCTAAATTGAAGCACTTGTGCGAGAACAGTGGGTTAATCTTTTCTACATTGAAGCACTTGTGCGAGAGGACAGTGGGTTAATCTTTTCTACATTGAAGCACTTGTGCGAGGACAGTGGGTTAATCTTTTCTACATTGAAGCACTTGTGCGAGGACAGTGGGTTAATCTTTTCTACATTGAAGCACTTGTGCGAGGACAGTGGGTTAATCTTTCCTAAATTGAAGCACTTGTGCGAGGACAGTGGGTTAATTTTTTCTACATTGAAGCACTTGTACGAGGACAGTGGGTTAATCTTTCCTAAATTGAAGCACTTGTGCGAGGACAGTGGCTTAATCTTTCCTAAATTGAAGCACTTGTGCGAGGACAGTGGGTTAATCTTTTCTACATTGAAGCACTTGTACGAGGACAGTGGGTTAATCTTTTCTACATTGAAGCACTTGTACGAGGACAGTAATCTTTTCTACATTGAAGCACTTGTACGAGGACAGTGGGTTAATCTTTCTGTTTTCTGAGGTGAAGATGTAAGTGAGAAAACATTATTTGGGGAGATAAGGGAAGAGACTATAATAGTTTACAAGAGTTTAAATAGTTATTGGGTGTGGTATAAAATATAAATATAAACAATACATATCAATTATAAATATAAATAATAAATTCTATAAATCATATATATTTGTATGTTTCCAGGGCATGTTGACAGCAGCTGAAAAATTGCTGTATCGGATAACAGGCAACCTCTCTAAGCTGGAGGATGTTTTTCTGCAGACATTTAATTTTTGCACAGCCATGATAGGCATTCAAATAAAGATAAATACTTTATTACAAGTTGGTGACTTGTAAAAGATTGCACCAGTGACCTTATGTGAGGACATCATTTTTAACTATTTTCTACTTACTTTTTTTTTTTTTTTACTTTTCCGAAGTAATCCCAAATAGCAAAGAGAAATCAAAAATCCAATGCAGCTAATGGGGTCGGGACTCAGGGGGCTAGGGGACCAATATGACTAGAGCCAGCCCTGGATGTGCGCACATGAACTGATTCTCAGTCATCGTCAGTGTTCCAGCAGGTGTTGCCATAACTTGCCAAGTTTCCTGCAGTCGCACGCCTCCATGCATTCCACACAAACCTTCCTGCAGCTGCAGCGTTGGCTGAGGCAGTCCTTCATACAGTCACATGATGTGAGCTCCCTGGTGCCAGAGAGTAGCCAACCAGGGCCATTAAAGGGTCTGAAGACATTGGGGGCTTAGGCTAGGGAGGTATGGGGGGGATTCTTCTCCCCCCTGCGTACGGCCATGACTGCATGCTGTGAAACTTTGCTGCATCTGAGGTTGGTGGCAGTCGCTCGTTGTGCACGACCTACAAAACAACCTGACTCTTGCTTCGTTGCAAGCATCTCTGGCACACCATATACTGTATATTGTAGCGATCCAGGTAATCTAGGTAATTACATGTAATGTGGTGTGCAATAGAAGTGTCTCGATTGCAGCTAGGACCTGATGTGTGGGAGTGTTACCGGGGGGGAACACTATGCTTGGGGAAGACTTCCGGTCAGATAGAGCATGCGTGAGTCAGTCTCCAGATACCGCCAAAAGGAGAAGCTGCTAGCTAGCTTTTGGTGTAGCAACCACCAAGAGTTGTCTGATAACTAACTGCGAATAAAGAACCCTGTACCAACTCAAGTCTCCGGTTCCTTGGCGAATTAGCGATTCGCTACATTGGTGCAGAAGTGAAGCGGTGGCGCCTCTGATTCGGGCCGGGAGGGGAGAGAGTGAGGAGGAACGACGGAGGAAGTTGGAGCCGACAGCTTTGGGCGCGAGCGAATAAAGTGCGGAACGGAGCCGCCGAGGATGAAGAGGGAGATAGAAGAGGCTGAAGCCTCGGTGCGCGCGGAGATGAGGAATACAGTGGAGGACGTAAGGGGGGTATACAGACGGATGAGGGAGGAATACAGACAGATGGCGGAGAGCCTCGGGCGGGAGGAGAACGATGCCGAACCGGGCCCCTCTGGCAGACAGGGACCCGTGCGCGGAGCAGCGGAGGCCGAGCCGGACCCCGCTGGCAGACAGGCGGGGAGTGACGAGGCTGAAGCAAGGCCCGCGACAGCGGGGGACGGCGCCCGCAGAACCAGGAAGGACGTGGCCGTCCCGAAATACAACGGTAAAGGCGAGTGGGAGGCGTACTGCAAGCAGTTTGAGGCGGCTGCAGACTGGAATGGCTGGACGAGAGGGGAGAGAGCCACCCATCTCGTGATGTCCCTCGAGGGCGAGGCTATAACGTGCGTGTCGGCAATAGCTGATACAAAGGACTTGAATGTGGTGATGGGGGCCCTGCGGAGACGCTTCGGACGATGTGAAGAGCAGGCCATCGTAGTCGCGGAGCTGTGTAACAGACGCAGACGGCAGGGTGAGTCGCTCCGTGCACTGGCAACGGACATTGAGATTCTCAGCCGGCGCGCATACAGTCAGCTGCCGACGGAGGCGCTGGATGGGTTGGCCCTAAGCTACTTTGTCCAGGCCATCGAGCCACGGAGTCTAAGCCAGAAGGTAATGCTGAGACATCCGAAAACACTGGAAGCAGCGCTGGGGTTGGCGCTGGAGATAGAGATTGTGGAGGGCTGGGACACGAGCAGCGGCATGATGGAGGCCGCCCCCGTGGCGAGAATGGCGGTGGAGAGCCCGCCACGGGAAGAGCCAGCGTCGAAGAGGGCGTTGGAGGAGCAAAGCAGCATGGTGCGGGAGCTATCTGAGTCGGTGCGCCAGTTAAAAGAACAACTGCTCCGAAGCGCGACCCTGCAGCCCACCCCACGAGACAATACCTGGCCCAGGGGGCCCGGGGCCATGCGCTGCTGGACCTGTGGACGCCCCGGGCATCGGGCCAGAGAGTGCCGCGGAGGAGCGTGGAACCAGGGAAACGGCGCGGGGCCCGTCTAAGAGGGGCGAGACGGGCCCCCTACGTCATATTCCCTATGGCCACGTCACCGTTGGAGGGGGCCCAGCGGTACAGACGGGGAGGTGGGGCGTCGCCTTCCCCCGAAGCAGACGACATCGCAGGCGCTGTCAACATGCAGAACGGGCCGCACACGATGAACGGCTGCCATGTTCAGGTCCGCCTGCAAGGGAAGCCCTGTGTCGCCCTGGTGGACACGGGGTGTACGGCAACGCTGGTGAACTACAACATGATGCCAGAGGGAGCGCTTCTGGAGCAGCCAGCGGACCGACCAGCTGCTGAGGACAGTATCCGGTGAGTTGATGCCGATGAGGGGAAGGGGGTCCGTGATGATAACTGTGGGGGGACAGACAGTGAACTTTCCGGTATGGGTAGTAGAGATGGCGGGGCCCTGTATCTTGGGGGAGGACTACTTGACGCTAAACCAATGCACAGTAGACCTGGGAAAGAGGACACTCACGTTCGCAGGGGGGCCAGTAGTTCAGATGGGCCACCC
The DNA here is from genome assembly GCF_964638095.1 of Poromitra crassiceps. Classification (NCBI taxonomy): domain Eukaryota; kingdom Metazoa; phylum Chordata; class Actinopteri; order Beryciformes; family Melamphaidae; genus Poromitra; species Poromitra crassiceps. The sequence goes on from NC_139644.1 coordinate 9,984,236, forward strand.
TCCCACCGCTCCAGGGGAGCAACCAAACGTCAACGGCACCACTGTGTACCGTGTCACGGTTGAGCACGGGCCCCACGCGGAGCCACAAAAGAGACTGTGTTGGACATGTGGGAAACCAAGGCACTTAGCGAGAGGGTGTCGCAGCGGTCCCGGGGAACAGACCAGGTGCGCGGGACAACGACATGGACAGCAGGGAGCCTGCTGGGCATGCGGCGCGATTGGACACCTGGCCAGAGAGTGTCGAGGGGCTGTCGGGGACCGGAGGACAGCGGGAGAGGAGAGACGTGCAGGCGGCGGGCAGGTGAGACTCTGCTGGACTTGCCGTTCGCCTGAGCACTTAGCCAGAGTCGCACTGCGCCCCCCACGGTTGCTGTGCGGAAAGCCGAGGTGGAGATCGAGGCCGGTTGTGTTCCCCCTGCTGTCCTGAACACGCCACCCCCTGGGGAAGGAGGGCAGGAGGACGACCGAGTGCAGGAGGTGGAGGAAGACGAGGAGGACTGTCCAGATGTGGATCTGGAGGACGACGGCGTAACCATCATGGATGTCGACGTGCGTGAGTGGAAACGCAGGCAGGCGGAGGACGCGGAGATCGGTCCGGTGCTTGCGTGGGTGGCGGCTGGACGCCGGCCCCCCGTGGAGGAGACTCACATGTTTTCCGGTGCCACGAAAGGACTGTGGAATATGTTTTCCGACCTGCGGCTGGATGAAGATGGGCTGTTGGAGAGAACAGGGCACGGGGTAAAAGGGAGGCAGACGGTTGTGCCCAGATACTTGCGGGGGTTGGTTGTGCGGTGGGCGAACAGGGGCCGTACGGGGCATGACGAGCCGGAGAAGATGCTCCGAAATGTTCATGCACTTTTCTACTGGACCGGACGCGAGGAGGACGTGTGGAGATACTGTGGTGCGTGTGAGGGCTGTGGGACACTTGGGGGACTTTGAGTTTAAAAAAGAAAAAAAAAAAAAAAAAAAAAAAAAGAGAGAGGATGGTGGTGGTTTTGGAATTGTTTGTAAAGAAAAGAAAAATGTACATGGCATGGGGTATTGTTGGGGAATGAAAAATGTCGGGGAAAGGTTAAAAAAGGCCTGGGGAAATGTGTTGAAAAAAAGAAGAGACTATTGGGTGTGTTTTGGTACAGGAGGGTATGTGTGGGTTGTGGGTGTCGCGTGGGCGCGACTTCTTGTTGGGTGAGGAGTATGTAGCGATCCAGGTAATCTAGGTAATTACATGTAATGTGGTGTGCAATAGAAGTGTCTCGATTGCAGCTAGGAACTGATGTGTGGGAGTGTTACCGGGGGGGAACACTATGCTTGGGGAAGACTACCGGTCAGACAGAGCATGCGTGAGTCAGTCTCCAGATACCGCCAAAAGGAGAAGCTGCTAGCTAGCTTTTGGTGTAGCAACCACCAAGAGTTGTCTGATAACTAACTGCAAATAAAGAACCCTGTACCAACTCAAGTCTCCGGTTCCTTGGCGAATTAGCGATTCGCTACATTATCTTACAGAGATCAATTTCTCTCTTGATATCATGTCTTCAGTGAGAGGGCCCTTGCCAAGGCCAATAAAATCAGTGTGATGTCGCTGGAACACCTGCCAGGCTGTTTTCTTACTGTGTGGCCACTGAACTGAGACACACTATAAAAAATAAAGTTGCAAGGCGAGGACGCTACCGGTCTTCCACTCCCACCACTTTGCCCTAGTCCAACTGTGGTTATGCTGAACAACTGCGACCTCTAGTGGTCGCCTCTAGCGTCCAAACAAACGTCACCTTCTAAAAAATGTAACACCGAATTTGTGAAACTACAATGACTTCAGGCTGTGGACCGATGTCCAAAAATGTGTGAGACTCGTTAGCTGTACATACATCGTTTCATGGATCAACATCAACCACGGGTTTTCCTAAAACGTCTATGACTTAACAAAGGAAAGAGTGAGATCCTAGTAAGTAGTAGGCTCTTCAAATTAATTCCCAAGAAGACAGCAGGCAGTATCCAGCCTGCGTCACACCACATTTCATTGGAGAGATATCAAAAAGTCGGTCTCAGACCTGGTCTGACAGGTTGGATAAGTCTAACTCTGACTGTAGAAAACAACAACACTTTTCCAGTACTGAGATGGTTGACGTGGCCGTAGGGGGTCTGGGATGGACAAGTAAAAATAAAAAAAACATTTCTGGAATAATTTCTAGCAATTTGTAAAAAGGATATCTGATTAAAATTGTATTTGTTTTATTTTGTGGTATTTTAGTTTATTGAACCTTTATTTAACCAGGCAGGACATTACAATGAGGGCCTGGGCAAGAGGACAGAAGCACTTGTCAACGGGTGCGGGGAAAGGGGTACAAAAAAGTAATAAAGGAAAAGCAAAAGAAGCTAAACAAAAGGCAATACAGTTACTGTAAGACTAATAATACTATCAGACACAAATGTTACAGACACCGCAAAAACAACCAAATACAATTACAAGTCATGAAAGCAGAACCGACATGTGTTTGGAATTTGAAAGGCTGCAGGTGCCAGATGCAGGAGTGTGAACATCTCTGCAATAGAGTCTCATTAACAGTAATGAGAGAGATTTGTCCAGTTTTTGTCCAGTCTTTTGCAGCTCATTCTATCTGCTGGGAGCAGAAAATTGGAAGAACTGACCAAAAAATGTATTAGCACGGGGAACTCCTAGTAAGATACTGCGAGCAGTTTTGGTGTTCTTAGAGGGAGTGGATAATAAAACAAAGTAAATAAATAAATAAATAAATAAATAAATAAATAAATAAATAAATAAATAAGAAAGAATGAAAGAAAAAAGCATGAGGCCCCAAACAGCTGCCTTGCATAAAATACTAAACCTTACATGCCTGTTATGTAAATAACTTCACAAACGTTTCTTCCAACTACAAATTATATCCAAACTTAGACCAATTTTAAGATACTGAGAAGAATATACTGTACATGCATTTGTATCATCACATCTGGATTACTGAAATTCTTTATATACAGTAGCCACCTGCGAGCTAGCTGACCTGACGCATGGTACACAATTTTGATGGCAGGCTGTTATTGTTAAATGGGATATCACACATTACCCCTATTTTAGCTACCTTACACTGACTACCAGTTGCTTTCAGCGTTGATTTTAAAATGTTATTAATGTTTAAAAGGCTTTGAATGGCTTGACACCTATACAACTGAGCTGTTGTCTCCCTCTGATTATTCTCAGTTATCTGACATTGCTGTGTGTGTTCCAGGTTGAAGATAAGGGAACATTGTGCTTTTTCAGTTAGCCTCCAGGCTGTGTGGAACAATCTACAGCTGGATCTTCTTCACGGAAGAGGATTTTTTTTTTATAGATTTGCTGGTAATGTTTTTTTCCCCTTTACTTTTCTGTTAAATTTTATGTTTCAATCATCAGTGTATGCCAAACGATCAATTAGGTCTACATGTGCACCAAATCTACTGGATGTAAAGTATCTCATCATTGCTTTTCTGTTTGTCCCGTCTGTGCAGAGTGCTTCTGTGTCAGTGGGAGTGTCCTGGAAAGTACCTGTACTGTGCAGGTGTGAATAAAGCTGCTCTTAACTCTGACACGCAGAGCGCTGTATAAGCCCAGATCCTCATCTGCTGAGTCCACACAGCTCTCTGCTCTGCACTCTACTAAGCAGCAGACAACACAGGTGAGTTTCCATACTAATATACCATCATAGACTCATAGGAGGGGGGGGCTATTGTTTTTGTTCACATCCTGCTCTCCTGCTGGTTTATGGGGAGTTCAAGCCCGTAGGCGGCCTGAAACCCTATCGTTGTTGTGCTGGTTAGGGGTTCAAGCCATGAAGCGGCTAAGCCCTCTTGTTTTTCACCTGGTTAGGGTTTCAAGCCACAGAGGGACTGAAACCGTATTGTTTTTGTGCTGGTTTATTAGGAGTCCAAGCCCCGAAAAGGGGTTAGACATGTGGGATGTTGTTGGACAGAGTCTGTATAGCCCTTGGTTCGTGTCCTGGTTGTAGACTGTTTTGTTTGTTCGGAGGGGGGTGGGGATAGGGTTGGGTATACCGAAACCTGGTACCACTTTGGTACCGGTACTTTTACAACCAGTACTACCAGCACTGAATTGCAACGCAGATTTAGGTGCCATGGGCAAGCTGCTTAGTGAAATGTTCGCCCTCCGGTGCTCCGAAACTGGCGCTGCACGCACCTTCACTACCATTACAGGGCATAATAACACATGATGATTGTTTGAAATCCTTAAAGAAACTGCTTTAAAGCCATTTTAAATGGAAGAAAGTACAGATTCAGACACTGTTTAGGCAGCGGTTCCATTTGATCGTTTTAGCACCGGTATCAGAAAAATATGAAACGACGATACCCATCATTAGTTGGGTGCATGGGGGGGGGAGGGGGAGGGTTGTGATCTTGTTTTTTTTTTTTACCTCTTCTTCTTTCCTTTTGTATGGTATGGGGGTTTTATTTGAGGGTGGGGAAGGGGGGGGGTTCCTCTAACTTGACGCTGCCAGATGTTTTGTTACACAGAACCAACTGGGACTTGGCCTTTGGAAAGTGTTTCAAAAAGAGCAGGCGCCAGGCTTGGAATGTCATCATTTTAGGGGCTATTTGACCTTCGGTGTCACAACCTTTTTTAGGGCACAAAGGCCACATGCCAGGCCACCAGAGATGGGAAGTAACTAAGTACAAATGAGTTCATTTGTAAAAACAGGTGTGGTTGTATTTGTTATCCTGTTAATATTGCAATTATTTAATTGTTTGCATATTTGTATTATAAATCATAATAAAGGCATATTCACCTGATAATTTTGACATAAATCACCTTCACCTGATCATTTTCACATAAATCACCCAAAAAAAATGATGTGCACTCCAGGGAGTATCAAACAGGTGTTGTTTATTTGTTTTAAGAATGGCATTTACCTGTTTTTGCAAATGAACTATTCAAATACTGTACTTCGTTACTGTACTTAAGTAGGATTTTCAGGCATCATTATTTTACTGAGTATTTATTTTTAAGACGTTTTACTGTTAATCCCTACATTTTAACACAAATATCTGTAGTTTCTACTCTTTACATTTCCAAAACAGGCTACTTTAGGTTTAATGCACAACAGACAAAAACGATGTAACGTTTGTATCTCGTCTTGCGCTCTCCCATGCGTTCACGCATTATGTGCACCTTTTTTGTGGAATAACCATACAGTAGCACACAAATTATTAATCAAGGAATAGTCTTTATACATCTTAAAACATGTTTGGAGGGTACCTTTTAAGTTCAATAGTCTTCACATTATATTAACAGGATGTGAGTTTGTTAGCTTTGCACAGAAACGTTAGAAATATTTTTTACTTTTGACAAGAAAAAAGATCAAATATACATGCTGTCTATGACTTAAAAAATACAAAATAAAAAAATATCTGCATATCGGCCAACATATCGGCCGATACGATATATCGCTTATCGGCCAATATCGGCCGATAATATCGGTGGGGCTCTACATGAAACCAATACACAACTTGCCACTCAGCAACAATCCTAATTGCTAAAAGTGGGTCGTGGGTTGAAGAATGCGTGACCTCATGGAAGAAATTCAGCTAGTCTTTTGATTGTTTTTTTTTTCACTTCCTGCATGCAACACACATAAATAACACAAACTTGACATCTACAGCCACTAGGTGTCAGGACCCTGGTGCAAACACATCTACAGCCACTAGGTGTCAGGACCCTGGTGCAAAAACATCTACAGCCACTAGGTGTCAGGACCCTGGTGCAAACATGAGCATCGTGTGGCTCCTCTCTGCGCTGACTCTGATGGGTGAGTCGGGATTCTTGCCTTCTTTGCCGCCACCTTCATTCATATTGAAATGCATCTTAAAGGAGAATACCAGTGTCATGTACAGTTACAGCCCAATACGGGCTGTCGACGTCGACTTTATTACATTCCCCCCAGTCATTTTGTGGCGTACGTGCAGTCATTTCAATTTGAACTCATTTTGAAAATACAAACTTTGGTGTCAAACTTAGCTTGGAATGACACCGCTGTGCACTGTCCCGTCCGTCTAACAAAGACACACCGCTAAATAACAAGCGCAAACATTTAAGACCAAACATTTAAGACCACGCTTTTCCCTCCCCCCTCCCTTGCCTGCCTCCCACCACCCATATCCATATACAGTATATAGAATTGGGATTCGAGGGGTGGCTAGGGACTCCACCTAGCCACTCCGCGAATGCCGGCTCTCTACCACCTTCCTATCCCTAGCTAGTAGGGCTGTGAATCTTCACTGGCCTCACGATTCGATTACGATTCAGAGGGCTACGATTTGATTCGATTACGATTATCGATGCACCTTAAATCGATGCATCACTTTTTTTTCCCAATACATGATTTATTTTTTCTCACTTTCTTTTTTCTCATTGTGTGGCTACTTTTAAAATAAAAGTGCATTTGGAATTGCATTGTATTATGATCCAAATAAACAACTGCATGTACTTCCATTATATTTTATTCGATTATTAAAAAAGTAAAAATAAAAAATAAAATAATAATAATTATCGATTTTTGACATTTGTGAATCGATGCAGAATCGTGCACGTCCGCATATCGATGCATCTTATAATCGATTATTTTTGACACCCCTACTAGCTAGTGCCATTTCCCCACTAAACGTCCATGACTGACTGATTGCCTGTCCTGACTTTTTCATCTGATGACCCCAGTGCTGGCCCAGCGCCGCGGTAAAAAGCCAGGACAGTAAAAGTTTATAAGGCAACCCTTTTCTGAAGGATTATTTCCTGGGGAGAGTTCGATTTAATCCTGTGAGAAAGAAAGCAGGATAATGACAAATGAGAGGGGGTACATAGCCGAATGACATAAACTTAAAAAAACAACACTGGTATTATCCTTTAAAATATTAAGAAATTGTATGTTCTATGCATTACTGTACTGTACTGTATATTTAGGCTGGCTCATGCATGGCCTTGTCTATCAGGTGTTGTCTACAGAGCGGAGCAGAATAACTGCTCATATCACACTCTGCTCACTCACATCAAACTGGAGAAGAAGAAAAGTGCCCCACTGGGAGAACTGCGGCCCGTGAAGAATTTCACCCAAACATCAAAGGTGATGGTGGACATGGTTCTGAACAATGTCCTGGAAATGGTAAGTGAACTGTGCTTCCAGCTTCATGTGGCTGGAGCGGTGTTGGGTTCGCTGTACAGGAAGTGCAGAGTGTGTGAGGATGAAGATAGGAACTCATGTGGGATGATTTGATTTGACAGTGAAAGTCAAAGTTGTTGTCGTGGTTAACAGGCGGTATTGTCATATTGGTCACACCTTGGCATCTTCATGTAACTTACATCATTAGCTGCCTACTATTACGATGGTGTGAATTTCTGTCATAAAGATGAATGTCAGACTAAACAGCTGAGCAAACTTAATTCTGCAAATAACGGTGAACTGGGGCATGAGGGGGGCACGGTGGCACAGTGGTAGCGCTGTCGCCATCACAGCAAGAAGGTCCTGGGTTCGATTCTCGCCTGTGACGCCGAGGTGTGTGTGTCCCCATCCCCATGTCCTCAGTGCCCACTGCCCAGGTGGGTTCGTCAAAAGGGGACCTATCTGTGTGGACTTTGGATATTCTCCGCTGGGGTTTCCTCCAGATAGGACCCCCCCCGCCGATATGACAGTGAACTGAGGGCACCTGGGTTTACTCTCCATTGAATCTTGATCACAATATTTTAATAATAGCGACTTGTGTATTGTTCATTCCATAACTATGACAGCACTTGAATTTCCTCACTTTTTCCTCATCTGTCTGCAGAATGAGAAGACGCAAACATTCACCAGCTTTGTCACAATTTCAATAGTAAGTGGTTTGAAGTGAAATTCATCCAAAACATACAGTGGATGTGGTGGAAATGAAGAAATAGTCGTTTATTTTTGCTGTTTTATAGCAGAATTGTCGATACACCTAGTCTGCTATTCCGTCACTTTATGATAATCGAAATACTGTCCATGTGTGGGGTTTTTGGTTCATGCTATAACAGTTTGATCCTGTCTTCACCTATAGTCCTGGCACAATGAGTTCTTGCGATGGGACCCTGAAGACTTCTGTGGAAACGGCCATATTTACGTTCGAAGGGAAAAGCTTTGGCTGCCAGATGTTATTGTTCTTCAGGAGTGAGTATCATCTACTTATTTTAGTTATGGCTTCTATTTGGGTGTGCTGTTAGCCTCATCAGACTTGGCATTTCCTCATGCAGGAGCAATATCAGCAGTAGGGATGTAACGATAACCGGTTTTAATGATAACCATGATAAAACTCCTTACGATAGCGTACCGTTTCAAATTTTCATTATCATTAAAACCGTGGTACCGTGATTGCCGTGGTACCATGATTACAGTGCTTTGAAAAACATGGTAAATACTGTCCATCATCAACCAAAGTTGGCAACCGTCTCCCAGATGCAAACGTGCAGCCTTGGAGAAATGATTTCAGTGAGTGTATCAATCCTTTTTGGGTCTGAGTTTTCAATATAAAACTTGGTGAAATGATTTATGTGAGTGTATTAGTACTTTTTGAACATTTTCAGCACATTTTAACAAACCGTGATAATTTTGCTCACTATGATCGTGATATGACATTTTCATATCGTTCCATCTCTAATCAGCAGCAACTGGAGACCACCCACAGACGGATTAGGTGTGTTTTCTGTGTTTGCTAATGACATGGAGATGTAGATGTTGGATTATTAGGGGTTCAAGCCCCGAAGGGGCTGAAACCCTATTGTTTTTGTGCGGGTTTATTCTTGTTCTTGTCCTTGTCGTCCTTGTTGTTCATCTGCCCCGACGCAAATTCCCGTGAGTTGAGGCTGAGAACTGAAATTTGGCACAATGACAGATATTGGTGGCTGGTTTCTGCTCAAGAAATATTTTTCGAATCGGCCTGAAGGTGGTGCTATAATTAAAGGTTTTACCTTAAAGGCCATAACTTCCACACCGTTTGTCCGATTTTCAAACTTTTTTTGTACAAATCTGCCTCAAGGACCCTCAAGGTCCATCTGGAAAATTTTTGAGATATTTTGAAAAGTTTGGAAAACACATTTTCGAGATCTCCTCCTAGACCGTTTGACCGATTTCCACCAAGATCGCCAGGAAGCATCTCTGGAGCAAGCTCTACAAATTGGCTTGAAACTTTTTAAATCTACTTTCGTTTCGGAGATATTCATCGTTAAAGTTGTGAGGGCGTGGCCTCATTGTCATAACTTCATGACCGATTAACGAATCTTCACGAAACTTGCTGTAGATCATCGGAGATCATGACCGACCATGTCTCTCAAATCTTGTGCAATCGACCAAAAGGGGGCGCCATAAACGCCAGAAATGGGCGTGGCCTAACATAAAAAAGGCCATAACTCCGCACCTGTTTGTCCAATGATCATGAAACTTGGCAGATATATCAAGGAGGATGTCCTAGTCAAGATCAGAAATTTTTTCCTCATTGGTGAAAGTGGGCGGGGTCTATGGTGTAAGCATGTAATAGCGGTAAATCAAGTCCATTCGCCTAATCGGTTGCAAACTTCTCAGCCTCATCTGGAATGGCATTTCTGACCGGCTATTTCGCAATTTGTCCAAAAGGGGGCGCCGCAGAGGTAAAAAATGGGCGTGGCATAACACAAAATATGCCGTAACGTCACACCCGTTTGTAACTCCCAGGCTGTTTCTCCAATTTTCAAGCAACTTCTTTCCACATGTTCACCTGAACGTGCTCTAGAAATTTGCCTCAAGGACTATAAGGTGTTCAATTTGCGCAAGGCTTGAACCCCTGCCATTGCCGCTTGCGGCTATATTTTATTGGTACAATTATAAACCTTGTATTGAACATCAGACTGCAACACTTTTATTGTCATCGTTGCTAAGCTAACTGCAGTTGCTTTGTTGGGTTCCTTCCTTATACAAAGCTGTGGGTAAACGAAGCTCCATTTGTTGTAAACGGACTACATTTTTCATGCTTGTGTCTTTTCCCATCTTTAGCATGTCGAACGCGGAAGTTTCCAGATATAACCAATACGCAGTTGTGCTTAGTGATGGAACAATTCGATTGGTCGATCGATACCTACTGACCACCACCTGCAAGATGGATCTCTATCAGTTTCCCTTTGACATCCAGACATGCTACATCACCTTTCGGCCTGTCTTAAACACAGGTACTGTATAGACAAACACACACACACACACACACACACACACACACACACGATGGGGACGGGGACTTGGACTAGGGTCGCACACACTGACTTGAGACTAGGGCATTCACAGACTAGTCGACTAGTCGACTAGTAAAACCACTAGTCGACACTGTGCTTAGTAGTCGACTAGTCGTTTTAGCAAAAAAAAATTTTTTTTTTTTTTTTTTAAATATCTTTAAGAAAGAACATACATGGACTATCATATCCCATATCCCCCACAAAGAACATCAAAACACAACAAAACAAAACAAGAAAACTGCATAAGATACACAATAATCCAAGAACAAACAAGACTATTGGACAAACAACCAAACAAAAACAATGCATTCAAAGTAAATACATAGATCTTGCCCTGTTGGCAGCTAGGAAATGCATAGCTTTAAATTGGAAAGCATCCAATCCCCCAGCTGTAGTTCACTGGTGGAATGAACTCTCAAGCTACCATACGTTGGATAACATTTACTACAAGAGCAAAGGCAGATTCTTAGACATCCCCAAAATATGGCAACCACATACAGAGTTTGACTTTAAGAACTTTTTACCCCAGTGTCATTAGGCTTATCAGGATAGGAGCTGAATGCATTGTTTTTGTTTGGTTGTTTGTCCAATAGTCTTGTTTGTTCTTGGATTATTGTGTATCTTATGCAGTTTTCTTGTTTTGTTTTGTTGTGTTTTGATGTTCTTTGTGGGGGATATGGGATATGATAGTCCATGTATGTCGTGTAAATACCTCATGTTCTTTCTTAACACATTGAGTGCCAGCCGTTTTTTCAATCCTGTAGGTAAATTGTGCCAGTTTTTTTTTTGAGGATTCTGGCTCATTTTACAAGAGCCGAGGATTCTTTTCTGTTAAGACTTCGTGAACACCAATCATCTAAAAATAACTAATAGAATGTGTGCTTTCTCTGTCTAAAAGAGTTAGTTTGCAGAGTTAGTAGTTATGTAGATATTAGCCGTTGAGTACAGCATGGTTTTAGCGTCTGAGACAGGAAGCTGAGATAATCGCAGTTTTGTGAAATTCAATCAAACAGCCAGAACAGTCACCTGCCTGTGATTATGGGTGCCCTTGGGCAAGTCTGTATACTGTATTGTGTGTGTGTGTGTGTGTGTGTGTGTGTGTGTGTGTGTGTTCGCGCGTTGCTCCGCGGCTCTGAGAGGAAGAGATCTCTGTCCGTTCTTTGCCCCCACAGCGTGTCTGTCTCCCACTCTGTGTGCTCTCTCTCTCTCTCTCTCTCTCTCTCTCTCTCTCCTCTCTCTCTCTCTCTCTCTCTCCTCTCTCTCTCTCTCGGGACTAGAGAGAGAGAGAGAGAGAGAGAGAGAGTGTGTGTGTGTCTCCAAACTCCTCCCTCCGTCTGTGCTGCGGAGGGGGTGGAGGCTCCGCGGCCGCTCTCGGCAGTCTGGACTGTAAAAAAACTGGCTCGTTCGTGTCGGCTGAGAGCTTTGAAGAAGCGTTTGCGATTCTGGTCTTATTTATGCGCAAAGGTACTCGAGTGTGTGTGTGTGCGCGCGCGCGCGTGTGTGTGTGTGTGTGTGTGTGTGTGTGTGTGTGAAATCGAAAGAGTTTTCGCCCAGCTATTTCCTTGTAATTAGACTGGCTTTCTGCAGCGGACCCGCCGTGGCTGTGGCTTTCTCTCTGTCTTGGGAGAGAACTGTCGCCACTTAGTGGTCGGTAAAATAGATTATACACATTCTCTTCCTCCAATATTGATATAGAAGACGTAAAAGGGGTGGATTGATGTCCCACCGTCAAAAAAAAAAAATGTTTATGTAAGACGAGATAGCTCGTCTATGGCACTCAACCGTTGGATTATGTAAGACGAGATATCTCGGCTATGGCACTCAACGTGTTAAAGATAAAAAAATAAAAATAAAAAAAAATAATAATAATTAAAAATAAATTAAAAACGGTTAGTCGACTAGTCGACTACCTTTAGGGACGACTAGTCGACTAGTAAAATTCACTAGTCGTGAATGCCCTACTTGAGACTTGACTTGAGACTAGCCCTCAAAAGACTTGAAACTTGAATTGGACTTGAGATTTGTGATTTTTTTTTGTGTGTATTGCAAATAGGTTACAGTTATTATTGCATGATAATAATAATAATGCAACTGAATACACTGAGAAACGTTAGTCTGTATCAGTGCTACGCAACCTTGCCCTACTCAGAAGCCACATTGACAACAACAACAAATAGATTTTTTGATTTTTATTCATGTATGTATTTTAACTCATTAAGTGCCATAGACGACCTAACTCGTCTTACATAATCCAGCGCTTAAGTGCCAAGGACGGACTAACTCGTCTTACATAAACATTTTTTTTTTTTGACGGTGGGACATCAATCAACCCTTTTTACATCTTCGAGATAACTATTTGGAGCAAGAGCATGTGTGTAATCTATTTTACCGACCACTAAGTGGCGACAGAGACCGAGAGAAGTCACAGCCACGGGACCCAAAAGCCACAAAAGCAGCCGCCTCCCGCGGAAATGGCTTGGCGATTTTACAGTCAGAAGCCCGGACACACACACACACAGAACGGACAGAGATCCCTTCCCCCCAGAGCCGCGCAGCAACGCGCGAACACACACACACACACACACACACACACACACACACACACACACACACACACACACACACACCGCGGGAGCAAGCCATTCAAGGAAATGGCGACGCGATTTTACAGTAATCCATTTCAGACTCGTCTTGCCCGACAGGCAGACAGGCAGGCAGGCAGCAGCAACGCGCTTCTGACACGCCCGCTGTTAGAGCCAGGAGGAAGGAGGAGAAGACACACGGAGGGAGGAGTTTGAATGAGAGGGGTGTTTCCTGTTGTTATGGAGGAAATTACTGTTCAAAACTATTGTTTAGAATGTCTGACGGTCTTACTGATGCCAAAAATGAATGGTTAAAGTGACTGTTTCACAAAAAGCCATTTATCTCTGAATAAATTTCCAGACGCTGAAACCATGCTGTACTCAACGGCTAATATCTACATAACTACTAACTCTGCAAACTAACTCTTTTAGACAGAGAAAGCACACATTCTATTAGTTATTTTTAGATGATTGGTGTTCATGAATTCTTAACAGAAAAGAATCCTCGGCTCTTCTAAAATGAGCCAGAATCGTCAAAAACACCCCTGGCACAACTTACCTACAGGAATGAAAACATGGCTGGCATTCAATGTGTTAAGTAGGACTTAAAAAAGCCACAACCACTTTTAAAGGAGCTGAATGTGGCTCTAGACTCTAGAGCCTCGGGTTGAGTATCACTGATCTATGTATATATAAAAAATAAATAGCCACCATCTCTATATTAGTATCAGTTATTAAAGGAAAGGAAAGGAAAGTATTTTTAGGCATTTTAGGTTGAGTCATGAGTCCTGGACACCTACTGGGGGACACTCACGGAGGAACATACCCGTGAGTTTATACATTGCAGAGACATTGAATTTGGCCCAATGACAGATATTGGTAACCATTACTAGCTCCAGAAATATTTCCGCAATCGGCTTGATGGGGGTGCTATAGTTCAAGGTTAGAATTTCAGAATTTGAAAGGCCACCATGAGTCCGATTTTCACAAAACCTTTTTAGACATGTTCAGCTGACCTTGCTCTTCAAATTTGCCCCAAAAGTTTTTAAGATATTTTGAAAGTTCTGAAAAACTAATTTTAATCATCTTCTACACCGTTTGACGGATCACCACTAATTTTTTTTATGTAGTATCGACAGACCTATCTCAATACAATTTGTTAAAAGGTTGTTGATATCTACTGTTGTTTTGAAGATATTAATTTTTACATTTGTGAGAGGGTGTGGCCTGTCAGCAAAATTGTCATAAATCCAATTACCAGGAAACTTTGTGAAGATGTTCAGATATCATCAATGACCATGTTTAAGCATCTTTGATTCCTTGAAAAGCACTACATAAGTCCCATTTATTTATTTATTTATTATTATTACTGCATAGCTGTTTTACAATTCAACAGTGGGAGGGGGGGGCGCTGCAAATGCCCAAAAGCCTGTGTGAGGATGAAATTGTGTGAAATCCGGTGTCTGACACACACACACGCACACGCACACGCACACGCACACGCACACACACACACACACACACACACACACACACACACACACACACACACACACCTTACAATTCACTATTAATGTGAAACATACTTTAATTTCAGATACGGAAGTAGAGCTTGGGACCAATTTTGACTACAGTGAAATGAACGCCATAACCAAAGGGATCTTCTCATCCCCAGAGTGGGACTTCCGGGCCATTAACATTACTGTGGAGAAGTACCGCATCCAACAGATCTCTTTAGCCTGGGATCAGCTCATATACATGGTGAGCATTTGGGGAAACCCAAGTTTGAGGGACACTTTTCTTTTGAACATAAATTAATTATTACCACGTTCATTTTGTGAAATCATCATCAGTATATACTGTAAATGGGAGCTAGGGCTTTGTCTGTCTGTTTCTCTGTCTGTCCCTGACATTATCAGTGATGTCATAAATTCACTCTCTCTCACACACACACACACACACACACACACACACGGCTATGTGTTCAGTGATGATGTCATCATTAATGTAATCAGTGATGATGTCATCAGTGAAATCGGCATTGTGACATCATTGTGACATCACTGATGATGTCATCAGTGACACACACATGAGAGTGACCGAGGGAGAGAGGAGAGGGGAGAGAGACTGAGGGAGATGGAGAGGGAGGTGAGGGAACGAGGGGGGGAGACTGTGGGAGAGAGCCTGAGGGAGAGAAAGAGGGAGACAAGAGCGACTGAGGGGGAGGGAGAGAGGAGAGGGAGAGAGAGAGGGAAAGAGACTGAGGGAGAGAGAGGTGCAGCACCCCCCTAGATTTTTTCCAATTTTTTATTTTTTTATTTTATTTTTTACAAATGTAATTTAAAATATTTTGCAGTGCACTATGTTCCTTTCTTGTTTAACACGTTCACTGCCATTGACGAGATATCTCGGCTTACAGAATCCAACGGTTCACTGCCAATGACGAGATATCTCGGCTTAAAAAAAAAAAAAAAAAATTTGACGGTGGGACGTGGATCAACGCTCCCCACGTCTCCTATAAAAATATTGGAGTCAGCGAACGTGTACAACCCATTCCACGGACCCACTAAGTGGCGACAGTGCTCTCCACACTAGAAAAAGCAGAGCCAAAACTGTAGGGGAACGCGCGAGGAAACCATTCTCTACTGTAAAATGGATTGGCGAAAACGCTTTCACTTTCGCGCATTATCGCGCTGGGAGCTGGCGGTGGGGGATTCCAAAAATAGACTGGGTGGAAAACACACTTTGAAACACGCAGCATAAAGCCTAGAATCGCACAAAGCTTCATCAAAGCTCTCAAACCCAAGAAACGAGTGAGCCCTATCCACACTCGCTGCCAGGGAGGGAGGCTGCTCAAACTCGCAGCAGCAGCAGCAGCAGCAGAACACTCGCTTGTGACAAACGCTGCTGAAAGCCACCAGACATGCCCACGGAGGGAGGAGTTTGAAGGAGAGGGCGTTCAGAACTATATTGTTTAGATGCCTGATCTCTCACTGATGCCAAAAATAAATGGTTAAAGTGACTGTTCTGCCTGTTTGATTGAATTTCACAAAACTGCGATTATCTCAGCTTTCAGTCTCAGACGCTGAAACCATGCTGTACTCAACGGCTAATATCTACATAACTACTAACTCTACAAACTAACTCTTTTAGACAGAGAAAGCACACATTCTATTAGTACTTTTGTGAACTTTGTGTTCACAAAGTCCAAGCAGAAAATAATCCTCGGCTCTTGTAAAATGAGCCAGAATCCTCAAAAAAACCCTCTGGCAGAACCTACCTACAGTAAAAAAAAAAAAAGGCTGGCAGTGAATGTGTTAAGAATGTTTCGGGAAATGAAAATGGAGCCTATTTAAATAGAATTATCAACAATAACAATCAAGGAAGTTACATGCTTGTAGGCTAGAGAAGAAGAAGAAGCGCGCATGCACGCACATGTTGTGTTGAACCAACCAACAACCAATACGAATTGTTTAATCTGGCAATAAAGAAATGTGAACTTGACATGCTATTTTAATAACCTACTCAAAAATGCACCTCCCACTATACAGCAAAGAGAGGAGTCAATGTTTCTTGATATATGCCATTCAGATCAGAATAATTAGTCTAGTCATTAAGTTTGCTGATAATATTTCTATCATATTAAGTCTGTGTCATGTTAACTGATGTATTCAGAGCAAATAGGGAGATATAGAGCATTATCATCATGCTCTATATCTCCCTCTTTGCTCTGAATGAGTGAGAAAAGGAGAAAATACTGAATAATTACATCACAACAGTATCCTAATGTTAATTTAAAATGAGATATT
Organism: Poromitra crassiceps; assembly: GCF_964638095.1. Lineage (NCBI taxonomy): Eukaryota > Metazoa > Chordata > Actinopteri > Beryciformes > Melamphaidae > Poromitra > Poromitra crassiceps. The sequence continues at coordinate 10,000,891 of NC_139644.1, forward strand.
GCTCTAAATATGGCAAAAAAAAAAAAAAAAAAAAAAAAACATTTTTTTCCCGGCGGGGCACTTGCGGGCCCCACCGAGAGTCCCTTCCTCCCAGCACCCCCTGCTTAAAGTGACTTCCAGCGGCCCTGCTCTAGTCTACATTATACTCATCGGCCCAATTCCAATCCGCCCCCTAAGCACTCAAGCCCTGAACCCTCAGTCCCTCTAATGGCCGCCATCTGAAAGTGGTTGAGTCATCAAGTGTGGAAGGGATCCACATTGGATAAATAAGAGGATTGGGACAGCAGAGCCCTTTGCACTTGACAAGATGATGTTGACTCTGGCACGTTTGGGGTTCGCTATATATTGTTTATTGTCAAGACGCTTTGAGGAATAGACTCCCTGATGAGTCTGTTCTCATCCAGGCTCTGGACAACAGGTCATTTAAAAATAAATGTAGCCTACTGCAAAATCTGCAATCTGCAACATGTGTAATTATAATTAAAATAAGCATAATAATGACATGTCACCCAACATTATACACAATGTCAATACTGTACAATAGCCTACAGATTCGGTAAAACTATTTCTCATTCATCAAAAAAGTTGTGGATTGCAATTGCAATAGAAATTATCGATGATTATTCTAGGATTGTGTAAAATAACTACTTGCATTCCTCTGATATAATATTTTTGTCTAATCTGAAATCCCTATTAATGTAATGTTTCATTGTCAATTAAGGCATTCCAGCGCACTCGCAAACACCCCGTTCGTTTCGCGCGTGTGTGGTTTTATTTTTTTGACAGATATTTGCAGCCTTCCCCGTTTTATACGTCACAACGCTATGCATTGTGGGCAATTCCCTTTCCGTAAGTGGCCATAGCTGCTCCCTTACGGTAAGGGGGCAGAAAGGGCTCACTCCGAGCCCTCATTCACTTTGCGATTTCACCGTGGGACATCCCTAAACCCTCACTCCCTTCACGTGAACGCGCCTCTAAGGGCTTGAGGCAGTAAGGGGGCGGATTGGAATTGGGCCATCAGCTCCTTTTTCTCCTATAGATCACAATGGAGAGGAAACCACTGCTGTACATCATTAACCTTGTGATACCAATGACCTTCATGCTGATCCTGGATTTGGGGTCCTACTTCATCAGCGAGGCCAGTGGAGAGAAACTAGGCTTCAAAGTGACCAACTTGGTCTCCATCTCTGTCTTACTGCTGCTCCTTCAAGACATCCTGCCCTCCTCGTCCCAAAAGATGCCACTGATAGGTGAGAGGCTGCAGAAGGCGCTAATATGCTATAATATGTCTTTGCTCTTTTGTTTCTAATGAAAATGACTGTGATTTGTGCATTTGTTGCAGCTCTTCTCTGCACTGTAATCTTTATACTGGCGGGTCTGAGCCTGCTGGAGACCATGGTGGTGGGCTTCATGCTGGATTTGGATGATTGTTCTGATGAGGATGGGAAGGCCTCCTCTCAGACCGGCACTGATGCACAACGAGATGCAGGGTGGCAACAAGGTGAAGCGATGACATTAGGGGATTATGTTAACGTACACTAGGCCTTAAAGTCGAACTGAACCTGTTCGTCACGTGCATAATGAGTCCGTTTCAGACTGAAAACATAGTTTGTCTAAGATGACAGGTTGAGAGGCGGGTCATAGTATCATGTCGATGATTTTATTTGACAATTCTGGGGACTGGATTGGGCTTTGGCCAATCCAAATTTGCCTTCGTGTTGCCGATGCGGAGAGTGGCCAATCCAAATTTGCCTTCGTGTTGCCGATGCGGAGAGTGCAGCACGTCGGCCTGGAATCTCCGAGGTGCAACCCCTGACAACCAAGCTCTCGGATGCGCGCGCCATTATCGCTGCTGTAACGATACGCTATCCCTGGAATGCGCGTTTTAACGAGCCAGTTACATTTCTTTGCATTCTTAGAGATTATAGTTTTTGTTTTTTGTTCATGTTTCTAACAATTGGCCAAGTTAGTAGTTAGTTTATGGGATAGGAATTCTGCCAGATGAGAGGCACTAGGCGCCATTTTCGACTTCATTTGGAAGAGAAAATTATCCAGAAATGAAGATTTGATTGACAGCTGCATGTCGTGATATGATTGGTTGAAATGGGGTAGAAATTTGATAGTACATGGTGACGTCAGCAAACTGTAAATTACTGTTATCAATGAAATCTTGAAAAACGAACTTTTGATGTGAAAAAGTGTGAAAAACTAAAGAAATTAGATTGTTGTGATTTGTTTTGCATACATTATTAAATAGGTGCACTGCATACCCAAGTATTTGAACTAAAAGAAAAGAAAAGTCATTCTTGGGTTCAGCTCGACTTTAAGGGTGTCTCTTTAAACTGTGAACATTCGTACGGTAAATTTTACAGTTATCTATCGGTAGCCAAAACCCTTTAGAGTCCCTTTAGAGATCCTATCTCAGTAACAGCAAAGATATGACCGTCCGAACACAATTTTCCAAGTTTTCCAACTGACCCTGTGTTTACTTTCTTCACGTGGGACAGGGATGAGAATGAAAAGACTCCGTCAAGTGCTCAGCAGCTTTGGAAGAGAGACCGGACAAGAGGAGACCGAGAGAAAAAGAAAGGGAGATGGTGATGGAGAAGGAGATGCGAGAGGAAGAGCAGGTATTGCACTGCGCACTGTTCCCAGGATAGGATTAGCATTATGTCCCTGTGCTGTTCAACACAAACGAAAACTGGCCCAATTAAAACATGGCATATTTGAAGCGGCAGCACTGCAACACGTCACATTATATGGTTTTGATTTCAGTCTATGGATCAGTTCAATTATGCACTTTTACTCAGTTGTCGGTCTCTAACCACGTCGCTCAAGTAGAGACTGAGAACTTTTCTCCCAGCTTTTGTTGTCAAAACTGTCTGGAAAAATTGAAAGAGTTAAGAAAAAAACTGCATCTGAGACCAATCCACAAACGTGAATAACTTTTATGCCTTTTGAAGCGTTTTATAAAAATCAAGTTTTTTTTTTTACACATTTACGTTCCAAAAGTCATAAGTTATTCACGTTTGTGAAGATTATCATGCAGAACCCAGATTCGCGTTCCCAAGAACCCGGAAGTATAATTCCGGACTCATTCCTGCGGCTCTCTATTCATAGTATTCCGATGATGTCACAATACTTTTTCTTACCAATATGGCACTACAATACACACAGCTCATTGGCTGTAAGTGTCACTTGATTGTAATCACCTGTTAATTGATCACAATCACTTGTTGTTTTCCTACCAAAATGGCCATGTGGTGATGTAACAGAATACTATCAATAGCACACAGTTTGATTCTTGTGGAGGTTCTGTATACATACTTGTCAGGTTTTGTGAATACTCTAGTGCAGCTTCTGAAAGCTGCACAGTCTTTGATATATGAGGTTTCTGTGTATTTATTGAATGTAGACTACTACTACAATGCTTTATAAAGTGATTAGCGCTGTCAAATGGCTGCAGTATCACCACACTTCTCCCTTTAGTTATTTTCCCCTCAGTAACAAAATCAGAGAATAAACAAATAAACAAAAAATTATAGAAACTTTAGCAGTTGTGAACAAATACAGCAATGTGATGATTGCAATGAGACTTGACAGAAGTCATTGGCCAACACTAAAGCCGGTGTTAGTGTATCTCCGAACTTCACACCATGTCAGTTTGTGTGTGTCTTTCTACCTTCTGTAATGTTTTGTGTGGAAAAAATTTCTCCCCAGTGGCACAGGAAGTAAGGCACCTTCTCTCGGGTTACAAAGGTCCAGGTTTCGAATCCCCAGGTCAGTCTGTGGTTCTCAAGCTTTTTCAAGTCAACGACCCCTAAACTGACACAAATTAGACCACAGTTAATAAGTTAATACGATTTTGTCCCAGCGTCCCCCATCTGATACAATTTTTGCCTTTAGAAGTTTTATTACAGAAAGTGTATGAAACCCATGTCCAAAATAGTCATACATTCTGCCATTGTGTTACTTATGGATGGTATTATAGTGAAAATAAATTACCCCCCTTTTTGCAGTTTGAGAACCACTGCCCCAGGTGACCAAGTCCTAGTTGTCAACAATGTAGCAATTCATGCATGTGATACGTTTTCCAAATGCTTATTGAGGTCATATTAAACACTTTAAAGGTTGCATAATTAACCCAGTGAAAATTTCTTTTTGCTAGAGTATTATTTTTCTCTGCTAAAAACCATTGTAGCCGATTGGCCTACAATGCTGCACAGTACATGGTTTCTGGGACTTTTGGAGTTGAAGAATTCAGAATTTATGTTGTTTTGATGATTTGATGATTTGACTTCAAATCCAAGAGGGACCCCAATTTTCAGCTCTGAAAGGTACATTTGTCAAAGTCTTCGTAGGTCATCTCAGAGGTCAAAAGGGTCAACATTTGTGGTTCATGAGAAACAAACCTTCGCTCTCTATGGTCACCAATTTCTGAATGAATTCAATTGAATTGAATGATAAAGGTGTTTATTGGAATACATTGGATACCATTTGTACACCAATATGCAATTTATAGCAGCAGTACAAGGCATTTAACAAAGTATTTAACAAGGAATTTAACAAGGAATTTGCAACATTACAATCAGCTGCCCTTCATTTGAATTTGTTGATACTCCTCTCATCATCGGTACTACTCTCATCTGAACAGCCATGAAGTGTGAGCTCTGGGGGCAGAGGGGGAAGGGTGTGACGCGCTGGTCGGGACTTCCCAGTCACAAGTTCTCAGCCATGACCAACGGGAGAGGGATGCTCGAGCAGACTGTAATAGAGCTGTGCATATGCAAAGTTTTTTTTTTTTTTTTTAACCTTTATTTAACCAGGTATGTCTCATTGAGATTAAAATCTCTTTTACAAGAGAGACCTGGCCAAGAATGGCTGCAGCTACATAGTTTCAGACACAACAAACAGTAAAACTTACAACAAGACAACAAACAAGAAAACAAACAAGCTTGAGAGTGCAATACAGTACGGGTGCAGGAAAAAATACATTTGAATCATCAATTAAAACATTTACAGTTAATAGAATCGAATTCCAGGGACTTTACAATGCCTTTAAATTCACTAAGGGTAACTAGGTCCCATAGTTTAAGCCCATTCTGCAGGATATTCCAAGAGGATGGTGCAGAAAACATAAAGGCCTTTTTGCCCATCTCCGTCCGAGCTTTAGGGACAGTCATGAGCAAAACGTCCTGAGACCGTAAGCCATAAGTACAGTGCTTTTGGGACAGAAAGACTGATAAATACTTAGGAAGTCTACCGAGAATGGCCTTATAAATAAAAACATACCAGTGACTAAGCCGGCGAGTCGACAGAGCAGGCCAAGTGACCATTGAGTACAATGCACAGTGATGAGTGAGGGCTCTACAATTTGTAATGAACCTCAAAGCACCATGATACACAGTATCCAACATATGAAGACAAGACTATGAGCTGAGGCATTCATGTACAGCACGTCACCATAATCAAGAACAGGCAGAAATGTTGCTTCTACCAATCTCTGCCTGACATGAAGAGAAAAACACGATTTGTTCCTAAAATAAAAACCTAACTTTAATTTCAACTTTTTCACCATATGCTGTATATGATGCTTAAAAGAAAGGTGGTCATCAATTAAAAAACCTAGATATTTGTAGGTGGACACTGCCTCAATCTGTTGACCTTGAATAGTAACAATACTCAGATTTGACTCTATCTTCTTAGAGTTAGAAAAGACCATTACTTTGGTTTTTTCAGCATTCAAGACCAGCTTCAAATGAAAAAGCTGAGCTTGCACAGCATTAAAAGCATTTTGCAGATACTCAAAAGCTTTCTTGACGCTTGCTGCATAACAATAAATAACCGTGTCATCTGCATAAAAATGTAGAGATGAGTTTTGGACATTATCTCCCAAGCAGTTTATATAAACAGTAAATAAAAGTGGACCCAGAACTGAACCCTGAGGGCAGGCCCGTAGCTACCATTGAGGACACCGAGGTCATGACCTCGGTATTTTCCGCACCAATTTTTTTTTTTTTTTTTTTTTTTTAAATAGCCCTTGTCCCCAGATCTATTAATCTGTCATTGATGTTTTAATGCGACAGTTGATCGGAAATGCAACAATTTGCTTCCTCTCTGTGTGCTATAGAAGAGAGATAACTCACAACATTCAGATTTTGCATTGAGGCTAGATTGGGGCTAGACTTTGGGGACAGTTCTATTGAAGTGAATGGGTAAGTAACTCCCCTGTAAGTGATGTTTGTGTAGATGGGCCATTGTATTTAATTGAGCAGTATTCTGCCATGTGACCTGTATGCAGAATATAAATTATAACATTTGGGGAGACATTTATTTTTTGTATCATTTTAAAGCAACAGCACAGTAAAGAGGATATTAATCTAACATGATGTATGTAGTTCTTTATAGATCTAGCCTCTTCATTTTGCTCTCAAAGTGCACCAGATTGAAGCATTTTACTTTAAAATGGACAAAATTTTCTATCCGGGGGTGCACAGCCCCCCCTGGTCCCCCCACGCCGCGCTAAAATGACCTCGGTATTTCTCAAACCCTGGCTACGGGCCTGCCTGAGGGACCCCCTTACAAACATTTAGGACTTCCGATGTCAGACCATCAAACTGTGTAGCCTGAGTCCTATCTGTAAGATAGTTGAGAAACCAACCTACCGCATGAGAAGAGAAACCAGTGTTTACAAGCCGTTGTATCAGAATAGCATGATCCACGGTATCAAAAGCTTTGGACAAGTCAATAAAAAGAGACACACAGTATTGCTTATTATCCAAAGCTTTGATAATGTTGTTCACAACTTTCATGGCAGCACTAACAGCGCTATGATTTTTTCTGAACCCTGACTGATGTTTGGAAAGTAATGAGTGAGTGTATAAATACTCTTTCACTTGCTCACTAACCAGGGATTCCAGCACTTTGGCCAATACACAAAGTTTAGATATTGGTCTGTAATTATTTAGCACTGTTGGATCCCCTCCTTTTAATAGGGGTAAAACGTAGGCAGCCTTCCAGACCTTAGGGATTATATTTGAAACCAAAGTCAAATTAAAAATATAGGTTAAAGGTTCTGCTATGAAGTCTGCTGCTAACTTTAAGAAACCAGGTTCTAAATGATCAGGGCCAGGCGGTTTTCTAGAGTTCAAATTTTTTAGAGCTTTGTGAACCTCAGCAACAGAAAAAGGGGCAAAATTGAAAGTATGGTCAACAACAGTATTGTCAACATTCACAGGGTCCATTACCTGAGGAGTCATAGAATCAAACAAGAACCCAGATGAAATAAAATGTTCATTAAAGCAATTTAAAATTTCAGACTTATCAGATACAGCCACATCATTTCTGACTATAGATGAAGGAAGGTCAGCTGATCTATTACAAGCAGATACGGATTTAACAGCCTTCCAGAATTTCCTGGGGTCATTCAAGTTTTCTGTAGTTACCGATAGATAAAACTCAGCTTTAACTTTTCTAAAAAGAGAAGTGAATTGAAAGTTGAAAGTGAATTGAAAGTATGTCCTTTGTCCCAATATAGTTACTCTGTGCCACTGGGAAGCTCTGGCCTGCCCACAGGTAACATCTGCACTCTCACCATACATGGTGAGGACAAATGCCTGCATATCAGCTCTGACTCTGTCTTCTAACTCCAGATTCTCACCCACTCGTTCCAGAAGCTCTCTTGCCTCATGATCAAGCACCACCTTCTCCAACACCTTCTTCCCATGCCCATAGAACCCCGGGGTGTGGTCACTGCCAGTATTCACATGGAGAAGTATGATGGTGTCTGCAGCCTCTTCTGAGAGCATGGCATGGCAGTTGATGAATGCATGCTTGTATTTAATCAGTCGATCACCTCAGAGTTGTTGCGAGACATAAGCTGCTTGGAAAAATGTGTCCGTGTCCTCACAGTCTAGTTAGTAGTACAACTATTCCAGTGTAGTTTCTGGTCCTCGGCTTAGTAGACATAGTCCCTGCTTGCCATGCCAGTGCCCAGGTTGGTTGACGTTTGTCCCTCGCAGTATATGTCCCCCCTGCACCCGACCAACTGGTGTTTTCAACTGTTCCTTCACAAGCTTCTACAGTCTGACCTTGTTTCCGGAGTTGACCACGAGTTAATTGAACTCAGCAGCTCCTGGGAACTTGTCTTCAGGCTTGGGGAAAACATTTGGGATGTGTGGATGTTTTGCTGTCGGACGATCATGCTCAAGATGATGACGTGAGAAGATGAGAGCATAGGTTTTATCAAGGTCATCACTCCAGCGCTACTCCGAGCCACCCAGCGTCCTAGCCTATTGAGGAACCACAAGACAACAGCCTTGTGAACATGGAGCTGATCTGGAGGCTAGCCACCCCCACACCTGAGGCCTGTGAAGCTAGGAAGCGGGACCGCTCAGAGTACCGCTGCAGTGACTACCTTGATCAAATCTGTGCTGTCATCTTCTCATGTCGCGGTAATGCATGCCTCATCATACTTGTCAACGAGAAGAAGAAGAAGAAGAAGAAGGTGCCACAAAAGTCCCAGAAACCATGTCTTGTGCTGTGCAGCATTGTAGCCAAACCATTGAAAAGATCAAGTACTCTAACTATTTATTTTCACAAACAAAATGGGTTCATGAAGAGCGCGAAAAGTGGGCATGGCTATTTTCTCGACAACGAGTGGTTTTGGTGCAAAACTAATGCAGGCAATCGATTCAGAATCATGAAAAAAGCTGATTCCGGTAGAATTAAACATTTTCTATTTTTCCTCTATAAGGTTCCGGGTACGCCAAACTTTCAGCAGCTGTCACAGGTTTTCCTAAGGGAGTTGAAAAAAATACTTTTTGATACCTGGGCCTCTATCTTCCGACAGGCACTATCCCCTAATAGCGTTTGCGCACCTGTTTGCGCGTGCCTTAAGGCAGGGAAGATAGCATTCCGCCTTGCGCCGTCCACCAGGTGTTCTGCTGAGTTTTGCTCCCCCGCCAATCAGCAAAAAAAAGCATCCCCACCTCACGGGAGCATACTTGTAATCATTTATACAGAAATGTAACTGTTTAAAAGTGATATCATTGTCTGGTAGACGTGACCTCCCTGATTTCTAAGTTAAAACAGCCCCGAAATATGTTGGGGATGCATTTCTCAGCCGGGAGGCGGAAAGGTTCACGGCAGGTGTCGCAAGCGCAAATGAGAGCCGTGCCAAAATCATCTGCGCCCCAAAATGCCTGCGCAAACGGGATTTGGGCGGTCTTAACTACCAGAATTATTCACAGGCGTGGCCAGGCAAGGCTGGGCATTACGTCAATCAAAACCAATCAGATTCCCGTCTCGCAATGGTTTGTTTGCGCGAGGCATGCAATATGCTGTAATTATCGCCATGCGTAATAGAGTGTACTCACTCGTGCAAGGACAGAGAGAGCTTATTGACAGATCGTCTGTGGTGCCAACGAACCTCCGGCTTATGAAGGTAAATAGCCTATGTCCATTGTCCAACAAGTTTTCTCAATTAATTTCCCTCTTTGCGATGTGATAAACGTTTCTCAGTGAGTTATAGTTGATTGCCTCACTGAATTATCTGCTAATACCCAATTTTATCATCATAATTTGATGTCTTGGCGTGGCAAGGCTGTGCGTAATGACATATCCAAAACGAATTCCACTTTATAATCTGCGCAACGGTAATCTCCGTGCAGCGCACCCAGCGCAGAGAGGTATTTGTGCGTAAGAGGTCCTTTTCAAAGCTCTTAGTGCAAAGTAATTGCGCGCTGCTGATGATAGCATAACGCCATCTATCACCACATTTTTGCACTGAAACGCCTGCTTTGGCTTGTGGCAGCCAATGCCCAGTACCAATTTGCATTGCGCACGGCGTTAAACGAGTGCAAACGCTAAATTAGCGCTTTTGGGAAGATAGAGCCCCTGGTGTCTTAGTAGACACCTTTACAAACACAATGGTGAAGAAATGTCTTGGTAAGGAATTTGTTCCCCGATTTTCTTTGCGATAATTGCTCTTCTCCAATTCAAATTTTTTATTTAAGATCGTTGATCGCAATGTGACATTTGAAACTCTGTCTAAACATCATATTGTATTTTACCTTCAGAGCCAGTCGGGAACCCTGACAGCCGCCTTGAGAGGAGTGAGGTGGAGAGCCCGGGTGCACTCGAGCGCAGCCAGCTGAGTCGGATCCTGGAGGAAGTGAAGGCTTTTCGTCACATGTTTTTTTCTACTAAAACGCAGCAAGGAATTCGAGAGACTGGATACTGGAAAAGAGTGGCGAGACGCGTAGACAACATCTACTTCGGCTTATATGTAGCTACCAGTATTATTTTCCTGCTGGTCGTCTACATCAAGTGGCTCCACGAGGACTCTACTCCCGTGACACTCATACACACAGAAATGACATGACAAATCATGACAATCACCCGATTGTGACTATTAGGATGAGGAGCAATTTGCCAATTTATGCAATGGCCTATCAAGTTCTGAGCACAGTCATGTGAATGTGCATAGCCTCAAACACTATGATCATTTAACTCAATATTTGTCTTATCTGAAACATGCTTTCTCTGTTATTGCTTTGTCAGAAATGTGGTTATCAGAAGGGTCTGAAAAATATGATGATATACCACAGTATAATGCTGTGCATTAAGAATGTGAGTGTCTGTCTGTGTGAGCAGAATTGTGTTCAGCCACAGCTATGCCATTTTACGTGCGATCGGGCTGAATCTTTCAGGAAGTGTAAAGAGCACCCCTGCAGGTGACCTAACGGAACATAATTTTTTAATTAGGTAATTAGGGCCGATTAATTGCTGTAATTACCTAATGATTGACTGTCCTAATTACCTAATGATGACGTGATGTCACTCGAGCGATGATATCATCTGATGACATTGCTCGAGCAATGATGACATCATCAGTGATGACATCACTCACTGATAACACCATCATTGAGTGGTTGAGTGACATCACTGGTGACATCACCGGTTACAAGTGATACCGTCAGTGATTTATAATGAATTTCAGGTTTTACAGAATGTAGGGGGGAAACAGTGGATGGATAAATCCAGAAGGAGACGGTAATGCAACATAAAGTTTGCCAACTGCCATAAAACACCACAGAAGAAGAAGAAGATTATGATGAATTTGAGTGTGTCCCGGAGGCTTTGGAGACGATTGTTCCAGACAAGGGGGGGCTCTAACTCCCACGGGTCCACTAGTCATCAGAAAAATATCTACAGTAGGCTGCTTAATCAATCATGTCTCATAACCCTTTATTACAGTTTAATTATATCTCTCTTTTATGGGAATATTGTATGGGCAAGTACATATATCTCCAGTCTCCAGCATTCACATCATACAAAGAAATGTGTTATGTTGACTACATTTTCTAACAGATTTGAACCTTCAGCTCCTCTTTTTAAGAGACTTAAAATACTCCCTATATTTGATATACACTTATATGCACTTTTATCAACAAATGTATATACTGTACATCCCAGACTCTCTCCCTAGGGTATAATTTCAGCATAATTCTAACACAGTGAAAATGCGTAAAGCAGTTGCCATCACTAGGAAATGTGCATCATTTGTTACATCATCGGCACTTCGCCAAATTGTCTCCTCATTAGTTCTGTGTCATCTGGACTACTGTTCTGTGGTGTGGTCATCCGCAGCTAAAGGGCTTCTTGAGAAGTTACAAGTTGCATAAAACAAGGCAGCTAGGCTGGTCCTTGGGTGCTCCCCTAGGTCTAGCATAGCTGACATGCATACACGTCTCACATGGCTCACTGTGGAGCAGAGACTATCATCCATCCTACTTTTACATTTTCACAAAGTTATTCATACCCAAACTCCTGGTTTTCTTTTCAACAGCATTATTTATAGCTCAAGTACTCACACACACTCCACCAGAGGGGCTTCTAGGGGTCAATTGATTTTGCCTAGACCCAACACCAACTATATGAAGAAGACCTAGATCTATAATAGCCTGGAATTGTCTACCAGGAAATGTTTCCTCCATCCATGGGAGGGTTGGTTTTTAAAAGGAAATTAAGATCCCATCTGCACTCACAAACACCAGCAAATGCACATTGACGCTTGGGATTACACTTTGACACAACTTTAAATTCTATGTTTTGAATAGTACAGTGTCTTTTTGATCAGTTGATGTCTGCTCTGCGCAATAGGCCAGCTACATAACTAGCTGACCAAACTATTGTTGTTTTTCTATCCTATTTTGTATCGGTTTTTACTCTGTTTTTCTGTGATTTTCCAGTAATGCATTGTATTTTACTGTTTCTTATCCTTTTTATATGGTATTTTACTACTGCACTTTACTGCCTACAGTTTACAATTGCTTGTAATGGAATGTGTATTGTGTCTGGACCCCAGGAAGACTAGCGGTCGTTTCGGCGGCGGCTAATGGGGATCCTTTTAAATACATAAATAAACAAACAAATAAACAAATAATCTAAATTGAATATCCACACGTCAAAGTTGATGGTGGACATGCTCCTGAACAGTGTCCTGGAAATGTTATGTGAGGTGTGCTTCCATGCAGCTTCATGTGGCTGGAGCGGTGTTGAGCTCGCCGCTCAGAGAGTGCAGAGTGAGGATGAGGAGGTGAACTCAGAGAGTGTAGAGTGAGGATGAGGAGGTGAACTCAGAGAGTGCAGAGTGAGGATGAGGAGGTGAACTCAGAGAGTGCAGAGTGAGGATGAGGAGGTGAACTCAGAGTGCAGAGTGAGGATGAGGAGGTGAACTCAGAGAGTGCAGAGTGAGGATGAGGAGGTGAACTCAGAGAGTGCAGAGTGAGGATGAGGAGGTGAACTCAGAGAGTGCAGAGTGAGGATGAGGAGGTGAACTCACTCAGAGAGTGCAGAGTGAGGATCAGGAGGTGAACTCAGAGAGTGCAGAGTGAGGATGAGGAGGTGAACTCAGAGAGTGCAGAGTGAGGATGAGGAGGTGAACTCAGAGTGCAGAGTGAGGATGAGGAGGTGAACTCACTCAGAGAGTGCAGAGTGAGGATGAGGAGGTGAACTCAGAGAGTGCAGAGTGAGGATGAGGAGGTGAACTCAGAGAGTGCAGAGTGAGGATGAGGAGGTGAACTCACTCAGAGAGTGCAGAGTGAGGATGAGGAGGTGAACTCACTCATATCAATGTGGTGGTAAATATGAAGGTAAACAAAGCTGTTTTTGGTGATCATGCACCGGTACTGTATAATGGAGGATCCTCACGGACCACAGCTACAGGAAAACGGCACTGAAAAATATTTTCTTTGCATGTTATTTATTCAGTTAATTGTTAAATGAATATAAAAATAATACATTATTTAAACATATGTATACCAGAGTTTCTCTTCAGCTAAAATAATAGTTATTTGGGGAAAAGTAAGTAAAATGTTGACATTTTCAAATATTGAATATTGGCAGAAAATAAAGGTTATGGGCAAATTCAGTATGAAAATGCCAGTATTGGTATCCTCATATTGGTCACACCTTAGTATGTTCATGTCACTACATCATTACTATCTGTCATAAAGATGAATGTCAGCCTAGACAGCTGAGCAAACTCAATTCTACAAGTACATGTAAACTGAGTGCAGCTGGGTTTACTCTCCAATTCATCCTCATCACAATATTTGCAGGCCTAGAAAAGGCTCAGGGGGTTCCTGACTGACTGAGACTCACTCACTCACTACTAGTCCCATTTGCCAGACTACTGTATCTCCGTAGTTCCAACCAAGCAATCTGATTGGTCAAGGACCGTTCTCAAACGAGCAACAGCACACCTAGCCATTTTCAAATCATTCATTTGAGCACAGCCTCATCACTAAAATATGGTCTGAGCAGACAGTCAACAACGCCATTAGCTGTTACAGGCATGACACCTAGTGGTGCCCTGACGTGGTGCATGTTTGGAAAAACAGAGAAATAAATGAAGCCACACCATGTCGAACAACAGTATTCCAGAAAGGAATTTCCCTTCACTCCGACTGAAATGGTCGGAGCCAATGTCCAGGGATTTGGCGAAGAAACAAGCCTCTCATCACATTCACTGCAAAAACCAGCAGCTAGTTTACAGCGTCCTCTTCTTTCAACCATTCCATACGCGCGCTCGATTTCCTAGGCACGCCCGCGTTTGAGATGCTGAATAGTACGAAAAGACACGCGTGAAAAATGTAGTGAGTTGACAACAAATGGAGCTTAGTTTACCCATGCACAGCTTTCAAACTGCTAATCGGTCCACACACTGCCCCTTCCATCACACACAGAGATAAAGGACATTTTGCTTGGAACAAACAGACCTTGTTCTGTACACCTCACTTAACTAAAGGGAGCAGTTTGACGAAGGCAAATAAACCTACTTAAAATCTAATAGGATACGGTTCTTCCCATTGTTTTGCCTTCCAAAGAAAAATGAAATATGATTACAGGCTGTCATCAGTCTGTTGAATATATACACATTTTAGGGTGGAGATGAATACAGGCGGCAGCAGGTTTCATGTCTGTAATAAAGCAAATTATGCATAAGGATTATTATCACAGCTCTTCCTCCTTCATCATTGAGGTAAATGGTGACCCCCCCCCTCCACAAATACAACCTGTCAGTTCATTGTGTGAAGGCAATAAATGGAACAACCCAGTCCACTTCAGTTCATTCGTGTGGACCTCATTCTCGACCCAGCCATGCTCGCTCTGTGGCTCCTCTCTCTGACACTACTGGGTGAGTTGATGCGTTTCTTGGAGGTTTATCAGTTTGGTCATAATTATATAAGGCCAATATATCTGCATTTTTAAACAAGAAAATGTATATTGTCAATGTTGTCCGTCTCTGATATGATGGATATGATCCAGCTTGTTTGATTACATATTTATTGTAGAATTGATCATTGGTCGTCTATGGGAAAACCTAAATCTGAATGGATTGTATTGCAACATTTTGATCGGATTTCATACAAGTGCTGTAGATCTATGCATGGGTGTTATTTTTGTATGCTGCTGTTGTGATGATCCTGAGTTTGAATAGAGTTTTTGTGTCACGACATGATGGTCTCAATGCGGTTTGAGATGCTTTTACACTCTGGAAAATAATACAATTACAAGGGAAACAGAAAATACTTATAGTTTATCACTCATTCCCTGTTCTGAGGTGGGTGTTTTTGGTGGTGCTTGTATCTGAATACAGGGCGCTCCAAAATGAACATAAAACATAACATATAAATGGTATGATCTCTGTTCCTATAGCAGGTGGTGTCAGCAGTTACACAGGTGGCAATTGCTCATATAGAAGTCTGCTAAAATACCTGAAATTGGACGGGATAAACACTGAAATTGCAGAAATGCGGCCGGTGTCACACTGGAATGAAAGCACAGATGTGAGGGTGGACATGTATCTGATGGGGATCCTGAACGTGGTGAGTGTCACTGTATGCCTCTTCTCCCCCACCCCTTTCATTTACTCCAGTAGTGTCAGTCTGCTCTCAGTGTCAACATGCTCACCAAAACTAATTGATTTAATAATGTGTGTTTCTCTACAGGACGAGAAGTCTCAAACGTTAACCACCTTCATGATCCTTTCAGTTGTATGTATGGTTATTTGATGAACGTGTTCAAGTATAGATGATTTTTTTTAAGGGTTCGAGTGTTTCACCATCATCTATCCACCATCATCTGATTGAAATTTAATTGATTTAATCAGTGGCTCAAATGTCAACATGATAATCTGTCAAACACTCTGTGAGAGACGGTAACAGCAATGATCATGACTCAGAAGTAGACTATGTATTTTCTCTGTTTTTAATGTCTAGATGTGGGAGAACAGGTTTTTAACATGGGACCCCAGGGCCTTTTGTGGTATGCAATTGTTTAGAGCTCCACGAGAAAAGCTTTGGAAACCTGATATAATCATCCATGAGAAGTGAGATTATGCATCTCTGTATTCCTGTTTGTGTGTGTGTGTGTGTGTGTGTGTGTGTGTGTGTGTGTGTGTGTGTGTGTGTGTGTGTGTGTGTGTGTGTGTGTGTGTGTGTGTGTGTGTGTGTGTGTGTGTGTGTGTGTGTTGGTGTGCTGTAGAAGAAAGATATATAAAATATTATTTAATACAATTTTAATTAATGTATTGCTATTTATAATTGTTTTTGATGATTGGTTTGTATATTTTCTGAAACTCCAATAGTTCAACAGTGATCAAAACTTTGACAAATTGTTTCTGTTTTTTCCCCCTTCTTCTTCTTCTTCTTTTAGCATTTATCACTCCAGTGCTCCAAACGCCCCGTATGCCAGCATATATTATTTTGGTTACAGTCAAACAGTTGACATTTATCGGCCGACTACCACCTGCCAAATGGATCTCTACAAGTTTCCCTTTGACACCCAAACCTGCCCCATTACCTTCCGATCTAGAGTGCATACCAGTATGCATGATTCATTACACACACACACACACACACACACACACACACACACACACACACACACACACACACACACACACACACACACACACACACACACACACACACACACACACACACACACACACACACACACACACACACCTCTGTATACATAATACACATTACACAGTTCTAATTATTATTATTATTTTCCCCATTCATTATTGCAGTGGCAGAAATAGTGCTCGATACCTGGAAGGACTCCTCGGACATGACTAGTTATGTAAAGGCGACCATGACAACACAGGGAGAATGGGAATTTGTGAGCATAAACATAAAAAACACCACATATAAAGACGACTTTTTTGTCTACCAGTTTCTAATATACGAGGTAGGCTATCAAATTACAAAGTGGGCTTCCATCCACCTGTTTTTACGCAAATGTTCATTTTGCGCATTAAAGTGAGTGGAAACACCAGGAAAAACAAAACGAAAATATCAAAATATCACAAACGAGTTTTCACGCTTGGGGGAGGTGGACAAGTTTCGATAAAAGGTAGACACGACTAATGCAGTGGAAACAGATGAAGCGAATCTTGTGTTGTCTCACGGCTAACTCTTGTTTAACCAAACCCCATTCAAAAACCATGCACTTTCATGTTGCATAGCTTATGCTTACTGCCAAAAGTTACACCCCCGGACGTAAAAGGCTTGTTATGAATAGGTAGGCTAGTATACACTCGACATGTCAGCATCACTACTGTACAGCAAATAAATACACTTGTAAGGTAAACAAAGAACGCATTTAGGCACAATTAGAATCTTTAGACCACCCGGGCCATCGCTGTGTGTTTTAATGGCAGAAGATCTTATACTTTATTCTCTTACAGTAACTGCTCCCATGGATTGTACATTATGTATGCCGAATTGAATAGTGGTGCCTGGTAATCCATTTCATGGTGTAGCATTATGGATAATCGAAACACTTTTAACCAGTGTTTTTCATACAACACGGTCGCTGCCTGTATCAGGTTTTAATCAGCAGCCAGACAGCACAACTGGCTGCGCACCAACTCCTAATATCTGCATAATAATAATAATAATTGTCCCAATTTCCCCCCGGGAAGATCAAGTCTTTCTGATTCTGATAGTAGTAGGGATGTAACGATATCCAGTTTGAATGATAACCGTGATAAAATTCCTTGCGATAACCGTACCGTTTCAAATGTTCATTATCATTAAAACCGTGGTACCGTGATTACCGTGATTACAGTGCTTTGAAAAACATGGTAAATACTGTCCTGGCTCCCCTGGCCAGTGACACTTAGGAATAGACTAGGTGACAACCAAGTATAGTTTGGTGACAAGCTGGAGAGACAGTTGACGATCGGAGAGACGACATCCGGTATGGGATGGGATTAGCACCCCAGCCTGGCTCTGTCGTGAGGGAGAAATCCACAAACGCTACGGATTAGCCTCCTGAAAATCTGTGCAACGATCGGCGCGGTCTGGGGCCCTTCAGGCTAGAGCGAGGTGCTCGCCACAGGCGAATGACGTGCAGCGCACAGGCCTTCTTGAGGTGTCCTCTCTGCCCATGGTAGGATTGCCTTTTCCCCGGGAAGGTCTGGTGAGATGTAGGAGGAGCCCGGCCTGGAGTCACCCACACAGGGCCTAGACCCTCCATGCACTGAAGGGTCTTACAATACTGCGGTGTAGCACTAACTACAACGTGGATTGGGCGTGATCAACCCTTCCGCGAGCAACGTTGCAGACAGAGTAGGAAGGCTGATCCGTGAGCGGCTGCTTCTGGGACGCGAGTCGGGGTCTTAATCGGCCTTGGCTGGGTCTACTGGGCGAGGGTGTATGATGTTGAGAGACCCGAAACACCTCACGACCCCAGCTAACATCACTGATGCGTTCCAGCGCATGCTGTAGCATGTATTTTAAATCGTCCATCATCAACCAAAGTTGGCAACCGTCTCCGTCTCCCAGATGCAAACGTGCAGCCTTGGAGAAATTATTTATCAATTATTTTTGGGTCTGAGTTTTCAATATAAAACTTGGTGAAATTATTTTTGTGAGTGTATTAGTACTTTTTGAACATTTTCAGCACATTTTAACAAACCGTGATAATACTGATAACCGTGATAATTTTGTTCACTATAATCGTGATATGAAATTTTCATGTCGTTCCATCTCTAAATAATTTAGTAGTGAATGGAAAGTGGAAACACGCATACCGTAATTTCGCATTTTCTTTTGCCGATTTTCTGAAAATTCGGTTCAAATTTGCGATACAATTGGATGGAAGCCCAACTGCAGTTCCAATTCATTCAACTTCATAATTTGGACTTGATTGAAACACGACTCACTGTCCCTCCTCCTCACCCACCAGATCACACTGAAGCGGATACCTATGCTGTATATCATGAATCTTATTGTGCCGATCATTTTCTTCCTGATCCTGGATTTGGCGTCTTTCTTCATCAGCGAGGCCAGAGGAGAGAAGCTAGGCTTCAAAGTGACCATCCTGCTCTCCATCTCTGTCTTACTGCTGATATTCGAAGACATCCTGCCCTCCACATCCAAAGACCTGCCGCTGATAGGTGAGAGGCTGTAGAAAACACTATCATGTAATGCTATGTATTGTCTTTGCTCTTTGGTTTTGAAGCGGTGCAGCCGCTTCTACAAGTGACTATGTGTGTTGTTCGAGCACGGGATGTGTGGGCGAGATGTGTAGACGGGATTTAGCCTAGGCCACTCCCTCAGCCACTCCCTCAGACAGAGCGTCTCGTCATGAGGACGATAGCGGTTTCAAAGCCGGTAAAAGACCTTGGTGAGACTTTTAACATGACTGTGATTTGTGCGTTTGTTCCAGCTCTTCTCTGCATTGTAATCTTTATACTGGTGGGTCTGAGTCTGCTGGAGACCATGGTGGTGAGCTTCCTGGTAGATTTGGATGATTGTGTTGATGAGGATGTGAAGGCCTCCTCTCAGACCGGTACTGATGCAAAGCAAGATGCTGGATGCCAAGAAGGTGAAGCGATGACATTAGGGGATGTCAACTGTAAACTCAGGGGACGTTAACGCACACTCGGCATTAATGGTCTCTCTTTAAGCTGTGAACAGTTTACGGTCAATTAGACAGTTATCTATCAGTAGCCAGTTTAAATTTCAGGGTGACTGAATTTATAACATACACTATGGAGTCTCACATAATATCAATACATAATTTAGATCCATTTCAAATGACATTTAAA
The DNA here is from genome assembly GCF_964638095.1 of Poromitra crassiceps. Classification (NCBI taxonomy): domain Eukaryota; kingdom Metazoa; phylum Chordata; class Actinopteri; order Beryciformes; family Melamphaidae; genus Poromitra; species Poromitra crassiceps. The sequence continues at coordinate 10,020,527 of NC_139644.1, forward strand.
TACTAAAAAAACTCACTTTTTAAAATATTCACTTAAAATGTTTGAAGAGCTACTCCTCTGATTCAAATGTTTGATTTCAGACTGGTCCGTGATCATATTGTGAGGTTTTAAATTGTTTCTAAACATCATATTTTACCTTCAGGGCCAGTCGGAAACCCTGACAGCTGCCTTGAGATGACCGAGGAGAAGAACTCTGGTGCGGAGTGTCTGAACTCTGGTGCGGAGTGTCTGAACTCTGGTGCGGAGTGTCTGAACTCTGGTGCGGAGTGTCTGAACTCTGGTGCGGAGTGTCTGAGCGACCGCAGCCAGATGAGACAGATCCTGATGGAAGTGAAGGCTTTACAAATGTGGTTTTCTACTAAAACACAGCGAGGGATTGGAAAGGATGGGTACTGGAAAAGACTGGCAAGACGCATAGACAACATCTACTTCTGCTTCTATGTAATTACTAGTGTTGCTTTTCTGGTGTTTATGTACATCGGGTGGTTTTGCTAAATGCCACTTTGCATGGATGCTTCATTTGACCATAGCTGGGATGCTGATGTTAGAAACAATCTGCTCACACCGACTTGTTGATGTGTTGAGCAACAAATTCAATTTTGATTTGCTGTAATCCTATAATAAGAATGATAAACCATAAAATCAAGATGATTCAGATTACAGATTTGTCCCTGGTGGTTTTGTCATCTTTTATTAAATAAAAGCTATGAGGCTTGCTGGCTCGAGTTCATATCATGTTTGATTTGAGCATGCTGCCTAGTTGCATGGCTTTAAAGGAAAACAAGTTTTGTTTCTCACATGTTATTAAAGGAAAAGTCCACACTAAAACACCTGAACAAAAAGGTGTACCATCCCATCCCCCTCTCTCTCCCTGTCTTTCTCATCTTTGAACTGTATAATAAAAGTAAAAAAAAAAAAAACACTGAAAGACTAAGTAGTACATATTCGGGTGAGTCAGTCAGTCAGTCAGTCAGTCAGTCAGTCACTCAGATTGGGATGTTTAGTGTGGTGTTGCTTTGTCAGATGGTGTCTTGTTTCCCGGCGGGGCGGTGTTTGGACCATCAGGTTAATCACGGTGCATATTATAACACGGCAAACTCCACCTGACCAGGACGCTGGCCCAATGACAACAACACATGCACATTCACACGGCAACAAGCCCAGACAGACAGTAAGTAGCCTCCTCCCCGTGGCAACAAGCCCAGACAGACAGTAAGTAGCCTCCTCCCCGTGGCAACAAGCCCAGACAGACAGTAAGTAGCCTCCTCCCCGCGGCAACAAGCCCAGACAGACAGTAAGTAGCCTCCTCCCCGCGGCAACAAGCCCAGACAGACAGTAAGTAGCCTCCTCCCCGTGGCAACAAGTCCAGCCAGACAGTAAGTAGCCTCCTCCCCGTGGCAACAAGCCCAGACAGACAGTAAGTAGCCTCCTCCCCGCGACAACAAGCCCAGACAGACAGTAAGTAGCCTCCTTCCCGCGGCAACAAGCCCAGACAGACAGTAAGTAGCCTCCTTCCTGTGGCAACAAGCCCAGACAGACAGTAAGTAGCCTCCTTCCTGTGGCAACAAGCCCAGACAGACAGTAAGTAGCCTCCTCCCCGTGGCAACAAGCCCAGACAGACAGTAAGTAGCCTCCTCCCCGCGACAACAAGCCCAGACAGACAGTAAGTAGCCTCCTCCCCGTGGCAACAAGCCCAGACAGACAGTAAGTAGCCTCCTTCCCGCAGCAACAAGCCCAGACAGACAGTAAGTAGCCTCCTCCCCGTGGCAACAATCCCAGACAGACAGTAAGTAGCCTCCTTCCAGTGGCAACAAGCCCAGACAGACAGTAAGTAGCCTCCTTCCCGCGGCAACAAGCCCAGACAGACAGTAAGTAGCCTCCTCCCCGTGGCAACAAGCCCAGACAGACAGTAAGTAGCCTCCTTCCCGTGGCAACAAGCCCAGACAGACAGTAAGTAGTCTCCTTCCCGTGGCAACAAGCCCAGACAGACAGTAAGTAGCCTCCTTCCTGTGGCAACAAGCCCAGACAGACAGTAAGTAGCCTCCTCCCCGTGGCAACAATCCCAGACAGACAGTAAGTAGCCTCCTTCCAGTGGCAACAAGCCCAGACAGACAGTAAGTAGCCTCCTTCCCGCGGCAACAAGCCCAGACAGACAGTAAGTAGCCTCCTCCCCGTGGCAACAAGCCCAGACAGACAGTAAGTAGCCTCCTTCCCGTGGCAACAAGCCCAGACAGACAGTAAGTAGTCTCCTTCCCGTGGCAACAAGCCCAGACAGACAGTAAGTAGTCTCCTTCCCGTGGCAACAAGCCCAGACAGACAGTAAGTAGCCTCCTTCCTGTGGCAACAAGCCCAGACAGACAGTAAGTAGCCTCCTTCCTGTGGCAACAAGCCCAGACAGACAGTAGCCTGCTGCCCACCTGACAGAGCTGGACTATTAAAGGTAATATTAAAGGAGGTGGGCAGGGCAAGTGGAACGGCGCTGCCGTACACGTGGGGGACGCTCGCAGGCGGGGGAAAAGTGTGGTTGAGGCATGCAGGGGACTGGAACAGAGAGGCAGCCGCTCAAACGGAGCGCCCCTAGGCAGGCCACTGAAGGAGAACGGGCATCCGGCAGCGGTGTAGAGTCAAGCTGCAACTCACCATGTCAGCTGGACACGGTACACTAATAAGCTCCGGGGTTGGCGAGACGAGAGGACGAGGCAACCGTGGTTAGCATCTTGCCGGCTAGCGCGGTAGCCAAGGCCTGGCCGTCGAAAGCTAGCATCGTGCCCCGGTCCTCATCACGTGTTTGTAGTTTACTACACCAACTGTCGGGGTCACCAGTGAGAAGACACAGGAACAGAGGGACAAGGTGCTTGAGCAGTTTATCTCCTAGAACTCAAATATTACATAGCATCGCTCGTTCGCAGTCGTGAGACAGAGGAACTGAATACCTCAAGCCTGAATGTGGCAATAGGCTACGGTCCTTTAAGGACTTACAATTACATTATTACAGATACAGTATCTCGTCCTCAAACCCTGATGTTGACTTTCCAACACAGCCCAGTGGACAGAAATCTATTCTCTATTCTGTCCATTTTGTGCTGCATCTAGTGGCATTTGCCACAGGTGCCGTGGGCCTTGTGATGGGCATTGGGATTGCCCAATGTTCACCACATTCAGAACAGTTGATTTTTTATCACATTTTATGAGAATTGTAACTATCAATCTGCTACACAAAATCACCAGACATACATGTAATCGTAGGCCTAGTCATTACTTACCTTTAGAGCTGGTATTAAAGTTCTCATTTTGCCTGGTGGGTCCAGACCTTCGTCCGCCCACTCCACGGAGTTGAGTTTAGCCGCTTCTGAATATGGGAAATGAAATGGGTATAACGAGTTGACATGACAATTCAGTCTGAATATCAGCCAGGTGAGTTCTCACCCAGCGAGCATTTTTCGGTTGAAAAGACGTTTAAAAAACGTTTAGGGTCAACGTTGAAAAAACGTGCAAGGAAGGTTTGAAAGTGAAAGTTTTTTCACCCACTATTTGCAGACGTTTATTGAACGTTCAGATTTAGACCATATTTCACCAGGAAATTAAATTAAAAATTCAGCAGCGCACACGGGATTCGAACCCCGCTTTCCCACATTCAAGCCAGTCCGCTCTACGCGCTGAGCTATATATTTTCTTATACTCTGTAGAGAGCTGGGCACATATATACTCTATCTCGCACACAACTTGTAGACTACATGATTGTCGACATCAGAGGACAAGTTATTTTATGTGATGTGTGTACGAGACTATTATATTAATGTAACAGACTAAAATTATGTTGTGTGTGTGTGTTGTCTATAGGCTGTAGCCTATGGCTTCAGAGGTTAACTTCATTTAACACCAGAGACTGAGGAGGTAGCCTACACAGAGCCTCGTATACAGTCTGTACAATAACATAGCGTGCCCAGAGCACCTCGTTCCGCACTTGGTGCAGACCGGTGCAGACTTGCTTTGGTCTAGTCTAGTCAGTCACGGTTAGTATAGCTAGCAAGTAAGTACTTGCGTTACTGCGTTGCTGCAGGAACTGAATTCATTATTTTATAGTATTGCGCTAAACTATTAACCATAGTTGTGTCCTGGAAGCTTTTTGCTGGCACCACATAGCCTATATAGTCCCATATTTATGATATTTCATGTGACATAAAATGCGTTGAAATGTAGTTTTCGTATAGACCAGATTTCAACTCTCAGTTACACAATAAAATGGACAAATGCCAATTCACACACTATCAATATTGCCTCTATTCCAAGCTACAACAAATGTTTTAACAATATGATGCACCAAATTGTGTTTTTTTACACGTTGACGTTGTAACCGCATTTTAGCCGGTTGAAAAGAGGGTGAAATTAGGTCTTAGACGTTCAAACCCAATATCACCCAGATTTCAACTAAAAATCAATGTTGAAAAAACGTTTTGTGCTCGCTGGGCATGTTCACGTTTTGAGATAATGCTACTTGCCTACTTTCGCTCAACTAACGCTAGTGCAAGGTGTTAGCATGGAGCACCAGAGCAAATCCGAGTGCTGGGGACACAAGGATGACTTTGGTGTCCATGTTCTCATCACTTGACCAACAGGCCAATGAATCTCACAAAAAACCTGTATTCAGTGGATCCGACCATACCCAATCATTATGAATGAATCTCCTCCTTCCTCCTCAGGCATGGAAGACAGACACACAGGCAGGACAGGCGCACGTGCACACCGGTGCACCTGTCGTCTAGTGTCCTAGAGAGAGAGTGGCGTCAGCGGAGGACCAAAATGCAAGACTCATTAGCCAATGAACAGCCAGGAATGGGTCTCGCGCTACTTTTGCATGGTAAAATAAAGCTGATAATGTACAATTCGATTCGAGGGATGAAAAACCCTTTCAAAGTACAACACAAACTGTCTATTTTGCTGCAACTCGACAGTGCTGCTTTTTTTACTCAAGAGTTCCAGGACCTTACTTCCTGGAAAAAAAACTGGTCCATTGGAGTGAATGGATATGTCGGAACTCTTCTGCTCGGTATAAAGGCATTCTCTTCATTTAAACAAGCGTAGCTCGAGAGGGTGCCGTTTAAAAAACATGAACATGAAACATGAACGGAACATCTTATTTAAAGATTTCCTGATTATTTTACTTTTAAACTCATCCAATGTCCAACCCTGGCAGCCAATTTCTGTATGAATGGTAACCCCGTCCACAGATAATGAGTTATGTGTACCAGGGGGATAGCCACGCGTTGCAAACAAGCGCTCCCAATGTGAAGCAATTGGACCCCGTGACAACCTAAATCCTGCACATCCAACAAATCAACAGGCGCGTGAAGCTAGCCAGGATAACACCGGATAAAAGGAAGGTCAACCTTCAAAATATAACGTTTACTGTTACTAAACCACCCGTTGCCACAGTTGCTCATCAGTAGGGGTTTTACTTTGAAAGTAAAGAACAGGAAGTTTTATATTTTGTTGTCTCGGTACTTTGTTTTAGCCAAGAGTCGCTAACGTTAGATAGCTGGATGCTTTGAGTTAGTAGAGCTCTTAGCCAGCCCACGAGAAATTGATTTTTCTTGGAGTTTCGGATCACCGACATAAATAACCAAGAAACAGCACATATTCGGTGGTAGGTTTGCCATTTTATAGCGGTCTTAGTTCGCTAGCTAAGCTAACGTTGGTTAGTGTGAATCCAGCTGGCAGTAGCTGGGAACATCCTGCTAGCCAGTAGCTAGCAAGATACACCTGAAAGAAGTGAGGTGAGCAGTGTTTACCTTTGTTTTTAAAAGTACGCTACGGCGTGTGTGCATACCATAACTTGTATGTAAAGCATTTAGTGAATGTCACACCTGTCCATTTACGATGTTCCATGATAACCTTGTCTTCGTTCAACTCAAGGCATTATCCGTTGCATGATAATGTTGCAGAGATAGACAACGTCAGCTGATCGAGATCACCGAAACATAACTTGGATACGTTTTTCCTTCAGGTGGGGACCAGGCCAACGTTATGGCAGGTGGAATTACAGAGAGTGGGGAGCCCTACTCACCATTTGTGAGTATCAAACGCAGGGATGGCCACTGTTGAGCCCCATTCATTGTATGTTTGCTAGTCAGGCAGACGTTTAACTGTCTTGTAACTGAATTGTGTAAGGAGAGCTCTTTTAAAGGCATGTTCATCAATATGCTTTTATAGCCTAGCACTCCTGTGGAAACACTCCTGGACACAAAGTCCACCTGACTGAGACAATTCAAATGTTAAACACTGCAGTAATTAAGGATTTGAAGTCAACAAGTTGCAGTACTCTGATGATATAATAACCTGGAGATGCTTTAACTGAACATTGACCTTCTGGGTGAACTGCATTTGATTGATTTTATTCAACAAATTAAAAAATGCAATACACCAACAAGCATACAGTATAACATAATTAATCAGGATATCACAATAAAGTTGCTAAACTTATTTCCATTGTGGTCCTGAGTACCAGTATCAGTATCATCTCTAAGTATGTGCCAGTTCAATTGACTGCCTTGCCTCATATTGTGGGAGGATGTTGGGAAGTATGATTGAGAATGGGTTGATCATTCCCTTTCGAAAGAGGAAACCATAATCCTTACACAGCCATTTTTTTTGCACGTCAGTCCTATTTCTGGTCTGTGTTTGGTTTTGACTGCTCAATAAAGCCCCTGACGTTGCTTAAATGTCTGCATGACTTTGTCACAACGCATTCGTTTCTGCTGGGCAAATGTTTTCCCAGGAAGCAGAAGCTTTGAATCATTAAAGCGCTCTGCTATCTGATACGGGGAAGTGCTGCCCAATTAGCCCAGTTGTCTTCCTTCACATTGGTTTATTAATCCACCTGATAGTCTGGGAGCTGTCGGCCAGCATGCGGAGAAACACTTTGATCTAGATTTTCTCAACATTTGTGAAACATTCTCAGGTCACACCTCACTCACCTTATGGCACAAACAAAATGAGTAAGAAGATGATTGATCTCCATATGGGGAAACTAGGTCACAGCAGCAGTGACATTTTACAAGTAAAAAAGTACAAATACAATACAGTAAACAGTGGGGTAAGCAGGTGCTGCAATTAGATAGACCTGACAGTACTGCATACAGCCCCTCCCCAAACATATGAACAAGATAGATAGATAGATTTGAGTCTTACATCTGTCTTTACTGTCTTTCCCAGGTGGGGTTGGTGTACATGTTCAATCTGATTGTGGGAACAGGAGCGCTCACCATGCCCAAGGCCTTCGCTACAGCTGGCTGGGTGGTCAGCTTGACGCTCATCGCCTTCCTGGGCTTCATGAGGTAAGTTTAGTTCAGCTTTGAAGACTGAGCTGTTAATTAAGTCTGAGTTTGTGTAGGCGGAGCTCTCTTACTTTTTGCCTGATAATCAGACTGAAGTGTCAACTCGTTACATTTACACTCCATTAGTCCATTTCCATCCGTGATGAACTAAATAAGCATGTTAATTCTGAGGTCTTAAGCAAAGGAGAAGCACGGTTGGTTAAATCAGTGTCTTCCGGTTTAATGGTAAGCCATGTAAGTGGCACTTCAGATGCTTGATGAAGATATATTGATGTTTTGATATGTGCAGTTTGATTATGGAAGGAATTCTGCTATATAATTATTTCTTCCCAGGCTTTCCCGCTAGAGCTGGAACGATGTGAAAATTTCATATCACGATTATAGTGACCAAAATGATCACGGTTATCAGTATTATCACGGTTTGTTAAAATGTGCTGAACATGTTCAAAAAGTCCTAATACACTCACAGAAATCATTTCACAAAGTTTTTTTTATTGAGAACTCAGACCCAAAAAGGATTGATACACTCTGAAATCATTTCTCCAAGGCTGCGCATTTGCATCTGGGAGACTGTTGCCAACTTTGGTTGATGATGGACAGTATTTACCATGTTTTTCAAAGCACTGTAATCACGGTAACATGGTAATCACGGTACCACCGTTTTAATAATGAAAATTTGAAACGGTACGGTTATCGTAAGGATTTTATCACGGTTATCATTAAAACCGGTTATTGTTACATCCCTATTTCCCGCCTCTGTGATTTGGAGTTCATATTGTAATTTATTTCTCTTTTTTCTCGATTAGTTATTCAGTTCTATTAAATGTGGTGTGTCTATTCGGTGCTGAATGATGTATGAGACATTGTTTTATCCCTGCGAGAACCATATCAATATTTCACACTTGTCTGTTGTTCTTAATTGCTTTTGTGTGTTATAATTCTCAGGATGTTGAGGCGTAGGAACAAAGAACAAACTGTTGATTGTGTTCAGGCAGCAGTTGTCTCCAGGGAGTTGTTAATTACATCATTAGTGTAATTAAAGGCGGCTTGTTAACCTGTGTGTATTTTTATCTCTCCGTACCCCCCCACCCCCACCCACCCGCCAGCTACATGACGACCACCTTTGTCATTGAGGCAATGGCAGCCGCCAACGCTCAGCTGCGCTGGAAGAGGAGAGAGCAGGAGGAGGTAAGATGGACAGATTTGACCGTTCTTGCTCTTAGATTAAAGTGATAATACGGAAGATTTTCATCTAAATAAATGTCTGTTAAGTCACTATCTATGTGATAGTGACTTAACACAATGGTGATGGCCCATTGATGGAAGCCTTTGCATTTTCACTATTGCAGCATTTATGAACTTGGTGTCTGTGGTGACACAGGGTTAGGGCTGGGACGGATCAGAAAACCCACGGATCGGATCGCGTGACGGATTTTGAGCCACGGATCACGGATTTTTCGGGATCAGCAAAAAAAAAAAAAATAGGCTATATCAGATTTTTTCTCTCAAAATTAGATTTTCGATTTGAATTTTTAATACTATTACGGTATACTTCTCTAACCATTTGTTGCCCTGCACAGCTCAAAAAATATTTTTTTCTCATGACACAATTTATGCTTTTACTCTGAAGGCAAAACAACCCAACTTCCTTCCAACTTGTTTTAGGTGGCACTGCGCCTAACTTCCTGCCTGTTGCTTGCTAACGTAGTCACATGACACGGGTACAGACCAGACCGGGTGAGTCTGGAAACATAACGTTGATGCTACGTTATGCTACTCGGTGGCCCCACGTGTTGTTTTGTTGTTATGTGTCCAAGGCAACATTTCACCGTCCGGTGATAATGTGTTCGTGAAACGTGTGCGCGTGTGTGTGTGTGCGTGTTGTGGCTCTCCTATCTTGTGCAGCGCGCAACATGCTGCTCGCATTCCTGTGCTTTTTCAGAGGTGTTGAAATAAGTTTGTTGTCTTTAGTAGCCACTAGCCACAGCCTTCAGAGAGACTTTACAGCGAAGGGATGAGGAAGCTCACTTGTGCTTGCCATGATGGTGCCTGTCTGTGTCTGGCTGCGCTGCAGGCGTTCTCATACACTAACGTTAAACGTTAAATGAAACGAAAGGGGGGGGGGGGGTCCGCGGACCACGACGTTCCGAACCGTGTGCCGAACCGTGGGGGCTGATCCGTACGGGTCACGGATTATCCGTGATCCGTCCCAGCCCTACACAGGGTGGGCGGAGCTAACACAATAGACTCACTCTGTAGGTTACTGTAGGTTCACAGGGTGGGCGGAGCTAACACAATAGACTCACTCTGTAGGCTACTGTAGGTTCCTGACAACTCTTGTGTGAAGTAGGATAACAAGCTACTTCTTTCCGGTCTCTGCTAGCATTACGGGTGGTTACTATGGCCGAACATACTCAGTAATGTCACATAATAACACTGTTTGGATATCACCTGCAATTACCACTCATCGCCAATAGGTGTCACCCAAGAGAACAAAACTGAAATCTTCCGTATTATCACTTTAAGTTCCTCTTAAACAATCCAAGGTTTATTATTGTTATCATGCTTTATAAACGTAGTCATTTGAATGGGATGATGTCTTGTAGCTGCTATAAGGATGTGTTAAGATGACCCAGATATTCAAAGAAGACTCTTGTGGTAAAGATTCATATCTACCAGCTTGAATTTGTCTAATAAGGCATTAAGCAAAACACGATTTACACCAGGCAGACCCAAAAATGTGGAACTAATGTCAGTATAAATGCAGCACAGAGATTTCTGGTCCTCAGCCCTGGTAAGTGGCTGTGCTAGCAGTTGTCGTTTCTACATGCTGGAACGTGTTTAGACAGCTAATTGGAGTTCACAATTCATCTTTTTCTTTTTTAAACCAAAAAATAATAATGTTTGAAAATGATCTGTGTGAAAGTAAACACGATTCCAAAGTGATTTCAGTCAGTGAGTGTGATGTTAATTTTCCAACTCTAAACCGCATGTTTGCATAGCGCCACCACATCTTTTCGTCGCAAGGCAATTATTACGAAGTAATTATTTTTGTGTAGAAATCATCAAATATTCAGTTTGTTGTTCGGTGGAGAATGAAGAATGGTTGAAACTTGATCCTAATTCCTCAGAGGCACATATGTAGTACGGCTAGGGGAATGTGTAGTACACAAGGTAACGTAACAGCTTTAAAATGAGTAAAGTAATGTCTGACTTTCTTGGTGTGGATCTATAACAATTTCCAATGCACACTGTCAGAAAAAAGCTACACTTTTTCTTTCCTGTTGGCCTGCATCAAAATATTCCCACACCACCAAAGCTGAAAGAGCTCTCTTATCGATGACGTCTTCCTCATTTTGAGTCCAGGTTTGTGTCTATGTGGGTTTCTCTTCCTCCACAGTTGCTTGAAATGTCGTCATAGAGGGAGACACTCATTGTCATCATCATCCACCTCACTAGCCTACTTCACCTTATTACTAGCCTATGGAACATTTAATCTTCAAAGCTGGAAAAGGAAATGAAACTTTTAGCGGATATATATATATTTTTTTATAGAGATAGTTATTGTTTTATTGCCCATCCCTAGGGAAATCTGTCTCTTGCCACCTCTGTAAGAAATGATAATCCAACATGGATGGAGCTTTTAGTGTAGTGCTGAGGGAGAGAGAGCAGAGTCTTCAATCATTGTGATTCTGACTAAGAAAAAGACCCATGTGCACTCCATGGATCACCCTCAGCTTATGCTTTCCTTCCTGCTAGAGAAGTTGCTTGCTTGCTGAAAGCCTGTGGGTTTCCATTTGAGGAGTTAGATGCCTCAAATGGAGGACAAGGACAATGGCCTGGCTCTGACAGCAACCCAAATACATGGTTCCGATTCCCCTCCCTGCCCCGCCCACATCATCGAAATTAAACAAGAGAGGAAGAAAAGGAAAAATGTTTGTTGCCACTGAGCGCTTTTCTTCCTTTCAGTTGTCTCTGCTTGACTGAAGAATATTCAAGTAAATAAAGCAGGGGTTCCCAACCTTTTTTGGCATGTGACCCTACCCGAGACATTCAAATTCCGGTACACCATCGATAATATCATCAGTGACATCGTCAGTGATGTCACATAGTATGCTTCTTTTCCCCCACACAATTCTGACTTTAATCTCAAAATTCTGACTTTTTTTCCCTAAAAATTCAGACTTTTTCCCCCTCAAAATTCGGACAGTAACTCGGAATACTGACTTTAATCTCAGAATTCTGACTTTATTCTCAGAATTCTGACTTTATTCTCAGAATCCTGATTTAAAGTTATAATCTCAAAGATTTTCATCTAAATCAAAAAAATAAAAATAAGAGTCACTCACAATGTTGATTGAGGCTATGGTCCGTTGATGGAAGCCTTTGCAGTATATAGTGACATTATGTGACATTAGTAATGTCACATAATGCAACACTGTTTGGATCTCAACTGCAATTACCACTCATCGCCATAGGTGTCACCCAACTAAACTCGGAAATAATAATAATAAAATCGCAAGTAACCCATCTTCGGTAGTATTAAATTGTGTGTGGTGTGTGTGTGTATATATATATAGATATAGATATAGATATAGATATAGATATAGATGTGTTTTATTTCAGGCAACCCTATTTGAATTCCAGGTCACCCAACTTATGGTCACGACCCTAAGGTGGGTAACCACTGAAATAAAGGCTTCTCTTCAACGTTTTAAAGCCCCATTAAAGTAGGCTCAAAACTAGGAGCTGTGAGTCCAGGATTCCCCCTGATGTAAACGATAAACAAAGTTACCATACTGTAAAAACACATTTAGCTAGATGCATGTCGACAAAAGGATGTTTGCAGAAAATGATACAAAGTGCCAAGTAGCGTTGCACAATATAATGCTATTATATGATATTGTGATATGAGACTAGGCATCGTCTTAGATTTTGGATATGGTCATAATGCATTACGGTAAATTGATGTCATTTTCTGAACTTACCAAAATGTTTATTTACCGTATTTGCCTTTATCCACTTTATGTCCAAATGATGTGATGATTATTTATAAGAAGAAGAAAAAACATCTCATTGTGTAAATATTTTGTGAAAGGAAGGAAGCCATGACTTTGCATTTTATTTTTATCACGTTTAATAAAAGTGCTTGTGACATCTCACATGTGGCTTTGACTTACAACTGAACATTTAGCCCACTTCATAGAAAATACCGAGATATATTGTGTATCGCCATTCAGCCTAAAAATACAGAGATATGATTTTTGGTCCATCTCGCCGAGCCACGTTGGCTTTTGAAAGGCTTTCTGGCCAATCTAATTGAGTTCTTTGTGCACCAACCCCAACTGTGTGACCATCTGTGATTGGTCTCTCGATGAGTTGTCCTGCCCTGTTTGAAAGCATCTCCACTTTATTGTCCAAGTCACTGGTATAGTTCAGTTGGTGTAACTAAACACTACGAAGCAGCAGTGTGTGCATACACACATTTTCAGCTCGACGTTGTTGTTGTTAGTCTATGGCCGCTTTAAGACGGGGACGATCTTCAGACTCTCATCCTTAGCTGAGCATCTTAATGTGTCACTTTGTTGGATGCCATACTGTTTCCTTCGCTGGCACTTGCTTATAGAGAGGCAAAGTGACCGCCTACGTCCTGCTTCAGCACTGTACCAGAGATTTTCATCCGCCATTTATTTTCCCATAGACATTTCGTAAAATGCTTATAAAAAATAGTTTGACTTCATCAAACCAAATGGTTCAGATATATTTAGAAACAGGAGAGACCACATCAGATTTCACTTGGACCAAAACGTAAAATAAATTGCGGATTTAAATAAAATATTTTTTCTGTCTAGTTTTTTAAGTTATGGTCAGCGTGAAATGTTCTATGGTCTCTCCTGATTCTAAATATAGCTGAACCGCTTGGCTTGACGAAGTAAAACTATTTTTAAATGCATTTAACAAAATGTCTATGGGAAAATAAATGGCGGATACAAATCTCTGGTACAGTGCTGAAGCAGGAAGTAGGCGGTCACTTTGCCTCTCTATAGTTTGTCACAGAGCCAGCAGCTCCCATCAGACCTCATCTCCACTTCTTCTCCTTATTCCTCAGCCGGCGTTTCACTTATTGAATCAGCTAATAATCCTAAATGCTGACTCTTATTGACAGTTCATTGAAATACATCTGCAGAGAGTTGGGGAAATGAAGAGCTATACTGTATGCTGGGGGCATCTGATGGAGGTGCTCGCGTCTGATTTGTGTGAAGGAGGAACGTCCTCCATTCTCCAAAGTGCTTCCCAGCTGTTCCAAACAATGTCCAGATGCTGCCCCCCCCCTCCTCCCCTGCGTCAGATACACAGCAGATACACATTGTGCTAATGTCTCGTAAACTGACTGTGGCTGATGCAGAGAAATGACGAGTTGCTGTTTTGGAACACGGGGAAGCTAAACCGCATCTTTTCGCACACCCTCATTCGTAACCGCCGACGTCTCCCCCCGCAGGTCGCAGACAGCGATTCCACTTCCGAGTATTCGGATGAGGATGTTCACGTCAGGGGCCGAGCGGAGCCGGAGACCAGACCCATCTTGTCTGTCCGTGAGTATCGTGCTCCCTACAACCGATCAAGTGCTGTTTGCAGAAGATATTGTCCTGTCAAAGGTTCAGCACTTAGATTGGTCTCCCTTCAGTTAAACATTGAATCTCCTCAATGGTGGAAAATAAATGGCTCAGTCACTAGTCCTCATCACGGTCTGTCTAAACTAATGGCTTTTGATGGACTTTCTGTGTTTCCACAGAGAGATCGGGAGGGCACGTCGATCATTTTGACATCGTCGAGAGGGTTGAGATGGGTCAAATGGCCTCCATGTTCTTCAACAAAGGTAATATTCTCTTTAGCCTCAAGCTACTATTTGCGCTGCCCATTATTCAATGAACTGCTGACCCTACCGTCGTTACCCAGGTGTAACATTTAGCGAGGAGGAGTATTGAAGGCATGTGGGATGATTCGCCCATGACGTTTTTTCCCTCACCTTTTATGTCCGATTCATTCACAAAGAGAGGCTGTTAGCTCTCTAATAGAATATAATTATATATGGCTAAATTGCTTTTGGTTGTAATTACCTGTTTGAGACCCCATCAAGGCTGCTGTTTAATCTCCCTTGCGTGTGTGCGTGCGTGCGTGCTGCTAGGCTTCGGTGATAGGGGGATCTAATGAAAGCTGCGCTACCTTGCGACGGCCAGTTGAAAGCAGAATCATGTTCACCTTGAAGCAGAACCAGAACCACCTCGCTGCTTTACACGACTTACCCACGTCAGGAACATGGTGTCCGGCGTACTGCACGCTCCTCGTGCCGTCACGCCCCGGCCTGCTTTCTCTAGTAGCATTAAGCAGCGAAGTGACTCCACAGTCTGTTGCTGTCGCAGGGATAAAGCAAGAACAAAAGGTCAAATCCTTTGACAACATCATCTGTGCAGCTGATCTCTGCTCTTGTCTCGTTACCGTCGTCTGAACACTAGGTGGAGCACTTGGAGCGCAACACGCAGCCCGTCTCCTCACTCACACACACGCACACACACACACACACACGCGCACACACACACACACCCACACACACACACACCCACACACACACACATGAAAGTTGCTCATGCATGCCGTCACTCACTCACCCCCATGCTGTTAAAGGCACAGTGTGTTCTCTTCTCTTCGTTCCCATGTCCTACAGCTCCATTGTGCTATTCAGTGTGACGTGCTAAAGCAGTGTTTGCTGATGACCTATCCCACTGTGGGATGGACTGTGTGCAGGTGAGGCAGGAGGCCATATTGATTGGTAGTGAAGAAATGAGTCTTCTCTCTCTTTCTCCTGCTCCTTGTCCTCTCTCTCTCTCTCTCTCTCTCTCTCTCTCTCTCTCTCTCTCTCTCTCTCTCTCTCTCTCTCCCCACGTCATGGGAGAGCTGCCCAGTGTCTCTAATCAGAACTGAATTAGCTGGGCCTGGGCACGAGGCCCAGGCAGCGCATGGTGAAAGAGGAATGGGCAAACGCAGCGCACTTGTCTATCTGGACAGCAGCACCCAACGTAATGGAGGCGCTCCGTTTCTCTCCACTGCCCAGGATTTTTAACGGCCGTGTATTGGATTCCCTTATGTACAATGACCGCTGGCACATAATGGAATGTGATGGCTGTAACACAAACCCGCTGCCCAGAGGTGAACAGGTTAAGCAAAGCCGTAAAGCAATCGTAGGGTTTATGCTCCTTTTATAAAACGGCTCTCTCAAAGCTAGGCAATCTGATTGGTTCGCAGCCGTGATATAATGAGCGTATACCACGGCTGGTGGTATATAGGGGGCACGGTGGCTCAGTGGTAAGCGCTGTCGCCTCACAGTCAGAAGGTCCTGAGTTTGATTCTTGCCTGGGACACTGTGGGCACTGTGGTTGTGTTCCCCCCCATATCTTCAGTGCCTACTGCCCAGGTGGGGTATCTCGTCGTAAGGGCCTTTCTCTCTTTGTGGAGTTTGCATGTTCTCCCCGTGCTCCCCCAGGGGGTTCCTCCGTATATAACCCCCCCACTAAAAACATGCAGAAGATCAGATCGTCATCGTCATCTGACCAGTGACGACAACACCCGAAGTTGGTCCCCGGGCGCTGTACGAGAAAGCGACCACTGCTCCTGTCCTGGCCTGCCCCTCAGAGGAAAGGACATGCCTGGATGGGTTAAATGCAGAGGACACTTTTCACCGGCCACCGTCAGCATAAGTGTGTTGTGGTGTTCGTGTGACAATAAAAGACGAGGCTTGTCCCGTTACGAGAGAGCTGGGGGGCGCAATCACAGAATCGCTCCGCCTCTGAGAAAACACATGGTAGCTAGCTAGCCTCGCAAACCGAGTGACTCTAGTAGCTAGTGTTTACTGTCGTCTCCTGCTAGCGACGTCATCAGTATACGAGAGCTAGCTAACGGCGATAACAACGTTCACTAGCTACCTAAATGGAAACATTTAAGGTTAACTTCGACCTCCGGCGTAGCTTAACTATGGACGAGTGGATTGAGCAGTGCCTACCGGACACGTTATATCCAGAAAAAAGCCACCTGCTAACGTTAACGTTAGCACAAGCATTAAGCCCGAAATGCACAGGGAGCGAAACTTGACCCGCCAATTTCTGCCCCTATAGCGCACTGCAAGCATCAGATCTGAAATCTATACACCACAGAATGACAGAACTATCAGTATTTTGCGGGAAAAGCCACTAATTTATAATGTAGGCAGGCGGACCGATGATTTTTTTTTTGTTATACCGTTGTTTTGTGCCCCTGTCATTCAGAGGCTGTTGGATCATCCTACCTGTCTGCCGTGCAGAGGGGGAGAAAAAAAGGCAGCGCTGCGTGAAAAAATTATGCAATCATTCTGTCCAAACTTTCACCAATCTAATCTCATCATGACATCCAGGGATAGGCTATATTTTGCTAGCCGATGCATTTAGAACATGATTTTCACTTCGTCTCGCTAGTGTAGTGTATTGACATGCTTGCTGTATTTAAACTGCCGTGAGATTTGTTTGAGGAGCATATCGAGACAGACGGGATGGAAATGGGCAGAGAGGGGAGGGGGGGGGAGCTCAGAGCGCTTTGGTCACTGCTGGAACCTCGTTTGACGCTCCAAAATGGAAACAGGTTTGGCGTACGGGCATCAAGGCAGTTTGACGCGCGTCAGAAAGCTCTTGGTGCGTGTTCAGCAGCAGTTTAAAACAATGGGTGGGCTTCCAAACGCAAGCGTCTTGACGCTCCCTGTGCGTTTGGGGCTTTAGCCAAAGTTAGCTAGCTAACGTTAGCTGCTTAATTGTCACCAAGCCTGTGTGTTGCTAGCTGACGTTACGTTCAGCAACTGTGAGCCAGGAGAGACTATTTTATTACGTGGAACATTATGATTTATGAATAACAGCCATTTAAATTGGAGTTGTCTATTAATTTCATATTGCCATACTTGGTAACCGTTTTATAAAAGCAATAGCTCACTTCAGCCCATGATATCTATATTATACCACACCTAAGGGTTGTTTTTGCCCGACGCCTGCGCACGACCCTTAGGTGTGAGTCCATTATGATCTATTCTTCTTGAAGATGGGTCCACCATTGATTTATGTGTTGTTGGAATGAATGGCCTACTTAGGCAGTAGTGAAGGCCGTGCCAGGTGAGACCTCTAATGGATGAGCTCTGCCTCGCCTCGTTAATGAGGTCAACTTTTGGAGGCATGCTGGTCACCGTGACGACTGTCAACAAACCTCATGCTCACTGGATGCACAGAGGCAGCCACCTTACAATTAGCTGCACACAGTTTTGTGTGCACAGTATATGGGTAATGAATTCTTCGCCAGTTCTTTACGCTGCAATTTCATATTAACAACTTGACATCCATGATGAGTGGTTTAGTCTGGGATGTGCCTGTTTCATTGTCATTTTTCTTCTTCTTAGACACACTAAGCATTAGGGATGCACGATAATTATCGGACCGATAAATTATCGGCCAATATGGCCATTTGCGTTATTATTTATTATTCCGATAATGGCCTTTTTCCGATAAATTATCCGATAATAATCCTGCTTTATTTTTTGCCTCGGAAGCGGAGCTTTTGTTGTCGCACATTCGTGACATCACAGCTGCGACGCAAACATGGCTGCTGCCAGTATGCTGCAGTTTCAGAATTATCAAGCTACTGTAATTTGCAATCCATGTCCCACACAGGTTCCGAGAGGAGGGGAAACCAATAAGCTGGCATTACGTTAAACCAAAGCTGGCGATGATGCAGCGGATATGTTTGTTGTTATTGTTAGCGAGTTTTGTTAGCATTAGCTCGTCGTGCGGCCTACCCTGCAGACTCGTCCGCTTGGCAGACAAAATGCTTGTGACATTTACAGTCTGTGGCTTGTGATCAAACAGCCCCGCAAAAGCACTTAATACACAGAGCTGGCGTAAACTTATAGAAACTAATGGAAACCCCTTTACCCGAAATGAAACATCCAGGGATTGTGTATTTAACTCGCAACCACTCGCTAACGTTAAGCTAACCGCGCTAGTTAGCGTTAGCTGCTGGACCATAGTGCTGGACAGAGCCATCTAACAGCCAATAATGAAAACAAAGGCGCAGTCGCGCGCACATTAGGCTACATAAAAAGCATCAGTCAGTCAACATAGGGTTATTTTCTTTAATCTGGTGGCAGCATTTTTCAGTAAAAAGTGAAACGACACAGATGGTTTATATAGTGCCTGCCCCATTCATTGGGCCCAGGCTACAACTCACTGAGAACTGGAACCCATGCAAAATTTTAACAGATCAGTATGACAAGTCTAAATTACTATGCCTTTTGTCATTGTGTTTTATCTGCAGACTAAGCAGCTTGGCTTTCCGTTATATAAAAGCCTTTATTTTTGTATTGACTATAATTGAGTGATACACTTTATTAAATCAATCATATTATATCAGAAGTTTTCTTCGTTTTGCGTTCACAGTGATGTCAGTTAGATTTGGTTAGGTCAGAACTATGCTCACTACATCCATACATCTACCCTAACCCTTTTTTAACCCCAGGTGTGCATAAAATACAGGTTAAAAACTAAAAAAATATATATATATATATATTTTTTATATAATAATTATCGGTTATATCGTATCGGTTATCGGCCAAGAAGAATATATTTATCGGTTATCGTATCGGCTCTAAAAATCCATATCGTGCATCCCTACTAAGCATGTTTGTAGCGATTCATTCGAACTCTGGAACCAGGGATGCACCGATATGAAAAGTTTGGCCGATACCGATACTGTTTATGTAAACATAAACAGTGAATTTGAACAAGTTATGCATTTCTTTATTTCCAAAACATTTGGAAAAGCCCATAAATAGTAGATTTACATCATTGTTTCCTCTCAATGTGAAAATTTCGGACCGATGCCGATATGTTAAAAAATGACTAACATCTGCCGATACCGATATGATTGCCGATATATCGTGCATCCCTATCTGGAACGTTTGCTTCTTCAGTTTGTTTCATTTGGCCAGGTGAGAATGATGCTATCTGAACTCTGGTGTCACCAAATCACCTTACCAAGAGAGGCCTTAAAGCTAATTTATACTAACTGCGGAGTCTCCGGTGTTTACGGAGCGGAGGCTCTGTGCGGCAAGCGCGGCGCTCCGCACAGGCTCTGCGGAGGGACTGCACGGAGCTCCGCGCTCCTCTCGAGTGAATAGCCGACAATTTTCTACGTCAATAAAAACGATTTGAGATCGAAAAAATTAAATGCAAAGTACAAAAACAAGAAGACAACAAACTTACTTGCTAAAAACAAACTGAAAATAGCCTACAATTGCACTCGGATTGATTATTCGCCGATATAAATCAGGATCACACACGGAAGAACTGATGTGACATTTGCATTCCTGCTAAAAACACAACGGGAACCTGAAGGGGGATTCTCCGCTCTCTGCAGACACTGCACTGCTACCGTATTTACCATAAAAGGATGTGCCTCTGCGGAGAGAACGGTCTTGCTGTGAACACCGCGGACACTGGACACTCCGCAGTCAGTATAAATTTGCTTTTAAAGAGTACATGAAGCATTTGATCATATGGCTCTAGTTCATTTGCATTTCACCTCAGACAAGACGGGACACTGCTTTCAAGTCTGAAAGCAGTGGTTGCTGTCCAACTAGGTTGACTGTACAGTAGTAGTAGTAGTAGTACAGTATTTTCAATGTTTAAATCAAAACAACCACAATCCAGGTCAGAAACACAACAGCATATGCTGTGAGCCCATTCAAATTCAAAATCCTTACCACCAACACTTAACTATTGCAGCAAAATGGGATTGTCAAGCAGACACACTGACCAACACTGTCATAAATGTTGCACGCACTTGGCATTTTGTAATAATAAAATATCACCATACTTGGCATTCGATACGATATTTTGCCCACGAAATATTGCGATACTATACTGTATCAATCCCACCCCCACCCCTATTGGAAAGCCCTGCATAACAATATGAAGCGAGGTCAAACTGCAGTCAGGACTGGTGCTCATATTCAGCTCTTTCATCATCTCTAACCTGGCTCGACGCACGTGACCAAACTTACAATGAAGCAGCTACTTCCAGTCCATTCTGTTTACAAGCCGTGGTTTGTTGTAATAGGGCAGTGTGAACCGAAATGAACCAAATGCAAAAGTGGAAGCTTTTCCACTCTGGTTTAGACCAAACTCTAGGTGTGATCGCCCTCTTTTTCCCTTTCCTACACCTAGGAAGTTGTACTTAGGCTGTTTGAAACCAGTTTGATACATAAGTTGACTGAATTTGCAATTTTTCTAGGTACCTGCTTTTGACCAATTTCCGAGGAACCAGATAATGGTACCTTTGGTGGGTTAGGATATCCCATAATACCTTGCGACTCTTCCAATCGACGAAGAAGAACGAAGCTCTCCCCCCAAACTTCCTCCAATGGCCGCGCCCACAAACCTCCCGCAAGAGAAAAAAGTGAAACACCCATTTGCTAAATTACAAACATCATCACTTTCTTTTCATTCTTATTTTAGAATAGTCAATAGCATAAACCATTGCTTCATTTCAGTGCAGTCAGCTGTTTGTACGGGTGTCAGTAAGGTCACTTTTGATGGATAGTAGGAAGCACCCTACCTGACTCTAATCTGGACAGCAGCCGGCTAGGTTGCTAACTAACGTTAAAACTCGCTCCGCCCGCCCCAAAGTAGGGACCCATGGCAGACCTTCAAGTGTAAGTGGAGTTAGTTTTAACCATGCTTTATTAAATGATAAGCTGTCATTACTTAAGTATCCATTTGTTTGTGAATAACATTTTCGTTAGCTGGGTTTTACGCTTTTAATTTGAAGGCGGAAAAGGGAAATGGTGTGATCGTAGTTGGAATTGACACTGGTCTGTCAATTCTATCATTTCACATGTACCATTTCCCTTTTTCGCCTTCAAATTAAAAGTGTAAAAACAGCTAACGAAACGTTAGCCTGTGAAGCCTCGACCTGTCTGGATTATACAAGTAAGTATAACGTTAGAGAAAACAGCCATCAGCCATGCCGTTTTATACAAATGTATTGCCAAATGCTTTGGGATTCAACTTGATCAAGCTTGGTCAGAAAAAGTCTTGTCTATCCAATGGACACGGCACCAGTGCGACCTGTCGCGTGCGATGCTACCTTCGAGCATGAGGACGTCTGAAACGAGTTTATTTTTCTCTCGCCTCTACTAAAATACGATACCTAATTAATCAAGTTATCTACCGTAGTTAGTAGGGCTGTGCCGATTCACTTATCTCCCGATTCGATACTATCACGATACTTGGGTGCCGATTCGATATATATTGCGATTCTTAAGTATTGCGATTCTACGATTATTGCGATTCGATATTACGATTTATTGCGATTTTTGTTTCTTTTTTCCTTTCTTTTTTCAGTTTGTTTGCTTTTTTACACTAGGTTAGAACATGGGAAAAGTTGAATCATACACTAGAGACTGTATATTATATCATGAGTAGGGCTGGGCGATATAGTTAAAAACAGGGGCGGACTGGGATCATAATTCAGGCCGGGCATTAGATACCAAGCAGGCCAGGCCGATATGGGCCGACGCGCGTGAAATTTGGGCCGTTTGAAGCCCAATTTGGGCTGTTTGAAGCTCAATGTGGGTAGTTTGAAGCCCAATTTGGGCTGTTTGAAGCTCAATTTGGGTCGTTTGAAGCCCCATGAGATGCACCCACTTTAACCCTAAAGTGTAATTATTACTTCAGACTAACTAATAAAGTAATAAAACCACTAGTAAACCAGTAGGTGGCGCCTGGCCTGCTGTTCAGTGAGTGGCCTGACTGCGGGCACAAAAAAAAAAAAAAAAAAAAATTTTTTGCTTTTGCGATTATCGATTCTGGAATAAAAGATCGATTCAAAAAATCGTGACATTAAAAATCGCGATACTTAGGTGAATCGATTTTTTCTCCCACCCCTAGTAGTTAGGTAGCTTAGGTGATAGAAGCTCACTTGAGTTATAGACAGACCCTTGCTGTTCATGAGGCATCCTCAGGGGGGCGTTTGACTTCCTCCTGGGCTGAAATTGACATGGTGGCAGCAACGCTTGGAATAAGGCCATGGCTATCGTATCAGGCCGGCCTGCAGCCACTGACAGGAAGGTTGATGGGATGTGGTTTATCTGCGCCGCGGTGGAAAGGTGTTCCAATAACCTTCACATTGATGATTTCAGCGTTGATTAGAAGGCGACTTTGGCTAAAGTCACACAGAAAGGGAGTACCGGAGCCCCGTCCTTTGCATGGGCATCTTGTCCCAGCCTTGCTTTACCTGTGTGATGTGATGTGGTGTGGCGGCTAACATGCTGGCTGTGCAAACAGATGGATTGTTTCTTCAATGCGAGCCGTCCTCCCCCTGATATGCAGAGGGCCATGGTGAGGAATACTAATGGAGTCAGCCCCGTAACCCAGCCTCCTCTCTTTTAATGAGTTGCCAAACACGGGCCCATTCATTTTTAATACTTCAATGACTTTTACTGAAATGTCATACTTGTGCTTCAAGAGCAGCGGCAAAAGGAGAATGGGGGGCGCCAGCGCCACTGAGATGATGAATGGACATGTTTGTGTCAGCTCTCAGCCCGTACGATTACCATAAGCCACTGCTAGCCTTAGTAGCATAGTGCTCTCTACGTCGGCTGTGTAAAAGATTGACTTTAATTTCAGCGGGGATGCTGTTAACAGCTGAACTGTGATTACCCGTCCAGATCAATATCACAAGTTTCACTCTCCACTCTCCACAGTGGAGGGGGCTCAGCGAAAGCTTCATTTGGGTTTGGAAATTAAACCTGAGACAAGCCATTTGTATTGTAACCAACAACTTACTTACACAGTGAGACTAGAGCGTTGGAGAGGCGGTTCACAGTTCCCAAGAAGACTGATGCTCCAGGAGGTACCTCATTTTTGGGGTCAAGATTTGTACGTTTTTGGTACAGCAAGTAAAATATGGATGCCATTACTTGAAATTGGATTTAGATTCAAAATTCAAGATTTTTATTGTCACTCCGTAGTACAAGTATCACGTGTGAAATTCTTGTGCTGTGAACTCCGTTTACAACATAGTACAAATATAACAGGGCATATGAGTGCAAAAACAACAAGAGACACAACAAGCAATAAGGCAGTAGAGTGATAAGACAAGTCAGAGACAGTGGCATATTCACTGCACATGTCATGTGCATACTTGGACGTACTTAAACATTTTGAATTCGACGTATCTGACGTACAGGTGCAAATAGCATATACTGTATCTAATAGGGGTGCACCGATCACGTTTTTTGCCACCGATCACCGATTGCCGATCACCTATGAGAAATATCTGCCCAACCGATCATCGACCGATCACCGATTATTACCGATTACCGATATATATACGGTATATATATATATTTATTTATTTATTTTGTAAACAGCTATAGCAGTCTATTATAGAACAGTGTCCATTTTACATATAGGCCTACATTTCATGCATCAAATTGAAAGTGCAGCACATTTTCTTTTTTTCTACATCAATATTTTATACTGTGTAGGCTAAAGGAAACCGCCAACATGATTTTTTGTGTGTGAGATAATTGGAGCACAAGATTGTGTTGAACTAAATGGCTAGTAGTTCAGTCCAGTTCCCTCAGTTCAGTTTATAAAAGAACAAAAATCGTTCCACTTCGGGATTTCCATGTTACCAGTTCAATGCAGTTCAGTTCACTCAACAAAAATACTCCATTTTCCGGGATTTCCCTGTTACACAAGAAAATAACTTCGACCCAAGTAAACTATTTTATCGATTAAGCTAAAGCGGCTAACGCTAACCGGAGCTATTAACGTTAGGAGGATACACGCAAATATGGATCAAACACGGACTTAACAGCATGCAAATGCCTCAGTAGGCGGGAGGACTGGAGGTAACTTCTCTCTGCTGAGTCTGCTCTAATCACCAGCTGATGTGTGTGATTCAAAGACGCAAGGGGTGTGTTGACAGTCTGGTGTGGTGTGTGGAGGTGAGTACACTGACGAAAGCAAAGCGTGTGCTTTGCAACACAATGATATAAATGTTAGAGCACAATATGAAAGTTAAACGATAGACATTGAAGACATGAAAATGGGCTGCTTCATGTTTCTCACGTGCAGCATGATCGGCTATGCAATCGGCGACAATAAAGAAATATCTGCAGCAGCAGATCACATATTTGAGGTCAAAATCGGCCGATACAGATTGCGTGTCGATCGATCGGTGCACCCCTACTAATTAAACATACAATTAAACATTACACATACATAATGGTAGCATCTACAGTGCGGTACAGTACAGCTACTACACTATTTGTGTATGTTAAGGAGTCTCGTGGCCTGCGGGAAGAAACTGTCCCTCAAGCGATTTGTGCGTGCTTTTGGGACCCTGTATCTCCTCCCTGAGGGTAACAGGGAGAACAGGCTGTTGTGGGGATGGTTTGTGTCTTTGATGATCTTCAGGGATTTACTAGGCAGTTTGGTAAAAGAAACACATTACAAGCAGTGGTACGCAACCTTGCCCTACTCAGGAGCCACATTGACCAAAGAAATCCTTTGAAAGAGCCACAATCCAATAAACTCTTATTTCCTCCCTTTATTTTTGAAGATTTGTATTTATTTATTTTAAGTAGGACTTAAAAGAGCCACAACTCCCCATAAAGGTGCCTAGTCATAGCACCACCTACTGACAACACAAATCGTCACCAATTTCTAGTAGGTTTAATTTACACAGAACGTTTGTCCGTTACCGAGTGAGAAAAATATTCTCTTTGCTTGTTGCATAAAAGACTTCTTGGTCACGTACTGTGACAAAAACACGAATCGACTATATAGTCCCATTTTTATTCAAATAAGAATTCCAAAACACACTTCGGAAATAGACTAATACCGTAATAACTTCAGTGAAATGTCATATTTCGTGCTAGTTTTATGGTGCATTATTAAGGGAATATATATTAAAAGCGATCAAATGAAAACCTGTACCTGCACATCATATTGTACACTTTGTGTGCATGCCAGTCTGGTCCTAGCTCCTAGCCTCCAGCCAGAACGGCGGTGGTTCTTATTAAACACGCCCCCAGAGACCTAACTCCACTTTTCCCCCAAGCCCGGGCCATGGAGAGGCCATCGGTGCTGCTGTCATGATGGATAGTGACGTGTTGCCCAGCTGCTGACGGACTGGACTCCGAGGTGAGGAGCCAGTCTGCGGCGTTTGAGCCTGTGGCTGTGGGTAATGGGGGAATATTAGTTACAGTGGCTGGCAGGCCTCCATCCGTTTTGGTCACGCAGAGTCCTCACCCTGCTATCACTTATTGACAGCCAGGGGCAGCAGAGTGTGGCCTATTTGTCCCTTCTGCCACAAAGCCTCTTAATAGGTTTGTGCCAGGTGGACACATTATGCAGAAATGGAGAGGGC
Source organism: Poromitra crassiceps (assembly GCF_964638095.1). NCBI lineage: Eukaryota > Metazoa > Chordata > Actinopteri > Beryciformes > Melamphaidae > Poromitra > Poromitra crassiceps. The sequence goes on from NC_139644.1 coordinate 10,046,368, forward strand.
ATTTTTCTCTTCAACTGCTGAGGATGTGAGTTAATAAGATTCAGTTACCCGTCCCAACATTAAAGGGATAGTTTCACATTTTCCTAAAGCCTAAGCCCTATTTGCTACTTCCTTACTAATGATGGTGTTGATTGGCAGAGTTATCTCTCAGCACAATCCATGCTGTTCCTCACAGTAGCTCTGGAAAGTTGGGCAAAAACGAATGCAAGGTCAACGGGGTCATGCTCCTGTACAACTGACTGAGGCTCACTAAAATGTCATCCACAGTCACACAAAGTACATTTCAGTGAGCCTCAGTCAGCTTGTACAGACAGGAGCGTGACCCCGTTGACTTTGCCTTCATTTTTTGCCCAACTTTCCAGAGCTACTATGAGGAGCAGCATGGATTGTGCTGAGAAAGAACTCTACCAATCAACATCATCATTGGTAAGTAGCAAATAGGGCTAGACTATAAAAAAAAAAGTGAACTATCCCTTTAAAGCCTGATTTAGGCTATCTGTTAACCTGGAACCAATTTCCCCATCATGTCCATCATACTGATTGGTTCTGACCAAAAAAAAGCTTCACTATAGCAACCTTTGTAAACATTATGGGATACTGACTTTGTAATGAGAAGTATATTTAATTTGACATGACGACCACTTTCACTATTTGTTTTACAAGCAGAAACTTTATGACACAAAGTTTCGGTCACTCAGACCTTCATCAGGTATTTGTTTTACAAAATATTAATTTTTGGGTGAACCGTCCTTTAATTAATCCACGTTAGGGCTTCCAACATCATGTCAAAACAGGCCAGAAAAAAAAAATAGACTTGTGATTTGTTCATATTAAGTTGATCCCAAACCTCTGTATACAGTATATATCCTGAACAGAGTTTAGACGGGCAGCACCCCTTGGCCTTCCGGTCTCTAATGTCGGCTTCCCACTGTGCTGTGAAAGGCATGGTGATTCATCAGCTTTCTGTGTCTATTCTGCCTTCATGTCCCTGTTTGAGAGGCAGCTAGGAGCAGGCCACCCCCCGGCCCTTTATTCATAAAAGAAGGCTCCGTTTAGCCCCGCTAAGCTGTAAATCTCTCACTTTTTATTCCTCTTTAATGGACTCTGTGTTCTAATTTCCTTGGCAGTAATGAATTAGCTGAGGGGTCCAGTCGGACGGCTGAACCCCCTTCTGAGAAGTGACGCGCATGATGGATGCCCGGTGCAACGTGATGATCCGTCTCCCCCTCCGTTGAACGCTCTCCATCTTGGCTTGGCGATGGTCGGGCCTGGATGGGCCTGCCAGTGGGGGAGGGGGCGTGTGGAGGGAAGAGGGAAGGGCAAACGGGTTAAGAACTCGTCGGTGTGTGGGGGGAGAGTAAAGGGAGAATTTCCATCATGGAGTGATTACTTTCTTAATTAGCGTGATCGATATTTTCCGGCGGAGCGATGCGATCGTGCCGCCGCTATGTCCCAGAAGAGGGATGGATGGATGTAATGAGTGGAAGAAATTGCCTTTTTAATCGAGATGGCACGTGTCGCGGTGCCGTTTGACACGCGACTTCCATCAACCACCTTTCATTATCAGGGGTTTGGACGGCTGGCAAAGATGACAAATGTGTTTGCTCGTCAACTTTCTGGGCTTATTTTGCCGTGTGTGTGTGTGTGCGCGTGCGTGTGCGTGTGTGTGTGTGTGTGTGCGCGTGTGCGTGCGCGTGCGACTAATTGATACACACAGACCAACTTGGCACACACTCGCAATGCAGACTCATGCATAACTCATCTTGATCGATCCGTTTGTGTCTTTTCAGTCGGTGTCAATATGTTCTACATCTGCATCATAGTCTATCTGTACGGGGACCTGGCCATCTACGCAGCCGCTGTGCCCATATCACTGATGGAAGTTGCCTGGTAAGACCCCCTCTCATCACCAACCCCCCCCCCCCATTTGATCACATTCATTCTCATGTTAATCGTGTCGTCAAATGATCCTTGGATGGATTCTTCTGTCCCTGACGAAGCTGAAAACATTGACTGCTTTCACTCTTGGCAGGACAAAACACACATGTCCCCCCCCTCTCTTATTGTCCCCTCTGTCCCCCGACTCTTTGGCTGTATTCCCAATCTCTCTCAGCGCTCATGGCGTGACAATAAAGCTGTGCCGGCGGAGGCCTTCAGGGCTCCTGGCATGGCCGTCTCGTTGACTGGGCTCCCAGACATGTTTTTATTGCGAGTGTATTGGCCAGACTGGGCGTGAATACGCTATTTCATAGTTATGGACTTCTCGGTCTAGCCTCGAGAGCCCCCTAGACCAAGGAACTGACCGTCCGTCGCCCTTTTATAGTCTTGTTTTGCTGCGATCAATACAGGCGTCCTGGTGGCAGCCGCAGTGAACTTCTTGATAGGCCGTGCCGAAAATGTTGAGTTTTTGAATATCATTTAAAAAATGTAATCTTCAATAAATGAATCATTTCCTCTGACCATGTTCTCAATCACTTTAGTCCAACATCACTGTTGGGAGCTTAGCGAGCCATAAGTGGTTTTTATAATGCTCTTTTAATGGGAATTGTGCATAAATCCTGGCATTTGTAGAGATGCTTGGCTTTTTAAGGTGAAGGGGAATGACTGAGCCTGCGGCAATGCCGAGCAGTTTTATTTAATTCCGCCTCTCTATGGTCAAAAGTTTGATGCTGATGCTAACCTTCCAGCAAGAATACATGTGAGAGCGAACGGAGAGAGGCACTTCAAAAGCCGTTCAGTTTGCCTGAAGGCACAAACTGCAGCCTTGTTAGTGGCATGCCGCTGAACCTGATGAGTTTACTGATGCTCAGTCCGACACACAGCAGCAGTGACCGGGCTTTGCGATTGCTTTTGACTGGTACTCTTAAAGTTTTCATCAAGAGGCCTGATCCATCACCGCTGTTCCACATGCCAGTCGCTTTTCCTCTGTGACTCAGCTTCAGCACTAAAGCTGCAATGGTTCCTCCATTCATCAATTAGTTGTCAGCTATTAAATTAATCGCCAACTATTTTGATAATCAATTAATCGGTTTGATTATTTTTTATTTTTTTAAGAAGAGACAACATTCTCTGCTTCCAGCTTCTTAACTGTACATTTACTCCTCTATGCCAGTAAACTGAGACAAAACAAGACATTTGAGGACGTCATCTTGGACTTTGGGAAACACTGATCATCATTTTTCAGCATTTTCTGACATTTTATAGATAAATCGATCAATCAAGAAACTAATCGGCAGATTAATCGACAATGAAAGTAATCGTTAGTCGCAGCCCTATTCAGCACATGGTGCCTTGATAGGTTGTGAGCTCAGACAGCAGGAGCTGATACATTGGACTTGACATAGACAAGTTGTAATCGCAGTTTCAAACCATGGATTTAAAATGGCAGTAGTGACAATCAAGGTATGACTATCATGGCTGTGTGGATACAGCATATTCAGACGATTATAAGGTGCGGGTCACACATTTTAAGTTTCTGTGTGTTTGTGTCGTTCTCTGCAGCGGGAACCACTCGTGCAGCGCTGGAAGTGTTAAATACAACGATACAGACCCGTGTTGGGGTCCAGTCTCAAGGAAAGATGCATACAGGGTGTTTCTGGTAAGTGCTGACTCCTCCCCACAAGTTGTACCTGGTCTTACCCACCTCTGTCTTGCCCAATAGTCCCTTTTAACCCATTGATACCTAAGTGCGCACTCTAGAACGGCACTCTAAACCTACTGCAATGTTCATTAACCTTTTTTATTTGTATCTAACCCCCAAAAGAAAATCGAAAAAATAAATTCTAACACATTTTAAGAAGTGTTCATGAACATTAGGGCAAATGTAACCCTTCCAAATGAAAGGCCAAGGGTTTAAGTTATCAAATGCTTTTTATTTCATGTTTCTAGCTACTACACAGGCTGAGTAAAAATAGGTTCTGGTAAACGTTGACAATTACTGCAGCAACAGAAACGTTTAGCGATCGCCGTTTTGCAGTCGTCTTCAAATACAACGGCAAATTCGCCAAAAATGTCACTCACCCAATGAGCCTTGGCTAGCGTGTCAACAGTCACATCGTAATCTGGGTGTGTACTGTATGTATCTTCTTATTCATCTGGCTTGCGGCGATAGTCCGACGTGGGTGATAGTAGTTTTCCAGTCCGCTTGAAATGCATCAAACACACTACTACTCGTCCTCATCGTCCAAGTCCACAAACATGTCCCTCATCAAATTAAGGTGGTGGAGTGGAGTGATAAATGCAAAAAAGACAGCAGATATTGTTTTTGGGTTTCCACCTGACACTCACAGCACCTCTGTTACTATCCATAACGAACAGATCAAACAGGTGTGCTCCTTCACATACCTAGGAGTAACAATAGACCACCTGCTGTCATGGAAAGACCACGTAGACTCTCTGTGTAAGAAAACAAAGCAAAGACTATACTTTATTCGCCGGTTAAGATCTTTTGGTGCTAGTAAACAGATTCTTCTATTTTTTTTTACCTCAGTGATTATGAGTGTTTTACAGTACTGCAGTACCACCTGGTATGGATGCCTGTCTGTTACCTTAAAATCACAACTACTAAGACAGATGAATATTTGTTCAAGAATTGTTGGTAAACCACTGCATAGCCTATACGAGTCTACATACGTCAACAGTGTATTAAGGTTAGCTAGAAATATTGCCTCAAACACTAATCATGTGCTACATGAAGAATATGAAATCCTGCCCTCTGGCAGGAGATACGTAATCCCAACTTTCAAGAAGGTCAGACTAAGAAAGTCCTTTATACATCAGTCGATCCTGAGGCTTAGTCAGGAACATGGCCGAGGGTCAGTGGAGCAGTGACAGTGCTCTCTGTGTGCTGTGTGTGTGTCATGTATTTTTGGTTTTGTTCTCTTTGTCATGTGTTTTGTATGTGGGACTGCTGCTGTCTTGCAAGACAAATTTCAGTGTGAACTGACAAAGTATATCGTATCGTATCCACTGATCCCTGTCTATCAGGTCAGCATGATAATCTGGCTCTGAAATTAAGTCATCATTGTTGTCGTTTCCATTGTCTAAAAAGCTGTCCTGCTCAGAATCATATCAACATCGATCCCGTCACTCGCATTGTCAGCCGTGTCTAGTTGTAGTTCAGCTTTGAAAACTTTGCGCTCCATCCAGGCACAGAGAAAAAAAGAAAAGCAAAGACGTCATTCTCCTACAAAATCCACAATGAGTTTGAGTTCAGACGAGGTTCACACTGTCCAGACCAAATCAAGACCGAGACACAAGGGGGTAGTGTAGCGGGTAGATTCCCTGCCTACCCACATCATGATACATTTAATTGCAAAGACTTTATGCCTCTAGTCTTTTTATTTACACACTGCAATGCTTTGTGTCGTGACTCGTGACTGAGTAAAACTAGGACTGTACGACAAGTACAAGACAAGACAGGTGGTTGTGGAGACGGGACTTGGGCCATAATGTGCCACGTCCTGTCTGCACCGCTGTCAGATTCAGCTCAGACAACTTTCTGTCCTCCGAGTCCTCCGCTCACTCTCACTTCCCCTGACGCTCCACCTCTGCAGCCCTGTGCGTGTGTGTGTGTGTGTGCGTGTGTGTGTGCGTGTGTGTGTGAGCGAGTGTGTGCGTGTGTGTGTGCGCGTGTGTGTGAGCGTGTGTGTGTGAGCGAGTGTGTGCGTGTGTGTGTGCGCGTGTGTGTGTGTGAGCGCGCGTGTGTGAGCGAGTGTGTGTGTGTGTGTGCGTGTGTGTGTGTGCGCGCGCGTGTGTGTGAGCGTGTGTGTGTGAGCGTGTGTGTGTGAGCGAGTGTGTGTGTGTGTGTGCGTGTGTGTGTGTGCGCATGTGTGTGTGACCGTGTGCATGCGCGCGTCCTTGGAAGTTTTTAAGAGAGCCAAACTCTGGTGATTTTCAGTCTTGCTTTAACTTTGCTTTGGTCCGACAGTGATAGATGTGCTGATCTCCTCCTGTGTTATGTTTCTGCCTCCCTCCTCCCCTATTCTCTTCCCTTCTCTATCCTCACATTTTAATACCACAAGCCGACTCTAAATAATTTGCCAATAAATTACATTTTCTTCTCCTTTATCTGGAATGGGATAAGCCTCGTACTGTTTGTAAGCACATTGAAAGATTGCTGATGTGTAATCTCTGGTCAATTTGTTTACATAGCAGTTTTGCAAATGTTCCCCCCTTTTTTTAATCCTGTCTGTCTGCTAAGAGAAACTGCTAGACTGTAACACTTAAGTTTTAATCGTGTCTGCTAAGGGAAACTGCTAGACTGTAACACTTAAGTTTTCATCGTGTCTGCTAAGAGAAACTGCTAGACTGTAACACTTAAGTTATAATCATGTCTGCTAAGAGAAACTGTTAGACTGTAACACTTAAGTTATAATCATGTCTGCTAAGAGAAACTGCTAGACTGTAACACTTAAGTTATAATCATGTCTGCTAAGAGAAACTGTTAGACTGTAACACTTAAGTTTTAATCGTGTCTGCTAAGAAACTGTTAGACTGTAACACTTAAGTTTTAATCGTGTCTGCTAAGAGAAACTGTTAGACTGTAACACTTAAGTTTTAATCGTGTCTGCTAAGAAACTGTTAGACTGTAACACTTAAGTTTTAATCGTGTCTGCTAAGAGAAACTGTTAGACTGTAACACTTAAGTTATAATCATGTCTGCTAAGAGAAACTGTTAGACTGTAACACTTAAGTTATAATCATGTCTGCTAAGAGAAACTGTTAGACTGTAACACTTAAGTTTTCATCGTGTCTGCTAAGAGAAACTGCTAGACTGTAACACTTCAGTTTTAATCGTGTCTGCTAAGAGAAACTGTTAGACTGTAACACTTAAGTTATAATCATGTCTGCTAAGAGAAACTGTTAGACTGTAACACTTAAGTTTTAATCGTGTCTGCTAAGGGAAACTGTTAGACTGTAACACTTCAGTTTTAATCGTGTCTGCTAAGAGAAACTGTTAGACTGTAACACTTAAGTTTTAATCGTGTCTGCTAAGGGAAACTGTTAGACTGTAACACTTCAGTTTTAATCGTGTCTGCTAAGAGAAACTGTTAGACTGTAACACTTAAGTTATAATCATGTCTGCTAAGAGAAACTGTTAGACTGTAACACTTCAGTTTTAATCGTGTCTGCTAAGAGAAACTGTTAGACTGTAACACTTAAGTTTTAATCGTGTCTGCTAAGAAACTGTTAGACTGTAACACTTCAGTTTTAATCGTGTCTGCTAAGAGAAACTGTTAGACTGTAACACTTAAGTTATAATCATGTCTGCTAAGAGAAACTGTTAGACTGTAACACTTAAGTTTTAATCGTGTCTGCTAAGAGAAACTGTTAGACTGTAACACTTCAGTTTTAATCGTGTCTGCTAAGAGAAACTGTTAGACTGTAACACTTAAGTTTTAATCGTGTCTGCTAAGAAACTGTTAGACTGTAACACTTAAGTTTTCATCGTGTCTGCTAAGAGAAACTGTTAGACTGTAACACTTCAGTTTTAATCGTGTCTGCTAAGAGAAACTGTTAGACTGTAACACTTAAGTTATAATCATGTCTGCTAAGAGAAACTGTTAGACTGTAACACTTAAGTTATAATCATGTCTGCTAAGAGAAACTGTTAGACTGTAACACTTCAGTTTTAATCGTGTCTGCTAAGAGAAACTGTTAGACTGTAACACTTAAAGGCCGGCTTTACCGTGGAATTGGTTGTTTCCCGCCAGAGATATCACCAGAAATCCACTCTGTGTGGAGGGGGGGGGGGGGGGGGGGGGTGGTGGAGGGGAGGGGCGGGTGCGGGGACCCGAAATACTACATTTCCCACAATGCACTGGGCTCGCGTGGCCTTCGTTTTCATGCCCACCCCTCAGGCATTTGGCTGATATCAAACTCCAGTAGGTGGCGGTAATGCACATATATGTTTGCCAACCGCCATAAAACTCAAAGAAGAAGAAGAATAAGAAGGCTTCGACAATAAAAGATACAAAGAAGAAGAAATAAATCGAAAATAAAATTGCCTCCAAATTGCACCAAATGTAAACGGTAGTATATATGTCGGGAGATGTCTTCATAAAAAAAATTTCATGCATTTTAAGGCATTTTCGTAGGAGTTACGCGCATCTGATGTTGTAACTATTTTCTGTAAAAATGTGTAAAAATGTGTACATTGCTCAGCGTTGATTTCCTTACTTCAACTCACCTACTACTAGATGTAAAATTTGACGAGCTTTCCAATGCCGCCAGTCTCGTGTCTTTTGGTGCTTCCCTTCCAGAGATATGGGCCCCGTTCCAATACCCATACTTCCATACTATTTAGTAGGCAAAAAAAGATTTAGTATGTCCCAATACATAGTATGTCAGATGCAGTATGCCAAGAGTACCAGGATGTTGTACTACATCAGCTCCTATTTCGGAGTATGCATCGATGCATGCTGCTTCAGCCAAACTTCCCCACAATCCTTTGCGCAGCAGGAAGTTATGTCTTCTTCTTCTTCTTCTAATGTTTTATGGCGGTTGGCAAACAACTTTTTGTGCATTACCGCCACCTACTGGAGTTACGTCGCACTGACTGAGCTGCGTGTTCATGAATGAGATAATTAACTTTAAGAAAGCCTTGAAATATGTTAAAACCAAACAAGCATGGTGTGTACCAAAACATGCATATCTTGATTCCTGTTTAGATCTCTGACTTAATGTTTTTGCTTTATTTATTTTATTTTGTTTATTTGATTGTCTGTTCCAATTTTGTAAATGTTTAGTCTGAATTTTTTGTATAATGTACTGTTTGTTACTGCCAGACTTTGTTTATTGAAAAAAAAAAAAAAAAAAAACTCAAATGTGGCGCTGCAGACGTCGGCGGAAGTGAGCAAGAGGTCGGAGTTCAGGAAGCTCACGTGACGACAGATGTAGTGTGTCCCAATAGTATGCATTTTGCATGCATGCTGCACACTACAATCCATACTTTGTGAGGGCAGCGGCAGTACATACTACAAGAAAGAAGTACAAGTATGGGTATTGGAACGGGGCCATGGTCTCTTGGCAAGGAGCTATGGAAAGCTAACCTAGCTACAGTATGCTATGCGGGTGAACAAGATGGCTGCCTTTTGCTTTTCGTCGAGAGCTCTGAAGGGGCGTGGAGGACCTCTAGAGGCGGGACCATGGCTCACAAGACTTGTAGTTCATAGGCGCTCGAGTTCCGCAAGCGGGGAGGGAAGCCGGGTGACGCGTAACGCGTCATCCGGCTTCCCTAAAAATGTGAGAGATGCCTGATAGGTCAGGCAGTGAAGCTCCAATTTCAAAATATTTCAACGGATTCTAAAACCTTAGGGGCGTGAGATTGATATATATTCATATTCCCCACGGTAAAGCCGTCCTTTAAGTTATAATCATGTCTGCTAAGAGAAACTGTTAGACTGTAACACTTAAGTTATAATCATGTCTGCTAAGAGAAACTGTTAGACTGTAACACTTAAGTTTTAATCGTGTCTGCTAAGAGAAACTTAGACTGTAACACTTAAGTTTTAATCGTGTCTGCTAAGAAACTGCTAGACTGTAACACTTAAGGTTTAATCGTGTCTGCTAAGGGAAACTGCTAGACTGTAACACTTAAGTTTTAATCGTGTCTGCTAAGAGAAACTGTTAGACTGTAACACTTAAGTTTTCATCGTGTCTGCTAAGAGAAACTGCTAGACTGTAACACTGAAGTTGACTTTGACCACTAGATATTTCACTTGGACACTGAAAAGGCTTTTAAGTGATGTCTGTGCTGGATGGTCATATTTTCTGAGGAAATTATCAAACGCTTAAAGTCCCTGGAAACCAAAATCCACAAAAACGTTCTAACTATGTTATTTAGGGTCTTATGTTAGTAATTGTGTGCCTCAGAAATTATGATACATTACTTTCAACCCAAAGCCTTAAAATCGCAACTTTTCTACAAGGTCTGGATTTCCATTTCCTCATTGAAGAGAGCGGTGTGCACGGTGCTAAAATGCATGATCCTTTGGTGTGCGTTATTTTGCCTTTTATAAAATGCATGATCTTATCACGTCATAAGATTTAATCGAATCACGCACATGCATGCACGCACGCGCGCACACACACACACACACTGACACACAGTAGCGCTGTGCACTCGCAGCGCAGCGATCTCTTCCTCTGTAAACCCTCTCTGTCTGTGCTATGCGTCGAGCAACGCGCGAACACACACACACACTCTCTCTCTCTCTCTCCTTCTCTCTCTCTCTCTCTCTGTTAACGGAGAGAGAGGTCTCCTCGGTGTGCTCCGAGAGAGAGGAGACCTGCTGCAGACGGGACACGCCCACACAGTCCGCGGGATAAAATACACTCTAAAATCTAATTGATTCTCATTACTTTTGCCATGACTGTCAAACCTAAATTTATATACTTTGCGACGTTCATCCAAATTTGGCTGGTGGCTTATTAACATAGGTTCCTGTGATGTGATGAACTCAAAATGCTAAATAATAATAAAATATTTCTGGTTTCCAGGGACTTTAAGCAGGGTTCTGCAATACACTTGTCAATCAAAGCACATTTACCAATTCAGAAGCCCAAACCCCGCCCTCCTGTTGCTTCAGAGCTTCTCCGCCTCACATATATAGGAGGAGGTGCTGGCAAAACCAAATGAAAACATGTATATGGTGAAAACGGCAGTCAATATTACATTAAGCAATCGTCCAATTCCATGAATCAATAGTGCATTAAGTTTCTTTAACATTGGCCTGCACAGTGTAGGCTACATGTCAGCCCCGGTAGTGAGATCTTGTAGCTTATTGTAATTAGATATTGATTTGCTTATCTCACCACTATAATAAGGCTCAGGGGTTCCGCGCGGCGCACAATTGCTCAACGAAGTGCGCAGCACTACAAATGAGCACACAACATTTCTAGTTTCTATAATTAACTGCTTGAATAATTTAGCTTTGGAATGATCTCAGTTTCTATCTCCTCCTCTCCACTGACACGACAGCAGAGCTTGTAAAACATACAAGTTATGTCGATCGAATCTAGGCAGGCCATACTGTAATTGATGGTAATATGGTACTAAATAACGGTCAGCTGTAGCTCATGAGATACCCACAAGTACTTATCTGTTTGGTGAAGAAGTCTCTTGCGTTTAGTTCTCACTCTCTTCTTCTTACAGACATTGAGAGATGTATGGATGTATCGAGTTATATAAATATATTAGATACAATAGATGGATATAAATATATATTTTTGTTCAAGAAGTCTTATTAGATTTCTCCCCCTGCCGGACCTGTCCTTAAATAAATCATGAATCATTGAGCTCCGATAAAACATTTATCAGCTGCTGTTAGCGTGCAGGGAGTGGAGTGTCTCTCCACGGCTTTGTCTCTGACGTGGCTGAGGTCAAACGCTCTGGCCTCACTCTGAATGATGACTCTAAATAATTGACTTATCTCTTCTCACACAGCAGCTCTCATCAGCGGTGTGATGGCTATTCAAATCTGCCCCATCCAACACCCACCTTACCTCCTTTGTATGCCCAGGCTGCCACATAGTGACCCACCTTACCTCCTCTGTATGCCCAGTAGAGCTGCCGAAAATAATCGATTCAGAGATGCATCGCGATGCTTAATAGGACGATTCTGAATCGATTAACAAATATCAAAAATCGATTATTAAAAATTTTTTTTTTTTTTTTTTTTTTTTTTTTTTTTTTTTTAATAATCAAATAAAATAGAATGTAAGTACATGCAGTTGTTTATTTTAATTATGGATCATAATACAATGCAATTCCAAATGCACTTATTTTAAAAGTAGCCACACAGTGAGAAAAAAGAAAGTGAGAAAAAATAAATCATGTATTGCGGAAAAAGTGATGTATCGATTTAAGATGCATCGCGATGCATCGAGATGCATCGGAGATGCATCGTATAATCGAATCGAATCGAATCGTAGACTTGTATAATCGAATCGTATCGAATCGTGAGATCAGTGAAGATGCACAGCTCTAATGCCCAGGCTGTCACATAGTGACCCACCTTACCTCCTCTGTATGCCCAGGCTGTCACATAGTGACCCACCTTACCTCCTCTGTATGCCCAGGCTGTCACATAGTGACCCACCTTACCTCCTCTGTATGCCCAGGCTGTCACATAGTGACCCACCTTACCTCCTCTGTATGCCCAGGCTGCCACATAGTGACCCACCTTACCTCATCTGTATGCCCAGGCTGTCACATAGTGACCCACCTTACCTCCTCTGTATGCCCAGGCTGCCACATAGTGACCCACCTTACCTCCTCTGTATGCCCAGGCTGCCACATAGTGACCCACCTTACCTCCTCTGTATGCCCAGGCTGCCACATAGTGACCCACCTTACCTCCTTTGTATGCCCAGGCTGTCACATAGTGACCCACCTTACCTCCTTTGTATGCCCAGGCTGTCACATAGTGACCCACCTTACCTCCTCTGTATGCCCAGGCTGTCACATAGTGACCCACCTTACCTCCTCTGTATGCCCAGGCTGTCACATAGTGACCCACCTTACCTCCTTTGTATGCCCAGGCTGTCACATAGTGACCCACCTTACCTCCTCTGTATGCCCAGGCTGTCACATAGTGACCCACCTTACCTCATCTGTATGCCCAGGCTGCCACATAGTGACCCACCTTACCTCCTCTGTATGCCCAGGCTGCCACATAGTGACCCACCTTACCTCCTCTGTATGCCCAGGCTGTCACATAGTGACCCACCTTACCTCCTCTGTATGCCCAGGCTGTCACATAGTGACCCACCTTACCTCCTTTGTATGCCCAGGCTGTCACATAGTGACCCACCTTACCTCATCTGTATGCCCAGGCTGCCACATAGTGACCCACCTTACCTCCTTTGTATGCCCAGGCTGTCACATAGTGACCCACCTTACCTCATCTGTATGCCCAGGCTGTCACATAGTGACCCACCTTACCTCCTCTGTATGCCCAGGCTGTCACATAGTGACCCACCTTACCTCCTCTGTATGCCCAGGCTGTCACATAGTGACCCACCTTACCTCCTTTGTATGCCCAGGCTGCCACATAGTGACCCACCTTACCTCCTTTGTATGCCCAGGCTGTCACATAGTGACCCACCTTACCTCCTTTGTATGCCCAGGCTGTCACATAGTGACCCACCTTACCTCCTTTGTATGCCCAGGCTGTCACATAGTGACCCACCTTACCTCCTCTGTATGCCCAGGCTGTCACATAGTGACCCACCTTACCTCCTCTGTATGCCCAGGCTGTCACATAGTGACCCACCTTACCTCCTTTGTATGCCCAGGCTGCCACATAGTGACCCACCTTACCTCCTCTGTATGCCCAGGCTGTCACATAGTGACCCACCTTACCTCCTCTGTATGCCCAGGCTGTCACATAGTGACCCACCTTACCTCCTCTGTATGCCCAGGCTGTCACATAGTGACCCACCTTACCTCCTTTGTATGCCCAGGCTGTCACATAGTGACCCACCTTACCTCCTCTGTATGCCCAGGCTGTCACATAGTGACCCACCTTACCTCCTTTGTATGCCCAGGCTGTCACATAGTGACCCACCTTACCTCCTCTGTATGCCCAGGCTGTCACATAGTGACCCACCTTACCTCCTCTGTATGCCCAGGCTGTCACATAGTGACCCACCTTACCTCCTTTGTATGCCCAGGCTGTCACATAGTGACCCACCTTACCTCCTTTGTATGCCCAGGCTGCCACATAGTGACCCACCTTACCTCATCTGTATGCCCAGGCTGCCACATAGTGACCCACCTTACCTCATCTGTATGCCCAGGCTGCCACATAGTGACCCACCTTACCTCCTCTGTATGCCCAGGCTGCCACATAGTGACCCACCTTACCTCATCTGTATGCCCAGGCTGCCACATAGTGACCCACCTTACCTCATCTGTATGCCCAGGCTGCCACATAGTGACCCACCTTACCTCATCTGTATGCCTAGGCTGTCACATAGTGAGCTGAGCTAAGAGGCCAAGACCCACCTTACCTCCTTTGTATGCCCAGGCTGCCACATAGTGAGCTGAGCTCAGAGGCCAAGGTGCCCTTCTCCCACAATACTGAGCCGAGTGTCCGTTTCTACAACAGACCGCTCTCACTCAGGTCCTCAAAAGGCATCAGTGGACTCATTCAGTGAAGCCATTCCCAAAGTTAGCAGCTGGAAAATGGGCATTTGATGAAATGTAATTCTGACCATTCTTTTGTGGAAACACGGGCGTTGCTTTCACAGAATAGTAACGCCTGTTCACTAGACTGAGTTAATTGAGTTTATGTTAATTGTCTCAGGATTATGCACCCCACAATTTATTTGTTTTATTTTTTATTTGCTGTTTTTTTTCCACCGACGGCGCTAATGCCTCTGTCTGGAGCCAGATGTAGTCTTGTCCCAGCTAAGTGAGGGCCAGTGTCATTGTGATTCCTCCCCATCCTGCTGTTCCTGGATGACTCACAGGGTGCTTTAGTGGTGACTCATTACAGTTACACATTCTCAATAACATTGAAACAGTTGACACAGGCTACATCAAATGAGCCATTCTGGAAATATCTCCAGTATCGGGCTGCATAGAATTTAAATGAGACTTTTTATGTCCCGTCTTCACTTTTACGGTGTTTAAAAAGATGCTGATGGACTGTAGCCTAAAGGGTAGAGCGGCAGACTTCACTGGAACGTGGCTGATTTGAATATTAGGTCCTACTGGGATAATACGGGTGAATAACGGTTTTTCCCCCCTCTCAGCCACTGCTGTTGATCTGCCCTTGAGTGAGGCGTTGAATTCCCATCGGCTCCAGCAGAGCTGCTTGGTGGCTCCAGCAGAGCTGCTTGGTGGCTCCAGCAGAGCTGCTTGGTGGCTCCAGCAGAGCTGCTTGGTGGCTCCAGCAGAGCTGCTTGGTGGCTCCAGCAGAGCTGCTTGGTGGCTCCAGCAGAGCTGCCTGGTGACTCCAGCAGAGCTGCTTGGTGGCTCCAGCAGAGCTGCTTGGTGACTCCAGCAGAGCTGCCTGGTGGCTCCAGCAGAGCTGCCTGGTGACTCCAGCAGAGCTGCTTGGTGGCTCCAGCAGAGCTGCTTGGTGACTCCAGCAGAGCTGCCTGGTGGCTCCAGCAGAGCTGCTTGGTGGCTCCAGCAGAGCTGCTTGGTGACTCCAGCAGAGCTGCTTGGTGGCTCCAGCAGAGCTGCTTGGTGGCTCCAGCAGAGCTGCTTGGTGACTCCAGCAGAGCTGCTTGGTGGCTCCAGCAGAGCTGCTTGGTGACTCCAGCAGAGCTGCCTGGTGGCTCCAGCAGAGCTGCCTGGTGACTCCAGCAGAGCTGCTTGGTGGCTCCAGCAGAGCTGCTTGGTGACTCCAGCAGAGCTGCTTGGTGGCTCCAGCAGAGCTGCCTGGTGGCTCCAGCAGAGCTGCTTGGTGGCTCCAGCAGAGCTGCCTGGTGGCTCCAGCAGAGCTGCTTGGTGGCATGCAGTGGAAAGATGTGGTCCCACTGGGCGGCTCCCAGGTGTGAATGTGTGTAAATGTATACGTATGTGTGAATGTGAAGCAGTGTGCTTCTGGCAAACAGCAAAGACTTCCCTCTGTAAATAAAAGCTGAGAAGAAATCAAATGCATAAAGGTAAACAAACAAAAAAGCTTTTTGTTTGGTTTAAGCCTCTGAATTTGTTTGCTTAGTGCGGCGGTCTAGAGAGAGAGGGCTGAACAAAGTGTAAATGTGGTCTACTGAATAGAGCTGGGTATTGGTTCAAATTTCAAGAATCGATTCGATTCCGATTCACAAGGTTGCGAATCGATTAATTTAGATTCGATTCGATTCGATTCCGATTCGATCAATTTTCAATATTGATTTGGTTAGTGATACCAAAACGTGGTTTTTGAGCTGTACCCTGAATTACATGACTGTCCAGTTATGTAACACAGGGGTTTCCAACCAGCCAAGTAGATACATGGGGAAAAAAAGTTGCAGACCTGTTGTCAATTTTAATGGTTTTAGTTATATATTTACTCACCACATGGTGACAAAGGGTAAATAACAGCCTTTTCATCTGTCAATAAAGACACTTTCACAATTATGCACAGTGATTTGATTTCAGCCTATATAATTTCTAAAAGTAGATATTAATAATGATCAAACATTTCCATTCATGTAGCCTACAGTATTTATGTTTTTGTTTCTACTACAAACATAATTAAACGTAAACTTGAAACTATGTTTCAACTACCACACACAGCACAATATTTTAGCCTGATTAGTAAAAAAAAAAAAAAAAAAAAATTTAATTAAAAAAAAAATCGGTCTCTGGACATATGAATCGATAATCGAGGATTAAAATGAAAATCGATTAAAAATCAGAGAATCGATTTTTTGAACCCAGCCCTACTACTGAACATCTAAGGCTGTGTTCAGCAGTTAGATAGTCAGAAGTTAGCTCTTTCCTTCCTCCTCATTATTTAACTGTTTTACTATTTTTGTACTTTTCTTCTATTACGCCCTGTTCAGTCATTTACATTTTCACTCGCCATCACCACCAAATCTGATCCATTTTAAAGTCCTTTACAATCAAGCCTGGGCAGATTGTCAATGTGCCGTTTTACTATAGCTTTTCTTTATGGGTATAATAGCAGTGCCAGTAAGGGGCTTAACGATCATCATGCTCATGTTTTAGAATTGGACTCGGAGTAGTAATATTATTATTATATGCCGACCATAACGCTACACATACAGTAAGGTACAGCAGCGATGTGTGGCGTTGAGTTCTGGCCGCACCGCTAATGTAGCGTAACCCATTAGAAGGCTGTGTAGCAACGTGTTTGGGCTATGCTATGATAAGGGAGCCAATTGGCTTGATGATACTGGACACATGACTCCAGACTAGGGTTGTCAAAAGTATCTACACTATCGAAAAGTATCAATACTGAAATTTTGAAACGGATACAATACTCATTTGCAACAGCTATCGATAAGTATCAATACTGAAAAATAAATAACTCTTACAATACTCATTTGCAACAGTTTTGATGCCAGCAATGATTTATTCTAATTAAAAAATCACTGATTTCTCCCTTCCTATCATTGGTGGGTATCTGTTGCTTCAACGAGCTAAACGTGTTCTGATAGGCTGCTGGCTAGAGCATGGCTAATCTGCTGTCAGTGCAAAGTTTTAATGAGTTTTATCAGGCCTAGATTATGGAGAAGTGTGCATCTGTCCGTCCATCTGTCTAACTTTATTTTTGATGTGCCGGCATCACGTGGTATCGAAAATGGTATCGAGTATCGATATTTTCCTGGGTGTCGGTATCGAAGTAGAAATTCGAGTATCGTGACATCCCTACTCCAGACATCACATTTTGTAGAGTTTAGAAACTGACGAGAGGGAAGATGATGGCGTCACTCCACCACCGAGTGCTGCTAATCCCTGTGTGGGTGATTGGTGGATATACTGTATAGTGTGAGAGAGGGAAAGGGAGGGTAAAGACGCCCCAAACCAAGAGGTCCATGTGCTCCAGACAGAGGTCCATGTGCTCCAGACAGAGGGAGATGTGCTCCAGACAGAGGGAGATGTTGTATTGATGGTGGTCTCTCCCTCGTGTGTCCCGCAGAATTGGATTGTTGTGCACACAGGCTTAACAGCTTTCCTCCGCCCCCCTCTCCTTCTCCTGGACTCCATCTTGACCCAGCAGCCACAGCGCGGGCTCCGTCGTTGCCGGTGTGCGTCTGTCTGCCTCATCAACCCAGGTTTTTGAGAAATACCACCACACAAGTCCCAGTTGGTCGCGCCAGACCCAGACCGTTTTGTTTGGATTCCTAAGAATAGAGGCTCCAGCCGCCACCAGGCTTAACGCACAGCTCCGAGTCATTGACCTGATTCGCTGGTTTCCTCCCCTCCTCTCTTTTGGCAGCACAGGATGTTCTTAGATTGTGCCTGTGAATTTCCTCACCAGCTTCGGCAGGTTTCCCCCCAGATGGTTGATCCACAGAGATTGCGTCTCTTTGTTTGGAGTGGACAACAGATTGTGCGTTATTTTTAGGCGGCGGAACAGCTGTCCCTATTCAGATGACTAGACCTGTCCCAGCAGCATTGCTGATGGACACTAGTGCGATGAGCAGAGATGGGGAAAGGTGAGAGGAACGCTGCACCTGAAACCTGCTTGAGTTTACTATTCAGTAGCCACCATTCGTTAACCTCTGCCAGTGTTTTTATTCAACCCGTTGCCGCGAATTCCCTCAATCGAGCGTTACTGTCTACAGATTGCCTGACACCTATTTCTCATTTTTACTTGTAAACGACACAATTTAATTAAATTTATTGGCATGATGATCCACAAATGGTTTGTTTTTCTTTGTTTATTAGTTCCGCACTTCAGGCACACGTCCTCCTCATCTGGCCCGTTAGTTCAACTCACTCTCGTTCTAGACATTTTCCTTCTTCTTTTTTCTTCTTCTACATTTTCCACTCCCTTTGATCTTAAATCTATTTTCATCCGTTTTGCCATACCTTTCAGGCTCGTTCACTCCCATCCAATTGGAAACAGCGGAGAAATCAACATTGGCTTTGCTTGTAACACGGTTGTTAAAGTTAGTCCATCACTGTGCATGAGCATTTTGCATAGTTGCATCAGAACACTAATATGAATGCACGCCCTCAGGAACACCACAAGCCATCTCTGGTGATGTAAGACACTAGGGGAATGTCAGGAAATGAGCAAAACCTCACGCTGGAGTTTTTTTCTTCATGAGCTGAAATCTGCATGATTTCCACAGTAATCAATGTAGTATTTTAATGTGTGATATATTTGACTCTGCTCTCAAAACCGGTCACCACAAGCCTTTAACCCAGTTTGATGTTGATTGAAGATTGGGGGCACGGTGGTGCAGTGGTAGCGTTCTTTCCCCCGCACTCTCGCCTCACAGCAAGAAGGTACTGGGTTCGATTCCCGCCTGGGCACTGGCTGGGCGTATGTCTCCCATGCCTTCGGTGCCTGGTGCCGAGGTGGGCTATCTCGTCGAAAGGGCCTTTCTATGTGGCGTTTGCATGTTCTCCCCATGCTCCCCTGGGGTTTCCACCATATAACATCAATATGGACCCCCTCTAACAACATGCAGAAGATCGTCGTCTGACCAGCAGCGTTTGGAAGAAGTTGGGCCCTAGGTGCTCCACTGCAGCTGCCCACCACTCCTGGCCTGACCATGGAGGAGGACCTGCCAGGATGGGTCCAACTTGGAGGCCAAAATTTGCGTCGCCTCCGATTGCGTGTGTGTGCGTGTGTGTACTGGGTGCCGTGCACGTGTGCACTGCGCATGCGTAGTGTGTTGTCTGTGGCGATATAAAGACAGGGTTTGTCTGTCCGGTCATTCACATCAAACTCTCATGAGACATCGTCATTTTGGTGAAGCCTTCATTTTGTAAATGATTGTAAATTGCAGTTTACAAATTTCTCCATAATAATAATAATAAGTCCCAACGTGGCCTGTTTGAGGGCTCATCAGGTGTGACCTTTTCTTTCATCAGTGTTGACTCTAGGGATCAGCAATATCATGCTGTGGAGATGTCATAGCAGCCATTTTATTCAACCCAGCCCGTGAACGCGCTTAAGAAGATCGACTGACTGAGATTTGATCTGCTGCTGATTGATTCTGGCGTTCAGGCGTTCCCGCTCTCTTAAGAAGCAAGAAGAAGAAGAAGCATTATCTCCGGACATTGACTGAGAGATATTGCAACGGGGTCGCCGCCATCTCGCCATCCATTGGTTGCTGTAGGCTTCCCTGCTGGACAACCACCGGCCTGCAATTTAAACGGCCGATTCATTTCTCTCCCAGCGTGGGCAAAGTGACAGAAAATCCATGCAGTGTATGGGCCCAAAAGTAATTTCTGCTTACGCTGCGTTGTTCACTGCTTATCTTCATGCAGATATTTGAATTAAAGTGTGTGCGCCTGTTAAACCACACAAAGTGTTACGTGGTTGGCTCATGAATTTAAACAACTTCTTTTTGAAAGTATAGGCAGAGTTGTTGCATGTCCTCCAATAAATTCACAACAAGTGACCCGTCTTGTCCCTTTCCTCAGGTCACAACTGATTCATTCAAGGAGGAGTTTCAGTGAGCTTTGGGCTAAAGTAGCCATTCGTTAATGCCCATCCCCTGTAAATAGATAAACAAGGAATTTGACTTAATGCCAGTATGCTGCGCAGCTGTCACGTCAGTAGTAGAAGTCAATACAGGAAAACAATCTAAAAAAAAAGTCCTTTAAAGTGACATAATTTGGGGGGGGGGGGGGGGGTAGGATAGCGTGGGTGGGATAAGCCGGTTGTGCTCAACGGGCATCGGGGGGAGTGATGGAGTCCTGATTTGTGGGGGCTTTCGGGTCTCATTGAAAAGGCGGATGGCAGTTGGGAAGAAACTGTCCCTGTGTCGAGAGGTACTGCCAGACATTCTGCTGCCATGTGTGAGAGTTTATGACCTGAGTGGGAGGGGTCGCGCCATGTTTTTTCGAGAGCACTTTAGCGTCCTCCTGGTACATGTAGGTCCTGATGGGATGGCAGGCTGTATCCGACTACCTTTTCAGCTCGGCATGTGATGCACTGCAGTCTGGAGATGTCCTTGAGGGCAGCAGCAGCATACCAGACTGTGATGGAGGAGGTGAGGATGGACTCGATGGTGGAGGTGTAGAAAAGCACCAACGCTGCCTTTGGCACCTTGAACTTCTTCAGCCGCCGAAGAAAGTACGGTACTTCCTCTGTTGTGCCTTCTTAGTGAGAGCTCTGATGTTCAGCTCCCATTTCAGGTCCCAGTTGATAATTGAACCCAGGAAGCGAAAGGACTACAAAATGGTGACTGGGGAGTCACCCAGGGTGATGGCGGGGAAGGTGGGGCTGCATTCTTCCTGTAGTCCACAACCATCTCCACTGTGTTTTGAGCTCAATGTTGACGGTTTTCATGGAATTATTGTGTTGCTCAGTAATGAAAGTGTCTCTCTGAGTTTGCACTTTCCACATTCCAGTCCAGTTAATCTCTGCCCAGTTAGAGTTAACCCATTGATACCTGATGCAGCATTTGTGTGTGTATCCCTTTAAGACCGCGAACCGCGTTAACGCGGTTCGCGGTCTTAAAGGGATACGCACACAAATGAGGGATATACACGCAAATGCTGCATCAGGTATCAATGGGTTAATGGCACCCCAACAATAGCATACATACATAGCTTGCATTGAATTGTTCAACCATTTGAGGAGAACTTTCTTTCCTCTACCAGCTCAAGCCATAGAGAGAGAAAGTGGGAGACAGGAGGTACTACAGTGTATTTCATTCAGTAAATGTGTGCAAGTTGTGTTGCCCAGTCTGTCCCGCTCTTATGAAATATGGAATGCAGCAACAACTCATTTAGTATTGTGCTCGTTTAGCATCTTTCCCCCTCTCGCCCACGGAGCCGGAGACCGTTATTAATCCATCCTACTTTGGCTCATTATTTTGCAGATTGCTCACCACTTCCTCAACGTAATCTCAGATTATAATCTGAGCTACCAGGGAGAAGTGCTTCATTGAAATGTTCATATGACTGAAATGCATGTAAACACTGGATCAAAGCTGATTGAAAATACAATATAGGACTTTCCAGAACAGCCTGTAGAGTCCAATTTGCAATTGATACACTTGTAATGTCATGCAATAACAAATAATTAATCAACTGTACAGTTTTTACATTGTTGCACACTTGGTTCATTCTGCTTTTTTTGGCTCATATAACCAGAATAATCACAATGTGAGGTTAGGAAAATGTAATTTTACTGCAGTATGAAAACAACTTTTATTGAAAAAAAAAACGTGGCGTTGAATCCATCGTGCTCGCACAAGTAAACACACAGCAGCATGAAACAACAGAATCACAAAGCATGGCCATGTGCAGTCAGATAATACACGTTGTCATGTCACCCACTGAAACGGTGCTTATCCACAGGGTTTGTCATGCTCATGTGCGCTGCGAGAAGCTTCTGCTGCACTCAACTGTGCAGTGTGCATCGATACCACATTTTCACAACTGATATGATCAAAACTTTTAGTAGATTGGTTGATATGAATAGAAAACGATAATGCATTGAATTTAGTGATCCATCCATACTGCCTAGAATTTGTCTGTTAATTTATTAATTTGATCAAATTAGGCCATGAGCTCAAATACAAAATAATAAACAATAATAAAATAAAGAGTAGATTTCATAACAGATGAGTGTATACTGTTTTTTTTTTTTTTTTTTTTTTTTTTTTTTTGTCTGGCTAAATAGCTTATTTATGGACTCTCCAAAACAGGTTATTCAGGATATGTTAACAGATAAAAATGGCTTATAAAGAACAGTATCGTCTGAAGTGTCGGTGCCATCTAGGCTGTCAATTGCCCCTAAATTTCATATTTGACTATGAATTGACAGAATTTCGACTCTGGTGCGTGCGTGTGTATTAGATGGTCTATAGACTTAGTAAAGAGACACAGATTGGGAGAGCACAATGACATGCAAAAAAGGTCCTGGACTGAATCTAAACCCAGGATGTCACAGTTAGATGACAGGCGCTGAGCCACAAGGACTGACCTAATATTGAAACAAGAAAGCAGGGCGCAGTGAATGAACAATGCAATCCAAATAGATTCCATTCAATGTTTGTCCATTTCCTAAGATTTGGGGAGGTGTTTTGTTTAAAATTGGCTGCAGAGAAGATGGGAGTAAATTACTGGGAATCCAAATATCTTCCAAACGTCACTGCTTAAATGGGGAGGAGTTTTAATCAGTGTTTTACATACCATGATGCACCTAGCAAGCAAGCATGCTAACGAGAGGCTAGTAGAAGAGCATCACAAGAGCACATGGTGTTTCAAACTGCGCTGAGGAGAGATAGTGCTGTGTGGTCTAGCGGTAGCTCAAACCATGCTGAGGAGAGGGGGTGCTGTGTGGTCTAGCGGTAGCTCAAACCACGCTGAGGAGAGAGGGTGCTGTGTGGTCTAGCGTTAGCTCAAACCACGCTGAGGAGAGAGGGTGCTGTGTGGTCTAGCGTTAGCTCAAACCACGCTGAGGAGAGAGAGTGCTGTGTGGTCTAGCGGTAGCTCAAACCACGCTGAGGAGAGAGAGGGTGCTGTGTGGTCTAGCGGTAGCTCAAACCACGCTGAGGAGAGAGAGTGCTGTGTGGTCTAGCGGTAGCTCAAACCACGCTGAGGAGAGAGAGGGTGCTGTGTGGTCTAGCGGTAGCTCAAACCACGCTGAGGAGAGAGGGTGCTGTGTGGTCTAGCGGTAGCTCAAACCACGCTGAGGAGAGGGGGTGCTGTGTGGTCTAGCGGTAGCTCAAACCACGCTGAGGAGAGGGGTTGCTGTGTGGTCTAGCGGTAGCTCAAACCAAGCTGAGGAGAGAGGGTGCTGTGTGGTCTAGCGGTAGCTCAAACCACGCTGAGGAGAGAGGGTGCTGTATGTTCTAGCGGTAGCTCAAACCGCTCTGAGGAGAGGGGGTGCTGTGTGGTCTAGCGGTAGCTCAAACCAAGCTGAGGAGAGAGGGTGCTGTGTGGTCTAGCGGTAGCTCAAACCACGCTGAGGAGAGAGGGTGCTGTATGTTCTAGCGGTAGCTCAAACCGCTCTGAGGAGAGGGGTGCTGTGTGGTCTAGCGGTAGCTCAAACCACGCTGAAGAGAGAGGGTGCTGTGTGGTCTAGCGGTAGCTCAAAGCGTGCTGAGGAGAGAGGGTGCTGTGTGGTCTAGCGGTAGCTCAAACCACGCTGAAGAGAGAGGGTGCTGTGTGGTCTAGCGGTAGCTCAAACCACGCTGAGGAGAGGGGGTGCTGTGTGGTCTAGCGGTAGCTCAAACCACGCTGAAGAGAGAGGGTGCTGTGTGGTCTAGCGGTAGCTCAAACCACGCTGAGGAGAGGGGGTGCTGTGTGGTCTAGCGGTAGCTCAAACCACGCTGAGGAGATGGGGTGCTGTGTGGTCTAGCGGTAGCTCAAACCACGCTGAGGAGAGAGAGGGTGCTGTGTGGTCTAGCGGTAGCTCAAACCACGCTGAGGAGAGAGGGTGCTGTGTGGTCTAGCGGTAGCTCAAACCACGCTGAGGAGAGGGGGTGCTGTGTGGTCTAGCGGTAGCTCAAACCACGCTGAGGAGAGGGGGTGCTGTGTGGTCTAGCGGTAGCTCAAACCACGCTGAGGAGAGGGGTTGCTGTGTGGTCTAGCGGTAGCTCAAACCAAGCTGAGGAGAGAGGGTGCTGTGTGGTCTAGTGGTAGCTCAAACCGCTCTGAGGAGAGGGGGTGCTGTGTCGTCTAGCGGTAGCTCAAACCACGCTGAAGAGAGAGGGTGCTGTGTGGTCTAGCGGTAGCGCCGAGGCTGCGGAGCTGCAGGGAGATGACGGTGCAGATGGTTTCATAGAGATTATCGCCGCAGGGAGAAGTGTTTGAGCTGGGCGCCACGCACTCCACGCCACAGCAGGAAGCTGTATCAGAGCAGCGGATCAGGACAGGGAGGAGATGAATGGCTGGAGATGAGGGAGCAGTTGTCAAGGCGACTTGGAGGTCATGGAGGGATAATTGAAAGGCTGAAGAGATTGTTCTTGCATATAAATGCAATCGATTGGAGGAATATAGTTGGTTAGTTATTCCAGTCTGTCTGCTACAGCTAAACTGGGAAAATGATTCATTATGAAGACTGGTTTATATTAGACTAGAAATGTCTGCTATTCATTACTGTACTAGCGTGCCTCGCGGAACCCCCGGCCAGGTGGCCACCTTATTATAGTAGTGAGATAATGTGGGATGATATTTTTATGTCACGATACGATTTGCTAGAGTTTATTCATTATTATTATTTATCCTAAATTGCATGGAATTTATAGGCTGGATATTCAAGGAATATTGCGATATTGGCCCAAGCTTATGTGACTTCAACGGACCGTTCTAGAACAATGTGGTAGATCGTTTGCTACTTTCTACCTGCCGTGCGGTTTCTGTGTTACGTCAGTACGCAGTAGCTTTCCTGTTTCTCTCACACATCTGGCCAGCGTTCTCTTTATTTCAGCTAATGATATTTCCCATACAGTATTGGCCTCCTGGGGTATTGTTCTGAAAGGAAGTCAAACTCTTATTGTGACATCCAGTTGTATTCCATGGCGTGTTTGAGAAGATTACATTTTTGATTTCATTCACTGGCTTGTTTGTTCGCCCCTTGTAGGACTCTGTGTCTTCCACATGAATAAGCATCTTGGTCTGATAATGGTTTGCATTCATAATCACAATACCCCCCCCCCCCCTCTCCACTTTTGTGCTGTATGTTGATGGAGGGGGGGGGGGAGAAATCTACATGCGGAGTGTAAAGCTGGTTATCTGGTCCAAGGGCATTTCAGAGTGATGTAACGGTCTCGCTCGCCCGATGGCTGAGGGCAAACGAACGTGATTCCCATGAAATGAACAGCGCTCCATGCCTACAATTAAAATATGGACAGGTTAACAATAGACGTCTCCACCCGGCCTGGTGTGTGACCTTGAGCTTGCTTCAGGATCGACCGTGTGTGTGTACGGTGCGGTGTGTCGCTCGGCGCTGCAGCGACCGCGCGGCCACCTCGCCCTCTGACCCGAATCGATGAAGTCGTTGAGTCACGATGCATCACTGTAACGGCTGCTTAAGTGCTGTCCACTGACCCACGGTGCCCTCCCCCCCCCCCCCGAGTGGAGAATAAAAATGGACAGTTCAGTGTCTTTTTCAATTAAACCATGCCATATAGCATATTCATGAAAAGGTCTTCTTAGCTGATTGATTCCTTTATTTTTCATAAGGGGCTATCATCATCGGTATAATTTGGTGGGGAAGTGTCCGGCAGCAGCTGCTGCTCACCACCTCTCCCTCGTTTACAATAGTTAGAATGATGGGCGGAGTGAAATAGCCGGCGTCCTATTAAAGCACAGGCCAAATGATCGTTTCTCATTTCCTCCCCAGATATGTCCCGGGCCCGTCATCAATCTTCACCGCGCGCCGTTGCTCGTTATTTTTACCTAGCTAGGTGTATAATGGCTTCGTTTCTGAGGAGCAGGACTGCACATTACAGATATTAATTAGACAAAGCTCTTGCAAACGGCACCCCGCTGGAAGTCGTAACGGCTACCGTGAAGCTAATGGATGCTAATCATTGTTTACTTTGACAGGTGTGACGGCCTTTTCCTCTCAGTTTGTGGCTACACATTGAAATACAGCTGCGTGCCTGCCGGCAACAGGTTTTTCTGAGTTATGTTTTGAAAATAGGGCCATATTATTAAGCACTGGTATGATTAAGGGTTTTTCTGCTCAATTCCACTATTGCTTTCTAGAGCTGTAAAGAGAGAAAGTGCATTCTGAATGCCTTCGATCATGTATATAAGTTAAGTTATCCTTTATTTATCCCCATGGGGAAATTCATCCTCTGCATTTGACCCATCCTCTACTAGGAAGTTACCTTCCTAGAACTAGGAGCAGTGGGCAGCCACTGTGCAGCGCCCGGGGACCAACTCCAGTTCTTTTTTGCCATTGCCTTGGTCATGGGCCACTGACAGGAGTCTTAAGCCTAACATACATGTCTTTTGGTGGTGGGAGGAAACCAGAGCACCCGGAGAAAACCCACACGAACACGGGGGGAACATGCAAACTCCACACAGAAAGGACCTGGCACGGACCGGGGTTCGAACCCAGGACCTTCTTGCTGTGAGGCAACAGTGCCTACCACTGAGTCACCCTGTCGTCCTATATACTGTATATTCAGTGCTTGTTGCAGGACTGTTATGACCTTTACAGCCCTGCCGATTGTAGCAGTTCCCCATAAAGCATCATTCTGGTTATCTTCAACCTGGACCTTGTTTTC
Source organism: Poromitra crassiceps (assembly GCF_964638095.1). Taxonomy (NCBI): domain Eukaryota; kingdom Metazoa; phylum Chordata; class Actinopteri; order Beryciformes; family Melamphaidae; genus Poromitra; species Poromitra crassiceps. Next base: position 10,073,218 of record NC_139644.1, read on the forward strand.
CTCGTTTTTGCCTTCATGACATTTGCTTATGTTCAAAATTCCGGCACCTGCTCAGTTGCAAAAACTGTGAAACTAAGGCCCAGGGCCCCAGGTTGAAACTAACCGTGATCGATCCTTTTAACGATGGGGAACAAGTGTGGAGTTCTGGTTTTGCTTTTAGGATAAACAACAGTCATCCAGTCGTCTTCTTGATGATCTGGTTTTATGATTGCAGCCCATGCAAATGTAAACTAAGAGTCAGACTGCTGTAAGTAGCAGAGTTGCTCCTCATAAATCTCTCCTGCAGTGCGCAGTCTGCTTGTCGCGTCAATTTGTCATTGCCGTTTGTTTTCTTGGGTTTTCACTCTGTGTGTGTGTGTGTGTGTGTGTGTGTGTGTGTGTGTGGGTGTGTGTGTGTGTGTGTGTGTGTGTGTGTAAACAAGGTCCAAGGTCAAATGTGCCCTTGTTGTTTGACCCAAGGCTTGCCACAGGAAGACCTCAGTGGACCGTTAAGGTCACCCAGATGGAACGGCCTAATCACCTGCTCTACATCACGCTGCAGAATGACCTCACGATGACCTCATAGATGACCGTATGATGACCGTTTAACACCGCGACAAAACAATCCAGCTCAGCCGGTAACACTGCTGCTGGCATAACGCTCAGCCGGTAACACTGCTGCTGGCATAACGCTCAGCCGGTAACACTGCTGCTGGCATAACGCAAAAGTCTTTGGCTGACAATGACGAGTTTGTGCTTTGGCAAATCTACACGATGATTTAGCGGCACTGCAGTGAAATAAATATGTCTGCTCTCTTATTTCTTTGTCCCGTTTGGTTTCATTCGGCACTGGAATGTAAATCTGAATGTCGTGTAGTTAAACACCCCCAACTTTTCCAACCTCAGACACAAACGATATAAAACTTCTGGAAGGTTTCGTCTGCACTTTATCTCGGGCGAAGTGGCGGAACACGTCCACCCCCAACACACCCCCCCCCCTTCAGCCTATCGCCCCCCCCCCCCCCCATCGCCACCTTCAGCCCGTCTCCGCCGCCTCTCCTTCCGTCTGACTCGTCTTCCTTCCCCTCATTACAGTCCTATCTTTAATTGTGTGGAGAGATGGTGGTGGTCTCCAGGGTCACATAGCTAATTAACAGTGGAAGCTGCTGGGTAGGATGTGTTTCACTTTCACACAGAGAGGAGAGTACTGTGAGTGAGATGAGAGGTGCTGATGAGAGTCGTGGTTATGGTTACACTTATTTCACTGTTTTTTTTCCTCAAATCTGACCGTAAAGAAGATTTGGATTTTAATGAGATCTCACTACTGTTTGCACACTTGGCCTAAAACCGTGTCATGTGTCTCTTGTGGCTGCGTTTATTTTCGTCTGTCTGCATTACTGCGATTCCTCCTCTCCATCTTTACGTGATGTGCATTGTGGCTAGCTAGACTGTGCCCTCCAGTCCTGACTATGGAGAATTACAATCACAATGCTGCCACAATAGGGTTCTTATGCATGATCAAAGCGTTTCTTCGTTGACTTATTAAAAGTATGCTCTCACCTGCTGTGTTGCAGAGATATTGGGACATGGGAAAGGACACCTGTGTGCCCGTGTCATTTTGCAGGAAACTGCTGTTAACTACCAACTTCAAATGTCATATTCTCCTCTGTATGTTCTTATTCAGAAGGACTGAACTAGCTGGAGACTGGTCTTTCGTGTGTTTGGTCATTGGGCACTTGTGGAACAGTTTTAGCATGTTCTTGTGTCCAAAAAAAAGTGCCAGACTATGCTGGTGCACACTTGAGTATTTTGGTCCAAGGATCTTCACTGAGCTGAACTGAATTTCCTCTTGGCCTGACAGTCCATCCTGGCTCATTGGCTTCCTGAAGCCTGCTCCCTCTGTTGACTTTTGCACGCAAGGTATGTCCAAGGAGAGAGACAGCATTATTTATTCGTGTGTGTGTGTGTGTGTTGGGGGGGGGTGTAGGCCAGGGTGTTTGGTGTGTGTTTTGTGTCTGTGTCTGTGTGTGTGTGGGGGTGTGGTTGTAGGCCAGGGTGTTTGGTGTGTGTTTTGCGTCTGTGTGTGTGTGTGTGGGCCAGGGTTTTGTGTGCGTCTGTGTCTTTCAAGTTGAATTGGTGCTTGCTTGATAATGACCCAGAGGGCAGGAAACAGCATCCAGGGTTGACAGAGTGGAGACCTGACGGTGATGAGTTGAAAGGCTGATTTATGGTCGGGTCAGGTGCTCGACACCTTTAAGTGTCGCGCGGCGCAACCGATTATAAAGAGCCACGCGGCGCGACAGAAAAAAGAGCCGTGCTACATTGTAATTTATGCTTTGGTGAAAGGTTTCAGTCATCTTCCTGATACAGAATAATCTTATCGACGACCGAGTGGTAATTTAGCCTGTACTGTAAAATCTTCGTCTGACCAATAAAGATAATAAACATACCCTACCTGTCCTGTAGATATTTCCACCGACGTTTTGCAGTCCGACATACTGATATTCAGGGTAATCGGGAATCTCTTTGCATGACATTAATGTTATCTGCGCATCTTTGTATTCTTTCATTGAAGAGTCATATAGGGGCGATACTGCCTAACTTGTTCTGCCAGTCTTTCATCGATAGCCATCCCCTCCATTTGCTACAAGCTAAGCTAGACTAAACAAGGACAAAAAAGTTACAGATCAAAATATCAGTAAGGACGTTCAGTGAAAAAAGGACAATCTCCATGTTGACGTTCGTGTGATCCCAATCACATTGCGCGACAAAATATGACGGTGTGTCCGCGACAATGATGAGTACGTCATTTCTGTCGCGCGACACTTATCAAAGCTGTGGAGTGGCCGACCATAAATCAACCTTAAGACGGTTAGTCGCAGAAGAGATGGAGAGGCTTCTGTTAGCAGCAGATAAGCTCTCCCGTATACTCCGTACACTCTCTTTCATTATGCCTATCTCAGACAACACACACTCGCGCAAACACAAACTTAATGAAGTAATTAATAAACATCCTTGGCCTTATATCCCTCAGAGTTATCAGTGTTGTTTGTAATTTAAAAATCCAAACGAGTAGCTTCCACTTCTCAGCAGTGGATGTATTCTCCAGAGCTTTTCACCTTGAATCAGCAAAGTGCATTGTTAGTCCCGCCCTCCTCCCCCACAGTTGGCCACGGTCCTGCCCCATCACCTGTCACTCATCTTGATGAGCTGGCTACCTTGAAAACGGCATCCGACGGTGTCCATGAAGCCACCACACAGGCACTGCAGCCAATGTGATGTTCAGGTCAGCCTCATCTGCTGCACATTGGCTTTGCGGTTACTTTGTTTCTTACTGCTCTCCTGCATTGCTGCTGTTGTTGTTGTTGTTGTTGGTGTGACTTCCCTGCACTGTGGCCAGCCACTAACCTCATCAACCCAGCTCACTGCTGGCCATGCCCTTGAGACACGGCCACAGAAAATGGCGTCTGCCCCAAAAGGTCCTGAACTTCAATGAAACTAGAAATATCGTGCGCTTCACACGCTCCTTTCTAGCCTCCCTCACTGCCTCGCCCGCAGCTCACACGCTGCGCGTGCTCGCCCGCTTCACAGACTCTCCCTGCACCGGGAGAGAGTCTGGCTGGTAATGCCTCCACTCTGGTGTAGGAAAAAGGCTCTGTTTACCTTTACAACCATCCACTGAAAGTACCAAGCAGACCTGCTTTATTGGACAATCCAAATCCGCGCCAAAACTTTTCAGCGTGTAGCAACGAGCTAGCGTTGTTGTTGTTGTCGGAGGCATTTGAGATTGACAGATTCGACACGCAGGGAGTGGAAAGGAAATCCATAAATGGTCAGAGCCGGTCGCAGCCAATAGCAGAGCTTGCTGGGAGCGGAAAGGGATTTTCTTCCGCCTCCGACTGAAATGGCTGGCACCAATGGCAGAGCTTAGACCCGCAGCCCGCTTCCAGGCAGTCAGACTAGAATGTACTACTACGATGATTAACAGAGCTTTACACAATATTTAGCACATTAAATATTTGATGGAGAGGTAGGGCTTAGGGTTTAGGGCTTAGGGCAGGTTGTATTTTCTCCCTGTTCACTCGGAGTTTGGGAGAGCGAGGCCTGATCGTAATGTTAGGTGGAGAAAAGTCCTGGATAAAAGGAGACACTAGCTGTGTTTCCATTACCCTCAGAAATGCGCAAAATCTAAATATCGCAATAAAAATTGGGTAATGGAAACACGTACATTTAGAAAAACCTCCCAAATATCGCAACACGTTTTTGCGCTCTCATGAGGTGGTTTTTCAGACCTGTCGATATAGCAGTTTATCGCAAAAGTGTAATGGAAACACATTTTCCGCATTTTCACGTCATGTGACCCATCTTCTCCTTTGGAAAAGGAGCGGAAAATGAGCGAGAAAGGGTTTGATAAGCCGTGGCAAAACCTCCGCAGCAAGTGGATAACTTTGAAGCAACGCTACCTAGCAGAAAGACGAGTGTTGTGCAAAAGCGGAGCCGGGGAAAATAGATAATGTTTAATGGCAGAAATCAGTCCATGGTGACAGGCTGCCTGTGTGTGTGTGCGCGCATTTGGCACAGCGGCGAGATGAGGGGATGAAAAGCACACACCGATGCGGTGCTGCTGACTGAAGTGAATACAGTGAGTAATACATGTTTCAGGTGCAATGTTATAATTATAATACACGACATTCTGATTATTGCACCAAATCAGCCTTTTTTCCCCTCCATCTCTAAATCGGACCAGTTTTATTTCCTTTTTTCCTCTGTCTGTTGCGCTCACTGCATTCACCGCAGCCAGCAACATGTTGCCACTCTACATTTTCTTTTGAATTGATAATCAGGCTCGTTTATATGCGTTGTAACTTCATGTGATGATTTGCATTGACCATTGGTTGGATTTGAGCATGCAGGGGACGGGATATGGGGCAGATCCCCGTGCGTAATCACTGTGGCAGCTGCTGGTAACGGGGAATTGCGTTCAGGTGTGTGCGCCGTCACTCAAACTCAACTTCAATGGAAACGCCCGCAAGTCGCAATTGTACTTTGTCGAAGTTGTAGAAATATCGCAATTATTTCAATCAGAAGTTGTTTCATACAGTAGTACTGATGCGAACGTAGCATTCTTCTTTCTCAACTGATAAGTTAGCTTGCTACTGCTAGCTAGTCTAGCTGCGTTAACTAGTGTTACAATGCTATGTTGAGCTGGGAAATCTCGTAGATGATGTGCTGATGGGTGAAGTAAGTCGCTTGGTTTAACCTTGCCTGAAACACCTCGAGGCTATCACTCAAATGAAGGGAGCAGGAGCTTCAGCTCCATGCTGCTGTCCAGATGTCAACATTGAAGCCATGTAAACATTAAAAATGAAGACCTTCCAAACGTAATAAATTCAGTCAACATAGTCACTGGGGTCTAACAACAACATGCTCCATGTCTGTACAAGTAGAAGTATAACAAAGTGTTGTTTACATGGAAAATTACATTCATCTTTAATTGCTGTTGTGTCCGTGTTAGACGAGTCTGAGCGCTGGTTGGACACGATGTCACGATGTAATTAAGTGTTCTAATCTTAATTTGTTATTAATTATGTTGTAGCGACCATAAGCTTCTGTCAATTTTCACTGAGTAGCTCATGCTGTGTCGTGTCTCATGACAAACGGATAATCATTTTAGAGGCTACCAAATATCCACAATACACCGACTAGTCGCTTTGTCCTTAGAAATGGACTTGTTTTCATCTCTTCATTACAGACAGGTTGGTGGCTTTGGAAATGATGTGACTGTGTATGTATTCTTGCGTGCCTTTTATTTATTAATTTTTCTGCTTTAATTATGGCCGCTTGATGGAGATGTATGCCGGTGATTAACGATGCTGAAGATAGACGCTCTTTCATCCTGACAGACGCATCGCTCCCAAACGGTCTAAAGTGCATCGTGGTGCCTCCAAGGCACAGTCTCTCCTTCCCTCTCTGTTTCCTCTCCTCCTCACCCCACCTCTCCTCAGTCCTATTCTCACCATCTTTTTTCTTCATGTCTTCCCTCTCTTCCCTTTTCCTCCTTGCTGCGTATGTGTTCAGCCAATCACTTGACTTGTTATCGCCATCATAAGGGTTTGTACATATCTGCTGGGCTTTTATGACCTATTTTATTATTAGTCCATACGTTATATACCGCCACATCCAGTATACCCTCAAGTCTTTCATCATACACCTGACAACCAATGCAATGAATTGGCCCATAATATCCAATGTTGTATTGTTATGCCTCCACCGGCGATATTAACGGCGCCATGACACTTTTCCCCGCATAAAGTCCCACTGATTGTCACACACCTGAGTGTGCGAAATTTGTTCTCCGCATTTGACCCATCCCCTGGGGGAGCGGTGAGCAGCAGCAGTGCCGCGCTCGGGAATCATATTATGGTGATCTAACCCCCCAATTCCAACCCTTTGATGCTGAGTGCCAAGCAGGGAGGCAAATGGGTCCCATTTTTATAGTCTTTGGTGTGACTCGGCCGGGGATCGAACTCACAACCTCCCAGTCTCAGGGCGGACGCTCAAACCACAAGGCCACTGAGCTGGTCGTTATATCGGAGTGTATCAGAGCTACGTTAGAATAAATGTAGCCACGTTATAAATATCAACATTAACTAGCCAACGCTGGTGGCCCGTATGGAAACGGCGTTACTCGAAATGGTTAAAAGTTATATCAATCTGGTCATTCAGTGGCGTTTTGCTGCCATGTAACATAACTAACGTTAGCCACTAGCATTAGCCACAGTACCAGATTACCCACAATGCACTTGCGTTGTTAGGAAGGGGGCTCACGCTACATTTAATGCATAAAATAAAGCTGATAATATACAATTTGATTGTTTAAATGTCTGATCCCTATCAAAAGTACATCACAAACGGACAGCCCTGCTTATTCCTCGCTAAAAGCGGGTCCATTGGAGTGAATGGAGATGTTGCAACTCTTCTATTCTTTTGGAAACACAGATATAATGGTTGGAATGCTACTTACTGTAGCTCGCAAGTTAAGAACGGGAAGTTTTGTTAGCAGTTGTGTTGAACAGCAGTCTTGTCAATTTGAGGGAGCAGTCTGGTTTAGCTGCAGTGTGCAGGCTAATGGGCTAACGTAAGCTAGGTGAGGGAGCGGCAGTGTGTCTGCCGTCATCTTCGCATTCTGGTCCTCCAATTTCGTGCCAACAGAAACAAAACGCTGATAAAGCAATGGTTAAAAAGCCTATGCAGTGGATTTTTTCATGATTCAGTGCAATACCCTGAGCAACGTGACACTGTGTGTTTGAGGTGAAACAGTATGTCGCTGTTCTGGCTACAGCTGTGGAGAAAATAGTCCACTATGTGACTGAACGTGGATCAGACCTGCGCGTAAAGGCGCCCAGTGCTACAGTATGGAAATAAACCACGTGCCTATCAGCTGTGCACTCGAGTTCAAACTGGAGACGTAACCACAATTAATAGTTTGCGTGGTAGCGGTGCCTGGTGGAGATCTGTGGAATTGTTCTATTTTGCACATTTGTTCCTGTTGCCAGATTGCTCTTAGATTTAATTCTAGCTGCCATAAAAACATGTATTTTAACCTTGAAGACACGTGCAGACACCCTGTCTAGGCTTTCCTCAGAAGAACACGCAACCCCCCCCCCCCCCCCCCTTCTCATATTCACAGTAAATCCTCAGAGGCTCATCTGTGTCACTTATGAGTATGAGTCAAAGTGACAGCGCAGCAATGGAGGGCGAGTCAGATCACTGTGATAAATGGACCCCATGCTGTCCTGTCACTATTGCATCAGAGTTTCTGTGTTGCCCCGGCCGGCCGTACGTCAGACTACTTCTGTCATGCCAGCTACAACTTCTCTCTGCTTGTGTCTGTGTGCTATTGGCCCAGGTGGGGAGGTTCTCTCTGCTTGTGTCTGTGTGCTGTTGGCCCAGGTGGGGAGGTTCTCTCTGCTTGTGTCTGTGTGCTATTGGCCCAGGTGGGGAGGTTCTCTCTGCTTGTGTCTGTGTGCTGTTGGCCCAGGTGGGGAGGTTCTCTCTGCTTGTGTCTGTGTGCTGTTGGCCCAGGTGGGGAGGTTCTCTCTGCTTGTGTCTGTGTGCTATTGGCCCAGGTGGGGAGGTTCTCTCTGCTTGTGTCTGTGTGCTGTTGGCCCAGGTGGGGAGGTTCTCTCTGCTTGTGTCTGTGTGCTATTGGCCCAGGTGGGGAGGTTCTCTCTGCTTGTGTCTGTGTGCTGTTGGCCCAGGTGGGGAGGTTCTCTCTGCTTGTGTCTGTGTGCTATTGGCCCAGGTGGGGAGGTTCTCTCTGCTTGTGTCTGTGTGCTATTGGCCCAGGTGGGGAGGTTCTCTCTGCTTGTGTCTGTGTGCTATTGGCCCAGGTGGGGAGGTTCTCTCTGCTTGTGTCTGTGTGCTATTGGCCCAGGTGGGGAGGTTCTCTCTGCTTGTGTCTGTGTGCTATTGGCCCAGGTGAGGAGGTTCTCTCTGCTTGTGTCTGTGTGCTATTGGCCCAGGTGGGGAGGTTCTCTCTGCTTGTGTCTGTGTGCTATTGGTCCAGGTGGGGAGGTTCTCTCTGCTTGTGTCTGTGTGCTATTGGCCCAGGTGGGGAGGTTCTCTCTGCTTGTGTCTGTGTGCTATTGGTCCAGGTGGGGAGGTTCTCTCTGCTTGTGTCTGTGTGCTATTGGCCCAGGTGGGGAGGTACATGGCCGCTTTAGTGTGCATCGCACGTCGTCTAGCTCTCCTGGTTCTGCCCCATCAGTCAATTTGCGGAGTCTTAACCTTCTGTGTGAAATGTCTCGTATAGCAGCCGGCCAGCCAACAGACCTCTTCGCTCTTCACCCGCACTCCAGGGAACTATGTCAAACCAATGTCAGAGAAACAAGGACTGTGGCATTTTCACGGAACCCCGACTGCTTGGCTTTGTGTGCTTCAAGTTGTGCGCAAGTGTTTTGTCCACTCTCCTCCAGCTCGTGTCCATCTTGTTAAAGCGTCCCTTTTCACCTGAGAGGCCCCGCCCCTCCCACCGCCATGTTAGATATCCTAATGACAGTACTAGAGATGACTCAAAAGGAGACATCTTATCAATACCTGAACTGTCTCGATGGTAAAGAAGTATTACATACATTAAACAAACACAAGTTCACATTCTGTGTCCCTTTTGCTGTCCTGATATTAATCAGCAGAATAACATTCCCCTTCTGCCCAAGGCGGCAGAAGAACGAGAATCAATAATCCAAGTTAAATGGTCATCGAATGCATTTCACAATCCCTCCTGGTTAATAAAGAGAAAGTGAAGCAATGGTGAGTGACCCATGCTATATCGGCGCCCCCTCCCCTCCCCCTCGTATTTTGGATTTGAAATCTGTTGGGAATAAAGATTAACATCAGAAACAAATGTCTGGGATCCTGCAGCTGTTGGGATTGGGGAACGTAATCCCTGTGTTTCTGTTTGGGGGGGCGGGGGGATTATCAGTCTCCAGGCCTGGGGCACCACATGGAACCTCTGTGACAGTCATGATTTACATCGTAGGCCATAGGGGGTTCTCCCTGCATGGTCCTCACCTGCCCTCTGGGTGGTGTTGTTTTTTCTGCCATTAACCCTCTTTATGTCCACGCGAACACCAGCCAAACAAAGAGTACAATGCCAGCTGTCATACGGCTCTCTCTATGATATCAATCCAGTTCCAGGAATGTCCAAGAGCCTCAGGACATCTGTGGCATGGTGGTACCTGGCTGACCCTCCTGGATGGAACAGACAAATATGTTGATTCATGTTTAATATGATATGATTAATGACTGAAATGGGATGGAGGGTCAGGGATGACATATGTAGCCCAACTGTGATGAATGAAGGAGCCGCTTGCAACACGTGGCCCTGGAGAAAGACGATTAGGAAGTGTGGGTTGGTTCGTGTGGGCTTGGCGTGACGCAAGCTAATGCCAATTAACTTCTAACTTCCTTGCCATACTCGCTGCTCTCATCCGCACAACTTAAGAATAGTGGTCTTTAAGGTGATTGACAGTTGCTGCGTCGGCTGTCAGTCGGTGGCGGGTTTTTCAGCCTTTTCACCATTACTGAGATCACTCACCATATCTAAGCCCTGTTAATCTGTAACTCCTGAATTGTGCCTTGGCAGTGTCACAGAGAGCCCAGTGTCACAGAGAGCCCAGTGTCACAGAGAGCCCAGTGTCACAGAGAGCCCAGTGTCACAGAGAGCCCAGTGTCACAGAGAGCCCCGTGTCACAGAGAGCCCAGTGTCACAGAGAGCCCAGTGTCACAGAGAGCCCAGTGTCACAGAGAGCCCAGTGTCACAGAGAGCCCTGTGTCACAGAGAGCCCAGTGTCACAGAGAGCCCAGTGTCACAGAGAGCCCTGCAAAAGTCGCCAGAAAGTGATGTTATTTTTCTACAGCGACTTTGAGCCCACAGCAGACTAGGCATGGAGGGGAATGGGCTCGGTTCATCGACCTGCAGCGTTCTTCATAGAGCGGCCTGCAGGAGGTGCTGTTTGACCTGCAGCGTTCCTCGTAGAGCGGCCTGCAGGAGGTGCTGTTTGTTGCCATGTGGAGAGGAGGAGAATAGAAGGGGATGGCGGGGCGATGGAGATGGAGAGCAGAAAGCTGCATGTTGTTGGGCCCTCTGGCTCTGACATAATGACACAAAGATGGTGTCCTTTGAGCTCTGTCATTTTTTGAGTCAAGGTCTACATTGAGACCTTGCTGTGGAAGGATTGGCAACATTGGTGGTTTTGGGTAGGGCTGCAACAACTAACGATTATTTTCATTTGTCCACAACCCAAAGATATTCAGCATACTGCCATAGAGGATTAAAGAAACCAGAAAATATTCACATTTAAGAAGCTTTTCCCCTTTTTTTCTCGAAACAAAAATTACTCAAAATGATTACCGGTAATCATTTTGAGTTTTTTTTTTTACCTTTACTTTACTTGATTATCAAGTATCAAAATAGTTGTTGGTCATTTTTCTGTAGATCGACTAATCGACTAATCAATTAATTGTTGCAGCACTAGTTTTGCATGTTGCATAACATGTTACACGTTTTCTATAACATGTTCAGATACTTGTCTAGAGGAAACTTGTTTCATCAACATCATGTGTGACTGGTCACATTACATGTATTTTGTTATTTTACTTGCCCATGTTGGACTGATGACAGTGCGAAATATTGTAGTTGTGGTAAAATGTACATGAATACATGACCAGTACAGGTGTGGTACACTCTGGAGGTGGAAAGATGACTGGGATCCAGTAGCTACCCCAAAGCCCAAAATGACATCCGCAAATGTCTTCTCTTTTCCTGACCTACAGTCTTACTGTCATAGAACACTAAAGATGCCATAAAATATTCACATTTACATTAGAATTTTTGTCGATTGTTTTCTTAAAAATTAGTTAAACGATAATCGATTATAAAAAATAGTTGACGATTCATTTTCTGTCAATCGAATAATCGATTCATCAATTAATCATTGCAGCTCGACAGATGACAAATTGATGTGGGGGCACTGCATTTGGTTCATGGGCTGCCCAGTCGGCCATCACTGGTAAAGAGACAGGGAATATGCTTTGTGAACCTGTAGCATAGCAGCACAACGATAATGTATCTGTCACACGCCAAACTGATTTCTATGCCGTCTACAGAGTGACAGAGTGGATATGACCTCACGGGTTATGCAACAGTCTTTCATTCTCCTAATTTCTCAACGATCACTGATGCAACTACAGAATACATCTCAGTATTTGTATCCATCATTGCCTTGGCCACCTTTGCAGTTTCTCATCCCAGACTTGGAGTTTATTGCGTTTCACTCAAGTGTGTGATTGCAGCCAGCCAGGTTGGCTATTGCTGAAAATGTTGTCTCATATCGAGGGAAATGTCGGATTTTTAAGCAAGTCGTCGTTGTCAGAAGTGAAATGCTGATGGTTGATGAGTGCGCTGCTGCTGCTGCTGCTGCTGCTCTGGAAGAACAAAAGCATTACTATAGCTCTGGGGAGAAGAGAGGAAGAACAAAAGCATTACTATAGCTCTGGGGAGAAGAAAGCATTACTATAGCTCTGGGGAGAAGAGAGGAAGAACAAAAGCATTACTATAGCTCTGGGGAGAAGAGAGGAAGAACAAAAGCATTACTATAGCTCTGGGGAGAAGAAAGCATTACTAGCTCTGGGGAGAAGAAAGCATTACTATAGCTCTGGGGAGAAGAAAGCATTACTATAGCTCTGGGGAGAAGAGAGGAAGAACAAAAGCATTACTATAGCTCTGGGGAGAAGAGAGGAAGAACAAAAGCATTACTATAGCTCTGGGGAGAAGAGAGGAAGAACAAAAGCATTACTATAGCTCTGGGGAGAAGAGAGGAAGAACAAAAGCATTACTATAGCTCTGGGGAGAAGAAAGCATTACTATAGCTCTGGGGAGAAGAAAGCATTAATTTACTATAGCTCTGGGGAGAAGAGAGGAAGAACAAAAGCATTACTATAGCTCTGGGGAGAAGAGAGGAAGAACAAAAGCATTACTATAGCTCTGGGGAGAAGAGAGGCTGCTGCTGCTCTGGAAGAACAAAAGCATTACTATAGCTCTGGGGAGAAGAGAGGTTGGAGAAAAAGCTCCTAGCAAAATGGATTCATGCCATTTTCCTCCTGACAGGATTTGTTTTTGTCTATTGAGACGTTTATTAAACAGAGCATGAAACGTAAGCGCTTTCTGTGGAGAGCAAAGACGCATAGGCAAAAACCGGCGTGTTGGCCATGCGGGCAAGATTGAGATGAAATTGCTGGAGCAGCCTAAGGGCCTGTGTCCACCTGGCGTCTTTTCCTCAGGTCCAGCGTCTATTTTCAATTGTTTCCAATGGGAGGAGAGCGTATGCGAGCGCACACGGACGTGTAGAGAAAGTGCAGAGCGCCCAGCGTCTTTTTTCGGCGTTTTTGTGCGCCGACTCCCAGCGCTTCCAGCTGAAAATATTTTAACTTTTCAGAAAGACGCTGGTGTCGGCTGCTCCTTTTCTGGTAACTAATCATATGGAAAAACTATCGCAACAGAGACAGAACGGCTCAATTGTGGGAGCAGATCGGCTAGACACTTAATATTTCTGGTGAGTGTTGTGCTTACTGCTTTTAATAGCGTAGCCTACCTGTGTTGTTAGCTTGCTAGCTGTCAGCTATCAAGCTGAACTAACGTTACTTGCAGACTACTTCCTTGTATATTGTGCGCTGGGATCAGCGTTCCCCAGCGCACTCCCAGCTTTTAACGTCGGAAAAAGAAGCTAGGTGGACACAGGGCCTAACATAGTATTAAATGAATAAATGCATTGGAGCCAAGTGTCATTCAACATGTCCACGATGTTATGAAATTCCACTTATATTCATCTGTTTATTTCTAATTCGCTCTTCTTCAGGTTGTCGGCTGGCGGTTTCTGTCCAAGTCTCCCATGACAGTCCTGCACAGGCCCACATCAGCACCACGATTAAGGGGACATTCAGACCAAAGGGACGTTTTTGGAGCTGCCAGCGTCTTTCTGCAATTCATTCTCTTATGTAAGGATGCGCTAGACGTGCTCCTCTTTTAATGAACGCACCTGGCGTTTCAGCGCCGGTGGCGTCTGTTGTTTTTGGAGGAGCGCCGTGGGCGTTTTAAAGCTGAAAAAATTTGAACATTAGAGGAAAAGCGCGCTGCTCTTCATTTTCACTCTTCCTAACTTTTCTCCTCCCGAGGGATCCTCCAACCTCCGCTTCTGCCAGAATTGGCAGTAATCTGGCTTTCATGTTGACAGTGAACAACATCAAACAGACAAAACCAGCTGGCTACCGTCCGTGTGGTCGTTGTGTTCTGATCTGTACTGCACGCGACTACAGGGAAAAACAAAACGGAGCAGAAAGAAACCGCTCCGTGCGTTGTGTTTTGTACACAATGGAAGCGCTCTCGACATGATTTTCATAACGTTCTGACTGAAAAAAACGCTTTTGGTGTGAATGTCCCCTAAGTCTGTACACTTTGATATTAATGGCATTACCTCATTTAAATCTAACCTAATGAGCATAGCCATAGCTGAAGGTTAGTGCATATTTAAACATTTCTATTGCCGTGGCGTATCATTGACGACAACCATATGAAGCAAATTGAAATCGCTTTTTTTAATCACTTCTAAATTAAATTTAGATATCTGAGATCATGTCTTAATTTGTATATTCCTTCAGCCGGGCTGCTGATATTATGCACTCTTCCATCAAGCATTCTCTATGACTCTCGTTACAAAACTGTGTATAAATTATGCTCATACCATAGCTACATCGTTTTAATTGGACTGATGTTTTATCAACCTTATCCCCTGCTCATCATAGTGGCATGAATCACCAAAGAAAGAGAATGCAGCATCTTGATGCTAATTACCTTTCCTACTTTCCCATCACTGGCCATTGTAGATTATGACGTTTATTCTAATTATATAGTCTAAGCCTTTGGGGACTTTGGGTGCATCTAATATATTCTGACGTACACCTTCAGCAGCCAACTCTTTCAGTCACAAAAGATGCACCGGCGTTTTGACGCAGTTCACCCAAAGTCAGCAGTCTGTCGTCTAATCTAGATTTGGAATTTGAAATGTACTGTAGGTGTTTCCCCCTTTGGCTTTTTAAACCCTCGTCCGTCTTGCGACTTGCGTGCTTCCTGCTTCCCTCGCTGATAACCGGATAGTGCTGAGCGTGCGCCGCCCGCAGCACCGCTCCTGTTGACGGGAGAGCGGTCGTGATCTCCTGCCTCCAGCGACCCGGACGCTCTTCCTCTCTCCGCTCCTGTGAGGGCGCCTGCTGCCAAATCTCTTGATCTGAGTCACCCGGCAGGCAGCAGCACATGGCACCTGGTGCCTCTTCCTACTCGCCCACTCACTCTTGCTCTGCTCCGTTTCCATTGCCCTGCTCTCTCCTTCTCTTCCTCCAGCCACTGTTGGCCTCTGTGGCTTCCTGTGCTGGCTGGAGCTCTGGTTGACCCCCTGTGATGCCATCTCTCTACCCGACTCACAACTCTGACCACACCCTGTGTCGGCAAACTGACTCTTCCCTACGTCTGCTCTGAGATTCCAGACTGTACTGCCTCTGATCGAGTTAGCCTGTGTATTGTTTAGCCGACGTTGAGCTCCTTGCATCTGTCACGTCATAAGAGAACTTGTCTTATTTTTTGGCACTGGCATTCCAAGTATGCTGCCTCGTTACCATGAACTGCCCAGATTAGGATTTCACCCTCTGTGGTGCCTTATTTGGGACAATCCAGCCATTCATTACCATGTCTGTAAATTGCAACGCGTATGTACTATAGGTTGAGCTTGCTTTGTGCTGACTATATCTATCCCTTTCTAATTTGATGGAGATCCGGGAGATCCACATGTGCATTGACTGACTTAAAGGGACAGCTCACCCTAAAATCCAAAATGCATATTTTTCCTCTCACTTATAGTGCTATTTATCCGTTTAGATTGTTTTGTGTTAGTAGTCTGCGTTGTGGAGATATCAGCCGTAGAGAAGATTTCTTCTCTCCAATACAATGGAACCGGATGGCACTCGGCTTGTGATGCTCAAAGCACCAACAAAATACAATTGAATAACTCAAGTGTGTCTTTCCAGAAATCATGACCCGGCTACTCAAGATAATCCACAGACTTGTTGTGAGCAGTTTTATGTAGGAACTATTTTCGACCAAACTACACCTGCTAGCTAGCTGCTGCTAGTTTCATGTAGGAACTAGCTAGCAGCTAGTGAGTGTAGTTTGGTCATAAATAATTTAAGTGGTGGTTTATGATTTCGTTTTTCTCCACAAAAGGAGGTGCTGTGGGGTTATTTGTTTTAGGAGTGTGTGCTTGTATTGCTCTAGTTGTTGTTCTACGGTCGAGTGGAGTCCAATGTCCTCGGGCCAT
Source organism: Poromitra crassiceps (assembly GCF_964638095.1). Taxonomy (NCBI): domain Eukaryota; kingdom Metazoa; phylum Chordata; class Actinopteri; order Beryciformes; family Melamphaidae; genus Poromitra; species Poromitra crassiceps. The sequence continues at coordinate 10,089,123 of NC_139644.1, forward strand.
TTTGCAATATGGCTTTAGTGGGAGGTTGTAAGTTGTTGGAGGTGCAGCCTTGATTCATGGCGGGTGCTGATGCTACTGACTTCATGTTAAAGGGAGAAATGCATCAGCCGTGTGCACAGCCCACATACAAGCAGGCTCACTGATATTAGCCCTCAGACCACATACAAGCAGGCTCACTGATATTAGACCTCAGACCACATACAAGCAGGCTCACTGATATTAGCCCTCAGACCACATACATGCAACAAGCAGGCTCACTGATATTAGCCCTCAGACCACATACAAGTAGACTCACTGATATAGCCCTCAGACCACATACATGCAGGCTCACTGATATTAGCCCTCAGACCACATACAAGCAGGCTCACTGATATTAGCCCTCAGACCACATACATGCAACAAGCAGGCTCACTGATATTAGCCCTCAGACCACATACAAGTAGACTCACTGATATTAGCCCTCAGACCACATACAATCAGGCTCACTGATATTAGCCCTCAGCCCACATACAATCAGGCTCACTGATATTAGCCCTCAGACCACATACAATCAGGCTCACTGATATTAGCCCTCAGCCCACATACAATCAGGCTCACTGATATTAGCCCTCAGCCCACATACATGCAACAAGCAGGCTCACTGATATTAGCCCTCAGACCACATACATGCAGACTCACTGATATTAGCCCTCAGGGAAATTGGACGACATCTTGAACAACAGGTGAAGACGAGATTCTTGACCAGCAGCCAAAAAGAATTTGGGCTTGATTCCAATTGTTCTATTGTGAACTATCCACCTATTCAAGTTTTTTGTAATTAGTTGTCTTGTTCCCTGTGCTTTAAGTAAGAGATAACGCCCTACGAGGTGTCCATAATCATGTTCCCTGTGCTTTAAGTAAGAGATAACGCCCTACGAGGTGTCCATAATCATGTTCCCTGTGCTTTAAGTAAGAGATAACGCCCTACGAGGTGTCCATAATCATGTTCCCTGTGCTTTAAGTAAGAGATAACGCCCTACGAGGTGTCCATAATCAGCAATTAATGGATGACGGGGTGGCAAATGTGCATTGGATGGTTGCCTCCCTGAAGTACATTAATTCCTGATTATGGGCACGTTGAAGGGCATTCTCTCACTTATACCATGGTCACTTGCCAAAGAAATTAATACCATTAATTTATATTTTCATGCGTTTTGTAATCACTGCAGAGTCCATTAATTCCTGATTATGGACACCTCAAAGGCCATTATCCCGCTTATACTATGGTCACTTGTCAAAGAAAAAAATGAAGACCATTAATTTATATTTTCATGTTTTGCAATCAAAATCTAAAGTATTTTACAAGCCATAACTCAGTTTCCCTGGCAAAGGGGTTTGACTAATACCTGGAACAATCATTACCATCCCATAAGGTTCTTATGCAATGGAAACGTCCACTACTCCAGTAAATAGGACGAATCTTAGATACGACTCCACAACGGGGAGACATTTCTAGTCTACTCCGCTCACAGGACCCTTTGGTTCAGCTATGAGGCAGAAAGCTAACGTTATGCTAGCAAGTTTCAAAGTCAATAACATTGTCTACAGTTGACAACAAGACTAGCTAGCTATCCAGCCATGTTATTGTCCCCAAATATCAAGATTTTCATGAACACATGATAGGCCATGTGTAACTTAAATGTCGGCCGCTTCCTGAAGTAACGAGTTGAATAGCCAATGAGATGTGAGATGATCGCTTATGTAATGCAAAGTACAGTATTAGTAAGTTCAGAGGTGTAGTGAACTTCTTGCAGCTTGTGTGTTACAGTCACCGTCCTGTTGTGTTCAGCAGCGCAATTCATTTGAGAGATTTTATAATAGTTGGTAACTCCTTTCCTGATAGCATCTTCTTCTCCAGTGTGGCCACCCACTGCAGCTCTTTTCCGAATTTGTGCGTCATTAATTCATCTGACCTACATTTAACTTGAAGTGATGTTGAACTTTGGCAGTACCTTGTTCTGTAGTTTCCCGGACATGATGCAAAATCAGTGATTCTGCATTATCTGTTCAGTGATTTTGTGTTATCTGTTCCTCCGGTAGAGACGATCTGAGAATTGTGTTTTTCTCTCTCTTTCCATTCTCTGCCATAACCAGAGTCTGAAAACTCACACTTCTAGCACATAAACAGACACGAACAGTGTGTGTGTGTGTGTGTGTGTGTGTGTGTGTGTGTGTGTGTGTGTGTTCATTCAGCTACATTGTTTTAAGTGAATCATTTTCTTCGTGCTTATTTAAAGTGCAACTTACCCCAAAACACTTTTTTTCAGCTTTTAACCAATATACGGTATATGGCTTTGGGGGTGGTGTGTGAAGAATGCTGGTCAAAATGTCACATTTGAGACCAAACTGTTACCATTGTACCATTTGTATCATTTTCAGCAGCATAAGTTCTCTCTATGGGTTCAAACCTGCTTTTTTTTGTCCCCTCAAATGAATGGGAGATTTGGTACATCGTGACATCACGGTGGTACAGTATTTGCGCGTGCCCCACTCATGTGAAAACATTCGCCCCCCCCCCTCCCCATGTGATTATTACTGTAGTTCACGCAGCGCGAGCCCTTTAAGAGCAATGCATCCATGGGTAATCGCCTACTGTGGCTAATATTAGCCGCTAGTTAGTTATGTTACATGGCAGTAAAATGCCACTGAATGACCAAATTGATATAATTTTTAACCATTTCGAGTAACACTGTTTACATACGGATCACCAGCGTTAGTTTGTTGTTTATAACGTGGCTATATTGATCATTTATCGTTATCGTTCTCTATCTCTGATACACTGAAAATACTGGGAGGCGGGCCATAGCGTCTCTGTCGATGATTTGATTTGACAGTTCTGGGCGTTGGCCAATCCTGGTGTGTTCCACCCCCAAATCGATTGTGTTCTGGCGCAAAGCGAGTGGGTTTCAGGACGAAACAGTCTCGAGCCACTTACGTTATCTTTAGAGCACAATATTCCTGGAATGCAAGTTTAACTAAACAGTTACATGTCCTCTGCATTCTACATCAAATGAAGACATTACCGTTTGTTTTATTTTGTATGTTACATACTTATTGGCCAAGATATGTTAGTTTATGGGGGAGGAAGGGAGTATAGGCGGCCATCTTGCCTGCAGAGTTTTCAAATCAAGTAGAATACCGTTTTGCAAGAAATCTGGGGGAGTCAGTCCCCCTTTAACCTTGAGCTTTCGGGTTATATCATGGCCATTGACCAGTAAGCTACACAACCCAAAGTACTACCAAAGTTCAACATCACTTGAATACTAGATCCAGGTTGATGTGATACCATCCTGCTGATTCCAAATGGACCTTTAAAGTGCCTGAGAGACCAGACGTGCTGAGACGCGGCGCACCGTCCTGAACCACTCAGGGTTAAAATGAATACCGCCGCTGTCTTTCAGCCGGCCAGCGATCGTCTCACCTTCCATTTCATACACACCTCTCTTCATAATGCCCCATTTATTACTTCTAATGGCTTTTTGCTAATTTATGCCTTGGCTTGAGCTCAGGTGGCACCTTGCCAAGAAGACAGCTGGTAATACTTTAATACCTAGACATGTAGGCATTATCATTATTCAGCAGAATTAAAGGCTATTGATTTTTTTTCCTCTCCTCCGACCCGCAGCCGTCCCAGCTGTCCTTCTTTACATCACGGAATAGATACTAGCTTTAAAGAAGCCTGCTCTCACTCTCTTCCCTGTCTGCATTTTACCGCATTTTTTTAAGTAACAATCCTTTTTCATATAAATGAACTGGAAATCTTGCGCGTTCTCGATTTCTAGGGCGGGAAACTCTGGAGACGATGCGTCCATGGGGGCACTTTTTTTGTCGTGACCAAACTCATGATGCCACGTCATCACATATGACATCGCTTGACCGATTGTGTGGGCGTGCTTGTGCGCGTTTGTGTGCGTGCGTGCGTGCCCGCCCGTGTGCATCTCGGGTGGGCAGGGGTCCACGTTTGAAACCCTGCAGGGTGCTCTCCAGATGACATGGCACCCAAGCGAGCGCCTCTGAGATCAGCCGCCAGTCAAAGGCGGCAGTCAGACGTGAGATTGTCCGACGGGCCGGGGATGGAGGAAAGGAATAAGTGTGTGTGGGGGGGGGCATGAGAGAGCAGGGCCGGGAGCTGATGGGATTGGAGCTAGGTGCTGCTGAGCCATTGCCTCTGATTGCAGCTGCTGATAAAAGCCAGCGTCTAATAGGCAATCGGACTCGAGGCCTGAGAGGTCTCAAGATTTATTGATTTATTTATTGACTATGGATCGGGCTCTGTCCGCCTGCTCGTCTCTCACAGCATCTCAGATGGCGCTCGTGGCATTTTCGTACAACTTTTGGGGAGTGATCCATCGCACCACCTTCAAAATTACACTCATTGGCCCAAGGGGGGGCGCTACAATCACAGGTGAAAATGAAACATTTTAATTACCAGTCAAAATGTATGAAGCTGAAGTGAGGACGTTAGCAGTGAGCGATACCTGTAAAAAAAAAAATATATATATATATATATATATGTGTCATAATAATCAATAATAATCATGGTATTTGGGCCCAGGGTTTAAAATACCAAACTATTCCTTTAAATAGCCAGAAATTATTTAACACGTTAATTGCCAACAACGAGTTGAGTCGTCAAACACAATCCAGCTGTTCACTGCCAACGACGAGTTGAGTCGTCAAAAAAAAAAAAAAATTTTTTTTGACGGTGCTACGTGGATCAATGCCCCCCGCGTCTCCTATGGAGATATTGGAAGTATTGAATGTGTATAATCTATTTTACCGACCAGCTAGGTGGCGACGGTCCTCTCCCGACAGAGATAAAGTCAACCAAAAGCAGCCGCCTCCCGCGGCTGCTTCCTCCAAGGAAGGAAATCAAGGAAATGGCTTGGCGATTTTACAGTCAGAAACGAACGAGCCTCATTCTCATACTGTAGGCGGGGACGCTTTCGCGCTGCTGCGGTGGGGGGTTCCAGAAATGGACTGTGTGGCAGCATAAAGCCTAGAGTCGCACGGGGCTTCATCGGGGCTCTCAAACCCAAGAGACGAGTGAGACCTATCCACACTCGCTGCCAGGGAGGCAGGCTGCTCAAACTCGCTGCCAGGGAGGGACGCTGCTCAAACTCCCAGCAGCAGAGCACTCACTTGTGACAAACGCAGGCTGAAAGCCACTAGACACGCCCACGGAGGGAGGAGTTGAAGGAGAGGGCGTTCGGAACTATATTGTTTGGATGTCTGATCTCTCACTGATGCCAAAAATAAATGGTTAAAGTGACTGTTCTGGCTGTTTGATTGAATTTCACAAAACTGCGATTATCTCAGCTTGCTGTCTCAGACGCTAAAACCATGCTGTACTCAACGGCTAATATCTACATAACTACTAACTCTACAAACTAACTCTTTTAGACAGAGAAAGCACACATTCTATTAGTACTTTTGTGAACTTTGTGTTGACAAACTCCAAGCAGAAAAGAATCCTCGGCTCTTGTAAAATGAGCCAGAATCCTCAAAAAAACGGCTTGGCAAAAGCTACCTACAGCAAAAAAAAAACGGCTGGCAGTCAATGTGTTAAGGTGGCGTGACTGGCGTCATTAAAACGACATGCAGCACACTCACTTTATGTTTGCCACTTACCAGCCCACTTAGTGATTTAGGCTGGTAAGACGGGTGCAGTTTGATAGAACACATGTTGCCTCGTGCCGCTTTAAATATGTACATTTCAAAAGGTTCGGCCCACTGTCTTGACAGTTCCCCTTCAATTACCCCTGCCCCACACAATAAACAACTGCAGGATGACATCTTTGTTACTGACTGGCTCAACGGGGAACAGCATCATTCGTGGGGGCTGACATGTTTATTTTTGCCTTGGTTTTTATGGGAGGGAAAGGAAAAGCTCTCACTTTTGGCCTCCTTTAAATGATATATTTATACATCTGCTAATGTTATTCCGCTTATTCCCTTCTTTGATTTCTAGATCAAACTATGATGTTTGGTCATGCTGGATTAAGCCTTCCTCATGTTCAGTAGCTGCTGGAGTGATTTGGTGACTTATTTAAGATGCTCTCTCTGTCCCTTCTTGCAGGCTGTCTTCACTCTCCTGTTGGGCCCGTTCACCTTCTTCAACGCCCAGAAGACCAAATATCTTCAGATCCTCACCTCACTCATGCGCTGGGTTGGTAAGAATAAACGCAACATCTACACATCACAACATCACTGGATGTCAGAGTATGTCTTTTCCCCCTTGTGTAAAATATGACACAAACTCCATCTTTCTTAAAGGGATACACCGACATTTTTGGAGATTCGCCTATTTGCCATGCTGATATTAATGCCACGAGGCGCATGCGCTGTGTGCAGTCAGCAGTACAGCGTATGCGCCTCATGGCAAACGAGGAAGTAACTTTGCTTACTAGGGGTGTCACGATACACTCAGTTCACGATACGATACGTATCACGATACTGGGTTCACGATAACGATACGATACGATTTTAACAATATTTTTTTAAACTTGAATAATGACAATATATGACTGGAAAAGTAGTATTTTATTTGAAATGCACAAATACAAAACATGCTGTTGTGGGAAATTGTTATTACAATAACAACTAGAAAAAACATGAGATTGGAGATAAGGCTTATCTTGAAATAGAATGAGTTACACCGTCACTTAGATTTACTTTGAACTAAAAGGTTTCTCAGCAGTATAAATTCTCATTATGCATCTTCAGTTTTTCTTCAAACTCAAACAACAAGACTTTTCTTAGTCTATTTTTTATGCATCTTCAGTTTTTCCTGTCAAGTAAACAGTTTTGCCAGAAACTCAATTGAATGGTTTCTCTCCTGTATAACTTCTCATGTGTCTCTTCAGAGACTTGTTCAACTGAACTACTTTCCACACATTGAACTTCAACAAACAAAGACGTTTCTTTGTCTACTTTTGAAAAAAAAAAAAAAAAAAAATTTTTTTTTTTCACGATATGAGATTTCATCTCAACGATACATATCGTGACGTTTTACTATCGCGAAATTTCGTGGGACGATATATTGTGACACCCCTATTGCTTACTCTTTGTTAGTTCGGTTACTCTTTGTTAGTTCTCTGTGTGTGGATTTACTTCGAAAATGACCATTTCACGTAACTTTGGATTATTATTTCATCGTGTGGTGAGTACACGAGTCACAACATGTGCATGTGAGTAGTGTTTCTGGCGCTGTTGGAATGTGTATTTTTTTGGGGGGGCGACTGAACAGGAGTAGGCAAAAGTACCATAGACTGCCATTGTAGTGCTAAGCTAAGTAGCAGCGAGGGCTGTACCGCTGTTTGTACTGCACGCACATTGAAGCTAAACGCATCCACATTCTACATTTAATATCGGCAATATGGCAAATAGGCTAATCTCCAAAAATGTCGGTGTATCCCTTTAACTCACAGGCCCACACCTTCCATCTGTGTTTCCCTTCCACGTGTCTCTCTCACGTTTTCCCAACTCCCTCGTCTCCACGCTCCCTGACTCCTCTCTTCCAGTTTCCTCTCTTCCGAGCTACACCTACTCCTCCCATCTTCTCTATCCACACCATCTCCCTCCCCTCCCCCCCTCTCTCCCCTGTGTGGCTGCTGAGCCCGGGTCCGTCCATCATGGTTCAGTCCTGCTCTGTGTCTCTGATTCCCATCTCCTCTCATCCCTCAGCCTGACAGGCCTGACAGGCCGTCCCAGGCTTGATTGGACCGTCACTCACAGGGCGACGGACGAAAATAAACCGGCCGTCCCCGGACCCGCTGTTAAAATCACAACACCACTGAATCATGGCGCTGGTGCCGCCCACCCCCACACATAGCCCGATGCTAGCTCACACAAACAACACACAAACATGAACACACACACACCCACACATAGCCCGATGCTAGCTCACACAAACAACACAGAAACATGGCGCTAGTCAGGCGCGCGCACACGCACACACACACACACACACACACACACACATAGCCCGATGCTAGCTCACACAAACAACACACAAACATGGCGCGCACACGCATACACACACACCCACACATAGCCCGATACTAGCTCACATAAACAACACACAAACATGCACACACACACACCCACACATAGCCCGATGCTAGCTCACATAAACAACACAAACATGCACACACACACACACACACCCACCCACACATAGCCCGATGCTAGCTCACATAAACAACACACAAACATGGCGCTAGTCACACGCGCACACACACACACCCACACATAGCCCGATGCTAGCTCACACAAACATGCACACACACACCCACACATAGCCCGATGCTAGCTCACATAAACAACACACAAACATGGCACCATTCACGCGTGCGCACACACACACACACACATACACCCCCACACATAGCCTGATGCTAGCTCACATAAACAACACACAAACATGGCACTAGTCGCGCACACACACACACACACACAGTCCACTATCTGGCTGGCTAAATAACAGAGGGGATTTCTGGCGGCACCTTTCACTCTGCGTTGTCCGTCCTCGCCCTCCCTCGGCTCCGTCTGTGATTGATCGGTGGTGTCACGTCTGCAGGGCTCCTTTACAGCACTGGCTAATGATTCAAAATGGCTGCAGTGGAAGCAACACAAACAGAGGCCAGCCTTCACCACATCTGAGGAAAAGGATGCTCCCAGATAAAACGCCTATCAGCGTTTTGAATTCATGTAATCCCTTATTTAGTTGTTTCTCTATGGGTTGTTTTTCATGCAGGATTTGGGTAATTTCCCAGAGGAAATGTAAATTGAGACACAAAATTATACACAAGAGACCCAACAGTATTTGATACGATAAGATGCCCTAGTGATTTTCTGGTCAAATGAATGCAAAGTGACTCTGTATTATTAGCCCAATATTCAACAGTAGTTTGTCTGTGATGTTTTACTGAGTGTTTGTGGCGAGCCTTGCTATGACCTCGGGTCTTACAAACTGATCATTTGTCCACATATCATACTGCACTCTAGTCCAGGGTATACTCTGTCTCTAGTCCAGGGTATATTCTGTCTCTATTAGATTTGCTACCAAATCCTGGTGTACACAAGTGAGTGTAAACCTAGGGTGACATTTTGGTGCAGTAGTTGAGCCGGCCAAATGAATTGACATCACAAAATCCTGTGAGAGATCAGAAGAAGCGGACGTACCCTTTCTAACATATGGATCCAATAGTATTTGATTTGTGAAACGTCAGCCATGTGCTTAAAATGCATAGAATACATTTCACCCTCCAACTATATGCATTGCCTCTCCAGAGGCAAGCTATACATCTTGGAAAACGTATATATCTCGCCTTTTGTGTCCGTTGGGGTTGTTTAATTAGGTCATTTTGTATTGGCCATCGCCGCTGTTTCATGTTGGTTCTTCTGCCTCCAGCTTTGGCCATGTTTTAATTGCATGATGCAACCAAGACTCTTTTCCCAGAACATCTTCCATTGTCTGAAGGCAGTTTGGATCGTGTGTGTGTGTGTGTGTGTGTGTGTGGGTGTGTGTGTGTGTGGGTGTGTGTGTGAGTGTGCTAACCAGAACATGCTTGTTTAATGCGACACCACAAATAGGCTAATGCTTTATGTATGAGGTGTCTCATGTTTGTGATCTTCCTGATCTGCATCTCACAGCTCAGTGAGTAGAGTAAACAACATATTCTCATTAATGCTGATGAGCCCGAACAAGGAGAAATCAGTTCAATCACAGGCAATTGTGATCTTAGAAATGTACTGGAACATGGAATGTGATTTAGGGCCTAAGCCTGGGGTGTGCCGGGTAGGTTAGGCTGTAGACTAGCTAGATTGTCTTGCTAAACTCTGCTCTTGCCTATGATATCCTGTGATTTCTTTTGGGTATGCTTTTCTTATATACGTTTGTCCAATTGATTGTGTTTATTTAGATCTAGCCAATCAGATTTGTTGTAAAGTCCTCTGAAACATGCTTGGGAATTAGGGCTATATAAATGAACAAACTTGAATTTGAATTGAATGCAATTTATAGCTAATTCTACCGAGATGTGAATGTTTATCGCCTGCCAAGCAATGTACAGTAGTTCTGTAACGGTGGCTAAATGGTGCGGTGGCTGTGAGTGGTGGGTTTTAGTTTTTCTATGAATACTTAAATTAACTTTTAACCAGTTAAAGGGCATTTGACAGGTATTTTACATGTCGCAGTCGCACCAAATCACTTAACTGAAGACTGGAACGATCTGTTTTAGCCATTTTGAACATTTGTACCTCTAATATAGAGTGGTCGTGCACATCCAGGAACAGGTAGCTAGCTAGCTGCTGGGCCTGGAACTAATATAATATAATAGCAATGAAAGATCATTTCTACCTCTGCCATTCCTCTCAGTTGAGTTCCCTCTGCCTCTGTCTCGCTCTGTTTCTTCTACAAGGTTGTCTTTGAAAAGTGTATGCATCATCAGCGAGCCGTCTCGTCATCTGGTCATGTTGACTCTTTTGCTGTCTTCTGGATCCATTTCATTTGAAACCGTTGAAACATGTGCCACAGACGTCAGTGCCTCCACCCCACCACAAGGGGGCCGGGGCTCCACATGGTGCATGTGTGCCGCCCGGTGGGGCAACATGGCGCGGGGGAGGAGGAGGAGGAGTGCTAAGTGGACTGTACAGTGTCTGGCTGAGCAGCCGGTGTGTGCGTCGGGTCCTTGCCTCCTGGCCTCGGCCCGGCCTTTGCGGCTCTCGTCGTCGCTCAGCTGTAGCCACCTCCCTCGTCCAGCGAGCCCTCCTGCAGTCCTTCTTCACACACGCAACATGAGTGATGGTGCGCCTGCCTGCCTGCCTGCTGCTATGCTGCCCGCGCGACATGCTGCCATTTGTTGGAATAGCTATTAGTGCCGGGACAGTGTGACACCTTTCTTATAACCCACGGTTCCGGAGTGCGATCCTCGGCTCTTTGTCTTTTCACAGTAGTGCCACATAACTGTCCCTGGAATGAAATGGAGCGGGGCGGGGCGGGGGGTGCTGACCAAACTGGGGGGGAATGCTGCATCTCACCCCTGTGTCGTGGCTGCGTCATTCATGACTGTTTTTAATTTGGTCACCAGTGTGACCAAAAAACACAACCAAGTCCCAAGGGGAAAAAAGTTTGGGGAGGCAAAGTTTAGAGTTTTCTGAAGCCAAGAATATAGTCGATCGAAGAAAGAAAGACTAATCCACTTTAGAATAGCAGAGCTAGAAGCTCTTGACCACTGGTCTCTCTTGGTGAGTAATCGAGTTCTTTTTAAACTGCCTGATCAATGCAATTTGACCACATCATGATGCTTCCAGACCAGTATTTAGTGACTAGTCTTAAAATGGCTGTAAACCAATCTATAAGATTCAAGATTCAAGATTCAAGTTTATTATTTGTCCCCGAAGGGCAATTTGTGTGCAGCAGACATAAAAAAGCATAGCGAATACATGAAAAAACAGAACATGAACAAATTAAAACAAACATGGAGCATGGCAGCAGTTTTCCAGCAGAAAAAGGATCAAGTAAACACAGGATAAAATAAAATAAAAACAAAATAAAAACGCACCTCAAAGGATCTGTACGATGTACTTAAAAGTAGTAAAAACACGTACAATGTACTTAAAAGTAGTAAGAGACACGTGCATGAACTTAAAAGTAATAAGAGTCCAGGACTATTTGAGCTCACATAAATAGGTAGGTAAAAAATAAATAAAGATATATCTCGAATATAAAATATATAAAGAATATTTATAGCAGCAATACCTACCTAAGAAGAGAGACAAGGAGAGAGAGTGCATCATCTCCTCCGCCCAGCAGCGTTTAAGCTGCACGAGAGAGAGAAAAGAGAGCGAGACAGAGAGAGAGAGAGAGAGAGAGAGTGCACTATCTCCTCCTCTCAGCAGCATTTAAAGCTGTTATGGAAACAGGAACGAAGGACAGTTTATATCTGTTTCTCGTAGCCCTCGGAACCTTTAGCCGAAGGCCCGAAGGGAGCAGCACATACTCTGAGCAGAGAGGATGAGTATCGTCCATGCGAATGGACATGGCCTTTTTAAGCACCTGTTTGTTAAAAATGTGGTCCAGGCTACTAAAATTTACTCCGGCTATTTTTGATGCCGCTCTCACGATCCTCCCGAGAGAGTTCCTCCCTTGAATACCAAGGTTTCCATACCAACAGATAATAGAGAAAGAGATTACAGACTCGATATAGGCACAGTAAAATAGTTTCATCAGAGTCCTGTCAACCTGGAATCTAGCAAGCTTCCTTAGGCAAAAGAGACGTTGTTGACCTTTTTTGCACAGCATTTCACAGTTTAGATCGAACTTCAACTTGCTGTCAAAAATAGTGCCAAGATATTTATAATTGGTCACCAAGTCTACTGGTTGCCCATGGACAACACTGTTCTGGGGAACTGGGGAGGATCGTCTAAAATCAACACAGATCTCTTTAGTCTTTGAGACGTTAAGTTGGAGGAAGGCTTCTTCACACCAGGACAAAAAATCATTTAAAACCTGGCCATGACCGACCTCATCCCCATCAAGCAGGCTGACAATAATAGAGTCGTCAGCGTACTTGATGATGAATCTGTCGGCATGACGGCTAAAACAGTCATTTGTATACAGAATATACAAGAAGGCAGACAAAACACACCCTTGTGGTGAGCCGGTCGAGGATGTTAAGAAGCTGGACAGAGTTCCGTTTACTTTTACTTGTTGTGATCTATTTGTAAGGAAGTCCAAGATCCATCCAACAAGACCTGCGTCTAAACAAAAAAGGCGTACAAGTTTCTCAACTAAAATGTGAGGCTGGATCGTGTTGAACGCTGAAGAAAAATCCACAAAAAGCAGCCTGGCGTGGTTCCCACTGCCTTCTAAGTGCTTACAGACAAGGTTGAGTAGGGTAGCTGTGGCGTCTTGTACACCTCTCTGTGCTCTATACGCAAACTGAAAGGGGTCGAGCATGTGCTCAGTTTTTGCTAGGAGCTCTGCTTTAACTAGCTTTTCAAATTGCTTCATAACCAGAGAGGTTAAAGCAACAGGCCGGAAGTCGTTCAAGCTTTTGGGACTGTTTATTTTAGCCACGGGCACCACTATGGATTGTTTCCATAGGGATGGCACCTTCTGCTGAGAGAGAGACAAATTAAAAATGAAACTAAAAATAGGACCAAGCTGGTCAGCACATGTTTTTAGTAGGCGACCGCTAAGTCCATCGGGGCCAGGACTTTTCCTGGGCTTGCACTTTTTAAAGCCACAGATTACATCGTGTTCATCAAAAAAAGGATTCAACGGTGGAGCCAGCTGGAGATTGTTTCTGATCTCGGAGTGCTTGTTGTTAAAATCATGAACATCAAAACGAACATAAAAATCATTAAGGCATTGAGCCAGCTCAGCGTCTGAATTGTATTCCTTGAGCTGAACTTTTTTTCTACCTGATTCTTTGGTCCCCGTGATCGTTTTCAAGCTGTCCCAGGCAGAGCCTAGATTATTCATTCTGAGCTGAGACTCAATTTTATCTTTGTATTTCAGCTTACAGGACCTAATTTCACGTTTAATTTCTTTCTGTAGATTATATAGATCTAGCCTATTCCCTTCTCTAAAGATTTTTTTCTTCATATACAGAAGCTTTTTAAGAGACTTTGAAAAGTCTGTTCAACCCACCAGAGCAAATCATATACATTTGTTTCAATTTGTAGCGGTTCAAACGCAATTCATACAGAAATCAGGGTATCTGCGGGTCTTGAAAAGTATTACAAGTTGGTAAATAAATTTAGGGAAAATTAAGGCCCTTAAAAAGTATTAAAAATTCTTAATTGCCATTTGTGAGGTATTTTTTATTTTTTAGCTATTGTGCTAATGGTGTTAAATGAGCATATGATATCATCCCATATCGATCGCAGACCCCTGAATTGAATCAATATGGTATCGTGGCAGACTGTGATATCAGCAAATATCGTATCCTTGTCCAAAGAATCTATACATATTATTGTAACGTGATGAAACTTGTGATGTTTTATTACAGAAAGTGCATGAAACTGATGACGAAAATAGTCATACATTCTGTCACTGTGTTACTTATGGATGGAATACTAGTGAAAATAAGTTATCCCACTTTTTGCTGGGGACCCCCTGGAACCCCCTCAAGGACCCCTGGGGGTCCCCGGACCCCACTTTGAGAACCACTGGCCGAGCTCATTACTTACAGTAATTGTAGGACATTATTTACATGAATCTAGTTGAACTTGGAGCACACTGACACTAGGCATAATAACATTATTTTCAAGGGGCAACATATTTCAATAGACAAAATAAACTTCTGTGTGAGGCAGTCTCCTGTTCAAAGTATCGTTGCGACCAAATTATCTGCCGGTGCTAAAATTGTAGCCGGGCACTTTTGCCACCAGAGGGAGACAGTCTGGATCACTGCAACCTGCCAAATTAGAGGTTCCAGTGGTGACACATGAAGAGCAATTACTCCTGATTGAGGAAGAGTGTTGATGCAACTCATCTCCTCACATAGAGGTGCATGTTAGCATTGTTTTCATGTCAAAGTAGCTAACCAATTACAATTACTTTGACCTCTTGACCTTCACTAAAGCCCAGTTGTCTCTTCTCTCACCATCCATACCCAATTTACTATCTGTTGTTGATGTTCAGCGTCACACCATCGCCGCACATATGTGTCATTACTTATTACATATAGTATATTGATCCCTCAGGCCATAATGTCCATAATGTACATTTAAATTGATCAATGTTTAGGTAAACGAGCAGGTCGATTGACAGCCTGTGGAAAACAAACCTCTTTCCGCTCCCTGCCTCTCAGCCTTCTGTGAGGAGAAGGATCCATTATCGGCACTCCAGGAATGACCACACCTTAAGACTACACCTTAATTGATTAATTGATTGAGTGGTATGAGTGGGGGCTTAAGAGCCTACACCTTAATTGATTGATTGAGTGGTATGAGTCAGGGAGGGAATGAGCAGAGAGTAAACAAGTATTAATCACCCTTCCTCCCTCTCGCCTGGGATGCATAGATAGTTGTGGAGCCTCTGTCGGGTGATAACATCACCCTTCCATCAATGGTATGTTCTGGACTTTGCTGGGAAAGTGGAGATGGCACATTCTGAGAGCACTGTCACATTTGCTTCTGTGGAGATACTTGAAAGCTCAATGTGAGTGAGTATGGTGTACGCTGTTGGAACACTGTTGTGCCAAGATAGGTTTTCTTAACGTGTGTTATTGAATTGAAAACATTATTTTTCATTCTGAAGCGCATCATTGTTTGATCTTTCTGATTTATTTACAGGGGCTAACAATATGTTTCGGCCAAATGTGAATTGTATATGTTCAGGTAATAAACGTTTGCTTTTGTAATGTTTGTGTAAAAAATACATTTTGAAAACTTTTTTTCCCATGCGACAGTCAAACTCTATATCTATAGACAAAATGTAAATGGATGAACCTCGCCGAGTCTTTGAAATAAACGACTCCGTTTTCCTCCTCGCTCGGTGTTATCAAAGACAAAACAGCCAGTGAGTTAAATAGCAGACTTGCAGCCTCAGTGGTCCATAGGTCTCAGCATCCATCTAACGGGGCTTGGTTTAACTCCAACATGGTCTGCAGAGCTCAGAGCGTGCCCCGGGGATGTCCACACAGCTCGCCGCTGCCATTTTAAACGGGTGAGGGAGCGACATATTGTTTTTGAAGGTCAAGGGCACTCTGGTGCCTGCTTGAGTGGAAAGCTGAGTTTGTCCAGGGCGCGGAGCTCCCGGGGGACCATGAAGTATGGCCATGGTCTTAATGAACCTTATAGCAGAAGCACAGTTCAGAGGTCCTGAAAATTACATTTCAGGGGGAGGAAAAAAGTCCAGATTGGAATGTGTCGTGCCTTTAAGTTTTCATGCACTGACCAAGAACTGCTTTTGTAAGAGAAAATCTGCCTTTGCTTGATGCAACATTTTTTCAGACCAGCACAAAATCTAAATCAGACCTGGGCAAGTGGCGGCCCGCGGGCGCCACCTGTGTGGCCCGCGCTGGAATTGCAAAAAAAAAAAAAAAAAAAAATGTTTACAGTGCACCTGAACGCAACATGCAAGATACCCGCTGAATAAGTGTCCAAATGTTCATGTCATTCTGGCCAATACTCCACTGATGTTATAACATTTCAGTCTGGAATATGGAATATCTTTCAATAATCTTTATGACTAAAAGGCTCAAAGTAATCTCATGTGTAAGAAATGACTGTTCTACATTGAAGTAAAAATGTAAATAATTAACATGTTGGTTTTAGATTTTTTTAGCTTCAAGAGTGCATTTTTGTTCGTATGACCCTCAACACAGGCTTTGAAAATCCCGGTCCACTTACTGATACTTATGCTTAAATTAACCCACTCATATTCTGGTTTATTTCAAGAAAAACATTTTGGCTAGTGGAAATTCTAATTGGCTGGTAACTTTAAAATCTAGCAGCCATATTGGCAGGTGGTCAAAAAATTTAATTTCAATCCCTGCAGGGAGATCAGGTGGTGATATAGGAGTGAGTGAGAGAAGGATCAAATAGTGGTGTTTAAGACTGAATGATGACATCACAACTGTTCATTTAAAATGACTTATCCCTCTAAACCTGACTTCAAATACCCCACATTTTTTTGCGCCGCCGCCGTTCGGCCCCCGACCCTCAGCAAAATCTGGCCCTTTGGTAGCGAGGACATTTTTTTGTGGTCCTCTCGATCATCAAAGTTCCTGGCTTACGGCATGACAATATTTGTTCGGCCCCCGGCAACAATCTGGGTTTCTCATGTGGCCCCCCATGAAGAATAATTGCCCACCCCTGATCTAAATAGAGCCATGGCATCGGACACTTGAACATGGGTGTGTAGCGTGTCCTTGTCCTCCGCCCCTGCTTAGTATTGACGCCTGTTTGTTGTGTAATGAGAGGTTTGATTTCCTGCGGAGATGATTCCAGGGTGATTAGGGGAACGCTCGTAGGATGTCTGCTTTGGTTGAAGCACAGAATCAATTGGATCTCGGTGCACTAACTAAGCTTTTAATCACGGGCTGTTGACCTCTGCACCTTGTTTACCTCAGTGTCGTCTCCAGTTCCTGCTAGGAGGGGAGAGCATCACTGGGTCATATTGTGGATAGGCTATAATTTGTAATCCCACACTTTAAATCCGTTGCCTATCGACTCTCTGTTCTATTCAACGGTTGTAGATTTTGTTTTAATGGTCAGAAGGAGGGGAGGGGGGGGGGGGGGTCATGCATATTTATAGTGCCCATGTTAAATGTTTAATCAGATGTTTGACCTTGTGCACATGCTGCTGCGACTGAGCATCGAATGCAAAGTAACATTGAAAACACAGACGTGGATTCTCTGCTCCTTAAGTTTAAAAACCACAGCACGCCCCCTTTTTCCGTAACCTGTGGTCTTAAGCTGATGTGTTTTTGAGGACGTGAACTCTTCGGCTTGTCCTCTGCATCTTGTAATAGAGGCAGGTGCGTTTCACTTCTTATCGTTGGATAATGTGCAATTTGCAGAGCTACGGCTGAGTGAGTGGACTAATTGATGTTTTCCTGAAGGCGGTAGATAATGTCATGGAGTTTGGCTGCCTCAGCCCCTGTGTGAACCTGGGCTGCAAGTCTGGGCTGCTAAGCAGTAAAGCCAGCTGCTGTGCTGATCTGTTGCGCTGCTTCCTGATAGTCCTATCTGTGTGATTACAGGGCTTGTTGTTTTGCGAGGCAAGGCGGGGCCGCTACTATCGCCCGTTAGCCCGCCATGCACAGCAGCAGCTAGCTCCTGTCCCGATAACTTTGACGTTGATAGGGCCATCATAAAGAACTGCACCACACCGCGTGATAGGGCCATCATAAAGAACTGCACCCCACAGCATTATAGGGCCATCATAAAGAACTGCACCACACAGCGTGATAGGGCCATCATAAAGAACTGCACCCCACAGCATGATAGGGCCATCATAAAGAACTGCACCACACCGCGTGATAGGGCCATCATAAAGAACTGCACCCCACAGCGTGATAGGGCCATCATAAAGAACTGCACCCCACAGCATGATAGGGCCATCATAAAGAACTGCACCACACAGCGTGATAGGGCCATCATAAAGAACTGCACCCCACAGCGTGATAGGGCCATCATAAAGAACTGCACCCCACAGCGTGATAGGGCCATCATAAAGAACTGCACCCCACAGCGTGATAGGGCCATCATAAAGAACTGCACCCCACAGCGTGATAGGGCCATCATAAAGAACTGCACCCCACAGCGTGATAGGGCCATCATAAAGAACTGCACCACACAACGTGATAGGGCCATCATAAAGAACTGCACCACACAGCGTGATAGGGCCATCATAAAGAACTGCACCCCACAGCGTGATAGGGCCATCATAAAGAACTGCACCCCACAGCGTGATAGGGCCATCATAAAGAACTGCACCACACAACGTGATAGGGCCATCATAAAGAACTGCACCACACAGCGTGATAGGGCCATCATAAAGAACTGCACCACACAGCGTGATAGGGCCATCATAAAGAACTGCACCCCACAGCGTGATAGGGCCATCATAAAGAACTGCACCCCACAGCGTGATAGGGCCATCATAAAGAACTGCACCCCACAGCGTGATAGGGCCATCATAAAGAACTGCACCCCACAGCGTGATAGGGCCATCATAAAGAACTGCACCACACAACGTGATAGGGCCATCATAAAGAACTGCACCCCACAGCGTGATAGGGCCATCATAAAGAGCTCCACCACAGCGTGATAGGGCCATCATAAAGAGCTCCACCACAGCGTGATAGGGCCATCATAAAGAACTGCACCACAGCGGGACTTTGTGAAACCCGGGTGAGAACTGGGCAAAGAGCCGAAGCCGCTCGTTACCGCGATCCACGAGGGCTCAAGGAGTGTCTCTCTTAATTAATGACGGGATGATCGCTGAGCTCTAAAAGCCACCAGAGGACTTATTTAAATTTATTTAAATTTAAATTTACTTATTTCAAATTGAGTGTTTAAAATGCCGTGACAGTAATGGCACTTCGATCAAACGTAAAAAGCACACCTGAGATGTCCTTGACCTTCCCGACTGTCATCGTGGAAATGCTCGTGTTAACGTGTCCGATTGGTTTCTCTCCGCAGGCTGCCCCCCTAAATTGCAGCTCTCACGTGTCGTGCGCCTTCGGCCCATTGAAGATCCCTCACCTCTCACCTTTAGCCGTTTTCTACTAATTGAGTCCGGGAATCCCGTCTCCTCTGGGAGAGCGGCTGTAGAGGCCTTTCTCCGTAGGCTACGGCTCCTTGGGGCATTGAGCGTGTCTACCTGCCTGGGCTCAACGGCAACAACTTTGTTTGCCACCAGTGAGAATACAGCTGTAAGAACCTCCTCCACACACACACAAGGTCATTGCCGTCCCCGTCCATGCAACATAAATCACAGGCTGAGAGATGGACAGGCACGAGTAACGCGGACGTGATATGTGGCTATTTGACATCTGCTCAATCCACTCAGTTGCTGTGGAGCTGAAAGTCCAGGTAATCACCGTACCCTGAGAGATCCCTCCAAAGGTGAATGGCTCCCGTCCCATCTGAATGAGTGAGTTGTGCCGAGGGTCTACGGGAAAGGCAAGGCGAATTGCGCCATTAGGTGCCGTTTCCAGTGGATTACAGTGAGCGCGATGTCGGTGTGTCGGAGGAGACTTCATCAGGATGTGTCAGTGGTATGTTGCCCTTCAAAGGTGCTCCCTCAAGAGCAGGCCCTATTCCTCTCTGTCACCACGTAATAAGCTAGCAGCGCATAAAGGAAGCCACGGGGGCAATAATGGCTGCGACGAGAGGAGATGACACGTTTAGATTAAAACGCAGACCTATATTTTATTCCCTTTTTAAAGCGCATAATTTGATTTGAAATAGGGGTTGAATAGTGCATTTATTATTTGCTATCACCGATGGCAGGTAATGCAGTGACCTAGCTAACTCCCGCTGGATTTACTGCGTCGTTGCTTGGCTCTGTTCCTTCCCTGGGTCTTGTGCGTTATAGCAGTGGAGGTGATCAAAGATAATGCGCTCTTATTTCATGGCAGCGTAGTGCGTCGTCGTGCATTGACATTCATAGCCAGAGCTGCGCTGAGTGCTATCAAATCATCACGGGGGCCAGGCGTGATCTGCCTTCTCCATGTAGCATGATACCGCAGAGCGTCAGTGACAAACGAGCACATTATCAAATGCTTCATTCTACTGGCTTTGTTCCTCTCGGTGCGTTCTGCTCCTCTCTCTCTCTACCACCTGGTTGACTTTCAATCTTGTTGAACGATAAGGGGTTACTTCCTGTGTTTAAGTAAGACTAACGACCCCCTGTCCTTCATTAGCATAAAGGCTTGTAGATTATAGGTCGAGAGGAGAGATGTTATGATGTTAAGTCATTCCAAGACGTTTGGAGAGATTTATAATATTTATGATTTAATGTTATTAACTCTTATTTTACTCGTTTTTTTTGTTTGCACCCATGTAACCGGGGAGCTTCCCAGTACTTCCAGTCTGGGCCACTGAGCAGTTCCGCCGGAGCAGTTATGTATCACCGTTTGCTTTTCATTGCATTACTTCTCAACATGACAGATTGGGCCAGGGAATCATTTTGATGTGTGTGTAAGCTGGGAGAGCGTTTACTCCAGCCGCAAGTCAGCAGGTCCAACTGTGTAGTCGGCTTCTGCCGATGCCTAATTGATTAATTGATTGGGTAATAAAAAGGTACAAACAACAGTGCAACGTAAACAGTTGTTTCCAATGTGCTCCTCGATGCTATGTAATCATCAGAACAAAATTATAAAAAAAAAGATGGAACATGACAGTGAGAAAAGCTTGCTCTGGCCTTTTGCCATCGTTATCAGTTCTTGAGCCTTGACTCTTACACTGATGCAATGGCAATGCAATGGCTGGAGGCTAATGAAGACATATTTCAATAACAGTTCTTCTAAAAGCCCCCACCCCCCAACAGTAAAGGAGTCATGTGGTAATATCTGATGCTTCGCAGATCAAACCCCACTGAAGCCCTATAGGCACACATCAAAAAGCGTAACACTTGAAGACATAAATTACACTGATATTTCTTCAGTTTGTCTCATTGCTGCTGGACCCACCTAATGAGTCAAAGTGATTTTGGACTTAATCTTGAATTTGCTAAAAACACATAATCTGCATTAAGTGTAAATAGGATAATTGAAGACAACTCACGGCCAGATGCATTTCCTCAAGTCCCAATTGTGCTGCAAAGAAAACAGGTCTTTTTTATGTTGCTTTACTGTGTTTTTATTCTGTAATCCAATCTGGAGCAGTTTATTACCATTTGTGACTTCTGTGTCACTCTATCGCGTGGAAAATTCACTTAAAGTTTAATCCTACAAAGCTAAATGAAGCCCGTTGAAATAGACAGAATAGAGGAAGATAGGTGTTTTTCCTTCAAAATAAAAGCAGTAATTTATAACTGGGTAAATAAAAATCAGGCCCGTCGACAACGTGTTAAAATGGACTTTTAGTTGTCTGTGTTCTATATGTCTTCTGTGTATTTCGGATCACACACACAAAAAAACGTTGCAACATGCATCGATAAGACTATTAGTTTATTTAATTACCATTATTGTGAAGGTTTTTTACCAGAAGTTTCGCTGTTATTCTGCCTCATTTGACGCTGCTCTTGAGTTTTTTGCAGCTTCAGTCTGCACGCAAATCGTTATCACAAACACTGTATAAACGCAAAGTCAAAGGTGAGAACACAACACCGGTTTGCCGTTTTATGCAGAGACCTGTCATCTAAACATGGCCTCCTTAGTCTAAACAAAGCCTCCTTGTTTTATGCAGAGACCTGTCATCTAAACATGGCCTCCTTAGTCTAAACAGAGACCTGTCATCTAAACATGGCCTTAGTCTAAACAAAGCCTCCTTTATGCAGAGACCTGTCATCTAAACATGGCCTTAGTCTAAACAAAGCCTCCTTTATGCAGAGACCTGTCATCTAAACATGGCCTCCTTAGTCTAAACAAAGCCTCCTTTATGCAGAGACCTGTCATCTAAACATGGCCTTAGTCTAAACAAAGCCTCCTTTATGCAGAGACCTGTCATCTAAACATGGCCTCCTTAGTCTAAACAAAGCCTCCTTGCAGGCCTGAAGCAAAGCCCAGCTGCTTTGGTGAAGGCTACTGTAAGCATCTTCACATCAGCCCAGGTGGGTGATCACTGATGATCATAACGTTTGACACAAGATTTTTGACCCAATTAAGCCGGAATGAAGCTATTCCACGCAGAACTAGGGGGCACTCGATATAGAGAGCATACCTCCGGCTAGGGCTGGGTCGGTTTGAAAATTTTAAAACCGGTTCGATATTGCCGTCTAAACCGGATCGAACCGGTATACCGATTTTTTTTGTAATTAAAAAAAAAAATTTTTTTTTTTTTTTTTTTTTTTTTTTCCAAGCAGGGCTCCCGAGTGTGGCCCATAACTGTCTGTAGTGCAACTTCAGTCCACCTGATAGCGATAATACACCTCTAAGCTGGTATTGTCAACCAGCAATGATACTGAATAAAAAGAAGCAGGACACCTGTGTAACAAACACCCTGTATTTATTTCTCATAACTATTCAGCTCAACTTTTCTTCTAAACATCAAAATAATAAATGAAATAAGACTTCTGCCTATAGTGCAACTTGAGAAAAAGGCTAATAAAAACACAAGCAGTGCAATCAGAATGGATTGGCTTACAGCTGAGCTGCCTTATAAACTTCAAAACTCACAAATTCACACAATATAGGGCCTAGGCATGGGTCGGTTTGAACATTTTGAAACCGGTTCGATATTCCCCAAAAAAACGTATCAAAGCGGCTGCAGTTGGTGGCGATAATGCACCTCTAAGCTGGTATGCTGCCAACCAGCACGAACACTGAATACAAATAAGCAGAACCTTTTAACTGTAACAACACACTGTTTTTATTTCTCATAACTATTCAGCTTAAAGGCCGGCTTTACCGTGAATATATATGAATATATATTAATTCTTAAAAAATCTTAAATTTCGAATCCGTTGAAATTTTTGAAATTGCTTGTTCACAGCCAGAGAAAAAAAAAAAAAAAAAAAAAAAAAAAAAAAAAAATGGGCCAGGTGACGCGTTTCGACGCGAAACGCGTCACCTGGCCCAATTTTTTTTTTTTTTTTTTTTTTTTTTTTTCATTTTTTTTTTCTCTGGCTGTGAACAAGCAATTTCAAAAATTTCAACGGATTCGAAATTTAAGATTTTTTAAGAATTAATATATATTCATATATATTCACGGTAAAGCCGGCCTTTAACTTTTCTTCAAACATCAACATAATAAACAAAATAAGACTTTTGCCTACTAGTGCAACTTGAGAAGAGGCTAATACGAACAATAGTGCAATCAGAATGGACTGGCAAAAAAAAAAAAAAAAAAAAACTTAAAAAAAAAAAAATTTAGGTTTTTTTTTTTTTTTAGGTTTTTTCGGTTTGCACGTGATCAAACCGGTTTGGGCTCGTATACCGAACCGAACCGGTAAAACCGGAAATCGACCCATGCCTACCTCCGGCGACCTTTCTACACAGTTTTGTGGAGTTATGTGAATCCGTTTGGAAGTTAGGTGTCTTTTGTGAATGGCCACGCCCCCCTTTTAGACAGTGGACAAGTGGGAAGTAGTCTGGGCACCTTCCACCCCGCTTTTTGTCATGGGGGCGTAAACCCCGGACCCAGAATTAACACCGGATGGCAATGCGCCTAACAACGTCTTTGTTGCCGTTAGCTTGACGCGGTGATGTTACCTAAACTAGAGTCTGATCAAAACAAAGCTAGCGTTACATAAAACAAAACGTTTATGCAATATGGCATCTCCGCCACCACCGCCTGACACACCGGTCAAAACGGTGAAAGAGGATTCTGATACTTGGGTCAAATTGTCAAGTTAACGTGAAAGTTGACGAGCTAGAAACGCTGCCATCCGGTCTAGGGCGGGCTCTAGGCGGGAACCAGTAGGGTGACAAAATCAATTGTGGGCGGGAGCCAGGCTCTTTCTCGCCGAGAAGAGCCTGGTGACGCGAGGTTAAGTGGGAAGTGAATCGGTTCTAAACGGGTCAAAAACAGGCGAAGAACATTTCGAATTCCATCCACTACTAACTCCGTTGGCGGGGGTCATTAAAAAATCCACATAAGAATCCCCGCATTATAGTTTTTTCTCCGAGGCTTTATTGTAGCAGCTAAATCTTGGCTAGCCTAGCAAAAAAGGTGAGGTAATATACTGTAGGTAACGTAGTAGTGCCCAGCCACCCTGAGGCCCTCTTAATTAAAAGCCCCCTGCCTGTCTTCCTTCCTGGACAGCCTGGAAGCATCGATGTCAGGAAGGAGAAGATGGTGGACTCCAGGAGGACAGGTGGCTGTGCTGGGTGCTTCACACATAGCGGATCAAGAGGGAGTGAACAGAGGAGAGTTTGAAGGAGAGAGAAGAGAGAGAGGGACCAAAGGGAGCGAGTGTAACCTATCTGCAGCGGACAGATGGGTATTACTGATGGCTCTTTCACCTCTTTCACACATTGTGTGGATCTTTTAGTTTATTTATTTATTTTGGTCACTGGGGGGCAGAAGCAGAGCGTGATGCAGATAAGGGGAGTATCTTTGTAGTAGCAATTATCTTGTAGGACAGTGTGTTTGCTGGCCGATCGTAGACACAGATTGTAACCGCAAGGGCACTTGGAGAGCGCAGACGTCCGCCAAGGTTAGTGCTGTTATTGCTTGTCCGTGCGTCGGATCGGCATCCTCTCCCAAAGTTTAATGGCTTCTTCCTTGGCCCACGCTACAACCTTCCACAACATCTCTGGAAAATCCTCCCAGGAGTTTTTTTTCCGTAATCCTGCTGACAGACAGACGGACAGACAAACTGTAGCGAAAACGTAACCTCCTCGGTGGAGGTAATTACTCTACGACATCCGTTCGGAAAGAGCAGCAAACACAAACGTGTAGCGCCCCACGACGACTTGTAGCCCTCGCAGGACTCTGAGCCAATTGTTGCTCTTCTCTGTTCAGTGATGACAGGGGTTTGCTGTGTAATCTCACAGGTGCTGCCTTTGGGGTTTCTCTCAGATAGCTGTAACTGAGGTGTTATAGCACCATCGTCCTTGAAGCTTGGTCCCTTGCCCGAGCATTTGGGCAATGGAAAAGCTCTATTTAAGGAGTGTTGAGGTGGTGGGAGTGGGGATGCTTTCCCCCTGAGCCAGACATGACATTGGATTGGGGCCACATATCCATTAAATATTGACCACTTGGGCCCAAAACCTTCCAACAGGTTTGGGGAGTTTGGCCACTGATGTGTGGGCGCTTAGTTAGCTTAGCATCCGTTCTGAAAACGCCTTCATCACTTAGTTCACTCTTAATCCTCCGACAGTAAAGGTCTTTGCACACACAGTCCGATTGTTTTCGTGTGCGTGTTTTTTAATCCGTCATCTGAAAACACAGACGGGTCCCAGCTCGCAAAAATCTATTGACTGATGCGAAAAACGCAGAAAATCGAACCTCGTCCGAAAACTTGAATGACGGACGTAATTGTCGGACTCGGTGTGTCAATGATGATTGACACAAATGAGGTCGTAATCTTTTTTTTCCTCCATGCGTCAATTTCGGACGAAAATACGGACTTGGTGTGCAAAAGCTATAAGCATCCATTCTCATTTTCCCCCCAGCACTAACCTCTGTGCTGAATACCTTTGTCACCCGTCCTGCATTCTCCATCCTTCTGTTCAGTTGGGTCCCTGGGAGTTCAGGTGAATTTTTATCTCACTGACAAACATTGCAAGAGCACAGAGTAGCTAATTAATAGTCTGGTTAAAACGGTTCATCCCCGGCCTGCATCTACGCTTGTTTTGGCCGCATTTCGGTTATGCTATTGGCTTAACCCATTGATACCTGATGCAGCATTTGCGTGTATATCCCTCATTTGTGTGTGTATCCCTTTAAGACCGCGTGATGCGGTTCTTAAAGGGATACACACACACAAATGCTGCATCAGGTATCAATGGGGTTAACGTTTCTCCCATTGTTTCTCGTTGTCCCTGCTAACGCTGGCGAGCTGCCAAGGGCCACAACAATGATAACAGCTGTCTCAGATGAAACTTTACTTATCCTTGTTTCCCGATTCCGGCTCGACGCGTTTTTTTTTCCTACGTAGATCACAAGGATCTGATTTTATTTTCAATTTGTTTAAACTTTTAACACATATCCTCTTCATCCAAATCAGAAAATAAAATAAAAAGTCTAAGAATAAAGTAAAACATTAGCATCAGTTGCCATGATGTCCTCTCAGTCCTGCAAGTACACCTTGTCCCGCAGAGCGTACAGGAAGTGCATGAATGATGGCGACGGCGTGCGTCTGTGTGCAAATTATGTTTTGGAGTGGCACCTTTCATCCTTGGCTAAATGTCATCCCGTGTTTAAAGGACAGCTTGATGATGAAAGCTGAGGAGCTGCTGGCTGCCGGCCAGAGCGACGCTGTGACTAACTGTGTGTCACGGGGCTCTCAGGCTGTGTGGAGGTGAGATGGGCTACTGGCCCACGTGACTCAGAGCGCATAACACGACTGCACGCCACGCTCAGCGGCGGCGGCGCTCCCCTTTACAAATGCTCCGTGTGTAGCGGCATGAGAGACCTACCCAGAAATCAACCGGTGAGCAGCAGGGGGGTAGACGCATGTCTGCATCTCCAATGACTTCATGCAGCGCCATAACATTTCCTGTGGTGGGCTTTTATGCCTGGGGATTCTGGGTCATGCCAGCAGGGGGAAAGGGGGGGGCAGTTTCACATCAGGCGTATCACCTCCTGCCCTTAATAGTTGCTTGGCGTCGTGCTTTAACATCAATTAATCATTCCCACATTAACTTGGAGACACGAGTGTAATTACTGTAAACAAAGGAGGCCATCGCTGACGAGACGTGCAGCCTCTAGTCTACATCGCTTTTTACATTGTGTGCCACCCACCCGGTGGGATTTTTGTGGGGAAATCTGCTGAATCGCTTTACGGCACAAAACAGAAAGGGGGCGCTGTTCTTCCAGAGCCAACGGAGCTTAAGCTTTCAGAGTGTAAACAGCCCGATAGTGGAAGGAGCGAAAGGCCGGTGGAAAAATCCGTTTTATCTTCTTCAGTAAAGATGAGATGGAGAGCTAGTAATTGTCTCAACCGTGTTCTCATTTGTTGATGATAATCATACCAAGGTATCACAGTGAACTGGCCGGCAGCCAGGCAGGCAGCTGCTGGTGTATCAGCATAAGAGGAAGGAACCTGAATGATGTGTCTGTCCTGACCAGCTCAGCACTCGCCCTCAGCCCATTAGGACCTCAACCATCCTGCCTTGTCAACATTACTCGCTCTCAGATTAACAATGGGGAGAGGCGTGCCCTTTAAAAGGTTTTTAGGTGAATGGAGGGAGAGGAGGAGGAGGAGGAGGAGGAGGAGGAGGAGGAGTGAGGAAGGGGGGGGGGGTGGAAGTGGGTGCTATTAAGGGAGGGGCTAAATAAAAGGACGATTCCAGGGGTTTGACCCCGAGCCGACCCCAGGACTGATGCAATTATGTCGACGTGACAAACACTCACGAGACGTGCCTTGCTGGCACAGTAATGCAGTTCAGGGAGAGTGGTGGCGAGAGACGTCATGCCAATCTCATTCGGGTTTTTTAGATTTCATCTATATGTGTTTATTCTTTGTACTCTTTCTTTGTACACTTTCTCTTTGTACTCTGTCTTAGCTCGTTTCAGCGTTCAGAAATCTGTAAGATTGGTCATTATCATGCGCACAGCACAACTTGCAAGTTTTTTTCCTTGGAGGAATATAAAGTAGTGTAATGGCCCCAATGTGAAGGAGTGTCGACTGAGTGAATTATGACTTTGAGGTGGACTTATTATGATAGAAACTGGATGAATAATGTATGAATAAAAGCCTTCCTCCTAAAGTTTGGCTTGAGACTAAACGCTTGCCGCCGCCCCCAGCGGCTCATCTCAAGTAGTGAGTAAATCTGTAATGAATGTACAGGAGGTTTATCGCCTTGTCAGCGCCGTCACCTTGGTGGCGAATTTGTAGTCAACATGCTCCTCCTGAATCCACCTCTCCCTCTTTGTGTTTTCCAGCGTTCACCATGATGATCATCTTGGCTCTGATCCGCATCGCTAAAGACAAAGGCGAGGGCCGGCCGCCGGTGGCCTCCGTCTCCGGGGTGCCCAACCTTTTCGGCGTGTGCGTCTACTCCTTCATGTGCCAGCACTCCCTGCCCTCCCTGGTCACGCCCATCTCCGACAAGACGCGCGTCGGCACCCTGGTGCTGGCCGACTACGTCCTGATCCTGGGCTTCTACATGCTCCTCTCGCTCACCGCCATCTTCTGCTTCGACAGCTCGCTGCTGCACGACATGTACACGCTCAACTTCACCGACAACTGCCACGTGCTCAACATCCCCGTGCTGCGCTACTTCCTGGGCCTGTTCCCCGTCTTCACCATCAGCACCAACTTCCCCATCATCGCCGTCACGCTGCGCAACAACTGGAAGACCCTGTTCTACCGCGACGGCGGCACGTACCCCTGGGTGGTGGACCGCGTCGTCTTCCCCCTCATCACCCTGGTGCCGCCCATCGTGGTGGCCTTCTGCACGCACAACCTGGAGTCCCTGGTGGGCATCACGGGGGCGTACGCCGGCACGGGCATCCAGTACATTATCCCGGCGCTCCTGGTGTACTACGGCCGGCGCCACCTAGAGCCCGTGGTGGGCAGGGATGCGGTGAACAAGCACCGGTCGCCCTTCCGCCACGCCTTCTGGGTGTGGTTCGTCGTGGTGTGGGCCACCTTCTGCCTCATGTTCGTCACGGCCAACATCATCCTGGCTGACACCAAGAAATGAGGAGGTCGCCGCCACCGTTCTTAAAAACTTAGATTTTTCTATTATGTGGTCCGTCTCCTTGTTCCCGTACCCGAGGCCTTACTGGACTTGCTACTGGTCGGACAGTGTGCCTTTTTATGGGACTCTTGTAGCATGTATATTAATTGTAATTAATAGTTAATTTATCAAACCTGTTGGGACCAAATGTCTAGTGGTCCTGCGTAAAAGCCGGAGCAGTGCAGGACAATAAGAAAAGGGAAAAAGACAAGGGCCCGGCTCATTGGTTAAGAGAAGACAAGGGCCCGGCTCATTGGTTAAGAGAAACCAAGGGCCCGGCTCATTGGTTAAGAGAAGACAAGGGCCCGGCTCATTGGTTAATAGAAGACAAGGGCCTGTCTTATTGGTTAAGAAGACAAGGGCCTGTCTCATTGGTTAAGAGAAGACAAGGGCCTGGCTCATTTGTTAAGAGGGTGTCAACATAAGCTGGACAATCTAAGGTTAACAGCTTTTCTTCTTTTTTTTGTTTATTTTCTTCTTTTTTTTGGTGTCTAAATGGTCCGCGGGGACAGCTGGTGAGTCTTGTACATCGTTTAGTTCCTCATTTCCATAACGCCTCATTTAAATCCCAAATAAAAGACGACGGTAGAGTAAGAAGGGGACCTCCGGGGCAGAGTGCAACTTGAACATCATATATTAAAGCCGTTGAGAAAGAGGTTTGTCAGAGGCACGCTCATGTTCCACTGCAGAATAGCATGGCTTCTACACAGCTCTGTAATGAAGTTGGAGCAGCAGCCAACAGAAGACAAGAGAATGAATGAGTCAGGGATCATCCGTCTCTGATGGCTGACATTTATTCATCTTTCACTGATGGCTGCCTCGGATCTGGGCTCCCCGATGTGGCAGATCCACTGACAGATAGGCCCGGAGGAAAGGCTCAGTCTCTGTTTATCACCAGACACACGCGCATATCTGTAGTTCACACACAGGCCATGTCTCCCATCTTTTACACTTACTTTTGTTCAAGAACAGCCACGCAGCACCCCTCCAAGCCTCACACACGCCATCTATCACACGCCCCCTGAAAGCTGAACCTATCAGGAGGTCAAATCCAAGGCTGCTGAGGAGACCTCAATCCAGCTGCGGCCTTAGCAAAGTGGAAAGAGCTTAATACAGAAGAACTGATTTGGAGTCGGTGAATCTCTTAATTGCTTAATTGCTGTCACGCGGTCGTTTGCTTTACTCGCACATCGCAGTCATGCAGCCAGTTGGTCATGAGAATTTCTCCACTGGCTGGTTGTGGTTGTTGTTGTTGTTGTCAGGTGTTTACATGTTATTTCATTGCTGGTACGTGTTTTATTGTGACCCAGTTTGTCTGGGTCATTTGACTATGGCTCTGCTGTTTATTTACCACTTTAGTAATGAAACTTCATGTTGTTGTGTTGTTTTCAGAAGATGCAATCATTGATTAAGCTTCATGGTTATTGTCGATCGTGTTGCTACATCCGACTTTGCGATGTGTTGTATTATACTTTCCCCCCCCTCTCTCTGTATCCAAACTAGAGCTACAACGATTAATCGATTAGTCGATCGACAGAAAATTAATCGACAACTATTTTGATAATCGATTAATCGTTATGAGTATAATTTTAAGAGAAAAGGTCAAAATTCTCTGATTCCAGCTTCTTAAATGTGAATATTTTCTGGTTTCTTTATTCCTGTATGACAGTCAACTGATATCGTCTTAGACCAAACAACCAATCGAATAATCGAGAAAATAATCGACAGATTAAATCGATTATGAAAATAATCGTTAGTTGCAGCCCTAATCCTAACACTCACGGTGGTAAGAAGGAGAAACACTCTCGTTAACATTTTTGCACCATTCCACTTGCGACATTGCACACGTTTGCACACAATTGCCCTCGGGGCAGTTTCTTTGTTCCAAAAGCATACCTTATTCATGTTGAGCTCTCTAGTAACTCATGCATTGAGATGTTATTTTCTGCTCCTCAGTGCTACTCTGATGATGCCATCACTTTCTACAGTGTCACTATGAATCCAGATATGGTTCCAGCTTCACCCGGTTAGAATGCACAGTGAATATATAGTGTGTGAATATAGTTTACTGGGTGGTGGACGGGTTGTGTAGCTTTTTGTATCAGTGGCTATACTGTAATGTTGTGGGGGGGCTCTGTCTTCACCAAACTTGACAAACTACAAACATGGCGGCTTCACATGTGATTAAAATCAACGACGATCCCGGTCATTACAAATCACCGGACGTCCCTAGGTCATAGTCCTGTGCGAATAGACTTTGTCTGTTTCTGACTGTAGCTGGGGATTCTGTCACACTACCTGCATGCAGCTATACATTAAACATGGATTTCAGTCTCATTGTCATTCATACCTGTATGCTCCTCCTGTGCGGTTTGGTTGTCCGTCCCCCCCTCGCTGCGATGCCACGAGCTGTTCTCCGGTTTCATCTGAAGTGGAGGTTGAATGAAATGTACAAGTAGCGTAAACCTGGAGGGGTTATTATATGGAGACTAAAGTACAACTGTGTGCATGGCTGTGTGTTTGGGTGTGCCCATGTGAGTGAATGAATGTGTACTATAGTAAATGTGCTTCTGATGACTCTTTGTATGGAGTTCTGAAATGTGCCTTTTATCTGGGGTTATTTCTTGCCCTGAACTTCTCAACTCAGTTGTTTTTCTCGTCTTTTGTAAAGCAGCTTGACAAATAATATCTGCATGTAAGCCATTTAATTTTACTGACAATCAAGTGTCCCCTAAAAACACATTTTTGAATCGTCGTTTTGATTTCGGGGTTTCTCTTCATTTTTATATTGTGACATTTTATTTCCATGTTTCCGA
The DNA here is from genome assembly GCF_964638095.1 of Poromitra crassiceps. Taxonomy (NCBI): domain Eukaryota; kingdom Metazoa; phylum Chordata; class Actinopteri; order Beryciformes; family Melamphaidae; genus Poromitra; species Poromitra crassiceps. Next base: position 10,120,963 of record NC_139644.1, read on the forward strand.
TTGTGGTTTAGTGTTTCTGGCCTGCCTGTTAATCAACAATTTACATTGATGTTTAAATATTCACTGGTAACACTTTAGAATAAGGGTACAGTAATTAACGGTTAGTTAAGCATGAACTAACCCTTACAATTAACTATCTGTTAACTAAGGTATGTATTGTGGTTGGGTTGAGGCATGAAGTCACTGACGTTAAGGTTAGGGCAAGCTTACATGTACAGTTAAGGCTGTTAATTAAGGGTTAGTTGATGCTTATTAAGCCTAGTTAAGCATCAACTAATTTAATGTCAACTAATGTACCCTCATTGTAAAGTGTTGGCGCATCACTTCAAGTTCAGTTTCATTTTATTTGTTTATGTTTCACAAACAAAAAATAAAAGCTTTATGTTCACCTGGACCTTTTGAACCTCTATTACTTCAGATTCAATCTGTGTAATTCAATGTGCCTTACGGGGTTAACGTGCTTGTAGAAAACCCTCATTTTGCTAATGACCACAGCAGAATAACAGTGTTTGAGTTGTGCAGTACAGTGTTATTTCACTTCCCAAACGACAAATTACAGTCTTGGGTTAGATACGGCTTAATAATAATAATAATAATAACTTTAATTTATATAGCGCCTTTCATAAAACCCAAGGTCGCTTCACAAAAGTGGGATACAGATAGGGGAGAGAGGGGGAGGAAAACAAACAAACAAACAAAACAAACAACAGGGACGGTTGAACTAAACTGAACTAACTAATGTGGAAAGGCCATGGAAAAGAGATGTGTTTTGAGGTGTGTTTTGAAACTGTTCAGGGTCGGGGCATTACGGATTTCGGCAGGGAGAGCGTTCCAGAGGGTGGGGGCAGCCACGCTGAAGGCTCTGTCCCCAAAGGTTTTGAGTCTGGTACGGGGGATGGATAACAGACCCGCGTCTGAAGACCGCAGGTTCCGGGATGGAGTGTGTTGGTGAAGGAGGTCGGACAGGTATTGGGGGGCAAGTGCGTGAAGGGATTTGTAAGTGAGAAGGAGGAGTTTGTACAGGATGCGGAACTTGACCGGGAGCCAGTGGAGGTGAATGAGGGTGGGGGTGATGTGCTGCCAGGGCTTGGTGTGAGTGAGAACCCTGGCAGCTGAGTTCTGCACGTACTGGAGCCTGTCCAGGGCTTTGCTTAGTTCTAAACCAATTCCTTCTTGGTTCCATAACAATTTTAAGATTCACTCTTGGGAATGGGTCGCATGAATCAAAGTTGCTGTAATTTTGGTTGTAGTGTTTTCCCATATTCACCCATACTAGTAAACCATTTCACAGACTCGGGTTTCAAGTTTCTTCTTCTTTTCCCCCCTCTTCTGTTCGCCTCAATCTTCCTTGAAGCACTTCAGTTTATTTTTTTTTACATAAGAGACCTCTTTTTATTATCATAATAAACCTCCTCCCCCTTCTGAATTTCAATGTTAGCAGGGCTGCTGTGGTGTAATCTAATTTACCCTCTGCCCTTTTATGTATGTGGGGTGTGTCTGTGTGTTTGAGGGTTTTATGTATGTGTGTTTGAGGGTACAGCTATAATTGGAAATTAAAACTTGGCACAACTTAATTTATTCACAGTCTGTTTAATTGCTCTGCAGTTTTTTTTACAGCGCTGTGATGCGGGTGGAGGAGAGGGAGAGCAGGTGCTGCTTCTCCTTGGTTTTGACTCTTCTCCTGTGATGAAATAGGATTTATTTGACTTTTTTTCTAAATCCTGCTGGCCTTGTCAAAACTGCCCCATCACAACTGACCCAAACCTCTTCTTTCTTAAAGCGGAGTCTTGCTTTCAAACTGATAGTAACTCGATTTTTAACTTATGATGTAATAATATTGACTAGTGATTAGGGATGTTCATCAGTTATCGAAAATCGATAATTGATCGTTAAAGAATGGAATCGATCATGTGGAATTTTTATCGATTTTGTTATAAAAAATATATATATATATATATTTTTGCGGACTAGGTTTGGGTGGAATTCGTTCCTCCTCGCCCCACTCCATTGCACAGCCGACTAACGTGAGGTGGAGCTTCATATAGTCTCTAGTTTTCTGGCTGGGCACGGGCCTTTGTGCCAACAAAACTGTTTTAAGCATGGGGAATTCACACCGGCATGCGCCGGGGACAGCAGAGTGTTGGAGAGGAGACACATTGAAATAAAGAGTTCATTGAGGAGAACACGTTGTCTTTCGTATTTTCTGCCATAGGCATTCATTTTGTAAATATATATATATATATATATATATATATATAATTATTAATATGATCGATAATCGATAATTGATCGTTAATTTTCACCGATTTTCGATTATGGAAAATTTTCAAAATGAACATCCCTACTAGTGATGTAATATCTTGAAATATTACATTCTTATTCTTATGGGTTATTAAATTATTGGTATATTACATCTTCAATTAAAACATATCCAATCCTGCTTCAAGTTTATCCATGGAAGGAGATCAAAACGGACATGCTGTACCCTGTGCAGTCAAAAGCACAGCTCTATGAGCAGAAATGTGTGTTTACTGCTGGGCCTGGGTGAGCTCGGTGTCACCCTGAGACCTGCCTGCACCCTCGGGCGCGTCCCGCTGGTGGAGGCGATTATGGCTCTTGTCAGCTGGTCTTATTAGGTGTCAGCAGCAGCCAGGACCCCAGTCAGACACCAAGCAGACGGGCTAGCCTGGGATGCTAGCCTGGTTCAAAGCATCCTGATCACAGGACCTCACATTCTGTTTGGCTCCACGGATCAGTCTGGACCTCCTGCCACCCAAATCCATTTCCTGAAATGACAAATGTAACCGGGCCAATCAGGGACTGTGTCGTAGTTGATGACTTGACTGGGCCAATCAGGGCTGCCGCTGGCAAAACAACAATGGCATCTCCCAAAGCAACGAGTGGGTAACGTTAACATCAGCAGAGTAAACACAGCCCTACTGTAAACTGCAGTTATTGCAGAAATAGACTCAATAAGTAAGTAAGTAAATAATTTATTTCGGTCAATTTTTCAGTTTCACATGAATGCATTACAGTAATAATGTGCGTTTATATATAGGAGACCGAAAAGGTGTAGGCTGAAGCCGCAGCTTATAAATGCCTACCCTTTTTTACATTTTATTACATCAAAATTCAAAAACAAAAAATAAGATAGTTGCAAGAATCAGTTGACAGCGAGAAGGAAAGTTTTCAATAGATCTTAGAAATAATAATAATAATAATGATAGCTTTTAAGTACATGATTGTACTAGGGTTTTGTATGTGTTAAGTACTCTTAGTTTAAACATTTTTTTGAATTTACATATAGAATTACACAATTTTAACTCATCACAGAGACTATTCCATAGTTGTACACCTTTGACAGAGATGCATCTACTTTTAAAGTTTGTTCTTACTTTCATTTGTTTGAACATGCAGGTTCCCCTTAGTTCGTACCGGCTGACTCGGGGTGAAAACAATTTCTGAATGCAGTTGGGAAGAAGGTTATTATGTGCCTTGTAAAGTATAATGGAGGTTCTGAGTTCAACTAAATCTACAAATTTAAGGGTATTTAATTTAATAAAGAGTGGGTTTGTTGGGTCGCAGTATTTGGAATGGTTGACAATTCGGATGGCTCTCTTTTGTAGCTTGATGATAATAACAACATTTAAAACAACAAGAGTATGCTAGCCTGATATTCAGACTGAATCGTCAACTCGTAAAGTCATTATTTCCTCTTCGAGTCTGAGATTGCAGTCACTTCAGAGGATTTCTACGAGGGGGCGGTCTTCGGTCTTCCCTAACCAATCACTAGAGACCAAGGTGGCAACGGGCGGCAGCACTGCACTCATGGCCTCCGTCTCGTTCAGCCATCGTGGCCACAAGGATGTGTTCACCGTGCCAGAGCCTCGCTAATGTCAGTCATTTGAGTCAAAACAGGTTCCCTACAAGACATGAATGCATTTCTTCACCTTCTTTCCAACTGTGGTTGACGGACATGACCTCTGTTATACGGATGGAGAGACTTAGGTTTCTGAGGACCAATTCAATTAAAAAAGTTGTCAATCATTTGGGAGCCGTTTCTGGCCTATCTTGATGAAGTTAGGGGTGACGGGTGACTCGCCTGGCTTGTTTCTCATGGACCCCTTGTGTGAGATCCCAGGAACAACATCTCTTACAAGCACCTGATGTGGCTGGCAATCACTTAATGTTGAATGTCAGTAATATATGTATCTTTTCTTTTCTTGTGTCTGAGCATGTTCGTTTGTCTTGTTTGTACATTGTTTTGAAAAATTGAAAATAAAATATTGAAAGACATGAATGCATTAATGTGATGCCGGCGGCTTTGTTTATTGAATACCTGCATTATAATAAGCGCTCCAAAACAAGTGAGATTGAAAAAGAGGTTTTAAATTAAGCAATCTTCCTCGATCTGCCAGCTCTCGGTGAGGTTCCAGCATCTTTCACATTTAATCTTTTCCGGCCCGAGATTTCGATCACATTCGGAAGTCATTATCAGCCAGGTGGAGTCTCGTCTTGTCGTGACAGATGGCTTTCTCTTAATTCCAGACAGATGCATCTTGTTTTTAATGACCTTTTTTGGTTATTATTTATTTATTTGCATCCCTTGTGGCTGTGAGGTTCATTAGTACAAAAAGGGCTTTAGTAGAAGTCTTGAGGAGAGATTAGGGTCACAGAGTTTTAGGGATGGTAGCCAAGCCCCTGCTTGAGCTCGCACTCTCAACCTCATCATCATGCAGGACAGAGTCTTCTGGACCATCCATAGATCCACCAGAGACTGGGCCATTACCAAACTGTCTCCTTGATAACTTCCACAACAAAACAGTCTGGAGGGGCTGAGTTAATGGCTTTTGGAGATTTCCATTATGTCCGGTTCATTCCAAACTCCTTGAAAACCATTATGGAGGAATTAGGGATGTTGAAGTTAGTGATGGAGATTTGTGCCAAGGCTGAGATTGAAGGTGTTTCACCTTTTCAACAAATACAGAAGTGTTTGTGGAAGTGATGACAGTGTAGTACCTGCCTGCCGTACCCTATAGGGGTACGCATACCCCAGCTTGGGATCCACTGCTTTAGATCACGCTAGTGATCTACTGTCACCCACCATCATGTATGCTAAAGTGTTAGCATGAAGCAACAGAGCCAATGATCTACTGGGGACACGCCGGTATTACAGTTTATGTTCTCACTTAACAGATTTGACCAAACAACCTCCAAATTGCTTTAATTCAAATTCTGCCCTTGTTTTAGTTTAAAGTATGTCTCTGTGTTTTGACTTGCTCTGCTGTCGTTCCCTCTCCTCCGGCTGGATCTATAGACAGGTTGCACACACAGGCTCTAGTTGAATATTCTGTTAGTGTTGCATCTGGACAGAATGTTGATGCATGATTTATACGATGCTATTATGCCTAACTTGCAGACGAACACAAGGTATACAAGGTATTGAAGTGTGTCTTTGACCTGATCAACCAGGCAGCCATTCATCACTGGATGTTTAGGCTATCTACCGATCCACTCTGGGGTTAGACTGTTATATCAGCTTGCCGATATGGGCGTTTTATTAAAAAATCTATATCTTCCAGCCTCGATATGATGGAGGTTATTATTTTTTATACAGTATAAAGAAAAGGAATCATTCCAGTTTCATTTGGGAGGATTTTACTTCACGGCATGTGCTACTCTGTAAAACCTGCCATGCAAGTTTATTTTATTTCCACATTTACTTTATTAATAACTCATTAATGTTTTATCTGCATTCCATTGAAAAGGCAGCAGTGTGTCCTGGGAGGCAAAGCAAATACAATGAATTGAATTTCCCCTATACGGACCAATAAAGACTTATTGTATCTGATCTTACCTTACCTTACCTTACCTTATCTTACCTTATCTTATCTTATCTTATCTTATCTTATCTTAGAGATTTGGAGAAACATTAAAATCACAATGCTGTTCCTTTTCCTCATATTTTACATCCATGTCAGAATACATCTTCTGCTTGGGGAGATTTCAGGTGCCGACTTAAAATACATTTCTGGAAAAAGGGGGAAAAGGATGGTGCAAAAACATGGGGGGATTGTCTATCTGTGACGGAGTGACAGGCGGCGTGTTGTATTACAGCTGTTCAGTCAACATGTAGCTGTGTAGCAGTGGACTGCTGTCAGCTCACCGCTTCGCTGACCAACCTTTATGGAGCGGTGACTGTGACACCTTTCTGGTTAACACACTCCCTCCGTGACACACAACCCCCACCCCCCACATGTGTCAGGGGCCGCCCACAAACACACCACGCACTCTCCTGCCTGTCCATGCTGTCACCGCAGTGTGTCTCCATCCATCCTGATCCTGCAGGTGGGTTCCCTCTGTCACCAAAGGGCAGCCATGTTCATCGCAGGGGTTTGACCACTGACCTCAAAATATGGACAGAGCTCTCCCATTGATTGCTAACCACTGAGCCAGCAGCCCTTGCCTTTATGTAGGTTTTATGCTATATGTAAATGGAATATATACGTTTTTCCCTATGTGACAAACATGACTATCACTGGACAAGCGATAGCAACCTGTTTTTTATCACCTGAAGACCAATGTGCATGAGTATGAATATTGTAAGCATTTTCCCCTTTCAGTTGATCCAAAAGTGTGTTAAAAAAGTGTTAAAAAAAATTGAATACTTCACTGTGATAGCCTATCTGCCCTTAAATTACTAAAATGTCATAAAAAAGTGAAACCCCCAGGCCAAAGAACAGGCATTCCAGACTTCAAATTACCAGAAATACCAGCAAAAAAAAGTACATGTAAAAAAAAAAGTGCTGATTTAAAATGCATGATTGCCCACAGCTAATTCACACAAATAGATTATACTGTAGAATGTAAATGGATCATCCGGGTATCTTCAGAGGCAACGCTACCTGGCTCTGTTTATTTGCATTATTAAAAGGTATAGCCGCAAAGTAAACGTCACTTCCTGCTTCAGCACTGTACCAGAGATTTTCTTCCGCAATTTATATTCCCATAGACATTTCGTAAAATGCTTATAAAAATAGTTTTACTTGGTCAAACCAAACGGTTCAGCTATATTTAGAATCGGGAGAGACCATAGAACATTTCACTTGGACCAAAACTTTAAAAAAACAAACATCGAAAAAATATTTTCTTTAAACCCGCATTTTTTCACGTTTTGGTCCGAATTAAATGGTATGCGTTCTCTCGTCCGCGCCCTCAGCCTCCGGACACAGTGCAAAGTGCAAACAGTCAGCTGCCCATCTGCTTCACCGGCAACCTTGCGTTTGGCAGAATCCTCTCCTGTCAAGAGTTTCCTGGCCTACTTTAACCTTTTTGAGTTGGTGTACTGCAGAGTGGCCTATTGCCAAAAACATTCTCTAGCATGATCATTTCATTATTCTTGGGGTTTTAACTCATTGCCTACAACTTTTATCAAGCTGTTTCGGTGACCAGTAGAAATTGCAACTAGACAAGAACTAGAAAAGCGTAAGCTCGCTAATTACAGCAGAGATCCATTAGTGAAGAGGTATCACCATTCTTAATACTGGAACAAGTTTGGAAGAACAAGTTTTTGTCTTAAAATATGAGCAGGTTTGGGAGTGAAATTCCAATAGGGGGGTTTGTGCTGGTGAGTTTTGAAAGTCAATCTCAGCACCTGGCCAGGCCAAGTAATCATGATTGAGTCACTGGTCTCAACAACCCTATCAACCCCCCACTGGTCTATTATGGTCATGTTGTGCTACGGCACTGCAAACATCTTATTTGCACCTTTAACACACTAATGGGAAGCCTCAACCTTGATAACCACAGTGAAACCTCTCATGTTCCTGCAGCTGAGCTGTGGGTGTAGCTATACGTTGGGATGACGCTCCTTCTGCAGGGTGTGAATTTGATCTGGCCGGGCGATAAGACTCTCTTTCACTGCCCAGAGCTGTCTGAGCCCTCTGCTGTCATCCATCACCCGACCAGGGAGCCGCCGCCGCGATGTGTGTAGCATGGCAGATAGGGCAGCAGCCTCACTCACACACGCTCACACACGCTGGAAACCTTGTCTCTCCAAAAAAGCACAAGGAAGAAAAAACATTCACATTTTAACATAGTGTAATAGTAATAACGACATAATAACCAGTAATATAACATATTTCGCTGGTCCAAAGTAACTGAAACTTTCACAGGTTATTTTTGGGTACCCACTAAATCCATTTATGAAATAAAAAGAAAATGGCCAAATTTTGAGATACAAGGTTTCCACCCGACAGCAGCGGAAAGTGCTGCTGCTGGAGCTCCAAGATGTCAACTTTTCACCAACTGCAAAAAGCAAAAGGCTTGTTTTGGATTTGACAAATGTGTATTTTCATCCAGTAGATTTAAAAAAAGGGTTTGATACGCTCCAGGGTTGTAGAAATAAAAAATCTGGAAAAAAAAAAAACATATTTATTTTTATTTTTAACAGCTGTTACTAGGCCTACTGTATTCCTCCAAAATCCTGACTTAACATAAGGATGAAGCTGCAGTTTATGCTGCAACGCTGTTAATAATTTCTGTTAACGAGGCTGTTCCCCTTTTATCCCCCATAAAATCGCACCGTGGATATATGCTTGTTATCAATTCCCATCCCGTCTCGGTCTGTTCACTGGGGCGCTATCGCTGCTACACCTGTAGGAAACCTGTGGCAAGGTTAACAAGGCTAATTATTTAATATTTAACAGTCCCCCTGAGGTTGACAGAGGCTAATGCTAATTATGGTTCACACAATAGGTGGTTCGCTCAATATGTGGAAGCCGCAAGTCGTCTTTTGCGGAGGTTGACAGGGCAGGCCTCGAATCTTCACAGCATGGAATCAGAACAGTATAGAGATACATGTTCTGAGCAGCTACAGTATGGACTTGTATTTTTATTTTAAAGGTTCAATATCCTACACTTATTTTGTTATGTCTTCATGTCCATTCAAAGTTGTGTGTGTGGTGTCATGTAGCCTACCAAAAACACTCTCGATCCATTTTTACACATCCAGCATCTCTTGGAGCCTTACCAAGACTGTTTCTGTTACTATGTCTTTAAAGGTACTATGTGTAAGAATCAGAATTTCTGACTCTTACTGACACTAGTGGCAATTATAATAACTGCAGCAGACTGTGCTCGCAATGGCATGTGTGCTCGTTCGCAGCAGCCAGCAGTGGCCTGGCCAAAACAGTGACATTGTTGGTTGCTTCGTAATGTTAGCTAATAAAAGTAATTTGCAAATGGCAACCTGGCCAATTTATTTGCTTGGTTTGGTCGTGTCTTGGCTTGCGTTTTGGGGAAGTGGGTAGCATAATGTTAGCATGACGCTGGTGTGAGCTGAGACGTGAGCAAACCAAACGTGGCGCCCGAACAGGGACTTGATCGATTACTGCAACCAATGTTCCAAAAGCATAACATTAGTAACATTAGGCATATTTGACTGTTACATTATCCACACAAGACTAAGTGGCTAACGTTATCTAACATTAGCCAGCTAACTAGTGTCACAATTTATTTGTCAGTCATTTTGTGCATAACCTTTTTGTTCCAACCAGCCATTTATTCTGGTAACAACACAGTTATTAGGTATTCTGCAGTTTCATGATCAAAAGCAGCTAATGAAGCAGAATGTAACCAGGCTACAATTTTGATGATTCTGGTGTCAAATGACAGGTTTTTATGGAAGATTCAAAAATTATACATCAGAAATAATTTTGTATCTCCTTCTGCCATTTAGTCTGCATATTTTTAACACATTCACTGCCAGCCTTTTTTTTTTTTTACTGTAGGTAGGTTCTGCCAGAGGGTTTTTTTGAGGATTCTGGCTCATCTTTCAAGACCCGAGGATTCTTTTCTGCTAAGATTTTGTGAACACACAATATCTCAAAAGAACTAATAGAATGTGTGCTTTCTCTGTCTAAAAGAGTTAGTTTGTAGAGTTAGTAGTTATGTAAGCATTAGCAGTTGAATACAGCATGGTTTCAGCGTCTGGAAATTTATTCTGAGATAAATGGCTTTTTGTGAAATTCGATAGAACAGTCACTTTAACCATTCATTTTTGGCATCAGTAAGACGTCAGACATCTAAACAATAGTTTTGAACAGTAATTTCCTCCATAACAGCAGGAAACCCCCCTCTGCTTCCAACTCCTCCCTCCGTGGGCGTTCTCCTCCGCAGCGTTTGTCCTACAAGCGAGTGTTCTGCTGCTGCTGCTGCTGCTGCGAGTTTGAGCAGCCTCCCTCCCTGGCAGCGAGTGTGGATAGGGCTCACTTGTTTCTTGGGTTTGAGAGCTTTGATGAAGCTTTGTGCGATTCTAGGCTTTATGCTGCGTGTTTCAAAGTGTTTTCCACCCAGTCTATTTTTGGAATCCCCCACCGCCAGCTCCCAGCGCGATAATGCGCGAAGTGAAAGCGTTTTCGCCAATCCATTTTACAGTAGAGAATGGTTTCCTCGCGCGTTACCCTACAGTTTTGGCTCTGCATTTCCTAGTGTGGAGAGCACTGTCGCCACTTAGTGGGTCCGTGGAATGGGTTGTACACGTTCGCTGACTCCAATATTTTTATAGGAGACGTGGGGAGCGTTGATCCACGTCCCACCGTCAAAAAAAAAAAAAAAAATTTAAGCCGAGATAACTCGTCTTTGGCAGTGAACCGTCGGATTCTGTAAGCCGAGATAACTCGTCAATGGCAGTGAACGTGTTAAGTAATATGACAAATATGCATAAACAACATTATTTTAGCAAAACCTTTATTAGAAATGATGTACAGCGATCCTTTGGTTACTATTGAATACATATAAGCTATGACTAAATAAATAATTGCGGTATATTTGATCTAATATATACCCTTTTTTGGAAATCTTGCTGTAAACTATTTACATACATTTTTGCTAAAACTATAATTAGCTATGAAAGAATGGGAGTCAAGGTGAGGACAGGAAATCAACGGTCGCCGAGCAGGTAGTTCATCCCCACCATGCACGTCCAGGTCCAAGTCTTCTGATGGCAGACAGGGGACATCGCATTCTGATAGACAAAACATACAATGCTTGGTTGATACTCGCTGTTTGCTGAAAACATTTGAAACCTTGTTAAATGCAGAGGACACTTTTCACCGGCCACCGTCAGCATGAGTGTGTTGTGGCCGCATGCATGTGTTGTGGTGTTCGTGTGACAATAAAAGACGGGGCTTGTCCGAGAGAGAGTAAACATCCCAGGTTTGCCATGTAGTCTTTGGTAAATAAAGCCTCAAATGCCATAAACAGACAGTCCTTCAAGTCAGTTTTGGTAGAGCATGAAGTCCTTCATCACTTGTGTTAGTGGTAGGGAGTGGACTTGGTTCAGGTGATGTGTGCCCAGCGCTTGGCGGATCCGGATCCGACACACATGGGCGAGACTGCGAGGACATCTCTTGGCCTCCAGAAAGACCCTGAGTGCCTCAGGATCCGCCTTCTCCTCCAGCTGTGCCTGCTCCCAGATCACCAGGGCCGGGTCGGCGCCGTGGTCCAGGAGCAGCTGGACGAAGGCCACGTCGCACCCGAGCCCCAGCACCTCATGCAGCAGGTGAGAAGCCACGTCACGGGTCAGAACACCAGCGGCCTGGAGCAGCAGGCAGAAGCAGTCCAGGCGGTGGAAGGCGGCACTGATGTAGAGAGGATACCAGTGACCGCTGTCAACAGGAACATCGGCACGGAACCTGATGAGTTCCTGCAGTATCTCCAGCCTTCCATCCCGGGCAGCTTGGTAGACCGGGGTGTATGGGGGGTGTCCGCTTCTGTTGGGGTCAGCCCCGGCTTCCAGGAGGATCCGGATGCAGTCCAGGTGACCGCGGCCCACGGCCCGGTAGAGTGGCGTGAGGTTTAGCTCATCAGCTAGGTTTACCTGGGCTCCCTGGGTGATCAGGTAGGCCACACAGGCAGCGTGACCCCGCCAAGCTGCGCGCCCCAGAGGGGTGTCCCCAAAACACCATGAACTCCGCTCATTGATCCACCTCCTGAAGCGGTCTTCTTGCAGTAGGGTCCTCAGTTTGTCCAGGTCTCCTGTGTCGGCAGCATCATGGAGCTGCCTGTCGTCATGCTCTGCTGGAGCAGCCATTCTGTCACTGTATCACACCAACTACGTGTGTGTAAGCTGCATCTCAAACAGAAGGCTTTATAGAGGGACTGAAGTGTGTGTGAATTATGGCATCATAAAATGACGACATCATGACATTATGACATCATAAGATTATGACATCATATGAGATCATGACATTTTAACTAATGGCATCACCCACCGATGACAATCACAATTGCTTGAGCTACATCACTAATGACATCACTGACTGACGGCATCACAATTGCTCGAGTGACATCACTGATGACATGGCAGTTGCTCGACTGATATCACTGATTACACCACAATTGCTCATGTATCTTACTTAGCAGAGCTGTTGAGAAGGGGAAAAGAACAATGTAGGGAAACAGTAGATAAATCCAGAAGGAGGCGGTAATGCAACATAAAGGATGCCAACTGCCATAGAACACCACAGAAGAAGAAGAAGAAGAAGAAGAAGAAGAAGAAGAAGAAGAAGAAGAAGAAGAAGAAGAAGAAGAAGAAGAAGAAGAAGAAGAAGAAGAAGAAGAAGAAGAAGAAGAAGAAGAAGAAGAAGAAGAAGCTGTTTGGGAAGTATTTATTTAGTGTGTGTATTCAATAGTAACCAAAGGATGGCTCCTCATGCAAATAAAATGTCAATTTTCTGTACATCATTCTCATAAATATTTTGCTAATAAAATAATGTTGTTTATGCATATTTTTCAGATTACGTTAAACCAGATTTAGGCCGGTAGCCAGCTGCCTGGCAGAAATATCCAGAGTAAATGGCAGGAGATATAAAAAGGATTTCTGATGTATAATTTTGAATCTTCCATAGTTAAAAACCTGTCATTTGACATTAGAATCATCAAAATCGCCCTGGACCGTGAAATTCTATGGTAAAAATGGACAAAATGGCAGCCATTTTGAAATGTATGTGGAATAAATCTGGCTTCTCTGTGGTCATAAATGTGGTTTGATAGCACAAGATCATTCATATTAGACAATTCTACGCAAAGTTTCCCCCAAAGTAGTATGTCAGGGCTGGAAATGGCAGCCATCTTGGACAAATCTTGATTTTTGTGTGGCTAATAGGTTTGATCAAAAGAACAATCCCCCAGTATTTGTGCCAATGTTGGTACTTATTTCCACATGTGAACGATTGTTCTTGAATCTGCTTCACTAAAAGACGCAGAAGGTCTCAACGGGGCATTCACTCATTGGCAATCAAAAATGCATACCGTAATAGGGTACATGTTAATTTCTTCTTGATTTTTATAGGCTAAATAACATACGGTAAGGCCTTTAGGCTCAATAATGACCCTTGTGTTCTGATTGGTTAACTGTTTCAACAGTGAAATGTGAGATCCCGCAGCCCGGCAGCTACAAGAAAAACTCTCCGATAATACACACCCGCTCAATTTGAAAAAACAACAACACTTTGTTGATCTATTATTTCTTTCAAACATGATAGAAAATAAAAAATAATATATAATTAGCTCAACTTTGGGATGCCACAAAGTTACCGAATTCCAAACGGCTCGTTTAGAGGCTTGCTTTTCTCATAAAGGATTGCATGGATTTTAGACGACCGTAGAGGCAAGTGAAGGGTCCACGATATGGGACCTTTAAAAGAAAAAAGAAAAGTTACAAGTTAAAAAAAAAGTTGTGTTCTGTTTCCTTTTCCTAAGCATCCTGGTGGTTGGATTTTATTCATTCTGAAGGAGCCATCTTTTTGTGACAGCTCAAGATTATGCACCAAACCTTTCACAGTTGATTGCTTATTCAGCTACACTGTCATTGAGTATACAACGGGCTCCAGTGACTTTGTTTGCTCCGATCCACTTGAGCAGCTCCTCTCCTATCTGCATAATGTCCCGCCGACAAGTCACCAGGCTTGTTTCTCGCTCAACCTCCTCACACGAGAACGCCCTCGACAGCCGCCTTGGAAGTGCCGCATGTCGGACCTTCCCACCGGCACATGAACGCAACACACATTTGTGGATCTCATGTCGGGCAATGAAGTTATTCTGATTCTGATTCTGAACTCTGTAAACATATGGTGGGTGACAAACCTGTAAATACTGTACATGCAAGAAAACTTGTGTTTTTGGTGTATGCACATGGAGCACTTGAAATGCAATTATTATTATACTAATATATATCTCTGGAAAAAATAAACTTCCAATGTGGAAATGGATATATATATATATATATATATATATATATATATATATATCTGTGACAGACATGTAGAAAATAAGCAACGTATATATATAACATCATATATATCATATATGATATATATATAACATGTATATATATATACATGTATATATATATATGTGTATATATATATATACACATATATATATGCCATGGGGTGAGTAGGTCTAGATAGTGATCTTGAGTGATCTTGTCCTTTGAGTGCATTTTGAGGATTATAAACATTTTAAACATTATAACCTGTTTATAGCATTATAACCATTTTACAATGGAACACTGTGTAGAGTTTTACAGTGTACAGTATGCTGGCATGTTGATGTGATGTCAATGCCACTACATCTTGGAAAACTCTGCGTTGTGTGTTTCTGGAATTCCAACTTGAAGGGTCATTCCAGGCCATTTTCCCCACTGGGGAATCTCCAGAACCCTGCAATATCCTCTTCAAAATGAAAGTCACATAGTCTCAATGTGTCCGTGTCCGTGTGTGTGTGTGTGTGTGTGTGTGTGTGTGTGTGTGTGTGTGTGTGTGTGTGTGTGTGTGTGTGAGAGAGAGACCATCACACATCGCCTCCTCTTCCCAAGGGTCTCCGTCTGGACAGGAGCCAAGTGCGGGGCCTGGCCGGCGAGGATGAAGAGACAAAGTTGAGATTGATGGGGTGGGACGCGGGGGTCATGGAGTCAGCTCCTTGTTCCTCGTTAGGACGCGCTGTCAGAATGCAAAGCGACGCAGCTGACAGTGGCTTAAGCCCCTGCAGAGCCATGATCCCTCTGACGGGCCGGGACAGAGGGCCGTCCCACAGTGTCCCACATAGACCCGTCTGTCGGGACAGAGGGCCGTCCCGCAGTGTCCCACATCGACCCGTCTGCCGGGACAGAGTCATCTTCACTCACTGACTGTATGCAGTACCATTACGCCGCACATGGATTTATGATCTGGTGTCCGCGTCCAAAACAGATTATAATTGAGATGTGACGCCGACAGAGATTTTGCACATGGGCTGTGTTTTCAGTTTTCACGCACTAGCTTTCTTTTCGCTTAGCGTGTCTGCAATATATTCCACATCGTGACATTTTTATACATTTTCACTTATGTCTTACTGTGTATATTTCATTTTTTGATAAGGTATCGATGTACACACACCTCTATTGATTTTTTTCTGTGCCTCAGTATGTTTTACTGTTCTAATTTTGCACACTCTCATAATACTCATACTTTGTCACTTTTATTCATACATTTCTACGCGACACGATGAAAATGACTCACATTTTGCATCGTCTTTGACAAGCTGTTTTCACAAGCAAGCTTTCTTCATATTCCTCTGTCATCTGCATACAGTATAGTACATGTGACCGAGTGAATGAGTTCTTGTGAGTCCAGAGTGGTAGCGAGTAAGTTGGGTAAACTCACTTCCCAGTTTAAAGGCCCGTTAACCAGCTCCGCCAATGGAGCTAGCTCTCTTGGGGTTGTGCTTTGCAAGCGGGACAGTCCCACCTCCACCCCTGGGCAAGCCCTTAACATGGATTGCTGCCAGGACTGTCAACACAACGAAGGTTACACATTATGTCTTGACAGTTTTATACATTTTCACTTATTTCCATTTATTTTGCTATACAAACACACACACACACACGCACACGCACACGCACACACAAACACACGCGCACACATTTTTCTCTCCCTGATCTCCACCTCTGATCTTACTCCAACATGTTTTGTTCGTATATGCATTGTCTGCTCGTGTGTGTTCATGTGTACATCTGTGTGTGTGTGTGTGTGTGTGTGTGTGTGTGTGTGTGTGTGTGTGTGTGTGCGCGTGCGCACACGCATATGCACTGTACCCCTGTGTGTGTGTGTGTGTGTGTGTGTTTGTGTGTGTGTGTGTGTGTTTGTGTGTGTTTGTGTGTGTGTGTGTGTGTGTGTGTGTGTGTGTGTGTGTGTGTGTGTGTGTGTGTGTGTGTGTGTGTGTGTGTGTGTGTGTGAGTGCATAGTGTATCAAGGCCTGGGATTTCTGCAGGAGCTTTCCGACATGCTTGAGTGAGCAGAGCAGATTCCTGGGATCATGCAGCTTATCCTAGTGCCTCGCTGCAACTCGGAGCAGATCAAGATGTTACGTACGCTACGTATGGCTGAATCAAGATGTTATGTAGGCTACGTATGGCTGAATCAAGATGTTATGTAGGCTACGTATGGCTGAATCAAGATGTTATGTAGGCTACGTATGGCTGAATCAAGATGTTATGTAGACTACGTATGGCTGAATCAAGATGTTATGTAGGCTACGTATGGCTGAATCAAGATGGTACGTAGGCTACGTATGGCTGAATCAAGATGTTATGTAGGCTACGTATGGCTGAATCAAGATGTTATGTAGGCTACGTATGGCTGAATCAAGATATTATGTAGGCTACGTATGGCTGAATCAAGATATTATGTAGGCTACGTATGGCTGAATCAAGATATTATGTAGGCTACGTATGGCTGAATCAAGATGTTATGTAGGCTACGTATGGCTGAATCAAGATGTTATGTAGGCTACGTATGGCTGAATCAAGATGTTATGTAGGCTACGTATGGCTGAATCAAGATGTTATGTAGGCTACGTATGGCTGAATCAAGATGTTATGTAGGCTACGTATGGCTGAATCAAGATGTTATGTAGGCTACTTATGGCTGAATCAAGATGTTATGTAGACTACGTATGGCTGAATCAAGATGTTATGTAGACTACGTATGGCTGAATCAATATGTTATGTAGGCTACGTATGGCTGAATCAATATGTTATGTAGGCTACGTATGGCTGAATCAAGATGTTATGTAGGCTACGTATGGCTGAATCAAGATGTTATGTAGGCTACGTATGGCTGTTATGTGATGAGCATTGCAGCAATAGAGAGAAGCAAAACAGAACCTTTATGAAAACGTGGCATATTGTTACTTTGATGTTCTCCACAATGGTGATCTTGAACTTTTCCCCACCAAGTTTGAAGCGGCTCTTCCAGCCGTCCACAACAGACATTATGAATAGATAAGTTTGTAGTAATTGAAGCGGTCTTTGATGCCGCGATGGATTTGCTCCGCTCTGCTCCCAATTAATCTGGGATTTTACATACAGGCTCGATGATCAATCTGTTCCCCACGTCTTTGAAATGTTACACGAGCATCATTTGGGATTTGGGCCGCAGTTCAAATGAATTGATGGCATACTGTACCTCACCCCTCCCCCTCCCCTCCGCTGAAGCCATCTGTCCCTCCCTCCTGTCACCATGAGCTCTCCTCTCCTCCTCCCCCCGCTCCCCCCGTCCTCCACTGCTGCCTGCAGCTGCATGGTGGCCAGCGGTGCAGATGTGCAGCAACGCTGTTGTTTGTAGCTGCAGACTTCATTCTCAGAGAAAAATCACATTCTATTGCTCTTTTATTTGAGAGCTAGAGAGAAACAATGTGACAGAGAAGAAGCGACGGTCAAGGTCATATAGAACAGCAGTCATGCTGTAATAACCTGTGACATTTTCATATGAATAAATGTGTTGTTTGCTACTCTGTATCCATGACTGATCAAACACAATAGCGATTCAAGCTGTATCCAGTTGAGGAAAGCGTTTCCATTGTGGGTTCTAAGCAGCTGGTGTCTGGTACTGTAGCTCTCCTCCACTGCACAGGAAGTGATGCGTTTTATGTTTCCATTTTGTTTGCAACAAACAGAACAAGAACGAGCAAAACTAAATATAACGTCACAATTGAATGTATACATGTCATTACCTACTTTGAACATGAGAATAGTGTAATTGACTACATTGTTAACCTGTGGATTGTATATGGTAAATTTCATATTCATAAATCCAGAGTGATAAAATCTTCACCCAATTTCATGTTTCCTTTGTGAGTTTAATGATTACATTAGGACTTAAACATATAGATAGTAATAAAAGTAATACAACTGTCAAATTATACTGTCAACTATTTAAAGAGGAATAATTTGTTTTGTTTTTCCCTCTCTCTTGTCATTGCTACTTGATTCTCTACTGTAATTTGTCCATTTTTATTTATTTTCTGTTATGAGCACATGTCTGTTCTAATGTACACTTGTCTGTTTGAATAAAGTATTAAAAAAATGAAAAATAAAAAAACACAGCTTGAGCAGAGATACCTACCATGGCTGAGCAGACAGAGAAAAAAGCTGTAGCCACCTACAAAAACTTCATCAACAGAACCCCCCCTCACACACACACACACACACACACACACACACACACACACACACACACACACACACAATGCTTGTTTGAAGTACCGTGCAGCAACATCACAGCAGTGAGTGCTTAAGACAAAAGAGGAAACCAAGGATGTCAAGGGTTAGCACTTAACATCACAGCTTTCTAAAAAGCCACTATCGACCAATCTAGTGACTTTTTCTGACCATTGAAAAAACAAAAAATTGTGTGTGTTGACCCCCAAAGTAGGCTATGGAGGAAAACTGGTGCAGCTGATGCCAATTTGCACAAATTGCTACACAGCGTAGTAGCCCCTCCCTCCGGTAGGAGCTGTAGCAAATACTCATATGAAAATGACTACATTACTATGACATCATCCAGTGAATTCTTGAGCATCCAAACGCTACTTTCCTCAGCAGAGAGTTGGCAACACTGCAGTCATGCCCTTTGAACATGAAACAGCTTTGACAGGAACTGCAGTGGGATCAGATTACAAGACTATCTCACTCTGGGACACCATGGCTCATTTTAAAGTATAGCCATAACTAATGTCAAGAGTGTCAGCTCTGTAACATGTCCGTGACCAACATGACAATCTCTCAAAGCAGACTTTTCCTCCAATATCGTCTCCTGTTGATAATAACCTGTCTGATAAGGGAAATTAATAAAGTGCTGTGGATTCATAAAAATACGTTATTACTGACCATGGGTCTTCCCCTTCGAAGACTTTCATTTTATGAAGCAGCTAACCGGATATTCTTAACTGCATTGTAGTCGATTTTAGATGAGATGCAATAGATTTTATAGCATTGCTGCTATAGTTTAAAGATTTAACAAAGGACTCCCATAAAAATCAGAGTACATGTAGCCTCTCTGTATCTCTCTCAGATCTGCAATCATTTATCTCTCTCTCGTCCCCTCCACTTCAGTCGCTTTCTGTTTGTTTTGTTTTGTGTTTTACCTTGCTGCCTTGCCCTTGGTGTAGGTCACTTCTTCCAGAGCCTGTGCGTGGGGTATCAATTGATAGCAGGCTTTGGATGTCATATCTAATTAGTCTCCAAGTGCCTCGTCTCTCCCCTCACCCGGTCCCGTCCCGTCCCGTCCATCCCTCCATGACTTTGCTTTATTAATGCCAACCTCACTCTCCAATTTGTTCTGACCCAAACGACTTGTCAATAAGGCCACTTCATCATCGCCCGTATGTGCTGACAAGTGGCAAGAATCCAGCCAACCGCTCGCCCTCGCCACCCCTCAAGGTGACGGAGGTGAGTTCGGGAGAATACGCGTCATTTTGAGACGTTTTTCTTCATTGGTGTTAACGATTTCTTTTTTGCAACGTGATGCAGTGACTCGACTCTCCGTCGCTCCCTATCGCCGTGTTCTCTCTCCGGCTGTCTGCCAACTCCACGGCTCCACGTGAAAGAGCCGCCTTCATAAACCACATTTATGAGCTCATCCTTAGGTCTGTATACGATCGTACAATACGGTACACCTTTAAAAGTGGGAATGGGAATGTCGCCGGAGCCTAGAAAAGTCAACTCGTCGATTAAAATCAATCACCGCGAAGTCATCGACCACCTGCTGATCTCCTATTGAACTAACATTACTTCGATCAGGGAGAGACTCATTCTTTGGTTAACAATTATTTATATGTGCTAAAGAAGCTGAGAGCAGAATAGGATTTCCCTGCAAATCTCACACCTGGCTGTGTGAGTGATGGAGGTGGATGGAGGAGGGTCGCAAAATCGCTTTGAACTGACAGCAAACCAGACGCAGAAGAGAGGAGAACAGATTTGAAAGTTGACGCTGAGCGTGATTGGCTGAGGAAGATGTGGCTTGCTCTGATTGGTTTAGCAACCAGAGTGTTACGCCCCTAATGGTATAATCAGCAGATGCTAAACAGCTGATACGAGCAGGGGAGAGAGAGGGAGACAAATGATGGATGAATGGATGAGTAAAGTCTTCTTGATTGAACTTGCGTATATTAAAGCTTCATATAAAGACTACACATTTTAAAGCCAAAGTCAATTTCATACATATCTGTTTGATTTATATAATGAGACTTGCTCTCTCTAGCTTCTGTATCCTGTTCTTCTATGAGACCTGTTACCTGCCGGTTTTGACTCTCGCCTGTGTATTGGACTTTTTGATTCTTGCCTCCTTTTCGGATTTGTTTGCCAGTTTTTGGACTGCCTTCTCTCGTGACACTCGCTCGTAACGCCTTTGTAACCTCATTGCAATCAAATCACTGAACTGCATCAGCTCCGCCTCAGGCGTCTGCATTTGGGTCCTAGTGTCCCCTGTGTTCCTGTGTTGCGCCGCTAGCAGCCGTGACAGTCACAGCTTTCCACAAGCTAATTTATCCTGTTAGCGACGCTAATCAGTGGGAGTTGGACAGAAAGTGCTGATCCCCACAGCAGAGGATGACACAGACTTCATCAGCTGGAGGAGGTATCTGCTGTATGTGCTGGAAAAGAGCCGGTAACAAAGTGAAAGTGCTCCACCAAAGTGAGATATCACCTTAATATCCCCTCCTATACGA
Source organism: Poromitra crassiceps (assembly GCF_964638095.1). Lineage (NCBI taxonomy): Eukaryota > Metazoa > Chordata > Actinopteri > Beryciformes > Melamphaidae > Poromitra > Poromitra crassiceps. The sequence continues at coordinate 10,142,014 of NC_139644.1, forward strand.
ACGGCTCGCAGGCTCAATCGTGATCCGCTGGTTTGTCCACAAGATAAACGGCGCTGCCCTTGCTCGCCTCAGTAATCTGAGCGGGTTTGTCTGAAAGCTCTCCACGGATCAAAAGATGGGCTACGTCCGTCGTTTTTATGGTCAGTATTTACGGGGACCCCGACACAATATTTGTCCCTCTGAAAAGTTGTTCCTTTGCACAGAGATTTACACTTGTCCTCCTTCTCTCGTGGCTACAGCCACCCTCTTTAATTGTTTGCGCTGTTTTGTTTGAGGTTAAATCATCACTAATGCGTCTTGGCGTGTGTGTGGGACGCCCGGTTGCTTTGTGGGCGCGGGAACGGCCCGGCGAGGCTGCAGGTTGGACGTCCTCTTGATTTCAACTTGAGCTTCCCCTAACTCCCCCGGTTTACATCCAGGCCTAATTGCTGTGGGATGCTGGCCACCTTTGTTCCACTTGGCTCGCCAATTAAAGAGGGAAGAAGCGGTGATGAGGAGATGTGGAGCCGGTTGGCAGGGAGATGTGGAGCAAAAGCTTTTCCCAGCGCTGACTGCGTTCACCTGAAGCCAGTGGAGATCCTAAAACAACATTCACGTGTTGTCACGTGCTGAATGCATTCGAAGGGCAAACTATTTTCCTGCACACCATTCACCTTCTTAAATGTGAAGCAATATGTCCTGATGTACAGTGTATCTGACGATGTATGGAGGGCCTATGTGTACATCGCTTAAGAGGTCTGAGTTCACTTGGAGGACTGAAAGGGTCCAAGTGTGAAAACACCCTTAGACAGTTCAATGATCTTTCAGCTACAAACTCTCTACAAAAGCAGAAAACTTTTCAAACACTTTCATAAACCTTGAAATGTTTTCACAAAAGCGGAAAGAATCAAGGATCTCTATGCTTTCAAGGGAGAGAGAGAAAAGGCAACAACTGGCAGTGAATTACAGGCTGTATTTGTTGATTCATGCACAATTTCAGTCAGTTTCTCACATTCCCCAACATGCAGCACCTCCGGGATTTATTTCATGCAGAGTGCTGGCTTTCTTGTTTCGTGCGTTCTTCAAGGAGAAGAAGAAAGTTCCGTTCGCAAACCTCTGCAAGTCTAGGCAAGTTTTCAACTTCAAAATAATTATGTCCGTGTGGATTTTCCACGGAATGTGGAAAAATCAAATGTGATGATGGGAGATAGCTGATGAAAGAGGAGTGCAGCTGATGAGAGCGAACTCACACATTCCTCAAAATTTAGATTTTAGGGCTAGACCTTTCGGTTGATTATACACCATGCAGTCAAAGGTTTGGACGTCTTCATTTTTACATCAGATGTGTCCAAATGTTTGCGTGGTGTTTCTTGGGACGATATATTGGCCCAGATATCATATCAGTCAGTGTTATTATCCTCTGATATGATAAGATATCATGCAATGCATTACATATTACATATATTATATTGTAGAATTGATCAGTACTACGGTGTTAATATTCGCCCCTCCTGCCCTGCCCCGGTGCAGAAAAGCTCATAATTTTACTGCAACTCTGACACTATCGTACCGCCAGCCGTAAATCCGCAGACTTGTTCTTCTAATAGCCTTTAGGAGGCAGGTCGTTAAGGCGGTGCGCAACGCCTCAGCGCTCTGCTAAGTGACCAAAGTCAATTGAAAAAAAGAATAACTACTTCTCCATTTACTTTTTCCATAAAGGCTGCTGAGAAGGGCCAAAGTAATAGTTTGTACCGTGAAACATGACTTTTGTGTCTTGAAAGATCTGCAAACCCGGCGGTCCCTCCAGCTGGTTTGTAGTGGATCACTGATGTACAGGAACAAGCAGTCCTCGGGTTCCTCTGCTGGTTGTAATGCTGACATACGAGAAGAACGCAATGCGTTTGTTGCATCACTTTGTGACAGATGTGCCTCTCTAATTCACTGGTAAAGTAATGGCTCTGGGATAACTAGCCGCTGGAGCTAAGTGGGATTCATTAAGGCGGTGAGTGGTGTCATCCGCTGGTCCAACCAGGTAGCGCTGTGCTAATGATCAATGCTAATGTATGTTTGGACCCTAATGCGCTCTGTAATTATAGCTTATTTGCCCGGCGCATTATGGATGAGCACATTACTGTTCGTCTTACCACTGTTCCTCATCCATTCTCTCCCCCACCGCTCCTCTGTGTGTCGCAGGGAGGAAAGCCTGAGGGTGGAGGAAAGCCTGAGGGCGGAGGAAAGCCTGAGGGTGGAGGAGCCCGGCCCGGCCCGGCCCGGCCCGGCCCGGCCCGGCCCGGCCCGGCCCGGCCCGTCGAGCGGCGCCTCCTCCCAGGAAGCCGATTGGCTCAGACTGAATCGAGCAAATTGAACATGACGATGAATCAGCGGCCCTTCATCTGTCAAATGGCATCTCTGTTAATGGCATGTTGTGACCATGTGACAATGACCATACTGATTCCAGCTATGGGCAGTGGTTGGTGTTGGTTGAATAGTTGTGTGGGTTCCCTCTGATTGGTGAAGCAGCCTGCTGCATGCTCTCACTCGTAGACGTCTCTCCACGGGCCTGTGCCTTGTTTCAAACGCTCTGCGCTGCTGAAGGACACCTGCCTCCCCATGCTGATTTGACGGCAGCCATTAGCGGCAGGTTGCGCACCCCTCTGTGACTCTAACTGTGAGACAATTTAGATGAATTAACATGAGCACAACCTTTGTCATCCCTCAGACAAGGTGGTGAGCAGGAGACAAAGTGCCCAGAGAGGGAGGGAAGGAAGGGAGACGTTTATTGGAATATTTATAAATGATGACAGAAAGGACTCATAGCGTGACATTGTCATCTGGATGGAATGGAATAGAAGACAACATGAGGGCAAAATAATGCTGCAAAGTTAGGAAAAATGTTGGCATGTGAAAAACTGGCATGGCCAATTTCAAAGGGGTACCTTGACTTCTTACCAATTTGAAAGAATGAAAATGGGTTCTATGGGTAAGATAAGATATACAAAATATGTAGGGAAATAATTCCTCTGAGTCTCGTGTGTTGATCAGACTTGTGATTAAAGGGTTGGGTGGGCCGCAGACAGATTTTCAGATTTCAATTGAAATCTGAAAATCTGATTCTTAGGTTTGGGAATGGCTCCATTTCTCCTATTGGAAGGCTTTATACCGTGATGATGACAAAGCCACAATGTGTTTTTTTCCCCTGCGTGTTCGCGGTGATCTATTACTTTATGAATAATATCAATGTTTAAACAGCTTTCCCCCTTTAATAGTCAGGTTGTTTGTGCATCTCAGTATGTTCCTGGGCCTGGGGGCATGTTCACTTGTAATTAATGAGATTTTTGCAAATTAATCTATGCACAAAGAGAAGACTGAGGCTCTTTCATGGCCTGTTCCAAACAAGCAAAAATATTTTCAATTTCCAAGTCAAGGAGAACAAAATGCTAACATTTCACTTGTTTATTTGGCTCACATCACAACAGACCAACTCTTCGGCACACAGCCTTCTTCAGAGTGCTCCGTGGCCCCTGGTGGTACACCCTGGTGGTACACTCAGCCCTCCAAGTCATTTCCTCTGCACGCCCACTTTGTAGTCCACGCGCGTGGCTGTTCCCTCGCTGCACCATCCTGCTGGAAACACTTCACATCCCTCCATTTGCTCCTCCGGTGGCAGACAGTCAGCAAACACAGCACCTTAGAGTTATCACATGTACTCCACCAGCTCCCAGCCACTTCATCCATGTCTCCTTGTGCCATATCTGCTAACATGGTCAGCCCAGTTTACTGAGACACACGCGTGTCCGGTCCACATTGGCAACAATGAGTGAGTCATGGCTGGAAAATAGGGCAATATTCAACAAACAACAGCGGGTATACTTATCCAGAGCAAAAATAGAGTTTGGGCCAGTGAATACGGATCGCAGGCAGGCGGTATAAAGGAAATGTGCTGAAGTCAACTGAACATTCGCGGTTGACATTTATGAAACATGACCACTGTATGTTACAGATGGTTTCACTGCTCAATGGAACTTTATAGCATTTTGATCAGTGAGAGAAGTCCTTTGCCTGCTTGTTTAAGGGCAACAAAGTATCAGAAACGTCTTTGAATGGACGTTTCTCATCTTGGGGAGACACAGAAGGCGGCTCTCCTCCGGGAGCTTTGCCACTAATTGACTGGGAGAAGAAGATTGTTTGGGCTATAATGAAGGATGTGTTTGTTAACCCTGTGACCTTGTGAACTCAATACCGCCCCATCTGGCGGAGTCAGGTTACTGTGACCTTGGTGGTGATTGTGAATGTGTCCATTTATTGTGTGCCAGCTGATTCCTGCTGGAAGCGACTGGAGGCTTTACGGTTTACTCGGAGCACATCTCTGATTATGGAGCAGTCTGGAATGAAACTCAACGTGTTTAATAATTCTGATGGCGGTTTTCATTCAGAAAACACTGAAAATTACTCCCGTGAAGACGTGTTTACTTTAATGTAAAGATGTGTTTGTTTACTTTAATGTAGAAGGAGATGATGAAGATGAAGATGATGAAGAATAATGAGCTCAATGTGCCTGAGAAATCAAAGCAATGTGCACAGCTGTGCAACATACTGTACATTAAAGGGACAGCTGTCTCCCTCTGCTCAGAGGCACTGCAGGGCAGGACACTCGGACTCGACTCGTCTCACATTCAGTCAGTGCAGACACGCACACTTTTCAAACTCCTCCAAACATTATGTCCCTCCTCTCTATCTTGTTTCACTCGGAAATACGTCATGATAAAGGAAGTCACATACTCTCGTGCCGTTTCAGCTTGACTTTTTAAGTTTTGGTAAAATGAACGGTCTTACTCTAAAGCTGTGTTCACACCGAGATATTTATTTTTCTCTCTGTCGCTCGATTCAACCCTTTGGAATCGCTCTGTTGCTGTGTTTAAATCGCTCGTCAACAGGCACAATAATTGACGGACATCTGGGGGCTATAACGTTATGCAATGTCATGATGTTTGTCCACTACGAGCCACTGTAGTTGTTTACAAGCTAAGCCTATCAGCGTGCTCCTAACGCGAGCTCTATACCGGTAGTACAGACTTCACTTCATGTCAGCTGTCAGCCTGTCAATGCAGTTTGTTGCCACACAATAAACCAGCGGTTTGTTCCAAGCCAGTGTGATCCTTGACTCAATCTCACACGGCAGCCAATCAGCGCTGAACAGCGAACGACTGATGCCAGCGTAATTTCGCTCGAGTTGGGATATTTCATCTCGGGCGACAAGTGAATTTTCGCCCTATCGCTCTGTCTCTGTCGCTCGGACGCCCAGCGATTTTTCTCCAGGGCGAATATACGCTCAATCGCTCGTTTGCATTGACTTTGTATGTAAACTCGATGCCAGTGATAAACTTTAATAGGTCAGTGTGAACGCACCTTTAGTGCACCCCAATGTGATCCATGCGACTGTGTTAATATGTTTGTGAATGTTCTAGCTAGCAGAAGCAATAATTTAACTATGTTATACCAGCTGTAATATTTTTCAATATCAGCCTCTTAGATTGGCTGGATGTTTTTCAGTCAGCCTCTTAGATTGGCTGGATGTTTTTCAGTGTCAGCCTCTTAGATTGGCTTTCAAATTGATGCCCGTCTACGTTAACGATGGGATCTCATTAGCCACAGCGTCAAGTTTTGGCTCCCACAAATCCCTCTCATGCAATATCTCTCATCACTGACACATGAACAGAACATGTGTGGAAAAAGACGTCACAGTGCTGATTGACAGGTGCATTCTGGGAAATGCAGTGCAGAAACAGCAGTGAGTGCTTAACAAAGGAACTTGCGGATTACCACTCTATAAGGTCACGTTAGCTGAGAAATGATACAGAGGTATAATAAGACTTGGTCAACTTGTTATTCTTCCAAACCTAGTCATGTGCGCACACCGTACAGTATTGTTTACTTGTGCCATCTGAATCCCATTTCGCATCTACATTATCAAATGAAGGGAAAGTGAATTGGCCACGCACACAGTCCGCATCCAGGAGCACTGCTGCTGCTGCTGCTGCTGCTGCTGCTGCTGCTGCAAGGCCTGACTGCTTCATCTACACACAAGCAGAAGACAAGGAGAGAGTTCTTCCACACCGCAGGAGGCAGAATGAGTGTGTAAATCTGAGGGGGGGGTAAATGAGCACATTGGCCAATGTGTCCGGGGGCTGTGGGGAGTGCAGCGTGACAAGGATAAAACAGATATGAGTCTTTGGGTCTGAAAGAGACAGACTCATTTCCAGCTGATAAAATAGCTTCTTTTGCCCGCTCAGCTGTTTACTGCATCACATAAAAGTGCAGGAAAAAAAGGTCTTTGCAAAGAGAGGAGTGAAAGTCACATTTTTATTGGCCATTAGATTGTTTTCCACTCAGCCAAAGAGGTAAATGTCTCTGCACACCATCTTGCTCTTCCTCCTACTCATCCTCCTCCTCCTCCTCCAGCTTCAGCACCTCTCCTCCAGATCTCTCACTCTTCCTGGAATTACAGCCGATCCATATTATTATTATTTTTTTGACGAGTGAAATGGAGTTGGCCTCCCACACAACCATCCCGTCCACCTGCCTCATATAGAGAGGCAAAGTAACCGCCTACTTCCTGCTTCAGCACTGTACCAGAGAATTTCATCTGACATTTATTTTCCCATAGACATTTCGTAAAATGCGTATAAAAATAGTTTTACTTCTTCAAACCAAACGGTTCAGATATATTTAGAAACAGGAGAGACCACATAACATTTAACTCGGACCAAAACGTTAAAAAAATTGCGGATTTAAAGAAAATATTTTTTCAATGTAGTTTTTTTTTTTCTTTGGTCTGAGTGAAATGTTCTATGGTCTCTCCCGATTCTAAATATAGCTGAACCGTTTGGTTTGACAAAGTAAAACTATTTTTATAAGCATTTTACGAAATGTCTATGGGAAAATGAATGGCGGATAAAAATCTCTGGTACAGTGCTAAAGCAGGAAGTAGGCGGTCACTTTGCCTCTGTATTGTAGCTCCGCAGAATGTCTCATCGAATCATGCTGGCATCATTTTTAGTTACAGGATAGCTGGGCAATTTCTGAAAAAATTTACATTTTCTAAAATTACATTACACATTTATGTCACTTTTATGTAGGAGGACATGAAAGCAAAAAAAAAATCCCTGGGACAAAACTTTTGTCTTTCTTTTCTTTTTTTTGGGCCACAATTTAAAAACGTCCTTGCACATCCGTTCCACAACATATAGCAATGATCCAGCTTCTGTTGTGGACAGGTGTCGAGGGCAAAACTGCTGCCTCAGCTCGATGATCAACATACACGACTACTTAATAATGATCAAACAGCTTGCACTTGATTCAGTGGCTCAGGTCTTCATTTGAATTACCTTCGTTATGGTATATACATCTCCCATGTCACGTCTCTCATGAGGGCTGTATAATTAATCACACTGCTGTGAATAATGCAAATTCTCCTTGGTAAAAAAAAATAGGCATCCAGGGTTGGATATGGAGGATCTATCCTCCTTATGCCAAGCAATAAATACAGAAGAGGGTTAAGGGTAGACAACAGCAAACAAGCTCCCACAGTCAAAATGTCAGGAAGCACTTTGTGTCGTGCACCAATGACCCGGACTAAAAACCCACAGAGACACAGAGTCAAAGCACAGTTCAAGGGTGTTTACTGACAATTCAAGTAGAAGATAGCCTACAGGGGCACTGAGGCTGGAGGAGGCCGGTGAGGTCGGGGCCTGGCCTGGCAGTGGCCAGGTGCACCGGCTAGAGGAACCAGGTTCGAGGTCGAAGTTCGGCAGGCGGGCTGAAGGTGCGGCAGGACAAAGCCAGATGGCCCATGTGGCTTGAGAAGTCGGCAGGCTCGAGGGGAAGTGCTCCCTACTAGCAGTTTAACGATCTGACAGTGGATTCAGCTTGCAGCCATGGTTATGTAGCCCACAGATACATGTAGACAGACACGCCTCCAGCTCCACCAATCAGCCCTAGATTAGAGACAGGTTTGAGAGGAGAGTGGGAGAACAAGGGACAGCCAAGCAACACAGCAGCCACAGACATGAGCATGACACAGAGCAAGTAGAGAGGGAACTGGCTTTAAAAACATTGCGGGATCCACGGCTCATTCGCTGGTTACGTTTAGGCAAGTACAACAACTTGGTTGGGTTTAGGCAAGTAAAACAACAGTTAGGTTTAGGTAGTCTCGCTGACCAGCCTCCTCTCCCTTCCATCCGAGGAGTCTGGCGCCGCAGGTCTCCATAACTGGGATAAACCCTCCCCTGCTCTACTCTGCTCTCCCATTTGAGCGACTGTTTCGGTGGCAGCCGGATGTCCGCTCCCGGCTTATTACAAGCTCTGTAATTGGCTCCGACCATGTCAATCAGATCAGAGTGGCTTCCGCTCCCTCCTCCCTGTGTGTCGCTGTAAATAGTGCCCTGCTGCCGCAGTGAAAACAACAACGCTAACTAGCTAGCAAGCTAACGGCAGAAACCTACACGCTAGCTCGTTGCTACACGCTGAAAGCGGCAAGTTGGATTGTTTGAAACTATTTTCCAAGGGCACTGCCGCTAAGCGCCGCCCATCGCAATCCCACTATGGAGACCTGCGGCGCCAGACTCCTCAGACGGAACGGAGAGGAGGCTGGCCAGCGAGACTAGGTTTAGGTAACTTGGTTGGTGTTATTTTGGCTTGGGTCGGGATCTGAACCAGTTCTCTCATGACAAGAAGCTTACAAGTCGTGAACACTACAGGTCCACCACACCCTCTCCTTCTCAGTCCTCCCTACCGCGACATTGACGCACTTAAACCTCAGACTGGCATTATGTTATATGACGTGTATAACATTAATGATCCACGTAGCCTATCTATAAATGTGAATTATTTTTGTTCAGAAATGTTAACATTTTACATTTATGTCGATTGTAGAAATGTACAATGCCGACGTTTCTCAATCTGGTGAGTGTGCTGTCTGCTTGCACACTGTAAAATTGCCTGACTTTTATTTTGAAATGTATTACACACCATCACCCCGCATGAATTTTCAATGAATAATGTAGCGAAAGCTGAATGGAGATTGTCCATTCATGAGGAGATCATGAGAGATGACATGAGCTTGTTAGCGCTGTGCTCTCCTCCTCACACTGAAGCAGTGTCTGGCGTTTGCATGCAATTAACGTGACATTGAAACGGTTTTAACCCATTGATACCTGATGCAGCATTTGTGTGTGTATCCCTTTAAGACCGCAAACCGCAATACACACACAAATGAGGGATATACACGCAAATGCTGCATCAGGTATCAATGGGTTAAATAGGGCGGCTGTGACATTAGTGAGGCATGAACGCTGTCCACCTGATGTATTTAAAACCAGGTTTCTGTGTTTCCATCCATGTTCTCTGTTGAGATGAAGCAATTATAACTCTTACTGCACCGCACTGATTTCCATTGTAATTTTTGTCAATGCTTTCATGAACAATACAAAACACACAGAGAAGCCACTTCAATCCTCTAATCTCTTTCATACCTCAAATAAATTTCATTTAAATACCCGCGGCTGTGACCAATCTCTGCTGCAATGCATTGATAATGTAATTCAGGCTAGAAAACATCAATATTTATTCATCAGCATAATTAAGCTATGAAGCAGCATGCAGTGCTTGAATCAAGCGCTAATTGATTTATGCCGAGTTTTTTCATCTGCAGGAAATGTAACTCCAGACTTAATTTACATTCCCGATAATCAACGCAGGGGCAGACTGAAAGGCTGCAGCGTCGACTCATTCAGATGTACAAACGGCTTCAGGAACTCAAAGTTAGTTTGGGGAAATTGTCAAGAGCTGCTTCCTCAAATTGTCGTCATCACTCTCCTGCTCCTGGCGGGCACGCTCTCAGGGGGGGGGCGGAGGAGTTCACCGGCCGCTCGGTGAGAGGCGCTTTGATCGGCGAAATCGATGCAGGGTACCGGATATGTAAGAGAGGAACTTGTCGATTCTTGTTACGCGTATGTGTGGCTGGGGTAATTAGCTTTAGCTTTAGCACACGCTGAGCGCCTTCCTGTTGGGCCATGAAGGTGTGATTTTGTGACGGCAGGATAAACAAGAGACCAATTTCCTTGTCCGGGATGATTAGCTTCTCCACTGACTGAGCGAGTGTCCACCTCCGCAGGCCGATTACTGAGAGCGCCCGGGAGGTAGCAGGCTTTGCCTCGGTGTCTGGCCATTGTTGAGAAAATCACGTCTTCCCATCTGATCTCATTTGGCAGGAAGCGTACGCTTAATCAACATCACACGGTTGCACGTAAATAACGTGTCACTGACTGCATCTCCGGCTGTCCCCGTTCGCCTTGTTCCACATTGAGTGGGCCTGACAGCATTGTGTTGGACTGGCCTCATCACATTAGTCGGTCTGGTTAACCTGCCAAATTAACACACCCAGCATCCGTCCTCCAGGCATCGTATCGGCCCCACTTCCTCCAGGCATCGTATCGGCCCCACTTCCTCCAGGCATCGTATCGGCCCCACTTCCTCCAGGCATCGTATCGGCCCCACTTCCTCCAGGCATCGTATCGGCTCCACTTCCTCCAGGCATCATATCGGCCCCACTTCCTCCAGGCATCATATCGGCTCCACTTCCTCCAGGCATCGTATCGGCTCCACTTCCTCCAGGCATCATATCGGCCCCACTTCCTCCAGGCATCATATCGGCTCCACTTCCTCCAGGCATCGTATCGGCTCCACTTCCTCCAGGCATCTTATCGGCCCCACTTCCTCCAGGCATCGTATCGGCTCCACTTCCTCCAGGCATCATATCGGCCCCACTCCCTCCAGGCATCGTATCGGCTCCACTTCCTCCAGGCATCGTATCGGCCCCACTTCCTCCGGTTGGACCTGGGGAGCCCAGGACTAAGATGAGGCCTTAGGCTCGGACAGAATTATTGATGTGCATCAGGGTAGTGCTGCAGTAGATTCCCTGCCAACACGAGGGTCGCAGGTTCGAGCCCCCGTGTTACCCCTGGCTTGGACCATATATAGTCACAATTGGCAGTGTCTGCGGGTGGGTGGGTGCCTTCTCTGGTTGGTCGGGCGCCTGTCCGGGGGGAGGGGAACTGAGGGGAATAGCGTGATCCTCCCACGCGCTACGTTCTGCCGGGGAAACTTATCACTGTCAGGTGAAAAGAAGCGGCTGGTGACTGCACATGATGTATCAGTGGTAGCATGTGCTAGTCTAGTCTACAACTCTCCCCAGATCGGCAGAGGGGGTCGAGCAACGCCCAGACAGAGAATTGGCCAAGTACAATTAGGGAGACAATAATTATTGACAGATAGATTTCTGTCTGTTGGGCTGTTTTGGAACGTCAACGTTCGTTGATCAAACGAAACAAAAAAAAAACAGTGGGAACGTCTCCTGCGTATTTGCTAAACAGACGGTGACGAATCCGTCCGTCCAGCCGTCAAAGGTCTCCTGGAGATGCACACGTCATCAGCGCTGCCTGGACAATGGACAACTGTCATTGAAAATGAATTGAACTGAACGGAGACAGACAGACAGGACGCAGGAGTGTGGCCATGGCCTTACTTGGGGCAAAATGTCGGCCTGTATATTCAGCTTTTAATCAAAGCAACAGCTGTGGCGGCGTGGCGAAGAAGGGCCTACCCCTGGGTAATCAATTTGCAATGGCAGATGCTCAGCAGGGCACACATTTCCATGGCTCGCAACAGCTGTCCTCAGATAAATATGAAGGAATAGTATTTCTCCTTTTCATTAACGCATCCATCATCGTATCTCAGATACCACTGATCAGATTTTGATGAAAGTTGAGGAAATTATTCATCTCAATGACGTTTCAGTATTTTCAAAATTACACTGATCAGCCCCGAGGGCTGTGGGAACAGTTGACGGCAGCAAAGTACTGTAACACGCTGGAAACGGAAGTGAGGCGAAGCATCTGGAAGCGCAGACAGTTTCATTTTGGCACCCTTGCTAACAGATCAGACCGATCACACTGACCGATCACACTGGCCGCGGCGCGGCGATTGTGTGCAGCCAGGCATGAAGTCAGTACAAGTTGTGATCGGCACAGAATAAAACAGAGCGCTTCTGGTGTGAATGGGCAGATTTATAATATTAGAGATGCAGCACTGCAGGCTCCGCCAATAATAAGAAATGGAACTCTGCCGGTCTCCTAAATGGTCACGTGGTCACCTCTCCGCTCGAAGTGTTGTGAGAGTTGTGTGTGAGAGAGAGCGCCTGGTGCGGGGGTTAATTAACTAGAGCATTACAGCATTAACGCTGACCTAGTAAGCTAACTTGAGCTAGAGATTGTGAGTCCCCAAACTCCACGCACCACACATATAGCCTACGGTAAAAAAAAAAAAAAAGTTAGCTCGCTCTAGTCTAAGATATTCGATTACAAAAATACATTTTCCAACCACAGGTTTAAGTACTACATCAACAAACTTCACATGTAGCTTTAGCTAATCACTCCCTGTTAACGTGAGCTCCTGTTACCAAATCCCGCGAGTGTTGCTGAGAAAGAGACAGGTCTTGAACAAATTTATTTTTCTCCTGATCTGTCGGTCCGAAAAATGACAAAAAATTTGCCCAATATTTACTTTGATGAATATGGGGGCGAAGAAATCTGTCATAATCTGAGATCACGTTGACTCCTCCCATTGACCTCAATAGACTCAGGACCTACCGCAAGTCTCCTAAGTGGGCGTGGCCACGGTGAGACCGATACAGGAAGTGACTCAAAGATGGTGTGTCTCGCTCTGATATCCCACTGTCTCCGGCGCGACACTTCTGTTTCCAGTGTGTTTGCCCCGTGATAGGTGAATGCAAGATTACATTGTTGTCCTTATTGTCTGGGCCAGACAATAAGAATTGCCTTGTTGCAACATGTGGATACCAGACCTCTCCTTTCTTCTTCTCTCCCCAGGCGGCGCTGCCTGGGACATCACAGATCCATTCGTCACACAGTGCTGCCAGCAGCAGACAGGTGGAGACAGATGGAGAGACATCATGTTGGCTGCCGTTCAAGAAAAGTTTCCTAAATCATGGACACTGATGGCCATTGAAACATTAGCGAGTGAATAAAGGGATGCACGACTTCATCAAAGAGCAGAGAGGTAAGACAAGTCATTAGAGTACACGGCCAGCTTTGTTCAGCGGGGCCATTTTCAACATCAGTCACAACACAGATGGCCTCCTGCCCATAGCTACACTTCCCCTCTTAGTTGCCCATACCGACCAGTGGTGAAAGTGACCAACTGCAATTACTCTTGTTACTCTAATTGAACAGCTTTTTTGTTTAAATTAACTTGAGTATTTTACGTAGAAGTACTGTATGTTTTGACTTAATTACATGAAGAAAAATCATATCTGTTGTCACGGGTTGATTGGTGAGCCACCATGTTTGGTGACTGACTGATGACAACATAGCCCAGAGCTTCCACAAATGGAGCCCAAATGAAACAGATTAGAAACTAAGTGAACTAAGTGGACAGCTGATTAGTGGCCAAGTGGCCAGCTGATTGCCGAAGAGCTCCGGGTGAGTAGCCTTGTCCCGGGTGAGTAGCCTGGTACCGGGTGAGTAGCCTGGTACCGGGTGAGTAGCCTGGTACCGGGTCAGTAGCCTGGTACCGGGTGAGTAGCCTGGTACCGGGTGAGTAGCCTGGTACCGGGTGAGTAGCCTGGTACCGGGTGAGGGCATCTCACACCAATCATGATGAGGAATCGGGTCAAGAGAGAGACAGACGGCAACCATCACACCCCAAACCACCATGGCCAGGATTTGGCATATCGGCCGTAACAGATGGGGATAGGCAGTTTCAATTTCTCATCTATTACATCATCATTTATCACAAGATCAAATATATTTTTAAAAGCCTCAACTTACAGATATATGGGTGGTTTTACCCCACTCGCGCGCCAGCCGTTTAAAGGTCCCAATTCGTGCAGCTGTAACCTCTTAAAAACGTGTGTCTCTGGTCCATAAAACATGATTCTGGATTAATTTGTCGAAAATATAGCAACCCCGTTCGTTGTGACGGAGTTCTCACTTCCTCATCTCGTCGCTTCCCAAGAATGGTCTGTTTCTCTAATATATTCAGAACTAACAGTTCCCATTGGCCGCTGAGGGAGAGCCCGCCCCAGGCTCCCAGCGGCCAATCAGATTAGCGTCCGTGGACCAGCACGCTAGGTTGTGTCCACAACTAACGTTAGCAACGAGCTATCGCTAACTTAACGGTTGCTACGCTAAAGAGGACATCTCAAAATGCCTACCGAATACTTACCGAATGCACCTCCGCAGTTGCTGGATCACGTACAGTTGGCGTCGCTCCAGCTAGAAGTGTTAATTTTGTGGCTATAGACAAAATGGTGCAGGTAGCTTGTGTGAGAGAGACCGCGCGCAGTATGCTTAAGGACCCACGTGACGTCACATTAACCCGTCTGGGGGAACAGAGTGTAAGGGGCGTGGCTTGAAGGAGACTGCAGGGGGAAGCTGGATAGGGACAAATCCAACTCTGGCAGTTCTGAGGTTGTGACCACTCATTACAGGGAGGGATGACAGCAGTATATATGCATTTACAAGTAAAAACAGCTTTTGCACGGAATGGGACCTTTAACATTTTGTGGGCGTTCCCACACTGTCTCTATTCTGAGTGGCTGCCACTGTAATTGTAGTCACTCATTTTAATTGAATTTAAATTAGCTACTAACTTTTCTTTGCGTGGATTTTTACACCATTAATTAACATTCTACGGGATGTTTTTCACAAAGTCCACCCATGTCTCAGGCTGGCATCTGGCAGCCATCTCTGCCGCCTCGACATTTTTCAATGACTCTAAATGGTTTGTCATTGAAAGGGTAGGCGATTCTTTGCACTGTGCTTGTCTCACACTTGGAGGGTTTTGACAGATGACAGCATGGCGTGTGCACGTCATGTCCATCCATTCTAATTAAGTGTTTGTTGGTTAGCGGCCCAGCAGGGGGTTATGGTGCTGGAGGGCTTGGAGGGTCAGGGACCGCGTGGGGGCGAGGGGGGGGGGGGGTCACAAGCACCCAACGGGAGCTGGGAACCCGGTGTTAGTACCGGATCTACTCGCCCTGCTACAACATCAGCTTGCAGGTCCTGCGACTAGAAACGGAGAAATGCTCCTGTACACTTAAATCTCGCTGATTGAATGTTTCATATTCTTTTATGTATTAACATTCCCAAATGTCAGATAACGTCAGTAGCTTAGCTTGTTAGCTAATCTAAACCTGTCAGACATTTTGAGCATGTTAATCGCACATACAGCCAATCACAATGCATGAAGTCATGACATCATCTGTAGCAGGTCCCCAAGCCGATGTGGAATGCGAGTAGATCCAGTACTCACACCGGCTCTCAGCGCGCCACATACAGCTCTACAAAAAAATTATAAATAAATAAATAAAAAACGTAGGATATGAGATTCAGTTGAGTTTGTCAACAATTCGCCTGCACCGCTGAAACAACTCAATGTTCTTCTTCTTTGATGGCTTACAGTACGCTTTGACGTGGGGAACCTTGACCCCGCGCTGCCGGCGACTTTGAAACGTTTCCGCATACAATAATGAGTTCGAGGGGAAACAGCCAAGAGAGCCGAGCAAAGGAGGAGGGAACAAATTAGTTGGAGGCAAACAGCCAGGAGAGCCAAAGAAGGAGGGAACAAAACGTGTGGAGAGGTGTGGAGACCTGTGGGACTGCAGGTAACACAGCAGAGGGCACGGCCCTGTGGGACTGCAGGTAACACAGCAGAGGGCACGGACCTGTGGGACTGCAGGTAACACAGCAGAGGGCACGGACCTGTGGGACTGCAGGTAACACAGCAGAGGGCACGGACCTGTGGGACTGCAGGTAACACAGCAGAGGGCACAGACCTGTGGGACTGCAGGTAACACAGCAGAGGGCACGGCCCTGTGCACAGCAGAGGGCACGGACCTGTGGGACTGCAGGTAACACAGCAGAGGGCACGGACCTGTGGGACTGCAGGTAACACAGCAGAGGGCACGGCCCGGGTGGCAGCGGGAGAGGGAACACGCTCAGCTCGTGTTATTGTCACTGACGCTTGTTCCCCTAGCTGTTCCTCTGTCCCGCTGTTTCACATCAGGGATCCATTACGGTGTCCGCCTCACAAGATGGAGATTAAATGCCCTTTCTCCATTTCCTGATAAAAGGACTGGAGCACCTTCTCTCTCTCTCTCTCTCTCTCTCTCTCTCTCTCTCTCCCTCTCTCTCTCTCTCTCTCTCTCTCTCTCTTTCTCTCTCTCTCTCTCTCTCTCTCCCTCTCTCTCTCATTCTCTCTCTCTCTCTCTCTCTCTCTCTCTCTCTCTCTCTCTCTCTCCTGTCTGTCTCATTCTCTCTCGGCCGCTTGCCTCATTCTGTACGGGGGAAATCATTGTGGAGCTCTTAGTGCTCACTGCTTTGCTCATTGAGCTGTCTGTGGTTTTGCCTTCGGCTTATCTGTCTGTAAAACACTCTGAGGGAAATGGGAATAGTGACTGGAATAGCTTCTCCTTTCTCTCTCTCTCTCTCTCTCTCTCTCTCTCTCTCTCTCTCTCTCTCTCTCCCCTCTCTCTCTCTCTCTCTCCCCCTCTCTCTCTCAGTACCTGATGATTGCTGTCTGTGTGGCACAGTGTTAGCAGAATCCATTACTGGAGGTTCAGTCGTCTGTGCTGGGGAACGCCTAGACTAGACACGATTCTCCTGCAGTTCTAGATAAGCTGTGACTTTTTGATACCTGTTGCTAGTGTGATGCATCATGCATTGCATATAAACATGCATCTGACAGAGAAATCCAACATGTGCCAGTGTGGATTTGTTGATGTCAAAACATGGACAAGTTAAAGTGGAAAAATCCACCCTTGGGTATTCTTACAGTAAATCACCGATTCAACACAGAAAACACCCAAATTAAGTAAACATTCCTTTTGACAATAGCATGACGGAGACACATCAATTTTGAATGATTACCACTTGAAAAGGTTAGCTAAATGGTTTGGTTTAGTCGAGTGAAACATCTGTTAAGGATTGAGTTATGGTAAAATATGATTAAACAAGAACTTGAGTCAAAAATTAAAACTCCACTCACAGTAGAACACTCTGCATGAGTTGTGAATTGAACCCAGGCTACGAGTAAATAAGAACCCATGCTATCATTAAATCACAAGAACATGAGTTGTGAATTGAACCCAGGCTACGTGGGAGTTGAAGGTAATTGTATCCGTCCACTGTATAATTAATCACACTTGCTGCACTCATGGTGCCCATTCAAAGTAAAACTACTGTCTGTTTCTTGTTGTGTCTCCTTTCAACACACATGTATTGTCTCCCATCTTTTCTGCACAGAACACATATTTGCATTTTAAAACATATATCATGCTCATTTCACAAACGGCACAGTCATGGCCATTCCTGATAGTGCATGACAGCATGTCATTCTCAGATGCTGACACTCACTCTGATAGTGCATGACATCATGTCTCATGTCATTCTCAGATGCTGACACTCACTCTGATAGTGCATGACATCATGTCATTCTCAGATGCTGAGACTCACTCTGATAGTGCATGACATCATGTCATTCTCAGAGGCTGACACTCACTCTGATAGTGCATGACATCATGTCATTCTCTGATGCTGAGACTCACTCTGATAGTGCATGACATCATGTCATTCTCAGAGGCTGACACTCACTCTGATAGTGCATGACATCATGTCATTCTCTGATGCTGAGACTCACTCTGATAGTGCATGACATCATGTCATTCTCTGATGCTGACACTCACTCTGATAGTGCATGACATCATGTCATTCTCAGAGGCTGACACTCACTCTGATAGTGCATGACAGCATGTCATTCTCTGATGCTGACACTCGTTCTGATAGTGCATTACATCATGTCCACGTTTGTATCCAGCACAAATGGGCTGATGCAGGAAGCACATTCGAGGCTTTGCAACACAGGCAGAGCGTGGTGAAGGTCAAGGCAGCATGGTGAAGGTCAAGGCAACGCGGGAGTTTGTACAGGATCATTTCCTTGCAGTACTAGGGAGGACTGAACACATAAATGGTTTCTACTTTCTCGCCAATTTCCCTGGGGGAAATTTCCACTACAGAGAAGAGGGCAAACGGTAAACCTGCACACAGTGATCTCCCACTCCTCTCTCTCTCTCTCTCTCTCTGCCACACAAACTCCTGCTGTCTTCATCTCTTGTCTTCTCCTCCCACCATCTCTCCACTCGTTTAGTGGCCCATTTCTGCCCTCTGATTGAATGGACGAGGAGGAGTGCAGAGGCTAGAAGAGTATATATATACGCTTGATCCTACAACACAAATAATGAGGTTTTTTTACCTTCTTGTGCTCCCATACATGTGGGAGAGGATGACATTAATATTTGTCATTTAGACCAGTGATTCGCAATCTTTTTACCACGGCGCTGGACCAGTGGTCCGGCCGGGGTCATAAGATGGAAGAGACACGACACTCACTCACTCACTCACTCACTCAGTTATGGATGTTTAGTGAGTTTAGTGTGAAAATGGCTAGGAAGGTGGTAGAGAGTCAGGATTCGGGGGGTGGGTATTAGTGGCAAGAGGGATATGGGTGGTGTTTATGGGGCGGGGGCAGCGCCATGGTTTAAAACGTTTAATTGGGCTTCACATCAAGACGCATCATTTTGTCCACATTAGGGCCACATACCCCCATTTGATGAAAATCTGAGAATATTTTGTATTGTTAAATCTGATTTGGAGTATTGTCCTGTAGGTAAGAGAGATAACAGATAACTACTATGATCACAACAGTCATTCTTCTACATCAGTAATTGTGTTAACCTCTTGTAAATGAAATAATGGTGAAGTTGAACAATTCATCATTAATTTGCTGGGGACCCCCTGGAACCCCCTCAAGGACCCCTGGAGGTCCCCGAACTCCATGTTGAGAGCCACTGCTCCAGACGAGTGTGGGCTCCGTGTTCCACCGCTCCAGATGAGTGGGCTCCGTCTTCCACCGCTCCAGACGAGTGTGGGCTCTGTGTTCCACCGCTCCAGACGAGTGTGAGCTCCGTGTTCCACCGCTCCAGACGAGTGTGGGCTCCGTGTTGCAGGTGAAACTCTGTTTTCAAGCCTCTGAATTCACACTCTATAGTGCTTCTTAATAGAGAGCCCCAGGAACGAATCCGGAAATCATCGATGCTAACAGCCCTGGTTCTTCACAGTTTTCGCCTATGGGAGTTTTGAATGGGTTTTTGGCGCGATGCTTCTAATAATCTCTCTGGGCAACGCTGGCTTAATCAAACGCGAACCAGTGTTTAGTAATCTCATCTCCACACACGAGGACCACTTTTATGAGTTTTGAAGCTTTTACGTGCCGTTAAAAGGACGGCTAGCTAGCAAACGGCTAAATGAGACTACACTTTTGAGTCGATGGGGATATATACGTCAATAACGTCACCACTTCAAAGGGCGAACACGGAAATTCTCTTTCCCTCACCTGGTTCAGCCCGTTCAACCCGGGGTAATCAGTGCACACATCCAACAACAGTCCAGGTTGAGTGCTGACGTGACGTGGAAGCCTATGCGACAGTGTGTAGTTCAGGATTAGCTTAGCTCGAGCATTTTACTTCTAGGGCTCGCATTTACGCTACAAAACTCATGAAAGTGGTCCTCATGTGTGAAGATTATCCGACGGAACTCTGGTTCGCGTTTGATTAATCTTGCGTTGCCCAGAGACCGTATTTGAAGCATCGCGGCAAAAACCCATTCAAAAATCCCATAGACAGAAACAGTGAAGAACCAGGAAGTTCGGGACTTCCGCATTCAGCCTACAAAAATACGTCATCCCTTGGGCTCTCTATTAGCCGGCCGTTCGTGTGCAAGAGCTGCTCTTGTGAAGGAGGTCTCACCGGGACTCGGGTGGAGTGGCGTCCCGGAGAGGAGCTAATTCACCACTTACAGTACAAAGAGGCAGATTGCACATCAGAGGAGGACAGGGACAGACGGGTTCAGCTCTCGTCCTGCCTAATCAGCAGTCTTGCGTGTGTCTTGGACAGCATGCAGAGGCACTGCAGCGTCATTGACAGAGGTTACGTGACACTGGCGTCCATCCATGTCCTTCAACCCTCTCCTCTTCTGCTGCATCCACAATTACATTATCTTCACGGGGGAGGAGGGACAGATGACAAAGACGATGACATGTCCAAAAAAATATAAAAAAAAATCAGCAGTTGCGTTTTTTTTATTAGATTTTTTTTATATACTTCTTTTGTTTTTCTTTTCCGTCCAAAATGTGTCAGGATTTAACGGGCTGCCAGGCACCCTGACAGACTTTGGGGGCGTTCAGCTTCGCTCTCCGTTGCAGACGGAGAGTTCACTTTGTCGGGCGGAACCGTGTGTAGCTATGTATCACGGTCGGATTGACGCGGTCATTTCTCCTGAGGTTCTGTCACCGGGGCCGCATTTGGCCTCGTGAGGAAAATCAATAACAAAAATGATCAGGAGTCAACCATCTGTAATGTCTGTTGATGGTGAAATCCATAGGAGCGTATGAGGAGGAGTCGATTCCTTGTTGCCAGACTACGGGCTCATTAACTACACAGCAGAAAACAATTCATGGATCAACCACACCTGATGGATGGTGTTGTCCGGAGAGAGACGGAGGCACGAGGGTGGAGGATGTGCTTTATGACTGAGCTACTGTAACTACATCTCCTGGCCTTGAAGATGCTTTTAAGGTGTGGGCTGTTCCTATCATGCGGATATACTATATAAACTGATTGATGGCGTGGCTGCAGATGCTCTCGCAGATGGTACCTCATATCCTTTAGTCCCTCTCGACTTTTCAACAGTTCATTGATCATCAGATTCAACAGAATGAGCTTCCATGGACAAACATGTTGACATTGGAGTTTATGCGGGAAACATTAAGCCCTTATTGATTTTACCTTGATTGCCCGCAGACTTCGCAGCGTGCATACAAACGCGCTCTCAACGAGGGTCTTACAAATGAACCCTGGAAAGGTGAGTGAGTGATGGGGAGACAGAATTCTCTTGTTTTGACTTCACCTTGGCTCCGGCACACTCTCATTACCGGGAAGGGAATAGCTCTCTGGTAATGATGGGGCCTGTCCTCCCACCATGTCTCCTTCATAGGCATGCTAAATGAACTGCAGAGGGGGGGGAGGGAGGACCCCATTACGGCCCTCTCATTGCCCTTGCACCGGCCACAAGCAAAGACACGCAACGCTGCGGGATTAACCCCACGAGGACAGGAGCCAGGATTAACCCCACGAGGAGAGGAGCCAGGATTAACCCCATGAGGAGAGGAGCCAGGATTAACCCCACGAGGAGAGGAGCCAGGATTAACCCCATGAGGACAGGAGCCAGGATTAACCCCATGAGGAGAGGAGCCAGGATTAACCCCACGAGGAGAGGAGCCAGGATTAATCCCATGAGGAGAGGAGCCAGGATTAACCCCACGAGGAGAGGAGCCAGGATTAACCCCACGAGGAGAGGAGCCAGGATTAACCCCATGAGGAGAGGAGCCAGGATTAACCCCACGAGGAGAGGAGCCAGGATTAACCCCACGAGGAGAGGAGCCAGGATTAACCCCACGAGGAGAGGAGCCAGGATTAACCCCACGAGGAGAGGAGCCAGGATTAACCCCACGAGGAGAGGAGCCAGGATTAACCCCACGAGGAGAGGAGCCAGGGTTAACCCCACAAGGAGAGGACCCAGGATTAACCCCACAAGGAGAGGACCCAGGATTAACCCCCATGAGGACAGGAGCCAGGATTAACCCCATGAGGACAGGACCCAGGATTAACCCCATGAGGAGAGGAGCCAGGATTAACCCCACGAGGAGAGGAGCCAGGATTAACCCCACGAGGAGAGGAGCCAGGATTAATCCCACGAGGAGAGGAGCCAGGATTAACCCCACGAGGAGAGGAGCCAGGCCGCTTGCTGCTAATGCATACTAATTAGGGCTAACTAACGATTATTTTCAGTATCAATTAATCTGTTGATTAATTTGTTGCCTATAATCAATTAGTCGTTTGGGTCTATAAAATGACTGGATGTACTGTATATCCTCTTTTTAATCATAAAGGTCAACATGGGCCTGATGTCTACATCTCTGTAGGATCTTTGTTATCATGGCGTCCCTCAGCAGGGTTCTGCTCCTCAAACAGTGGGTGGGTCCACATAAGGACATGATCTGGTGCAGCAGCTCCTCTCGAGCTTAAAGCAGCCTGACAGGCTGAAGATGCCACGCTCTCATGCACAATGCCAGCAATATTGTAATACCTCCTTGTTACATTCTGAAGTTCACGGAGTGGATCTCAGTGCTTTGGACCTCTCCTATTTAACTGTTGCCTTAACTGCCCTTCACATACACTGTTTACATTGTTGCCCTATTTAACTATTGCCTTATTGTCGCGCGCACGCACACACACACACACACACACACACACACACACACACACACACACACACACACACACGCACGCGCACACACACACACACACACACACACACACACACACACACACACACACACACACACTGAGGTCATGAGGTGGACTAGAATCACGTCCCTGGAGGACTAAGGCCTCCTGGTTATGTGAGCAAATCATTAGCTCATGCAGATGTGTGGAGATCCAGGCGAGACCTGAGGTGACCTGTGCACATTATGATGCAGATGCCATACATAAGTGGCCCTAGACTTTTACAGTGACATTCAAATGTCATTTGAAAAGGCACAGACGGAAAAGTGCACCGAGCTTGGCTCAGATAACTGTGTCAGAGTGATGGCTCCTGTCTCTGATAGATATCTCTGCTGTCAGATGAAAACCATGCATCAAAAACGACACTTTGCAGGGATTTTTGAAATGCGGCCGTGTTATCAAATTGATGATAGGTTTTGGAAATGTATCTGGGGTTTTGAATGTCTCTCGTGACAGCAGGCAGCAGGGATATGAAACTCACTCATCCTATAAAGAGACACATTACAACACACAATTTCAGGTTACAAGAGATTTATGTGACATATTAACCACTAATTCTGACTCTGTGACATGAAGTAAGTGTGTGTGTGTGTGTGTGTGTGTGTGTGTGTGTGTGTGTGTGTGTGTGTGTGTGTGTCTGTGTGTGTGTGTGTGTGTGTGTGTGTGTGTGTGTGTGTGTGTGTGTGTGTGCGTGTGCGTGTGTGCACGCACATGTGTGTGTGTGTGTGTGTGTGTGTGTGTGTTACTGTTAGGGCATGACTGGTGGGCAGACTCCATTACCATCGACTGATGTCATAAAACACGACCTAGATTGGTCCAGAACAAAGAGTCTTTTCACTGCCCACTGAGGGTCCCACAGCTTTGAAGGCCAAGGCAGGATATAATTCCATTATTTTCTTGGCTTTGTTTAGCCTGTCATAAATGTGTCAGTTATCACCTTGTGAGTCTCTGTGTGTGTGTGTGTGTGTGTGTGTGTGTGTGTGTGTGTGTGTGTGTGTGTGTGTGTGTGTGTCTGTGCGTGGGGGGGGCTACCTCCGGTCCCCTTGCTCGGACCACACCCATCTTCCAACTCCCTCGGCCTGCAATGTGATGTGAACGACACACCTGTGTAGGTGCAAGATGTAGTCACGAAACGTTACCGACCATTTGATACTGTCATAGAAACATGACAGGTACATTGTATTGAGTTCTTCTTGTCAGGGTGAAGGAAGCCTCTGAAACAGAATGTAGACCATCATGGGACACTGAAAGCCAGGCTAATGAGATGCTTTTAGGTGGGTCAGCAGCTCCTTAAGGCAAAAGGTGACCCATCACATCAAATCAGTCAAAAAAGGGAAACTGACTTTCAATGTGCAAAGAAAATAACATCCCGTGGCTTGGGTCTATTTGATCTGCAATGGACGACACAGATGAGCTGGTGTCTGATATTTGATAAAACATGAATATTCTCCTGATGTATTGGTCTCACATGAGTCCTTACAGAGAAGTGTAAC